>NC_045608.1:93594082-94255706 GCF_009762305.2 Zalophus californianus | reverse complement strand
TGATGGTTGCGGGCTGTCTCTGTGCCGAGGACCAGCCTGAGGTGTAAACTGAATGTCTTCTCAGGGCTTTTCTGAGCCTTTCCTTGGGCATGCGCGGTCCCTTCCTAATTCCCACGTATGCAGCTCTTTTTGAATGTCCCACTCTGTGGCTCCCAAAGGGGGAAAAGTGAAAAGCAAAAGGGGGACAAGGGGGCCCTCGCCCTTCCAATGCCCTTGGAGTCACTGGAGCTGGAGGGCCGACAGCAACGGCCGCCAGGCTCTGTGTCTGCACCTGTGTGATCAGAAGCAGCCGGCAGTGGTCAGAGCTTAGACTCCTGCTCTTTGGAGGACGGGGTGCTTCTTGCCCACCTGGCGTCTGCAGGCTGCCCCAGAAACACGTGCACAGCTGCCTGCTGCACGGCTGGGTAGCTGCTCTGTGCTGGGAGCTAGAAGAGACCAAAACTGACTACTTCTCCTGGACAGCTGCAAGCCTTCAGCCGACTCCGCAGTCCCCAAATAGTCCCATCAGAGAGATTCTGCCGTGTGGTCATTGCCCGGTGGGCAGAGATTCCTGGTGCTCCCTGCTCTGCCCTCTTCCCAGGAGCCACCTGTGCTTTTCTTATGATGTCACTGATGAAAATGACCCCAAGCATCATGCAGGAGTGCTGTTGAATTTTCCTCAGTGCAAGAGGGGTGTGATGTGCTTTATGTAGAAAATGCTCTTGGCTGTGAGTTCAACATTATGAATTGGTAATGTCTTTAAATAGAAACACATATAGCACAAAGGTCTGTATTGCTCGGTGGATAAAAACATGATTAAGAGGCTCACAGGACCCTAATCCTGTATTTTCCCAGGAGCCATGGTTCAGTGTTCAAGGAGACTTTATAGAATATAACTACCATGAATAATGAAAATCACCTCTGTATGAGAAGTCCAGAGTGGGAAAATCCATAGAGACAAAAACAGATTCATGGTTGCTAGGGGGAGGGGTATTGGGAGATTAGGGTTTCTTTACTGGACAGTGGAAATATTCTGGAATTCAATAGTGGTGTTGATTGCAGGGCTTTGTAAACATACTCATAACCATTGAATTATACTCTTTAAGTGGGTAGATGTTATGGTATGTAAATTATGTTTCAATAAATAAATTATATCTCAGTATCTCTGTTTGAAAAGTATGAGATTTAAACCAGACTCTCCTGGATCTGAGCTTCAACCCTGGGTGATGTCATTTGGGCTCATATTTAGCCTTTTTTTCCAAAATTCAGCCATTTTCAATAGGTGTGAATACTTGCACTTTTTAGTTAATTTCTTTGGCATCAAAACTCAAGACAGTGCTCAGGACCCTGCATTTGGCTCCTGATGGGCCTCTGTCTTGGGTCCATTGATAAATTTATTAGGAATGTAACTGACACTACACAGCAGGATTAGCAGGACCCACCACTTTGTTGCCAGTAGAAACCACAGATATTTTCATGTGGTGTGTTCATGTGTTCCTTGTAGCCAGATGTGTTACACATCATTTGCAGTAATCATTATTTTAAAACAGCAGTACAGATTGTTATTTAATGCACTAGTAAGAAAGCACACATGTGTTGTATCACATATTTGTTGTAGAATTTTGATTGTCTTCAAAATAACTAATTGCCTTTGTAAATACATGTATTTTACTTAATGCCTTTAAGAATGTTATTCTGAGAAGCAGTTTCCCAGCATCATCAGATTGCTGAGGGTCCTTGGAGCACTCGGGGTTAAGAACCCAGTTCTGGATAGTCTGCATTGGGGAGCTCAGATGACAGGCCAGGAATGACTCAGATTTTTGTCCCCCTGGGACTGAGTCAGGGACATCTTCTTAGGGTGTTAGATGGTATTTCTGTCCTGGCTGCGGACCATGCCTTTGGACTTAACATATCCAGGCTTCTCTCTTCCAGCATTTACTAGGCTTCTGCAATCCTCTCTCTGGGGCTGGACTCCTGCTAAAAACTGTGGCATCTCTGTGTGTATATAACAGATGTCATTATGCCTTTCACTTTAATGCTTTGCCCATTAAATAAGTTACAGAATCAAGAAGTCACAGTGGGAGAATCTGGGCTCAAACTTAGCACACTCAGCCAGTGTTGAGGAACCACTTTCTCTGTCCCCTGCATGCTCCTCTGGTCCCCCCTAAGGACGCAGGAACATTTTGGAAAGCTGGCCCAAACCAGAGAATGCAGACAAGACCAGCAGAGATACTCAGAGTATCTCTATTTTTAGCAGAATAAACAGGAAGTGCAAACACTAACTTTTCACCACTTATCCATCAAATAAACCCCTCCAATACCAGCATTCCTAGCACTCTTGTTATTTAAGAGATGGGCCTTTTTGCCTCCCAGGCCCCAGCCCAGAACTAGAGGTGGAATCCTAGTTGAATTTTGGTTGCTGTTTTGTCCCTCAGGTGATTAACATCTCCGGATGTCACGGGAGGGTTGTGAGGACTTAATTGTCCCAAGATTTTCAGCACAATTAGAGTATTCTGAAATATTTCCTTTTAAAGGAAACATAAATGCTGCATATTTCCATGTGTCTGGTAACTGTTTTTGGCTTTCTGGCACCCTTCTCGGTGTCTAGAATGAGGAAGACACATATGTCTGATTTATCAGAAGTTGCTTGTTTGGAGATGGTGGGGAGGTATTTGTTTGTGATTTCGCTTAAGTGAGTTGCCAGAAAAAGTGATTACGGGATGTTCTTCAAAGTAAAATGTATATAATCATTGAGAATTTGGTAATACACACTGGCAGAATCTTATAAATCCTGCTGATGACTGCTCTTCTCAGATTCTTCATTCAGTAGCCGGAGGTGTGTTTGGTTTTAGGTTGGGGTTCACTGCTCAGCAGGAAGCACTCAGTGACTTTTTTTTCTTTTTTTTTTTGGTGCAAAAAGTTCCTTTTATTATAGCATGGGGACAGGACCCATGGGCAAAAGGAGCTGCACTCAGTGTCTCTGACTTTTTGAGCTGCTTTAATTCTCTTTCCTTAGACACTGCCCCAGGTTTGAGGCTGCATGTGTTGAGGCAGGGGAAAGTATAGTTTTGCTGAATTAACCTTATCTATGTCCCTGTGCTTGTAGGAACAGATGCAACACCCCTCTGCTGTGGGAGCTTTTTCATGAGACACATTTGCTTCTTTAATTGCCACTGATTTCTGAAAGTTTGCATATTTGGAGAATTTCTTCTTTTTTTTTTTTTTAATTGAAAGGGCACACACTCTCCCACTGCTCCACCGTGGGAACATGCAGAAAACAAAATGCCTGAAGCCCGCATTCACCCCTGGAGTGGGAGTGCATGGGGGGAGAGAATGTGCTGATGTAGCTCATTAAAAAGAAAACAAAGCCAGAGCCACCCACCATCCAGAAGAATCCAGGGGCTGGTCCTGAAAAGGCTAGCCATCTGTGCAGGGAGTCGGAAACCACGAGGTCATCGGCATCCCCTGGACGTGGCATGGTGCACCTGTGCCCTGGGTCTGCCTCTCCCCCCAGCTGAGCCTGTGGGAGGGAGGGAGAACGCCCCATCCCAGAGAACACCTTGTATGTGAATGGTGAGATGGAATTGGATTCTACTCTTTTCTAGTTCATATTCTAGTCCTATTTACTTTTTCATATTCAAGCCCATGGTATGCTTATGATTTGGACTCATGCTTTTTAAAACTCTAATATATCATAAGCATATCCTGTCATTAAACTCTTTGTAAGCCTTTTTGTTTTTATTTTTTATTTTTTTTAAGATTTTTATTTATTTATTTGACAGACAGAGACAGAGCGAGAGAGGGAACACAAGCAGGCGGAGTGGGAGAGGGAGAAGCAGGCTTCCTGCTGAGCAGGAAGCCCAATGCGGGGCTCGATCCCAGGACCCTGGGATCATGACCTGAGCCAAAGGCAGACGCTTAACGACTGAGCCACCCAAGCACCCAGCCTTTTTGTTTTTAAAAAGTCTTTTCTGCTTATGACATATTTGTAGAAGAAAATTCAAACAATGTGGAAATAATTCCACCATTCCCAGGTAACCACATTAGCATTTTGGTGAGCCCTTTCCAGACTGCTTCATATAGATAAATCAGTTGAACATAGTTTTTCATAAATAGGGTGATAAAACACATACACTTTTAAATTAATTTTAATTTTTGGACATTATATTAAGCTAGCATTGTATTTTTGACTTTTTGTAGATGTGTGTAGATACACACTAGCCTTTTAGCAGATCTCAGTTATATAAATGTAACAATATGTAACCAATCCCTTATTTTATATTTAAACTGTTTCAACTTTTTATTTTTATAAACCATGTTGTGCATTTTTACATATGTGTCAGGTTATTTCTTTGGGGTAAATTAACAGAAAAATCTTGCTAGATTAAAAAGCGTGTGTACTTTGGACTAAGATACATACTCCCAGTGGTCTTTTCGGCAGGGCATTTGAATGACATTTGAATGGAATCTTTTTAAACACATCTTTAAAAACTGTCCTTGTGTGGCATGAAAACTCATGAGCTTTGAATCTATCCTTTTTGAATTCTGCAGTGAAGGCCAGTGAGGGTCTGGCCAGAAGTGTGGGCTCTGGGCTGCCCTCATGGGGCTGTTATACTACTCCAAACACCTGGTGTCTTATATCCTGAGTTTAGGAAGCTCCTCTCAGCCTGGCCTTGCTGGGTGGGAGCTGCAGACCCCTGGAGCTGAAATTTAAAGTGGAGACAGTGGTTGGTGCATGAGCCACACTGTCCCTGCTGTAGCTTCTGTGGAGGCCAGAGTGTTGTTTGGCCGGAGGTGACCATCTCACTGTTTCTTTTCCATCATCTTACAGTGGCTGATCATAGGGTGATTAACATGTTTATATTTAAGCCAGTTCTCAAAGAGGATGAGCTCAAGGATGTCCCATTTGAGAGGGAAAAGGCCAAGCATGGAGGCACAGCGTGGGGCTTTCTTTTCAGTTAAGCTGACAATCCTGAGCTGAGTGATTGGTTGTCAGGCTGCCTGTGTTAGCAGGATTTCTCTTTGAAACAGATCCTTTTAAACAAAAAGCAGCATACTCCTCAGATAATATAACATGTCTGTGTTTCTGTTTCCAGGGTGGGTTTGGGTTATGTGCCTTCACCTATTTTTAGAAGAAAGGCCCTTTGGATGGCCTGCCTGGTAAGCTGCCCACCCTATGCCCCAACCTCCTCTGTGTGCCTGACTGTTTGGAAGCTGTCAGAGCTGGACACTCAGGCACTTCCCATGGAGGTGCCCACCTGACCACGCAAGCCTGCACACTGGTCATTCCTTGCTGGATTCACTAGATCTCATGCTTTCCTCAAGCACCATGGCAAGCAGATTGGAGATTTCCCATCGGCTTGAGTGCAGGTGTCTACTAGGGGCCGTGGGGATGTGTAACAGAGCCCTAGAAATGGGCCTGGTCCCACAGGGGCATGCAGGTTGTGTTGGGTGATGGAGAGCCATGGGAAGGATTCGCAGGGCTTCTGTGGGACCTGACAGAGGTGTTGCTGCAGGTGGTGGTTTATGGGAAACCTGCTGAGCTGCCTTCTCTAAAGCCAGATGATAACCACGTGTTCCTGCATGTCCTGGACCACAAGCTCTGGGGGCAGAAGTGTCTTTGGAAGTGTCTCCCTCAGCCACGACCTAGGTTCACTTGGGACCTATTTGTCTAGAATGGATGGAATTGAAATCTGATGTGCTGTTTATTAAACATTGCAAAAGGCTGACAGTATGAGAAATGCCAGCCCCCTTGGGCCTTTGTGAGCAAGAGGTTACATTTGAGCTTTCTTGGTGGTTTTGGGGGATTGGCAGCCACAGGTATCAGCACAAAGAATTTGGAGGGATGATCTGCCCTCTAGTACCTTATGAAAGTCAGGTTCTTGCTCTTCCCCATTGACCTGGATGACGGCACCTAGGGAGGTCAGCCAGCCCTAACTTTGCACCATAAATTATAGAGCCCTCCGCTGAGGATTCAGCTTCTAGGATATCACTCATAATGGTTACAGAATGACCAGCTCTTCGCTAATTTCTTCATCTAGCTAACCCAGTACATGGATAGGCTCATCTCAGTTTGTGTGGTTGTGCTTCTGCTCCTCAGGTTTAGCACCCCATTACTAAGCACCCACTGGTTGGGCAGTTACAGGCTCACCTCACATATGGGCTTCGGGAACCCCACATCCTGCCCAGGAAAACAGTGACCACCTAGGTAGGTGTGCTGTGTGAGCCCTAACGAAGGTCCAGGGGGCTTCATGAGGAGGTGGTGCCAAGCCAAGCATCAACAGGCAGACTGAAAAGTGTGTGTGAAGACCCGGGAGAAGCACAAGGTTGGGGGCTCAGTCTAGAAGTGCCAGGCTCGAGTGAGCAATGGGAAGAGACGGTGGGAGGGCCCCAGGGGTCTGGAAAGCCCCCGAAGAGCCTGGTGATTGTTTCCTTGCCTGCAAACAGTAGGTGTACACTAATGAGCTGGAGACTACCTTAGGAAGCTCCTGGCAGAGGACACCGTCAGCCAAGAGACCCTGCACAGGACGGGCGGACAGGCTGAGAGAACACGTAGGGAAAGCACCCAAAGTGACATGCAAGCTCTGTGACCAGTCGTATCTCACGGGGAATCAGTACTCAGATTACCTTGAGCTGAGACGTGTTTTAGCGTGTTTATGAAGGGGCTGGCTAAAACGTCCTGTGTAAGTGAGGAGTAGTTGATGGGTATTCATGTTAAATTGTGTTCTCTTCAGCATTTTGCACTGGAAGCATCTTTGTTAGAAAAAGGCACCAGGATACTGAACACAGTTAAGCTCTTCCTCTTAGCCAAAGGCTAGCCCACCGAATCTACACCTAAGTTGTAGTCTTAGGGTAACCAAGCTGGGTATGCTACTTACAGCCCTATTACTAGTCATTTTGAACCCAATCAAATGCCATTCCATTTGGACAAAAATCTTTTTAGGAAGGAATGAGGTTGCCAAAGAGAGCCTGTAGTTACTGTTGGCCCGGGAGGGCCCCACAAGGGAGGGACCGGACCCTGGGTGCGGCCCACCCAGAAACATACATGGTTGCTCCTGGGACAGGTTCCACCCGCCCTGTGTAGCCATGTCTTTCTCATTCCAGAGGGCAGGTGTGGGAGGCCCGAAGCCAGGGGAAATCCAGGTGGGCTTGCCGAAAGCCCACACTCCGGCTGAGATCTGGCCTCAGCAGGGTTCCCAGGGAGGAGAAGGGTATTGTCTCCCATTGGCAGTTGGGCAGGAAAGGGGATGCTGTGTTTTAGAAATGGTTTTCAAAGCCCTGAAGGAAATTACTAGGGTGCCCCCTCCATCCTAGGCCCTTGGACTCACAGCTCGTTTGTTCCTTCCCAAATGCTGGCCTGTTTCCCTACTTCCAGCACCATTATTCCAAGGCTTACCCCCTTCTGTGTGTCTCTGCAGCTCCACTGGAGGGGCCGTGCTGGACAGAACACACCGACAAATGGTTTACCTGCACTAGTTTGGAGTCCAGAGATATAAAAATTTCCACTGTGAACTTTTCTCTCCCAGAAGCGTAAGCAAGACTTGGATTTCCTCCTGCACAGTGGTTTGTCTTCCTGTTTTTGCCCGGTATCTCTATTTTCCACCCTGTCCTGTGGGAAAATGATTCAGCACAGAGGCCACCAGCCACAGCACATCCCCCGGCACCCCAGGTCTTCTCCCAAGCCCCGAGCCGTTTTGTGGCATTCCACACATGCAGACAGAGTTGGGATGAGGCCAACAGTTGGGTTGGGGAGCACAGGTGCAGCATGCGCCCCCTTGGCCCGCCCAGCCCCACCCCTGCCAGGTTGGGAGTGCTGCACATTGTTAGACTATGAAGGGGATTGTTTCCACAGTGTGTACTGACCAATGATAAAGGCTAATTTTTTTTATTTTGGAAAAACATCCATAACATAAAATTTACCATTTTAACCAGTTTTAAGTGTACAGTAGAGTCAAGTACATTCACATTGTTGTGTGGTCACCACCCATCTCCTGAACTTTTCCAGCCTCCCAATTGAAACTGTACCTATTGAAACCTTATGTGTTGGGTAAGTTCAAGTCACGCTCTGCTTGGATACATTCCTACAACACATCCATGTATGTCTGATGTCTGTCTATCATCTTGTTAGAAATTTCAAATCAAAAGGTGAGAAAATATATTTTCCAAAAGCACCTTGTCACTTGCTGGTGGAGTCACCACGTCCCTGGAGAGGCCTGGGCCTTCCCAGGGGTAGTGTCTGGCCAACCCTCCTCCCTCTGGTTGCTCACACCTGAGTCTCAGGCAATGACCACGTGGGGACCTGAGGCTGGCAGTGACGTCTGTGTTTCTTGGATTTTAGATTGCTTGTTGTGAGTCTCAAGTCACCCCAGGAAGAAGCACCTCCCAGACCCTCCGGACATACCAGGGCATCAGCGGCGGTGACTCAGAAGAGTCAGTAACCCTACCCTTGTCTGCCACCTGCTTGGGACCCTCTGTACTGTGAGGAGTCCAGGTTGGGAAGTGTGTTGTCTTGGGATGGCAGCTTCTGTGCTGCCTTTATGTGTTGGGGCGGGAGACCCCTGACGGCTCTGGGGCCTTCTCTGCCAGTCCACCAACAAAACACTGCAGATGTGCTTCCCTCTGGACATGTCTCCTTCCATCTCCCAGATGCCCAGCTCTGCAGCTCCCTCTCTGTGGCTAATAAGCCCAGAGGCCGTGCTGACAGAGCTAAGTGCAGGAAAATGGCGAGGTTTGGGGCCAGTGACCATCCTTGCCTCCATCCTGCCTGTCTTCCCTGGCATTGCTGGACTGCCGTGCATCAGAGCAGCCTGGGTCTGCTCTCCCCTCAGCCTTGGCCCGCTCTGGGCTTCGGTTGGGGTGGACGTTTGGTTGAGGCCTCTCCATGGGCCCCTGCCCACCCTTGTGTGACCTCAGTGGAGAGGTCAGATTCAGAGACCACCCAGAAAACCTGAGTCGATACTGCTTGCCTGCGGGAGCACCTGCCCTGGGACAGGGTGCTTTGTTGGCGTCTGTCCTTAGAGTGCCCTCTCACCTTTGACCCGAGCACCTCCTAGGACTCTCCAGCTTCCGTCAGTGATTGGACAGAGGGGCTTTTTCCCAGATCATGCACTTTCAGTGTTCAGAGTCACCAGCAGAGCAGATTCAGAGACCTTTGACCAACTTCAGGATCTGGGGTTTGGGGGACTGGTTTGGCAACATGAGGAGGTGAACCCCCACCTGGAGCAGGGTTTCCTAATGTGAACTCTGTTGCTAGCCAGTGACTCTTCTGGGTGCCCCCCCACCCCAGACACACTGACTTAGTGAGCGCTCACAGGAATTTGACATTGCGGTAGGCCCAGGGGTCGTGTGGTCCAGCCCCTGGCCTACAGGTGAGGAAACAGACCCTCACGTTATGCTGCAGGTCTTAAGGAGATGATTCCGCAGGAAGAGTTCCTGGGGGGTGAGGGGTTCATGCTGATTGCCAGGTGCTTCTGAAGTTAAAATACGTCGTCTTTACCCTCTTTTGCTTTTAACCCTTCATCCACCTGTTGCTGCAGACCCAGTTAGATGTCCCTGTGCTGCCAGGCCTGTGTGGTCACTGCTAGGCGTTCCTAGAACAGTGGGTGAGGGGCTGTAGAAATGCTGTGTGTTTCACGGGAATCAGGCAGTTTCTGGGTCTGTGTTACAGGAGGCACGCATGGGCCCTGTCTCCTGCACACAGACAGTGGTTTTGTTGGGTGGGCTGCAGGGACCAGTGAGGGTCCCAGGGCTGTGCAGCCGTCACGGATGAGTCAGGGCGTCCTGGCCCCCCCAGACCCCACAGCACCCCTTCCCCCTGCCCACCACTCCCCAAGCCCAGGGAGGTGGGGGTGGGCTGTCCCTTTCACAAAGGACAAACCTGAGCCCCAGGGAGCTGCCAGGGTCAGGGTCCAGCCTGTGCCCGGGTCTGCCTCCATCGTCTTTGCTCTGGTGTTTCCTCCCACGGCTGGAGTTGTGGACGAAGCAGAGCCCTCAGTGCGCAGACTGAACGGCACACAGGTTAGAGTCTCCTTTCACCTCAGGTGGCCTAGGATAGCAAATTCCTTTGGACAGCAACATCTGTATGGCAGGTGGATGCACATCGTGGTTCTCGGCCCGCAGCGCACTGCCCACCATGGATGACCCCACTGGGCAGGACTTTCCTGGCCCAGATGGTTATTGCTGCGCTGGGCAGCTTCTTAGAAATGCAGGGAAGATGACGTGTTCATTCTTAAAATCCAGGGTCTTCAAGGCGTATTAAGTGGAAAACACTGGATACAAAATAGTGTGTATGCTCCATTACCCTCTGTAGGGGAACGAGAGGGTGAGAATCTGTGTTCACATTTGCTTGTATTTGTATAAATAGACTCTAGACACATGAACTAAATGGGTGGAGGTGGAGAGTGGCCTTTGGGTTTGGGGTTTCTTTGTGGGTGATGAAATGATCTGGAATTCAGCAGTAGTGGTACTGGTTGCACAACTCTGTGGACGCACCAGAAACTGTTGGTTTGCACACATTCGGCAGTGCACTCTGGTAGATAAATCAATACCGAGTGATGTCTCAGTCAGAACGTCTTCTTGAAGCAGCATTGCATTTGGCTTGGAGCCTCCATCTAGTCATTTAACACCAATGGAACTCCGGGCACTTTGCCCCCTCCCTCCAGAAGGAGACGGAGGTGAGAGGGGGCCCCCAGGAAGCCGTGTCTCCAGGAAAGAGTCAGAGCAGGGGCTGTCCCTGAGCACAGTGTAGGAAAGAGTGCCTTGGGGGTGTGGTGGGGCTCTTGTGGGTATTCGTGTGCAGGGTGGAAGATAACAGGAATCGGGGGTCTTCTTAGTGGGCTCAGAGGAACAGAGGCGTTTGCCCAGTGGCCTCTACTTAGGAAGGGCTGCTCCTGCAGGGCTGGGGCCCTTGGTGGAGTCAGGAGGGGCTTCACCCACCCACAGGCCTCTCTGGGGCTCCTGCCATCCTCTTTGAAAGGAAGGAGGGTGGTCGGTCCGGTGTGCCAGCCAAACCTGGACTGTTGAACACTGGCCATGAGAAGCACGAAGGAGGTCTGCTGTAAGTGTGGGCTCCCCTGCCAGGAGCTATTCTTGGCTGTTTCGATTACAGTTGTTGGCTCTGGTAACTGCCAAAACGTCCCCTAAATACAGGCTGAAGCACAGCCAGGGCTGGGAGGGCAGACACGTGGACGGTCCTGCTCCTCCTTGGAGGTGCCGGTGACCCTGTGAGGCTTTAAGGAGCGTCTCAGAGAAGGCAGAGCCGGTGAGCGCTGCCTGTAGTCTCTGACTTGGCAGCTCTGTGTGCGGGAGCCCCCCCGGGAACTGGGGAGGCGTAGCTGCAGTGACCGCACACAGCCCTGACTCCTGGGGCAGCCCCTGCGGGCCTGGACGTGTGTCCGACAAGCTGGCTCTCTGCCTGGGCAATCCCAGCACGGAGCGACTGGTATGGACGCCATCCTTCTCCTGAGACAGGCTCCGGAGAGGCTGTGGGAAGTCAGTCCTCCCATTTCATTGGAAACTGGGGTTTCTCGTTTCCTTCCTGTTTTCCCAGCTCTTTTCTCCTACACCGCAAACAAGGTTTCAGTGTGAGGACGCTCCTTCTTGGAGAGGGGAACAGGGGCAGGCCCTGAGCCACGTCAGCCCCCAGCACGGTTGGGTGGGCCTGCTGAGACGAGACCATGCTCTTGGTTATTGTTCACCGCTGGGAATGCCACATGCAGACTACAGGCGAGCGGGCAGAGCAGGTGCATAGACCATCAGTTCTGGGTCTCAGAAGGTGTCCCAGGCGGGCTGGGGGACACCAGCTCCATGTCCTGGTGCCCACCAGCTATGCTGGTCATAGCCAGGCCCTTGGAGGCCATGGGAGCATGCACACCTGCTTCCCGGTGGTTCCTGCGTCTGGATCAGGGATACAGGACAAAAAAGCATCCAACTGCACTGCAAGGCAGGAATCCTCTACAGTGGGAGAGATTGCCTGGGTCCAGGACCCCCACTTCTGGTTCTGAGTACTTTTTGTGAAGTCTGTTGTCGGAGATCAGCTCCCAGAACTTGAGTTTTTCTGAGTCTCGCTCCCTTGGAACCACCCATGTCCTCCACCTCCTGGGTCAGCCGTTGTCCTTGGAGCGGACCCCAGGGAAGGCAAGCCCCCCAGCTTCTCAGCTCGGCAGCCACACGGCACTGGGCAGTTCCGTTCATCTCTCTCGTACCTCAGGCTCCTCACGCATCAGACCTCTCAGAACGGCATCTGGTGCACTGGGTGAGTTGTGTCAGCTACTGCCACACTCTTTCCCCTTCCTGTGGCCCTTCGGGTAGTTGGGGTGGGGCCGTGGGTGCAGGAGGCGGGGTGCAGGCACCCCAGGACCTCCCTGAGTGCGAGCCACACCCCTGCCACGGCTGGTAACTGGGTCCTCCCACACGCCCGGTCCTCACACAGCCCATCATGTGTGTCCTGTCTGTGGGACAGAGTTCCTTCCACTCTGGAGCAAAACTCAAGAGCAGTGAAGCCCACTTCCACACTGAGCTCTCACTGGGAGGCACGTGGTGTGCAGAGACTTGGGGGCCATCATCCTGTGTCCGCGGAAGACGCCATGAGAAAAACTCTTAATTGGATCCCTCCTCCATTTCTTACACTGGTTTTGAAGAGCAGAAAAGAAGAGAAAACATTGATCATGAAGCAGATTTTAAGGATGGGGGGTGAAATTTTATGTTACTTTTTTTTTAAGATTTATTTATTTATTTTAGAGAGAGAGTGTGCACGAGTGGGGGAGGGCAGACACAGAGAGAGACTCCCAAGCCAACTCCCTGCTGAGCAAGGAGCCCCACACGGGGCTTGATCCCACGACCCTGAGATCACGACCTGAGCTGAAACCAAGAGCTGGATGCTTAACCGGTTGAGACACCCAGGCGCCTCACTTTATGTTAATTTTAAAACAGTGGAAGGAGCAGCAGCTGCTGTGAAATACTTATTAGCCTCTGTTACAGATGTGACTGAGCTGCTGCCCGGGGTTGGAGGGTGCGTGTGTCTGCTTGAGTGTGCATGTGCATGATGTGCATGTGTGCACATGTGTGTACATACATGAGTGTGTGCATGCATGAGTGTGTGCGTGAGTGCAAGCATGAGTGTGTGCATGTGTATTTGCATGCGTGTGTGCCTGTGTATTTGCATGTGTGTATGTGCGCATGCATGTGCATGTGTGTGCATGCATGAGTGTGTGTGTTTGCATGTGTTTGCACGTGCGTGTGTGCATGTGTTTTGTGTGTGCACATGTGCATGCATGCGTGTGTGTGCGTGCATGTGTGTGTATGTGTGTCTTGTTGGGACCCAGGATCTTTGGTTATATGTCTGGAGTGATTTTACTTCAGGATGACCTGACGTTCAGGTAACTGGCTCCAAGTTTAGCAAGATGGGAAAGACAAAGTTAATTTACTTTCATTAACATTTGTTTTTAAATCACTTCTTCCTAACGTGTTAGAAGTTAAAACACCTTCTGAGGATATAATTGGCCATTTGAAATGGATCTGTAAGTAGAAACTCTGTGGCTTTGCCACCTGTGGGCTCAAGGGAATTAACTGCTCATGCCAGCAAAGCGAACCACCACTCACTAGACTTTCACTAGTCGAGTAAATTACTGGAAGCTATCCAGGCTGCACATCTGAAGCATTCAGGACCTTCCAGTTCATCATAGACCATGCGATTTTCTAGTAATAGATCCGAAAGAATCATTTCCTTGAGTCCAGAGCAGAACCTGGGAGGGTAATAAGATGGCTGATTTAGACTCACATTCATGCTTGTGTCAGATTCTGAGCAGCTGCAGTGCGCTCAAGGCACCAGAAGCCTGCAGCCCCAGAACCCGGCGCAGACAAGGATGGGAAGTCGCCAAGAGCAAGCCCGGCCACGTTGTCTGGGTTTATCTTCTCGGTGTAGCCTCTGTCTTCACTGCACCGGCAGGCAGCTTGTCTGCTGAGATCTTGTGCCTTTGATTGCCCACTCAGAGAACCGGACCATGGTTCTGACCCAGGGGAGTGAGGACCCCTGTCCACCGGCCACTGGGAGGGAGCACCTTGCCCGCCGAGTGGATGCTGCTCCCTGTGGGTGTGAGGAGGGCTTAGGCTCTCAGGGCTGCCCAGGGTGGCAGAGGTCACTCAAGTGGTGGCTGCAGAGTCAATGAGGCAGCTAGTCTCTTGTTTTCTGACCCTCGTTCTGGACTGGTGTCAGCCCTACTGTGCCACCTTAATTTCTGCCTCGTACAGAATGGAGATCATCTTGCTTCTCACTTGCTTATCTGATAAATGTGCTGCTAGAGTTAATGCAATAACGTTGGCAGATGACTGAGAAGCAAGGTCCGGTGTCTGTGTGACATCATTCACACTGCACTAACAAGGGGGTCCATCTTGCCGCTCCCCTGTCTTCCCGTGGCCTGAAACTAATGGCAGACGTTTGGGATCACCCTGCAAATCCTGCTGCCTCCTCTGCAAATCCTGTTGCCCTCACTGTTGCCCCCTGAGACCTGCACAGAAACTGGGATGGAACAGTCTAGAATGACTGAGAGCTCCAAGTTTGTACGGACAAAGGAGGAGGAAGAGCCGTCAACACAGGGAATGGCCACTGTGTTTGAAGACGCACTGGAGACCCGCGCGGTTGTGATTTATGGCACCTCACCGGGGGTCTGCAGTCAGCCAGGGCTCCCTACACTGCTGTCTCGGGGTGGCAGCCCCGTCCCTGCTCCCACAAGGCCCTCATCCCAGGGACAGGAAGCATGTGTGGAAATGGAGACACGAACATACCCCGGAGAGCACGCGGCATGCACTGGGTAGTGTGGTTTAATTCAGTAGCAGTGATTGTTGTCCACTTGGGAAGGACAAGAGATGAAAAGTCGCAGGTGGGCGAGTGTTAGGGTCACTGACAAATCTCTTACGGCTAAGAGGCGTTCTGCTGAGGCTGCTCTGTTAGGCCAGCGGGACCTGCTGTTCCCCAGAGCTGGAAGGGACCATTTTATCATTCAATACAGTTTTTTGAATAAAGACTTTATTGAGGTATAATTTACATATCATATAATTCACCCATTTCAAACGTGAAATTCAGTGGTTTTTAGGATGTTCACAGAATTGTGCAACCATGAACAAAGTCAGCTTTAGAGTTTTTAATCACCCCAAAAGAAGATCTGCACCCATTCCGTCGTCCCCCTCCCAGCCCCAGCACCCACTAGCTCTCTGTGTGTGAATTTGCCTGTTCTGGACGGTGCACGTTGCTGGAATTGTGCAAATGTGGTCTTTTGTGATGGTGTCTTTCACTCCGCACCGTGTTCCTCAAGGGTAGCCGCATGGCCCTGCAAGTCCGTGCTGCATCCCTTTCCATGGTGGATATGTTCTGTTGTGTGGATGGGCCACAGTCTGTTCATCCATTCCTTAGCTGATGGACACTTGAGTGGTCCCACCTTTTGGCTGCTGTGAACATTTGTGAACAAGTTTCTGTGGGTACGTGTGGGTTCCATTCCTTTTGGCAGTTCCTCAAAAGGAGAAACGTGGAGTTACTACGTGGCCCAGAAGTCCCACTTGAGGGTTACTTTTACTTTTTCCTTTCCCACCCAGGTGCTTCTTCTGTCTTAGCTCACCGCCTGCTGGAAACTCCAGGACAACGCCCCTGTCCTGTTCTGACCTGGAGTGAGAAGCGTCAGCCTTCACTGCTGAGTAGGAGGTTCGCTGTGGGTTCATAGGGTTGAAGACCTAGTGTTTCTTTCTTATTCAGGGGTTAAATGCCCCTGGGGGCAAGTTCTTAATTTCATCTTGAGAAATAGAAAGAACCAAGGAAGGCAGAGCTACAAAAGCACTAACATTTACCAAAGAAAAAAGTCCATAAGAGCAGGAGCTAGAGCTCTTCCTGGGTGTCGATGTCCCTGGAGTTAGAGTTTTAGTCCGTGTCTGTATGTGTGGCTTCATTGTCTGTGCTCAGCTCAGACAAGGATGTGTGAGTTGATTTCCTGACTTGGAGAATTTTAACTTTATGCCACAGCTTTATTTATAGGATTCTCTTTTTTTTTTTTTTTTGTATTTTCTTTCCTTTTTTACTTAAAAGTTATGTAAGAAGTCATCAAGGCTGGTTTTGATATAGAAAGC
This sequence comes from Zalophus californianus, assembly GCF_009762305.2. NCBI lineage: Eukaryota > Metazoa > Chordata > Mammalia > Carnivora > Otariidae > Zalophus > Zalophus californianus. The sequence continues at coordinate 94,239,617 of NC_045608.1, read as the reverse complement.
TCACTGTGACTGGTTTACTAAATTCAACTTTTGTGGCCTGGGGACCGGTGGGGACCTAAAGCCAAAAGAATGTCTGCAGGGCTCCTGCATGTTATTCATAGCACAGGGGTGGAGACACAGGATCTTGGGGTTTGTGTGTGAGTGGGGCTTCTCTGGGGTCACTGTTCTGTGCAGGAGCCCAGCCTGCAGCCTGTACCCTCAGGGCCAGTGAGAATTGTCTGAAGGATGCTGGCCCTCGTTTGCCTTTAGTTTTTGCAGGAACCTTTGGGAAGACTAGCAGCTTTGCCCCATGCTCATTCATGGCCAGTTTCATGGAAACTCCTCAGCTCTGCATCTTACCTACCGTCTGCCCCACCGCAGCCCTCGTTCCTTCCTTGATTTCCCTGCAGATGCCTCCCTCCACCAGTGAACTTGTGGGAGGGTGCTGGAATGCAGGCCCATCTCTGGAGGACTCCCGTGCCCCCTCTACGCAGACGGCCCACCCCACTGGCCCACAGGCTGCAGAGGGATTTCTGTTGGCTGGCATGTTGCTTCAGCTCTTTGGCACAGCTAATGCAGAAGAGACTAAGGCTGCTTATCACCTTCCAGGTGATTTCCAGGTGATTGAGAAAAGTGTTGGATTAGTGCCTGTTTTTCCCTGTGAAAGCTGTCTTTTTGCAATTTGTGTCTGTTCTCAGAACACACTGGCCAAAAACATTATTGCTGTAAAGTGTGAATTAATTTTTAGTGCATATTTTCAGGTATTATTAGAAATAAGTTTAGAGTTGAGTATCAAAACGTGTCAAGATTGGTTCCTCAGCTATTAGCAAACACACCAATGAGTCTATTATCAGTGGCAGCTGATCGTTTGCAAGTGCAGTTCCAGAGCCTAGAGCTAGCTGCCGTGCCTCTTCCTCTGGCCCCGTCACCCCTTACTCGAGTGCAAGTGGGAATGGAAAACAGGTCTGCCGTTTCTCTGAGCCGCTCAGCAGAGGTTTCCGAGGTGGCCCAGGCATTTCGGGAGAGGGGCACAGCAGAGCCAGGTCAAAGGCAGCCTCACAGTGTGGATGCAGAAGGACCTGGAGTGCTTTGGGTGACAAGCCCAGCAGCTAGCAGGACTCCCCGCCTCAGTTTCCCTCCTAACATGGGGGAGGATGGGGGAGGCAGCTACAGGTGTGTGAGAGCTCTGGACTTCACACAGTCTTCCCACCTGCAATATGCACACAGTCTTGCTAGAGTGCATGTCCTGTCTGGCTAGGCCAGCTCTGATTTCACATGTTCAGCTCGCTGGACAGCTTCACAGACTGGCCTGCATAGCAGGACTGCGGTGGCTCAGCCAGGGCCTACTTCCTGCGTTTGTGCCACACGGAGGGGGCAAGACCCGACTGTCAGGAAGACCAAGAGAAGAAGGCAGCTCCCAGTAGGGGCCATAAGAGAACAGTCCAGACTCCCGTCTCATCCTGCCATAGGCCTGGGCCCTAGTCAGACCCCTGGTGAGGACACGGTTGTGAAAGCAGGTGATACTCTCTAGGAGGCTCGGTGGGTACTCCCGGTCCCACGTCAGGACCCAGAATGGCTGGGGGTGCATCCTCTTAGAGGGCCCAGGCTCAGGGTGCCATGAAGGCTGCTTCCTGCCCCGGCCTGTGTGATCCACTGTGTGCAGTGGGGTTCCCAGAGATCCAGCCAGGGCAGAGGACAACCACACACCTGTCACCTGCCAGAACAGCTCACCCTCTGCACACAGCGTCCAGGTTTGCCCGTCCCTGGCCATGCCCGCAGGTCTGCCTTGTGGTGGCATCACCGCCCCAGGCCCCTCCACCATGGGGACATCCTGCCTGGGATGAGGACTCTCAGGCCGAAGTGGCTGCCAGCCAGCCCCAGGCAGCCTGCTTCCCTGGCTCCCAGCCCACGACCTGGTATTTCTAGTGTCTGCAGTAGCCTGGCCAGTCTTCTGGGCCATGCCCTGTTTGTGGCCTGCAATCCCTTCCGAGCCTGAGAAGGGCCCCCGAGCACCAGCTTCCTGAGACACTGCAGGGAGTGCAGGAAGGGGGAGGGCCCTCCAGCTGTGGTTCAGGCCAGACACTGGAATTTGGGGAAAGGGGGTGTGCCCGCCTGCCCTTTGGGAGCAGAGAGAAGAGGTGGTAGAGTGCCGTCCTCCTCTGACATGTGCAGGACACAGCCAGCGTGAGGCATTGAGACCATGGCATCCCAAAACTGAGGCCCGCGCAGAGTCCCGGTGGGGCCGCCCCGGCAGGACCCAGGATGCCCCACCAGCACTGCACCCTCGGAATGGCCCCACCGCACGGAGACACTGTAGGCCCACACTGTTCTCTTGCGTGACCCGTGTGTTCACACAGCGACTTCCCCTCAGTTTCCAGGCACCCACATGATGCCAGCAGCACCCCTAATTATGACAACCACAGATGTCTCCATCTCACCACGTACCCTCTGGGGGCAGGAGCCTCTGGCGTGAGTCGCGGCTGCTCCGTGCTGTGGTGAGGAAGGGGCTGGGCTTGCAGGCTGAGGGTCTTGCTTCCCTAGGGAAGGCCAGCCCCCTGGTCTCAGGCACATGCAGCACATGCTGAGGGGACAGGCCAGAGCTAGACCCGTCTTCCTTCTTACGGAGATCAGGTGTCCCCATCATGCTGAGCACCCCATCACTGCAGTGTGACAGAGACAAGTAGGTTTAAAAATGCAGTGGTCCTTCTCATGGCCCCGCCGCTGGGGTGGCTCCCAGCTCTGCTGCACGCTAACCTCACAGGGGAGCTTGAGGAGCATCAGGACGCCCAGTCCTGGGCCCACCCAGAGGCTGGATCAGTGTCCACAGGGCCCGGCGTCCATATTTCCAAAGAGCGTCCAACCATGCCTGGACCAGGGAGTGGACTGTGGTGCAGGGCTCCCTCCCACACTCTGGACTCCTGGGGAGCCCATGTGGGGCGAGAGCCCTGCTCCCCCAGGTAGAGAGCTGAGCGCTGCACTGTCGGCCTGCTGCCCGTGCCTGCCTGTTGTTCTGCCCCACAGCGGGAAGCCAGGAGGTCAGCCAGGACTGTACCTCCCAGAGCAGAGCAGTCTCAGAGCCCTGACTGTAGGGACACCAGCTGGGTCTTCGTGTCCTTTATGCACGGGCACTGCACTCTCCCTTCTCTCGAGCACGACTTTTATCCCTGCCAGAGTCACAGTGGGCACTGTGCTCAGACTTCTGCCTCTGTCCACGGGGACAGGGCCAGCAGGGCCCCCACCTTGTTTGTCTCTCCCAAAGACATTAGCTGGGGGTAAGGAAACCTGCCTCCATGTCAGACTGTGGGAGCATCTGTGTTAGAGCTCCATTCCTAACCAAAACGTAACCATCTGTAGGATTGTTTTGGAATTTGTGTTGTCCCAACCATTTGCTCTAACGGGACAGTATCTGGGCTTGGCAGATTCCTGATGGCGTACTCCTCATGGTAACAAGACCACCAGGCTTCAGGGGCAGCCATTAAACACGCAAGGTGACCCCCCCCCGCCACATTGGTGTTTGGCCCTGTGCTCGCTTGTCCAGTGAGAAAGCACGGCCTTGTGGGGGAAGCAGCCACGCAGCGTGCAGGGACAGCCCTCCAGGGCTGGGGCAGCGTTCAACCCCAAGCCATCGGGGCGCCCTGTGCTCATCTCCAGCCACCCCACAACCAACACAGGCTCTGTTCCCAGCTGCTGGCTGACTTTTCCCCCTTTGATCCAAGTCCTGCCGGGAACCATGGCTGGCAGCTGAGGATTCGGGGACGCCCAGAGGCAGCAACAGGAGACTCCAGAGCCAGGCGTGAGGAGGGGAAGCGTGGTATCACTGGGGACTCCGCTCCTGTCTGCCCTCTGCAGTGGTGTTGGGGGGCTACGGCCTGCTGACAACAGGACACAGCCCTGGCAAGAAAAGGAATTTTCCCTGCGCCAGCCGAGTGGGCAGGGGCGTGTTGCTACAGCCTGAGGCTTGTGCCCAGCTTGTGCGCAGATGATATCATCCTGCCCCAGCCTAGCTGTGTCTACGGCTGCTTCCCTGAGACACACCTGAGTGACTTCAGCTCCCAGGGATTACCAAGTAAAAATGTTCCCCTCTGGTTAAAAAAACATGGCTGTCATCATCTTTCCAGGCCCTCCCTTATAGAGGCTCATGGGCTGGATGCCTCGAGGTTTGGCGAGAAATTCTCCCACACAGGCTTGAGGCAGGAACGGCCAGTTCCAACTGGGGCTTTGTAATCAGCCCCCCTTTGTGGCTACCACAAAAATGTAGGAAATTGGGTGGTTGACTCTTTCCCTTGACTCTGCACGTTGTTAATGAATGGTCAGCCCAGGCTGGGTCCTTCCTTCTCGGGGTTCTTCCACTGCTTCCCAGCAGGAGGGGCAAGTGCTGTAAACCTGTAAAGCTGTTTGGGAATGAGGAAGGGACTGGGGGAGAGGGAATGCTGCCCTATTCTCAGTGTTGACAGGCTCAGGGAAAGACGCCCAAAGAAATCATGTTGAATGCCCAAGAGGCCCCGGAAACAGTGCCCCTCACCCCTTTTGTCTTAGATCCACGTCTTTTTTGAGCAGCACAAAAGAGCTAGGCCCCGGCATGCTCCCACACAACCCTCTCCAAGACTGACTGTTGTTTTCATAGGGTAAAGAGCCTTTGGTTTTCCAGAAGGGTGTGACCAGAGGGGTCGTGCTGAAGACTTAAGCCGCACCCTCCCAGAGATAACCCTGGAGCCTGTGTTTGCTGTTGCAGGAGGGGCGGCCCGAGGGCTGGCCAGCCTGTAGGGCAAGTGAGGAGTTAGGGTGTGGGCTTATCAGTTTCCCAGAGCACCAGAGGCTCTGGGGAAGTCTTCCTGCCTGCATGCTGCCCAAGGGTCCAGTGGGGCCCTGAGAGGCCACAGCTGCAAAGACCACAGAGCTCGAAGAGGTGACTTCACCACCCTGATCCCTGGGCAGGCCCAGGGTGCTCTGCTCGGTGGGGGTTTCATTGAGATGATGGCAGTTGTCAGAAATAATGCAGAGGTCCCTGGGTACTTGGCCCAGGTTCCCCAGTGGTGACGCTCTACAGGACTGCGGCACAATGGTTCTGCCCACCTTGTTCAGATCTCCCCACTTCACTCACAGTTGTGTGTGCTCATGCAGTGTCTTACGGCAAATCTCAGCACTCTCTGGTGAAATCAAACACACACAGAAAAGTCACCGTTTACTGTCGGTGGCAAGACGTGCCGTTTCATCAGACTGTGATTTATCCTGTGCTTGCTTCCTGTGTTTTTGGGGCCTGGTGAAGGGCTGCTTACTTAGATCATGGTTCCCCCACGGCCTGTGTCTGACACCTGTCAACACTCGCTCCCGCCCTGTGGAGCTGCTCTGGGGCCTGGCTCCCTAGTGTGTGGGATAGGTCTTCCAAAGGGAGTGTCAGCGAGAGAAGCCAGTGAGGTTGTCCTGTGCTTTTAGCTCTTCCCATTTTTCCTGCCAGTCTCCACTCCCGCTTCCTCCTGCCCCAGGCCACTGTAACGTGCCCTCTTCTCTGGGCCGAGGCCTGCGTGTGGCTGGGAGCCCAGAGCAGCTGCTCTGGGGTTTGGGGCTTTGGGGCATTTTTGTTCTCGGTTTTGATGGGAGTAGGAAATACACTTTTTAAGTAGGATAACTGGCTCTGAAAAATTCTCCATTTTCTACATTCAGACTTAACATATCGGATGTGTCCATGTCTTCTCAGTGTGTTGAATTTTTCCAGGTGGAGACATTAGGAAAAACTTGATGCACTTATGCACACACTTTATTTTTTTGGTTTATTGATTAAATCATCAGCCATTGGTAATTATACTCAATCTCCAGACCTGCTGCCTTCACTGGGCAGGGGTTGGGAAAAGTTTCAACCTTCTAATCACATGGCTGGCTTCCCTGGCAACCAGCCCCCACCCTTAGGTTACCTAAAGGCTTTCTTTTCTTTCTTTTTTCTTTCTTTTTTTGGGTGTTTTTTTTTTTTTGCATTTTTTAAAAAATTAAATTCAATTAATTAACGTGTAATGTATCATTAGTTTCAGGGGTGCAGGTCTGTGACCTAGTACCCAGCGCTCATTACAACACATACCCTACCCAATGTCCGTCCTCCAGTTACCCCAACCCCCCACCCCGCTCCCCTCCGGCAACTCTCAGTTTGTTTCCTAGAGGTAAGAGGTTTGTCTTATGGTTTGTCTCCCTCTCTGGTTTCGTCTTGTTTCATTTTTCCCTCCCTTCCCCTATGAGCCTCTGCCTCGTTTCTTAAATTCCACATATGAGTGAAACCATATGATAACTGTCTTTCTCTGACTGACTTATTTCACTCAGCATAATACCCTCTAGTTCCATCCACGTCGTTGCAAATGACGGGATTTCATTTATTGTGATGGCTGTGCACACACTTTAAGTCTGGTCAGGTACTGCTCTGATGGACGTCTCCTGCTTTCCTGACCCTTTAGCCACTGTTCCCTCCTGTTTCCCATACGTCTCTCTGTTACAGATTCTTTCCAGGTAAAATGTGAGTTCCATCAGTTGTAAGAAGTGTCCCTTAGGCCCCCACATCCCTTCTGACTTCCCCTGACCTTCTGTCTTCATCATGACGCCATGACCTGTGGCTCCTCTCCTCTCCTCCACCTTCTAGGCGTTCTTCCCCACAGACCCTCAGGGTAAAACAACAAACCAGTCCTTCCAGAGCATCTCCTCCAGGAAGCCTGTCGGGATTTACTGTCCCCTCACCTGAACAACATCACAGCAGGTTGCTGGTGCTGGTGGGCAGTGGGGTCACTGGAATCAGATACACGGCCTGAGGAGCCTTCACAGAAACAGCCTTGAGACTGGCTCATCCCATGTGCTGGCTCAGAGCTCAGCATCCCCACTTCCAGGTAAACATGGATGCTCACTAGAGATCGGTTTTTGGGGTCAAATGGAGAAACAGAGGTACATCCCTTCTAAGTACCCTTGAAACCATTGCAGAGTTAAGAGGGGTCTGTCGTGGGTAGACAGCAGATTTGTGAGCCTGTGCTGTGGATAACACTGCACCCCAAATCCTCCTGATGAACCCTAACCCCAGTGTGAGGGTCTTTAGGAGGTAATTAAGGTGAAATGAGGTCATGGGCGGTCCTGGTCCTCACAGGAAGAGGAGGGGCACCAATCTGCCTGACCAGAGCCCCTCTCTGCAGGGCACGTCTCTGAGGGCATCTCCAGAACAGACCAGCATGAGTATCAGTGGATGCAGTGGAGAGATGCTCTCCCCTGTGGGTGGGGGTCCAATTTTTCTGTCTCTCCTTGAGCTGGGGCGATCATCTTCTCCTCCCTTCCGACATCAGAGCTCCTGATTCTCAGGTCTTGAGACTTGGACTGAATCTCACCACTGTCTGCCCTGGTTCTCCAGCTCACCCTCGCCTGAGCCGGTTCCCACAATGAAGCTCCCCTTCCCCATGTGCTGTGTTTCTTTGAGAACCTGAACTACTACACACATGCTTTGTTGCAGGGAACACTCTGGAGAAATAGGCACCAGACTGTGATGGGGGGGCAGGGGTAAGACTGATCAGAGGGGGCAGGGATACAGACTATGATCCGGGGGGGGACTACAGACTGTGATGGGGGGGGCAGGAGAACAGACTGTGATGGGGGGGGCAGGATTATAGACTGTGATGGGGGGGGCAGGAGAACAGACTGTGATCAGAGCGGGGGGGCAGGGGTACAGACTATGATCGGGGGGGCAGGATTACAGACTGATGGGGGACAGGGGTACAGAATGTGATCAGGGTAGGCATTAACAAGGTGCACAGGGTGGTCAGCAGGGCGTGGTCCTGAGCAGTCCCCTTTTCCTGCAGCAGGGCCCACTCCTCAGCCTGGGAGGGGGCAGCACTGGACAGGCAGAGCACCTCTGCCCCCAGCCCGGCCAGTGAGAGGGCCAGCAGCCTCAGGGCAGCTGTGATCCCCTCCCTAGGAGCTGGCTGAGGGCAAGTGAGCACTTATAATCATATCTGTGGGTCTACCCTTCTCTGTAAACTCTATCATTAAAATCTTTACTTCTTTATTATTAGCAGTTCTAACGGACTGGTGACCCATCTCACAGTGGACGGGAGCCCTGGGTCCTCTCTGTGCCTAGTGGGTGGCCAAGTGGAAGGATGCCAAGTGGTACTTAGTAGGGAATGCCCCGGCAGGTGGGCTGAGACAAACCCATCTGCCCGGAGAGCCAGAGAGCCGAAGGTACCTGACAACAGGCAGGACTCAGGTATGCTGGGGGGAAGGGCAGCTCTGACCCCATTGTCACAGAGTCCAAACCCACCACTGAGATCGCCAGTCCTGGAGCCCTCCTTCCCACTCACTTTAAAACATATTCTTTCAAAATAAACTCTCCTCATGTGAGATTTCAGGGAGGTTGGGAGCTGACAAGCTTTCCTTTTGACAAAAACAAAACCCACAAAATACTCGTTTTCACCCAGGTAGTGTTTTCTGTACTGTTAAAGAACATTTTATTTCTACTACGACAGGAAGAAAGGAAGCCCTAGGGCATGAAATTCTTGACTTTAGGGTCTTGTTTCTGGAATGTACCCCCCACCCCACAAGCCCAGGGCAAGGAGACACAGGGAAGGAAGCAGCAGAATAGAGCTTAAACTTTCACTGAGAGCATTTAAGAAGCATCTTGTTTTGGTTCTGATTCTCTATTATTTCCCTCTATTAAAATCAACTCAAATGACCCATATTTACTATGGAAAAAAATGGAAGCAAAAATAAATTTAAAAATCTAAAAAGCTGCAACCCCCTGAGGTTACCACTGTCAGCATTTCACCATATCTCCTCACAACTGGGATCCCCTCGGGAAGATCACACCGTGTCCCCTGCCCCATCTGCTCCCGGGCACCCCTCCTCCCAGGTCCCCCCCAGTCAGCACGTGTTTCCACCCACCCCAAGAAGACCCCTGTGGCAGATGACACCAGGCCCCCCTCCCCGCCCCAGCTGGAGGGTGGGAGGTCAGCACAGAACACGGAGTGGTCCAGGACACAGGCATCTGCCCAGCTCCTTACATCACTAGCCTGTGTGCATTCCCTGTGCATCTGCCTTAAAGCTTTATTTTATTGAGGGATAAATTTCATGTAACATAAAATTCACCATTTACACTATTTTAAAGTGTACAGTTCATATATATATGTATACATATATATATAAATAAATTCATTTTTAGAGGGGGTGGAGAGAAGACATGTGCATGGGGCAGGGAGGGGCAGAGGGAGAGAGAGAATCTCAAGCAGACTCCCCCTGAGCACATAGCCCATCACGGCACCTGATCCCAGGACCCCAAGGTCATGACCAGAGCCAAAATGAAGAGTTAGACGTCCAACCGACTGAGCTGCCCAGGCACCCCAGTGGTTTTTAGTATATTAACAATGTTGTGGGACCATCACAATGATCTAATTCCAAATCATTTCCATCGTCCCCAGAAGAAACCCACATGTTACAATGTCCTCCCCCTCCACCCTCGCGCAAATACTACTTTGTGTCTCTATAGGTTTGCCTATTCTGAATTTTCCATGTAAGTGGACTCACACACTATGTGGCCTTTTGTGTCTGACTTCTCACTCGGCGTGATGTCCTCACAGTTCATCTACATTGTAGTGGGTGGCAGGGTCTCACTGGCTGAGTGACAGAGCCTGCGGTGTGGACAGGCCACACCTTGTTTATCCACGCATCACTGGCGGATTGGGTTGTGCCCACTTCTTAGCGACTGTGAATAGTGCTGCTTGGACATTGGCATGCAAATCTCTGTGTGCATGTGAGTTCATTTCTCTGAGGTGTATGCCTAGGAGTGGAGTCACTGGGTCAGACGGCAGCTCTGTGTTTAACGTCTGAAGAACCTGAACTATTCTCCACAATGGCTGCACCATCTCAGGATTTCTTCACATCTGCTTTCATTGGTGTCTCACCTTTTCCTGTGCTTATGGGCTGTTTGTATGTCTTCTTTGGAGAAATGTCTATCCAGATCCTTTGCCCATTTGCATTTGGACTGCCTTTTTATACTGATGTGAGTGTTCTTTATGTATTCTAGATATAAATCTCTTATATATGACTTGAAAATATCTTCCTCTATTCTGCTGATTGTTTTCATTTTCTTGATAGTATCTTTTGACACAAAAATTTCAAATTCTGATGAAACCCATTTTATCTGTTTTTTCTTTTGTCGTTTTCGGTGTCAAATTAGGAAACCATCACCTAATCCAAGTCCCTCTTTGACCCCCAGGTCATTTCTAAGCAAAGCGGCTAGGGCCCTTGTTCAAACAAACAGAAACATGAATACTGTCCTTGCTTGGGGTCTGGTGTTAGGAGCTCTTTCTGTCTGCCCCAGAGAGGAGGTCCAACCCCAGATACCAGGCATTTATAGAAGTTTTCTGGAACCCCAGCATGATGTGAAAATGAACCAACCAGCTATGCATTGTGCCAAGTCCTAATTTAAGGAATTAAGTCCCACTGAGCTCAGCTGCCAGTTTCTCCAAATTCACATGAATGTGATGTGTGCCAGGAAATACATTGCTCTGGGATGCTGGAGAAGTCTGTCACGGAGGAGAGTAGAAGAGGCAGACCAGACCAGCAAGAATTGGACCTGCCTGGAAAGGTGGCCTGGCCCTGGCAGACACCCACCAGCAAAAGGGGGAGAAAGTGGGCGCCTAAGTGACTCAGTGGGTTAAGCGTCTGCCTTCGGCTCAGGCCATGATCCCTTCACTGCCCGGGCTGGGGGCAGAGATGCTCTGCCTGTCCAGTGCCGCCCCCCCCAGGCTGAGGAGTGGGCCCTGCTGCGGGAAAAGGGGACTGCTCGGGACCACGCCCTGCTGACCACCCTGTGCACCTTTGTCAACCCAGAACCAGCCTCTGGGTGAGATGTGCGGACAGGACCACCGAGAGCCTATCTGGAAGGTGCCAGGGAGGCAGGATAGGCAGCTGGCGGGAGCTGGGGGAAGAAGACCCAAGCGGGGGAGGGAGGGAGGGAGGAAGGAAGGAGGAAGAAAGAGTGACTGTGAAAAGAAAACAAGTTTAGAAGATGCTCCGCTCGTTAAAATCAGATCTTGTAATTGGAGAAGTAAAAACCCCAAAAGGCAAGTTTAGGGACCCAGGTACCCTCCCCGCCGTGGGACATGGTAGCTCCCCGAGAAGGGCCCCCCCCTCCAGGGAGCTCTGTGGGTGACCTCAGGCCCCTGCCTCTGGGCACTCTCCTTCCAAGCCTCCTGATGCCAGCACTGGTGTCTGCCCTGTCCTCAGCATGGACCCGCCCCCTCAGCCCACAGCTGGTCCTCGGTGACCCAGAACTACCAGCTCCTTCCCTAATGGGATCATTAACTGATGAACTTTGACACATGCTGAGTGTCCATGCAGAGTCGTGTGGCTGTGCAGCCAGGGGCAGCAGGTGTCATGAGATGGAGACCCTCTGTGTCTGTCGTGTGACGCATGCCCCAAAGCTGTGCAGACCAGGCCCCTTCCTATAAAGGACTGAAAGGCATATTTGCCTTCAGTGATGACCTCAGTTGCTCTGGAAGGGGGTCCTGGGACGACAACACAAGGACCCCGATTGGCCTGAGGCGCATGACTCTGGCCTCACCCCATCCCTTGAGTGAGGAGTGGGCTGAGAGGTCTGCAGGGAGCTCCCAGCCAGGAGGAGGCAGGGGCTCAGGAGGAAGATGGGCTAACCTGTGACCAGCCCACCCTGCAGTTTTCAGAGCCCCACGTCTCCTCCACCCTCTGAGCTGCTTGATACCAGAGTCCAGGATGGACCTGCTGCCCTGCATCTTACTCCACATTCACTTGAGTCATTTTGTAAAAATGCTTATTAAACTGACTTTGAACATGGGACCAGCCCTGATAAAAGCAAGCGCAAGGCCAGGATAGATGTTGGAGCACAGTAGCCACTTGGTGGAATGCATGGACCCAGCACCTTCTGGCAGCCCGGCGTGGGCTGCAGGAGGGAAAACCGCTGGGGGGCGGGGGCGGGGGCTCTGGCTGTGGGCCCTGTGCCCCGGGGGGCCAAGGGACTGACCCCAGGAGCCCCCTGAGTTCCTTCCACAGGGCAGTTCCCTGGAGTGCAGTGTGGGTTGGGGGGAAACTGAGTCCGAGACAGGTCCCCCCAAGATCCTCAAGACAAAGTCTGGGGACAGAGAACACTGCTGGGGGTTGTGGATTCCTTTGTAATGTGTGGCACATTTTGTTTTGCAACTTAGGTGGCAGATGTTAAAAATGTTGACATTTCCGGTATCTTTAAGAATAAATAAAATCTTGTTCTGACTTGTTTTTTGATCCAGTGCCGCAGTTCTTCCAGAGTGTTTTTTGTATGTGTCTGCATGTTTGTTTAATTGTGGAAAGGGGAGCTATTTGGTCTTAGCTCCCTTGGACAAGCTGAGACTGGAAGAGGTATTTTCACAGGGCCGTGCTGCTGGCTGGCTAAAGTCATCCCTGTGTGGTGTGTGTCCTGTCACCACCCAGAGTAAGAAATCTGTGGTCCTCTCCCCTCCCCCTCCCCCTCCCCTCCCTCCCCCTCCCCTCCCTCCCCCTCCCCCTCCCCTCCCCTCCCTCCCCCTCCCCCTCCCCTCCCCTCCCTCCCCCTCCCCCTCCCCTCCCCTCCCTCCCCCTCCCCTCCCTCCCCCTCCCCCTCCCCTCCCTCCCCTCCCCCTCCCCTCCCCTCCCTCCCCCTCCCCTCCCCCCTCCCCCTCCCCTCCCCCCTCCCCCTCCCCCTCCCCCTCCCTCCCCTCCCCCTCCCCTCCCTCCCCTCTCCCTCCCTCCCCCTCCCTCCCCTCCCTCCCCTCCCCTCCCCCTCCCCCTCCGGTCCTTCCCCATCCCCTCCCCTCTCCCTCCTCCCCCCTCCCTCCCCTCCCCTCCCCCTCCTGTCCCTCCCCATGCCCCTTCCCATCCTTCCCCTCCCCCACCCTCTTCCCTCCCCCTCCCTCCCCCTCCTCCTCCTGTCCGCTGCCCCCTCCCTCCTTTCATTTTATTTCTAGAATGCTTTTATCCCAAAGCCAGCATCCCTTTGCTTGCACACTCCCTGTAGGGCTTACCCCCGGGTGACTCTCCCGGGTGACTGAAGTGGGGTTAGGTTAGGGTTAGTGGCTGGTCTTGTGACCCTGATATCAAATCTGGCTGATGAGTGGGCTCTTCTCTTCAGGTCAAGGGAGGGAAAGAGAGCTCATGGGGTGAGACGCCGAGCCAGCAGCAGTATGAGGTTCAGGTTGTGTAGGAAAAGCCTTGGTTCCTGCATCTGTCTGAGCGTGTGGATGGAGTGCCCCATGGATCTGACCCCAGCGCTCACCCTGGCCAGCCCACGCATGCCCACAGCATCGGTCCTGCTGCCCGAGGCCCAGAAGGCATTGCTCCAGTTGCTGCTTTGTAGAGTGTGCAAGCATGTGCACAAGGCCACTACCGTAATTGCAGATGAAAGCTACCTGAGGTGGTGTTTTCCCACGTTTCTGTGTCTGTGTTTCCCTGTGAGACCCTGGGTGAGTGGGGGTGTGCCGGGCACGCTTTCATGCCCCTAACAGCACACGCCCTCTGATGCGCTCACCGTCCGACCTGGCTGGTCCAGTTCTGGGAATCTGCCTTAAGGAAGAGAGATGTGCACAGCCCCCTACCTCCCTGATGTTTGTAAGACTAAAAAGTAAAATCAAATGTCCAACTGCAAGGGCTGGCTTAAATAAATTCAAGCAAATTCATATGTTGAATCATATGTCATCTTGAAAAGCATCTCAAAGCAGCATATTTACTGAGCACGTGTTTCTAAACCATGGCATTAATGAGAAAAGCATCACACCAGACACACGGTGTGAGCCCCTCCCCATACACACACAAAAGGGAAACAGCCAAAGGTCAGAAAAATCATCCCAAATTGTGGGGGCAGATGATTTTGTTATGTCATGTATATACACAGCTTAGAAATATAGCCGTGAGCATGTATTATTTCCAAAATCAAGAGAAAAAGAACAGCCATGGGGAAAACAGGTGCCCTTCTTGACAAGGACAGCATCACATTCTGCGAGAGGTTGGAACCGGCGGGGTGTGACCGGCTGGCTGCTCCCACGAGATGTCCTTCTACGCAAGGGGGTGGCTGTGGCTGGCTGGGTGGTTCACACAGCAGCAGCCCTGGGTCAGCTGTGGGGGTGCAGAGCGTGGACGGGCATGGGAGCCCCGCCTCAAATCACCTGCTGTATTAGCCAGCTCTCAGGCCATCCAGGCCCAGCGCTGCCAGGGGCATGCGGCCGCACAGAGACCTTCCTTGGTGCCGATGCCCAGGCCCTGCTTTCGGCCGCTGTGCCATCCTGCCAGGATGGACTCTTCTGGGCCACGCGTCCCTCTTGTGTGAGTGGGAATGGCAGAGATGCCTTCCATGGGCACCAAGCTCTTTGTCCTCAAGTGCAGGGGAGCCCAGATCCTTTTCCGTTATTTCTTGATCTAGACTGTGGGCGTTCCTGGTTTCTAGAGACGCACAGAATAGCCAAAGCTGAATGGGACGCATGCTGGTTAGGTGGAGCTTGGCTTTATTTTTGCCGGATACACAGCAAGACTGATAACATTCACTTTTGCCCAACAGCCTTTCAGCCCCTACCCGCTGCCCAGACCCAACAACAGATGGGAGGCACGTGTGTGTCCTCCCTGGGAGCGGGCACAAGGGGCAGAAGAGCCCCGGGGACCGTGGCCGCTGCTGCCCCACCATCGTCTGGAGCTGGGAGGCAGGGAGACAGGCCCTGAAGTCCCAGAGGGGGTGGAGGGCAGGCAGCACGCTGAAGTTAAGAAGCTGCCTGGCTGGACCCCAGGCCTCTCTGCCCTCCCGGTCTGCTCGCCCAGGAGGCTATCCCTGTTTGCAGGGTCTACGGAGCCCACGTGGTCACCCTGTGCCGCCATGCCCTGTCCATGCCTGCAGGCACTTCTCACCCTGGAGTTGTCTCCTGCTCGTTGCAGGTGCAGAAACCATGTGTGGGACCACAAGTTCCTGAGAGCAGGTGGCTCTCAGCCAGTGTGCCCTCCGCAGACTCTAAAATCACTGTGTGCTGCCTGAATGGGTGGCCAGGAGGCAAATGGCAAACAGTTTATAGTTCTAAGCTCACAAGCTGCTTTACGTTAATTCAACAAGCAGTTACTCTGTTTTGTAAGTTCAAACTTTGACTTTCCAGTTAGCTCCTGTCTTTGCCAGTTATGAAATAAATATTTAAGCATGCCCAAAGGGGCTTTATGACTGATGCTGGAGGGGAAGGGTCTCCAGTTTCTGTGATTGCTGAAGGGTTTGTTGAGGGCCAAGGGCCAAGGGCAGACAGTGTCTCTGCCCTTGATGGGGGAGCTCAAGGCAACTCCTTCCTGGGCCCCAAAGTAGCTGCTTAGTGTGATGGGTGAGGGAAGCAAGATGCTTTCCTTGGGCGTCATCCCCCAGCCGTCCTGTCTAAGCCCGCGTGTGGCGGATCCCGAGTGCTGGGCAGAGAGAAACAAGGAGTGGCTGGGAGCAGCTGGGAACTTTTCAGGGCACCAGGTATTGAGCCACATGGGAGGGACAGCGGCCAGGACTGTGTTGCAAGCTTCTCCCCTTGATGGGGGAGGGGCTGGGCGCAGGGTAGTGATGGGCTCGCCAGAGTCTCCAGCAGGCGTCCTTCCCAAGTCAGGGAAACTGTGGGCACGGGAAGAGAAGAGTGTCTTGCCTCTGCTTCACGCCGGCAAACTGCGTCCTGTGCTTTATCCCTTGGGCCTGTCTCTGGACCCCCAGGGCTGCAGATACGGTGAAGGGCGTGGGACCTTGGTGGCCTCTTGGGTCCAGACTGGCTCCAAAGGGACAAGATTTAGGTGACTCCGTCGAGGGACAAGAGAAAGTGTATGGTGACTTCTGGACCCCCACAAAGTTTCTGTCTGTCCGTCTCCTCCTCTCCCGTACCCTGGAGGACTGCTGTGCGTTATTGAAAAAGGAAGCTAGGCCTTCACGTTTGCCCGTCTCCTGAAGCACTGAAGTGTTTTTGGTCTCTCGGTGCTGCCTTCACGTTTGCCCGTCTCCTGAAGCACTGAAGTGTTTTTGGTCTCTCGGTGCTGCCTAGCCTGTGGACTGTCCCTGTCGTACAAGGGCTGCTCCTGGCATGGGGAAACTCTGGACGCTCTCCCACCCCTGGTCTCTTCCTAGCGCATTATTGAAAATTGCTCTTGACTGCTAGTTTTCCCGTCTCCAGTGCTTGGCTGTGGGCTCTGTGAGGCGGAGGCTTCTCCTGTCCTGGGCACAGTCGTCCTGAGCAGCTGTGGGCACAGAGGGGCAGGTGCTGGTGTGTGAGTGACCATCCCCTGGCTTTCAGGGCACACCAGGGCACACCAGGGTCCCCTGACAGGTCCCCAGGGTCCTGGCCCAGCTGAGAACTCTCACGTGACCCTGCTCGTTCTTGGCTCTTGTGTTCAGGTGCTCGCCAGTCCAGGTGGGTGTGCGAGGGTGACATGCAGGTGCATGTGGAGACCTTCCCGCGGTTCCTCCTGCCACTCTACAGCATGTAACCATTAATGCCTCGTTTACTTTTAAAGAAAACAGTTGCACTAAGGGAATCGTTTGTTTTGTGTTTGAACCATTTCGTGATGGTTAGCCTTTTATGTTTTCAGGTATTTTAAAATTCAATAGACTTTACTTTTTCAGACCAGTTATAGGTTTACAGAAAAATTGAGCAGAATTCACAGCAGGTTCTCATTTACCCTTCTCCTCCCCACATTCTGCTTTTCTACTATAACATCTCATGTTAATGTGTTCATTTGTTAGACTCGATGAGCCAACATTGATACATCATCAGTAACTAAAGTTCATCATTCACATTAAGGTTCACTACCGATGTTGGGTTATTCTGTGGGCTTTCCCAAACGCACGATGTCACGTATCCGGCATAACACTACCTACGGAGGAGACTCACCGCCCTGGAAATCCCCCGTGCTCGGCCTGCACATCCCTCCATCCATCCCCCAGCTCCTGGCCACCACGGGTCTGTACTGTCTCCATGGTTCTGCCTTTTCCAGAACGTCTTAAGTTGGAGTCCTACGGGACGTAGCCTTTTCAGACTGGCTTCTTGCACTTAGTGAATCGCACTCAAGTTTTCTCTGTGTCTTTTCCGTGGCTTGTAGCTCATTTCTGTTTAGGGCTGAGCAATATCCCATTGTCTGGATGCAGCACAGTGTATGAATCCATCACCTTCCGAAGGACGTCTGTGGTTGCTTCCGGGTTTTGGCGATTAGGAATGAAGCCACTATAAACATCCTTGTGCAAGTTCTGTGTGGACATGAGTTCTCAGTTTCTTTGGGTAAAACCAGAGAGTGCATTTGCTGGATCATATGGTGAGAGCATGTTTAGTTTGCCAGAAACCGGCAAACTGTCTTCCACCGTGATTTGGCTGCACCATTCTGCAATTCCTCGACCTTTCTCTTCATGGTCTCATTGCTCTAGGTGACTGCACCCACCAGGGGTACCCCTGCCCTGCATTTCCCAGCACACATCTCCCTCCTCCCCTGTGAGGGTCCCTAACCCAGTGCCACTTCAGAACACGTTTCAGTTGAATGGAAAAGGACTCCCCTCTCTACCCTGCTGGTCTAGGGATGCCTCCTCTGCAGCTGCTCCGGACAAGGCATAGCCCTAACCCTACCTGCGTCCTCCTGGTGAGGTCCCCAGGGGTCTGCAGAAGTGGGGGAGAGCCACAGTGTGCTGCTGCCTTTCCACCGATTATGACAGAGGGGTGAGCAGGTGGGGCTGCTGACCCAACCGTTATTTTTGTCACAGTCTTTCTGTAACAGCAACAGCAAAGAGAAATAATCTGCTCATCTGCCAGTTAAAATGAGAATGTTTCTAAGTTTTTCATCAGAATTCTTAGGCAGCTATATGACTCTTTGCCACCTTGACGCAGAGGGTGAGCTCCTTCCCTGAGGTCCGCGGTTAGCCCAGCGGCTGCATCCTGGGCACGGCATCCCCACGTGCCTGTGATTGTGCTCGGCTTTCCTGGCTGAGGCCGGTGGGCTCACTTCTTGGTGTGCCTTCCAGGAGTCAGTCCCTGGTAGAAGGAGCAGGGCCTGTCAGCCTGCCCTCATTTGCACCTGTCCCTAAAAAGCTGTGACATCATACATTTTCAAACTAAAGATGAATCTGAGAAGTATTTTCTCACAAAGGAGTCCCCACGTGTGATGTATGTGTTTGACGTGGGTTAAAACAGCTCCTGACTCTGAGCTGGCCTCCTCACCTGCGAGGGAGGGCTGGGAAGTGGCAGAAACCTGCCTCTCGCAAGGTGTTTGGTGCCATCCTCGCAACAGAGCCCGTTGAACTGGACCTGGGCAGAGGGAGAGAGACAGGCAGGAGGGAAAGCAAGCACCTGCGCCCACCTTCATGCTCTGGCTGGCTTGAGGAAAAGCAGGGCCAACAATCTTTCTCCTCCCGCCGGAGATCTGCGGAAACAGAGGTAGAGAAAAAAACTATAATTTGACTGAAAATGTGTAATCGGATGGGGGGAAGGGCGTGTGGACATTTGCCTGAATCTGCGGACCTCCCTTAGTTGTCCGCTTTGTAGAAAACATGAGATTTAACATAGTGCTTGATAGAAGCTGTGACAATTCTGCTCTTGTAAAAGGTAATTTAGGGACCAACATTGGACTTTTAGGAGTGCGATATTCTTTGTAACAAATTTTGTTTTTAAGATAGTTGGGAATTTTTGACTAATGAAGTGCACACACGATGGTTTCTGGGGAAACTACACGGAGCTGGACACTTCCTTCCTGGCGCCTCCCGCCCTGGACACAGAGAGAGTTCATGCTTTCACGCCTTTGCCGAGGCTCGCTGGAAGGTGGACACATGGTTTGTCCTTTGGGTGCTGAGAAAGGTGGTTCAGGAGAAGCTGTAACCGGCCCACCCCCTCAGGAATCCCATGCTCACTCTCCCTCTTCTCCAGAGGCCCTTTGAACACTCACTGACCAATGCCCAGAGGCTCATCAGCTCTCAGTTTTAACAGTCGTTGCCTGTGGTGGAGGTATTCCTTAACTCATCAGCTCCCTTGTTCAGAATCAGCCAGTGAACCAAGGGCATCAGCCACCCCGAGGGCTGAATCCCAGACCCTGTGGTCAGACTTGCATGAGGCCCAGGATCATCAGTCCGTTTACAAAGCAAGTCCTCAAAAATGCCCTGCACACACTCATCCTGGGCCACATTCTGGTACTCCTCACCTCCAGCCACAAGTCCCAGATCAGCCACACCCTGAGAAAGAAGGCAGGAGCCCCTAAGCCTTGTGATGGCCTCAGATACAGGCAACTGGCAAAACATTTTTCTGGGTGTGTCTACCAGGGTGTTTCTGGAAGACTGAGTCAAGCAAACCACCCTCTCCCGTGTGGATGGGCCTCATCCAATCCCCGATCCATTGGGGACCTGAATGGAACAGGAAGGTGGAGGAAGGGCAGATTCCCTTTTTGCTGGGATGTCAGTGCCCTACTTCTTGGGCTTTGGGGCTTGGTCCACCATTGGCTCCACTTGGTCCCCAGCTTACGGATACAGAGTTCTGGGTAAGCCAGTGCATGATAAACCTCTCTCCGTATGGATCCATAACCTCCCCCCAACACACACGCATCCTATCAGTCTGTTCCTCTGGAGGGCCCTGACCAACACACATGTGTTTCAGGGATCTGAGATGCCTCCCTCCTGGAGAGGGGCTCACGATGGGTGAGGTGTAGCCACTGCCCATCGTGGGGGCCCCTCTCGGGACCCCGTCCCACCCCCTGAGGAGCACTTCTCAGGTCTCTGGACCTGTGCTTGCTGCCCACATGTGTGTTTCCCAGTGGACAAGGTGCTCCTGGGAGGGGAACCGTAGCAGAGAACCTACAACAGGAGTGTCCTCTGCTCCTTGCCCCCAGGTGTAGCCATTTGCTTCCTTTGTTTCTACTGACCAGTTTCTACCAAAAAGTAATAAGCTTCCAATGTGTTGACACTTTGGGTCACCTTTAGATTTGCTAAAACATTCTTGGAGGTGCTGCTAAATAAACCAGGATAGCTGGACAAACAGGGTTGAGGGTCAGTGTTGGATGTTGGGTCTTGCCAGCATGATAAAGGTCAGAGGTTAGGAGCCCTGGGGCTGTAGGGTCCCTAAAGAAAGGAGGCCACCATGGTGTGGGGAAAGAACCCCCGTCAGCCCCTCGGGATATGTGATGAGGAGGGTCAGTCTGGCCAGAGCATGGCCAGGGCCCTCTGGCTGTGGGTTTTGAAGCCTCGCGCCCATATTCCCAGCCTGCCCTTGTGCACAACCCTGCTGCCCCGAAGGTCACTGAGGACAGAGACACATTTTGTAAATCGGCACGCGTTTGGTGGCCGTAAGAAGCAGAAACAGGCTGAAGTGGGCAGAAGTCTTCCCCACTCCTATGATAATCTCTACTGAGGATATTTAACAGAAAATTGAAAACATTTGTTTTGTTTTTAAATACTAAACTGGCACCGAGCAGTTGTGTTTTCTTATCTAGCAACCAAGGACATCTCATGATGGAAGGGGTGGGTCCAGGGTCACACCCTGAACAGGAAGGTTGTAATTAATTGCTTACGGTGGAAACTTGCTGGTCTTTAGATTCAAATGGAGGGGGAGTATGTGTAAGTGCTTGCATGTAATTGGATAATTAATACCAACGTTCAGTTTAAACATTTATCTGGTAGGGTTAGAATGCTTCATCACTGAAAACAGGTTAACAGCCTTGTGTTGAAACACTACAATGTACAACATGTTGTTCAAGTAAAAGTGTCAAAACCAAAATTGTGTACAAAAAAGGATGATTAAGGAACTCAGAAACTGCCAACTTCATGCTGATATGCTTTGTGCATGGAATTAATAGTGTTTTGAACAAAAAATTTGTAGTGTATTATTTGGAAGTACAAGCTGGCTTTTGTTAAAGTAACTTTCTGACTTGCGGTCAGGTAAATATGAAAAATAGTTGGCATTTCTGTACATGAATTGCTAGAAAGAACAGCTCTAAGGAACTGGAAAGTCTCCCATTGACTGAGAACCCTAGGAACGCTAATGATTCACCCGTGCTGAGACAACACAGCCTCCTGGCCTTCCCGCCAGCCTCCTGCCCATCTCCAAACAACCTAATTCCAGAACTTCCCACCAAGATGAGGAGTCCTCCTGGTGCCCCCCAGGCTGTGGAGTGGGTCGGGTCAGCGGCGTCTCCCACGCACAGATGCCCCCAGACCGTGCTGCCTCATTGGCAGAACGAGGTGGGGTTTCCCAGACATGGGGCTGGGACTGCCGGACGCATGTTATTTGAGGTGGATGCAGCAGAAACGCAGTAGTTAATGACTGGTGCCAACCTGACCAGGTGGCCTCGGGGAGCCGGGCAGTATTGTGGGGGGACACTGCTGGCAGGCCTGCCTTCATTTTAGAGGGCAAACACACCAGAAGACTCAGCATTTGTTTACAGGTCCAGATGGCGACAGAGTGGTAGCTTTGTCACTCAGGAAATAAGTGGAAATGATAAATGATAATGTTTTCTGGCAGCTTCCTAGAGGTTAGCAATTCAACACTATTTTTAAAAAAGCATTTATTAAAACGTGAAGCTGGCTGGGATTATATTTTATATTGTTGTCAGGTGGGTAAACAAGGCTCCCTCCCACACAGTCATGTATTAGGGTCCAAGAAGGCCCAGAACCCCACACTCAGACACAATGCTAGTGAAGAACAATATGGACCCTACAAAAAAATACTTAAGTATGAAAGTTTTATAAGCTATATAGCCCTTTAGACAAGAAGAGAAAATATCCTGGGGTGGGGGGGGATGCCCCTTGAAGTTTGACAGGTTTCAACTCCAAGGAAGAGAGAACACGTGTTAGCAGTCTTTTGGACTTGGTGTGGCAGGGAGTTGGGATGGCCTCATGAGCACATAACACAGATGGGGAGGAGAGGCCCTGGTGGAGCTAGAGGATATGCTTTGCAGGCTAAGTACTGGAGAAACAGAGATGATAAGCGAGCCCTAGTGGCCTTGGAGCACAGATGGGGGCACGGCAAAGCACCAGTGGCCCAGGACCTGGGGAAGGGCCAGAGACCCAGTGGAGAAGGGCCAAGGGCCCCAAGGGAAGGGCCCAGGACCCAGGGGGAAGGGCCCCAGGATGACTGCGCCCCCATGAGACTGTGACAGGAAGACCAAGCTCTTAATTTCATTGATTTTTTTCTGTTGTTTCGCTTTCATGGAACTACTTCCTGTCTGTATTATTTCCTTCCTTCTGTCTCTCCTGGGCTTATTTTGTGTGCTCTCTCTGGGTGCGTGTGAGGTGTGGGCCCCAGATGACAGCACCTGGTGCAGCACACCCCGCTGAGTGGTGTCCCGCACACTGTCCTCTGCCGTTTCATTTTCACGCTGGCCAGTGTTGGTTTTTTTCTCCTGGAGATTATGTAGAAGAGTGTTCTTTTCCGAGTGTTTGGAGAGTTTCCTGTGGTCTCTCTGTATTGATGTCTAGTTTGTGCTCATGAATCAGAAACACGGTCAGAAAACACATAGCACAATTTCAATTTTTAAGCATGTATTGAAGGGCGCCGTGGACGGGAGCTGGTCTGTCCTGGCATATGTCCCGTAGGCACCTGAAAAGAGTGTGTGCTCTACTGTTGTTGGCTGCTCTGGAAATGCCTGCTGGGCCCTGCTGGTCGATAGCACTGTGGGGTCTTCCATGTTGCTGGTCTTGTGCGGACTTGTGACGTCAACCACAGACAGTGGGTGAGGTGTCCCTCTGGATTCCCCGTTTCGGCTCTTGCAGCGTCTGCGTGGCTGTTACCCTGTTTGTTGTGCTTCACACATCTTGCTGCTCTGTTGGGTGCTCACGTGCAGGGCTGTCCTGCTGGCTTACTGGTTTGTGGGGGGCGGCCCTTCCACCCCTTCGCCTGACTCCCCTTCCTCCAGTGCCGGGGCAGCTTCCCCTCTGCCCGCCTGTGTTGAACAGTTGTGTGGTCTCACTCGTGCCCTGCCTGTGCCATTACATCATGCCCAGGTGGTCTCATGACACTGGCCGGAGGGGGCTCCAGCTGATCTGGGGACCTGTCCCCACCATGGCCTCCGCTGCACCATGCGGCCTCCTCACTCAGCCTTTGCCGTCGAGTGTGGGGTGTGGCTGTACTTCTCTATCATGTTTGGGTGGGGTGGAGTGGTCGGGGTCTGAAAGCCTCTCTTCAAGCTGCCCCTCTCTGGCCTTTGGAAAGCAGGCTCTTTTTGGGAAATGAACAGAACAGCTGGGGCTCCGGCACTGTATGGCTCCCAAGGCCCAGGGCCCCACCCCTGGTCTGCCGTCTCGTCCCTCGGCGTCTTCTCCCATCGCTGTCATGTGTAGAGTCCAGGGTTTCGGTGGAACTCAGCCGGAGGGGTGGGGATATGCACACCCCTCTTCCAGGAGCAGAAGTCCATGCTTGTTTTTTTGTTGTTTTTTGGGGTTGTTTTGTTTTTTGTTTTTTTGCCGTGTCTGCCTAAGTGCAGAGCCCTGGTTTGCCCTCCTCTGTGTACCCCGACTTCCGGGCTGGTGCTGGATGCACAGGTGAAGCGTCCCTGAGCCTCAATCTGGTCAGCCATGCACCACACCCATAGCGCCCACTTGTCCGCGGGCCCGGCCCTGGTGACACAGGTGCTGAGCAAGCCACATCCAGACTTGTAGCAGGGGACGTGCTCGTGGGAGTCGGGTAAGCTGGGGCTTTCAGACAAGCCAGCTTGGGGAGCGGGGCTGTGGCAGCTCCAGTTCTGTGAGCCAGTGGTGAGAACAGAGAGGGACTCGGGTAGCACCTTTGTCCTCTCACTCGGCCCCTGCCTCCCCCGCCCACTCTCCCTGGGTTTGTGCTTAAATCCTTCGCACACACAGATGCATGGTGGTTGTCCTTCTTGGCCCAGAACTAGCCTGCTCCTCCCCCCACTGCAGGCTGGCCAGTGTCAGTTGAGGGCTTGGGCTCCTGAGCAGCACCTGGCCCTGCTCCACACCTCCCCGAATAAACGGCCTGGGGACGGGCCCACCTACAGGAAGGGGTGTGGGCCGGTGGCCACGTGCATCACACAGCCCACTGCAGGAGTGTGTCTGGAGTGCCATCCTTAGGAAGAGGTTCTGATCTGCTCTCCACGGAGACACGTTCAGAGTCCCCTGTCCATGGGAGCTGCCATTTCTGGTGTGGGTTCACCTAGAGGCTGCATGCCAGTGAGGGTGAGCTGGTCCTGGGGGCAGGTGACTGTATTGGGGTTCAGTTTTTAGTCCAGGGGAGCCCACCCTGTCCCAGGCCCTGAGCCACATCCCAGCAGCAGCTTCAGACCTCCAAGCTGCAGTGCTCACCACCACCCCCCGTTACCCTGGAGGGTGCCCCAGCCCCTCGCCGTTCCTGACGGGTCCAGCATATGCTCTTCTTGAGGCCCTTCCCAGACGCTTGTAATCTGAAGTCATGTTTGTCTCTCTTACTAGTCTCATGGTTTCTTCAGGGCAAGGAGTTCAGTGAGCATCTGCTGATCACGTAAGGTTCAGAGAGGCCAGGTGCCGGCCAGGAACCCACACTGGCCATCAGCAGCAGCCGAAACCCTTCCGCACGATGAAGGAGCAAAAGCCGTTGCAAGGCGGTGTGTATAGCAAGATCCATGGCTATAAAACAGCAGAAGCACGAGAAGACAACCACAGGTGTGTGTGTGTGATAGGTACCCCCAACCATCGGTGGTTCCATCTGTGGAGGAGAGCAGAACATATTCATATATTACAAATACTATTTTAAAATCTCCTTTTCTCACAAACCCTGGCCCATGGTATATCAGTGTGGGTACGAAATGACGGTAACTCGCTTGGTGGTGTAATCGATTGACGGATGGACTTGGCCGTTGAGCTGGTGCCTGTCACGGCCCGGCTGACGGCTGGTCCCGGGTCGGAGGACCCGGTCCTCTTCCCGCTCGGGTCCCGTGCCTGCAGCCCATCTCAGAGTCTGCCCCTGAGGGGCCAGCGCCGGCCGGCCATCCGTGTCCAGCTTGGAAATCCTTTCCTGAGATGTCAGCCAGTGTTCGTGGCCCCCAGAAGACATCACAGGGTGGGCGCATGTGCTCAACAGAGCCCAGCCATGGTGTGGGCCTGTGGGCAGGCAGCCGGGGGCGAGGGGGCCTGCTCTGGGACACCTGGCAAGGTGTGTGTTGGGTTCCTGTAAATTAGGAGAAGAATTACGCATTTTGGAGGGACAGACTGAAGAGAAATTGTTTGATAGGCTCTTACGGGTGTTCTGTTGGCGGCTCCCAGCACTGTTGCAGACCGTGCTGATCCTTTCTCTGTTTCTCTGACCCAGCTTTTCCGCTCAGGCTTCCTGGGCTGACTCCCTTCCTATCAGTCCATCTTTTGTTTCACAGCCATTCGACTGAGGAAGGCCACTGTTGACAGGCAGACTGTTTCGTGGGTGCCCGGAGAGCTCTCAGGGCCACCGCTGGGCAGGGGCACCCAGCAGGGCGAGGAACGGCCTCCTGCAAGGGGAGGGCTGTGGAGACAGTAGGGAAGCAGCAGCATTGGCCCCCAGCCCAAACAGGAGAGGCTGTCAGGTGCAGCAGACTCCCCGGGACTGGGGGCACCTGACAGGAACAAAGCTGTGTGGACCACGGCTGTGAGTAGACACGCGGGCGGCCAGCTGCCTCGGAAAACTTTCCTTGTGGAGTCCATTTCAAAGACAAAGAGGCGTGGTGCGTTTGTAAAAGAGAGAAAGAAAAAACAAATGAAACAAGCTATCTCTGACGTGAGGAAATGCTTTCCTCAGGGTTTCCAAATGTCACCTGCCTGTTTCCTTCCTGTTCTTTTAACTTTTTAAAAATTTTACTTTAGGGTACACTCCTTATTACAGCATGTCCCTTGTTGACGAATGAATCCGTTTGGCCTTTGTTGTGTTCTGCCACAGCCTACTTAGGGTAGAGTGTTTCGTGCATGCCCGCACGCGGGCCCCGCCCCTGGCAGGTGGGTGCGGCCAGGTGGCTCCCGGGGTTCCTGACAGAACATGCAACTCCTGGGGCAGCAGGAAGGGGTTAAGGCAGAGCACATGGGCGGGCGGGAGTCTTCCTCCACCTGCATGAACACCTGCGGGACTGTCAGAACGAGCAGCTTCTTCCTGCTTTGGATACTGCTCCCTCGGCTCCCCCTTTCTCATCCTGTCACTTACTAACCAAAAATAAGTAAGAGTGATTCACTTCCTCTACCGAGTACCAAACACATCTTCAGTTACACTGAACTGCTAGTTGCAAACACTTTCATTCATGGGTGCTATTTCTGATTAACCTAGAAAAGGAAAGGAGTCTCTGATTTACAGGTGAAAGAGAGAACATACCTGGACCATTTTCGGGAACTCAACTGGGTAAGTGCAGGGAGTCCTGCCCCCATGAAAGCTCCTGGTGCCTGGAGCCCTGCTGGGGTTGACTCCCTCTGCAGGAGCGGTGGGAGCATGGAGGCACGAGTGTGGCCGGGTAGGAGTGTCCCTGCAGTGGACTCCCCTGAACATGCTCCTGGAGCCAGGGCAGCTCGAGGGCTCACTCTGAAGTGGCCCCAGGGCTTCCCATTCCCAGCACAAATGGTTTTGCTCATAATACTAATATACGTCTTTCCCTGGTCAGATGTAATCAGTTATAAAAATCCATACTGTGGTCACTGGCTGCTCCCTCCCTGAGCCCACCCAGGGGACACGAGGGGACAAGGCTGGAGTATAGGGGATGACACAGAATGCTATCCCCCAAGAGAATTTTATGGATTTTGTTCAGGTTTTCTTATTGTGGTAAAATGCCCATAAAATTGACCATGTTCACCATTTTTGAGTGTAGGGTTCAGTGGAATGAAACACCCCTCTGGTTGTGCCACCATCACCACCATGCACCTGCTCTTTTCATCCTGAGAGACTGAAACTGTCCCCATGAAACATGAACCCGCCTGCCCAGCACCACCCCCCTGCTGTGAGTGTGACGGGGACTCCTCAGGACTTCGCACATGTGGAACCAGCAATATTTGTCTTTTTGTGACGGGCTCGTGTTCCTGAGCACAGTGCCCTCCAGGTTCACCCGTGATGTCGCAGGCATCAGAACACCCTTTCAAAGGCAATATTCCATGTGTGGATAAACCACATTTGGGGTTGCTTCCACTTTTGCTATTGTGAATAATGATGCTATGAACATTTTCCTAATTATTAGTGCTGTTGAGTGTTTTGTGGCCATTTGTGTATCTTGTTTGGAGGAATACATTTCCAAATCCTTTGCCTTTTGTTGTTGTTGTCGCCATAACCACAACTGTGGTTTTTACTGAGAAACAGTCGATGTACAACATTATGTTAGTTTGGTTACACAGCCGGTGTACAGTATGTGCTACAGGAGTTGATATTTGTATATATTACAAACACTGCTCATTTCTGAATTGGGATCCTGTTACTGAGTTTTAGGAATTTTCTATATTCTGGATCTAGATCCTGATCAAACGTGCAATTTGCAAACATCTCCCATTTTCAGGTTACCTTTTTTAGTCTGTGGATTGCACTTTTAATGCACCAAATTTTTAAAATTTTCACAAAGTTCAGTTTGTCTTTTTGCTCTTTTTGCCTCTGCCTTTGGTGTCACAGCCAAGAAATCACTCCAGTGTCCTGGAGCTTTTCTCCTGTGTTTTCTCTTAAGTTTTATACTTTCAGGTCTTACATTCAGGTTTAGGTTTTTGATCCATTTTGAGTTAAGTTTTGTGTGTGGCATTAACTTGTAGGCATCCAACTTCATTTTTTGCCTGTGGATATCCAGTTTTCCTAGCACTGTTGATAGAAAAGACGCTTCTTTTCCCGCTGACCGTACCTGTGAGGGCTTACTTATGGGATCTCCATTCTGTCCCATTGGTATATCTGCCTTTACCCCAGTGGTATGCTGTGCTGATTAATAGACATTTGTGATTAGTTTTAAAATCAGGAAGTATAAGTCTTCCAGTTTTGTTCTTCATTTTCAGGATTATCTTGGATGTTTTGGGTTTTCTCGAGGTTCAGTATGAATTTTAGGATGGGTTTTACTGTTTCTACAAAAAAAGCCATTGGATTTTGATAAGGATTCCACTGAATCTCTAGAGCATTTACGGTAGTCTTGACATTTAACAATATTAAGTCTTCCAGTCCGTGATCATGGGGTGTGTTTCCATTTATTTATGTTTTATTTTCTTTCAGCAGTGTTTTGTAGTTCTCATTGTACAAGTCTTCACCTCCTTGGTTAAGTTAATTCCTGTCTTTTATTCGTTTTGATATTTTAAATGGAATTATTTTTGTAATTTCCTTTTCAGATCATTCATTGCTTATTTATGGAAAACTGCTTTATATCCTGCTACTTTGCAGAATTCATTTATTGGATCTGATAGCTTTTTTATGGAGTCTTTAGCATTTTCTACATGTAAGATCATATCATCTGCAAACAGAGATGATGATTTTACTTCTTCCTTTCCAATTTGGATGTGTTTTCTTTTTCTTGCCTAATTGCTCTGGCTAGGAATTCCATTACTATGTTGAATAGAAGTCATAAAAGCAGGAGTCTATGTCTTCTTCCTGCTCTTAGGGGAAAAGCTTTTTTTTTCACCATTGAGTATTATGTTTGCTATGAATTTTTCATATGTGGACTTTTTATGTGGAGTGTTGAGTGTTTTTATAATGAACACGTGTTGTATTTTGTAAAATGCTTTTTCTGCATCAATCGAGATGGTCATCTGTTTTTTCCCTTCATTTTGCTGATGTGGTGTATAATATTGATTTTCATGTTTTGAACCATCCTTGCATTCCAGGGGGGGAATCCCACTTGGTCACAGTGTATAATCCTTTTAATATACTGCTAAATTTTGTTTGCAAGTATTTTGTTGAGTATTTTTGCACCACTGATCATAAGGAATATTGGTCTGTGCGGTTTTCTCCCTTGGGGTATCTTTGTCTGGCTTTGGTATCAGGGTAATGCTGGCTTTAGAATTAATTAGGAAGTGTTCTCTTTTCTTTGAATTTTTGGGAAAGTTTGAGAAGGACTGGTATTAGTTCTTTACATGTTTGGCAGAATTCACCAGTGAAGCCCTCAGATCCAGGGCTGTTCTTTGTTGAGAGATTATTGATCACTGATTCAATCTCCTTTATAGTTATAGATCTAGTCATATTTTTTATTTCTTCATGAGTCAGTCTTGGTAGGTTTTGTGTTTCTAGAAATTTGTCCATTTCATTTAGGTTATCCGATTTATTGGCATGCAATTATTCATAGTGCTTTCTTAAAATCCATTTTATTTCTGTAGAAATGGTAGCAATGTCCCCACTTTTATTTCTGATTTTAGTAATTTGAGTCTTTTCTTTTTCTTAGTTCATTTAGTTAAAGGTTTGTCAATATTGTTGATCTTTTTGAAGAACCAACTTTTTGTTTCATTGATTTTTCTCTACTGTTTTTCTATTCTGTACTTCGTATATCTCTGCCCTAATCTTTACTATTACCTTCCTTCTGGCAGCTTTGAATTTAGTTTGTTCTTATTTTTCTAGTTCCTTAAGTTGTAAAGTTAGGTTGTTGATTTGAAATTTTTCTTGGTTTTAATGCAAGCATATATAGCTATAAAATTCCTTTTTAGCACTGCTTTTGCTGCATCCCATCAGTTTTGCTAAGATGTGCTTCTAAGTATTTTCTAATTTCCCTGTGATTTCTCTTTTGATCCATTGGTTGTTATAAAGTGGTGTTTAGTTTTCACATTTTGGTGAATTTTCCAGTTCTCTTTATGATATTGATTTCTACTTCATCATGTTGTGGCCCGAGAATATACTTTGCATGCAAGATATTTATCTTTTAACATCTATTGAGGCTTAATTTGTGGCCAATATTTGGTCTGTTTTGGAAAATGTCCCATGTGCACTTGATAAAATTACATATGCTCTTCTTGCTGGGTGGAGTGTTCTGTATTTATCTATTAAATCTGCTTGGCTTATTGTATTAAGTCCTCTATTTGCCTACCTCTCTTGTCTGGTTTTGTATCCATTACTATGAGACGGGTGTTGAAGTCTCCAGCTGTTACTGTAGAACTATTTCTGCCTTCAGTTCTGTCAGGTTTTGCTTCACATATTTTAATGGTCTGTCACTAGGTGTGTAAATGTTTGTAACTGTTATATCTTGCTCTGTTGAGCCCTTTATTAATATATAATGTCCTTTGTCTTGTGTAACTTTTTTTGGAGTCTGTTTCGTCTGATATTAATAGAGCCGTTCCAGCTCTCCTTTGGTTACTATTTTCGTGGAACCTCTTTTTCCGTCTGTTCACTTTCTACCTGGTTATGTCGGTGGGTCGAAAGTGCGTCTCTTGTTGACAGCATATTGTTGGTCCATGTGTTTTTACTCATTCCGCCAATCTGTTCTTTGATTTCAGAGCTTAATTCATTACATATAAAGCAACCGCTGATCAGAAGGGCCTTACCTCTGTCCCTGTGCTATTTGTTTTCTATAGGCCCTGTAGCTTTTTTTGTCCCCCATTGCCTGCATTCCTCTCTTCTTTTCAGTTAAATTTTTTGTAACGAAATGTTTAAATACTTCTTAATTTCCTTTGTGTCTATTCTGTAGCTGTTTTCTTGGTGGTTACCATGGAAATTATATCTAACTTCCTATGGATATAACATTCTAATATTAATTTATAACAGCAGAACTTCAGTAACAAAGCAAAACAGTTCTATCCCCATCTCTTTCAGTTGTTTGGTGTCACAAAATTACATCTTTATACATTGTGTGACCAAAAACATAAACTGATAATTCTTGCAAATGCATTAGTCTTTTACATTATGTAGAAGACAAGATTTGAAGTTACAAACCAAAGTTACAATAATAAGAGCTTTTAGGCAATGCTTATCCTTTAAATATATTAGTCTCTAAATCATGTGGAAACAAAAAGAGCAGCTACAGACTATTGTTATAATAATACTAGCATTTGTAATAGCCCATGTACTTACCTTGATTGGGATATTTCTCACATGGCTTCTAGTTACTGTCTAGTTGTCTTTCATTTCACCCGCAGGACCCCCTTGAGCATTTCTTGCCTGACAAGTCTAGTGATACAAACTCTCAGTTTTTTGGGGTTTTTTAAAAGATTTTGTTTATTGGGCGCCTGGGTGGCTCAGTTAGTTAAGCATCTGCCTTCGGCTCAGGTCATGATCCCGGGGTCCTGGGAGTGAGTCCCACATCGGGCTCCCTGCTCGGCGGGAAGTCTGCTTCTCCCTCTCCCACTCCCCCCTGCTTGTGTTCCCTCTCTTGCTGTGTCTCTGTCAAATAAATAAATAAAATCTTAAAATAAAATAAAATAAATAAAATGTTTAGTAGAATTCATCTGTGCCATCTGGCCCTGGACTTTATTGTTTGTCAGGATTTTGATTACGAATTCAATTTCATTACTAGTAATCAGTCTGTTCAAATTTTCTATTTCTTCCTGATTTAGTCTTAGAAGATTGTATGTTTCTAGGAATTTATCCATTCTTCTAGTTGTCCAGTTTGTTGGTATATAACGTTTCATAGCAATCTCTTACAATCTTTTGGATTTCTGTGATGTCAGTTTTAAAATTCTCTCATTTCTGATTTTATTTACTTGAGTCTCTCTTTTTTTTCTTGATGAGTCTGGCTAAAGGTTTGTCAATTTTGTTTATCTTATCAAAGAACCAGCTCTTAGTTTCATTGATCTTATCTATTGTCTTTTTGGTCTCTACTTCATTTATTTTCACTCTCATCTTTATTACTTCCTTCCTTGTACTAACTTTGGGCTTTGTTTTTTTATAGTCTTTTTTAGGTGTAGGTTTAGACTGTTTGAGACTTTTCTTGTTTCTTGAGGTAGGCCTGTATCTATAAACTTCCCTCTTAGAACTGCTTTTTCTGCATTCTAAAGAATCTGAACTACTGTGCTTCCGTTTTCATTTGTCTCCAAGAACTTTTTTTATTTCCTCTTTGATTTCTTTGTTGACCCTTTGTTTGTAGCATGTTGCTTAGCCTTTACATGTTTGTGGTTTGTTCCGGATTTTCTTGCATTTGATTTCTAGTAATACCATTGTGGTCAGAAAAGATGCTTGATATGATTTCAATCTTCTTAAATTTATTGAGACTTGTTTTGTGACCTAATGTGACCTATCCTGGAGAATGAACCATGTGTGGTTGACAAGAATGTGTATGCTGCTGCTTTGGGATGGAATGTTCTGCATATATCTAATAGGTCCATCTGGTCCAATGTGTCATTCGCAGCCACCGTTTCCTTATTGATTTTCTGTCTGGAAGATCTATCCACTGATGCAAGTGGAGTGCTAAAGTCCCCTACTATTATTATATTACTGTCAGTTTCCCCCTTTAAGGTATGTTAACATTTGCTTTATGTATGCAGTTGTTTCAGGTTGCATGCATATTTATGATTGTTATATCCTCTTGTTGGATTAAGCCTTTTATCATTATATAATGCCCTTATTTGTCTTGTTACAGCCTTTGTTTTAAAAGTCTAGTCTGTCCAATGTAAGTATGGCTACCCCAGATTGCTTTTTTTGCTTCCATTGGCATGGAATATCTTTTTCCATCCCTTCATTTTTGATCTGTGTGTGTCTTTAGATCTGAAGTGAGTCCCTTATAGGCAGCATATAGATGGATCTTGTTTATTTATCCATTCACCCCAATGTCTTTTGATTGGAGCATTTAATTATCAATACGTTATGTACTTATTGCCATTTTGTTCATTGTTTTCTGGTTTTTGTAGTTCTCTGTCCCTCTCTCCTTCTCTTGCTCTCTTCCCTTGTGATTTGATGACTTTCTTTAGTGTTATGCTTGGATTCCTTTCTCTCTATTTTTTGCATATCTATTTATAGGTATTTGGTTTGTGGTTATCATGAGGTTCATATATAACAAAAATACAATATCTATAATTAAGTTGATGGTTGCTTAAATTCAAATACACTCTGAAAGCATACTTCTCTCCTCTACAATTTATGACATATTTTACTTTTTTGTGTATCCCTTAATTTTTATAGATATAATTGATTTTACTACCTTTGTCTTTTAATATTCACACTAGTTTTGTAAGTGATTGATCTACTACCTTTACTATATGTTTGCTTTAATCTGTGAAATTTTTCCATTTCATAATTTTTGTATTTTTAGCTATGGCCTTCTCTTTTATGCTTAAAGAAGTCCCTTTAACATTTCTTATAAGACCAGCTTTAGTGGTTATGAACTCTTGATTTTCATTTGTCTGGGAAACTCTATCTCTCCTTTAGTTCTGAATGGTAGCCTTGCTGGATAGAGTATTCTTGTTGTAAGTTTTTTTCCTTTCAGCACTTTGACTATGTCATGTTACTCCTTTCTGGCCTGCAGAGTTTCTGCTGAAATATCAACTGATAGCTTAATAGGGTTTCCTTTGTATGTAGCTAGTAGTTTTTCTCTTACTGCTTTTAAGATTCTCTCTTTAACATTGCCATTTTGATTATTATATGTCTTGGTATGCACCTCCTTGGGTTCATCTTGTTTGGGGTTCTCTATGCTTCCTGGACCTGGATCCCTTTCCTTCCTCAGATTGGGGAAGTTTTCAGTTGCTATTTCTTCAGATAGGTTTTCTGTCCCTTTCTCTATCTCCTCTCCCTCTAAGACCCCATGCTGGGAATATTAGACATTTGATGTTATCCCAGAGGCCCTTTAACCGGTCTCATCTTTGAATTCTTTTTTCTTTTTGTTGTTCAGCATGGGTGCTTTCCATGTCTGTCTTCCAGACCACTGATCCATTCTGCATCCTCTAATCTGCTATTCATTTTCTCTGATGTGATTTTCATTATAGTTATCTCATTATTGAAGTTCTCAGAGTTCATTCACTCTTCTTTCAAGTCTGGTGAGGATCTTTATGACCATTACTCTGTATTCTTTATCAGGTAGGTTGTTTATCTCCATTTCTTTAGGTCTTTTTCTGAGGTTTTGTCTGATTCTGTGTTTATTTCTATGTATTAGTTCCACCAGCTGTGTCTTCTGGTCTTGAAAGTAGTAGCCTCACATAAAAGGTGTCCTTTGGGGCCACAGTCCCCTCTGGTCATCAGAACCATGTGCTTCAAGGTTGTCCCCTGTGGGGCCTGCATGCCCCCTCTTGTTATGACTGGGCCATGACTGCTGGAGCATGCCGGTAGGTGGAGCTGACCCCCCTCCTTGGGGCAAGAGTCCCTCTGGAGGGGTGTCAGTCCCAGTTGGGGACTACCCCCTGGGTGTGGCAGATGGGGGCTGCTCCGGAGGGGTGCCTGCCAGGGCAGATGAAGCAGTCCTAGCAGGTCAGATGGAGAGTGCCAGAAGTGGTGCCGGGCCAGCTAGGCGGAAGGGGGGCAAGAACAGAAGTGCCCATCAGCACTTCCATTCCCAGAGAAAGCTCCTACAGATCCCTGCCCCTCCAGCGCATGCCCTAAAACTTGTCAATAAATCTCAGGCACTTTTCAAACTGCTGCCTCTGGAGCCAAGCAATACAGTACATTAACCCTTTAAGAGCAGAGTCCCAATTTCCTCTAGCCTTTGCTCTCCTGGAACTGGGCCCCACTGGTTTTTAAAGCTCCCAGGGTTAAGCCTTGCTGATTTTCAGAGCTAGACATTAGGGGGGCTTACTTCCTGGTTCAGGTCCCTAGTGCCAGGGGTGCCCGTGGTGTTTGATCCCCTCAGTCCTCAGGGAGAACCTCTGCCCCTGTGATATCCCTCCCATGTGTGGGTTGTGTGCCAGGAATGTGTTTCCTGACTCAGTCTTTGCCCCTGCTACCCTTCTTGGTGTGGCTTTTTCTTTCTGTACTTGGCTGTGGGAAGAGCTGTTCTGCTGGCCTCAGGTTGTTCTCAGGTTGAGTTGCTTTCTATGTGGTGGATGCCTCGGTGTGTCCCTGGGAGGAGGTGAGCTCAGGACCCTCCTACTCCACCATCTTACCCCACTGTCTCAAGGCATTTGTGTTAAACTCTGTCTAGTAGATCTGACCTCAGGTCTTTTTTAGGGACAGATTCTGTTGAGTTCTCTTTTTCCTTTCAGTGGGCCAGACTCTCCCGTTTCCTTCTGTGCCTTGTGATTTTTTGGCTGACCACCGAACATTTGAATCTCATGATGTGGTACCTCTGGAAATCAGATTCTCCCCCTTCCCCAGGGTTTGCTGTTTTGTCGTCATCGTTCTTTTGATGGTTGCGGGCTGTCTCTGTGCCGAGGACCAGCCTGAGGTGTAAACTGAATGTCTTCTCAGGGCTTTTCTGAGCCTTTCCTTGGGCATGCGCGGTCCCTTCCTAATTCCCACGTATGCAGCTCTTTTTGAATGTCCCACTCTGTGGCTCCCAAAAGGGGAAAAGTGAAAAGCAAAAGGGGGACAAGGGGACCCTCGCCCTTCCAATGCCCTTGGAGTCACTGGAGCTGGAGGGCCGACAGCAACGGCCGCCAGGCTCTGTGTCTGCACCTGTGTGATCAGAAGCAGCCGGCAGTGGTCAGAGCTTAGACTCCTGCTCTTTGGAGGACGGGGTGCTTCTTGCCCACCTGGCGTCTGCAGGCTGCCCCAGAAACACGTGCACAGCTGCCTGCCGCACGGCTGGGTAGCTGCTCTGTGCTGGGAGCTAGAAGAGACCAAAACTGACTACTTCTCCTGGACAGCTGCAAGCCTTCAGCCGACTCCGCAGTCCCCAAATAGTCCCATCAGAGAGATTCTGCCGTGTGGTCATTGCCCGGTGGGCAGAGATTCCTGGTGCTCCCTGCTCTGCCCTCTTCCCAGGATCCAATCAGGCACTTTCAAACTTTCCATCTGTTGTTCATCCTCTTTATTACAGTTTCTTATTTCTGCTTCTCCACCTTGCAGTCATTTTGTCGGTGGCCTGTGGGTGGTTCTGGAGAGTTCCAGAGAGCTAACTTTAGGGAGGCAATTGCACTTGAACTATTGGGGCCAGCTCAACGGATGCCAGGATTATTTGTGGACTCAGTGAAACAACTCAAAAAGTTACTCCAGCATATCCTCCTGGAGGTTGAGACTTCCCCAAAAAGTGAGGTGTGATATAACAAACTGGTAACTCCTAGGCATGTGGGTGAAACTCGTAGGGAATTAGCTGAAAGACGTGATGTGATTGTGGGGCGCACTGCGCCGAGTTTCGCGGGATCCCGGGGCCCACCGGAGGAGCAGATGACCCGTCAGCAGCAGAGAGGCAGGCTTTGCCAGGCACGGGCATCCTCAGCGCGCATGCGTTGCGGTGCCCTCTGGTGCTTTCCCACACCTGCGGCACCTGTCCTGACCGTAACCCCTGCTGTTTCAGAGGAGGCGGAGCACTGCAGCTTCGGGGCCGGCTCGCTGTCCCGCCGGAGGAAGGCACTGGCGCTGCGGGAGGATGGCCCCCGCAGGCGCGCACACCTGCACATCGGCCTGCCGCACGACTTCCGCCCCGTGTCCTCCATCATCGACGTGGACATCCTGCCCGAGACGCACCGCCGTGTGAGGCTGTACAGGCACGGCTGCCAGAAGCCACTGGGCTTCTACATCCGCGACGGCACGAGTGTGCGCGTCGCCCCACAGGGGCTGGAGAAGGTGCCCGGCATCTTCATTTCACGCATGGTGCCAGGCGGCCTGGCCGAGAGCACAGGGCTGCTGGCCGTGGACGACGAGGTCCTTGAGGTGAACGGCATCGAGGTGGCCGGGAAGACGCTGGACCAGGTCACGGACATGATGATCGCCAACAGCCACAACCTCATCGTCACGGTCAAGCCGGCCAACCAGAGGAACAACGTGGTGCGCGGTAGCCGTGTGTCGGGCAGCTCGGGCCGCTCCTCGGACAGCGCCGCCAGCCGCCACAGCCTGCCCGCCGCCCCCGCACTGCTGCACCTGCAGCCCGACGACGCCGACAGCGACGACGAGCCCGACGTGGTGCTCGAGGGCGTCCTGGAGCCGCGGCCGGTGCCCAGGCCGCCACCGCCACTGCCACCGGGCAGCCAGGCGCGGGTCAACGGCACGGGCCCAGCGCCGGGGCGGGAGGGCCCCGCGCACCGGCTGCTCAGCTCCCTGCGCGCGGACCCGCGCCAGAGCCTGGCCCTGCCGCTGCCCCCGGGCGCCGTGGAGGAGCACGGCCCGGCCGTCACGCTGTAGGCACACGGGACGCCCCTGCGAGACGCTTGTTAAGTGGAGTCTGAGTTGAAAATCAGTACGGGAACGTAGACTTCACCCCTTTTTGTTTTGATTCTCCCACACTCCGTGCTTGACTCGAACTTATGGATAGAAAATACAAATGCTATTTTTATAGAATTTCTCCACAGAACATAAAATGCACACGCCTGCAGTCTGTACCCAGCCAGGTACACCTCCCGGCACTTTCCTGATCAAGTGCAGAAAATGTTTCAGTTTCAAGAATACTTTTATAAATGAAGCTTTAAAAGTACTTTTTAAAGACAGTACATCGTGTTTTTAATGTGACTCCTGCAGACACAGCCAGTTTTTACTGCCTTGCACGCTCCGCTGATGGGCAGGACGGCACCCGAACCTACAAGATGTATAACTGTAGACCATGAATTTCAAATTTCCACCTTGCTGGTAGTTGTGTTTCAGATAGCCAGGGGGTGTTGGATTCCCAGACATCCCTGGGGGAAAAGAGCTGGCCTGAATCAGGGCCTCGCAGGCAGGTGGTCAGAGGGCAAATGCCGGCTCTACTGGATTGGAAGGTGATGCTCAGCAATACTTTTGTGACCAAAAGCCAATATTTACTCTGTCTTTTCCTGTGGACTGATTGTATCTGAGGGCAATTTTTGATATATTATCAGCAGAAAGGATGGATAAGCCTACCCACACCTCCAGCCAGGCCTTTGAAAGCTCATAGTCATTTGGATGTATAGTTTCTGTTATCTTTGTTTTTAAATAACAAGTCACCTGGAACTTGATTTTTAACAGATTAAATTCATTGTCACTTCCCCTTGATCTTCCAGCAATATTTATATATTTAGTAATTTTAAAGGTTTATTCATGTTTGATCCAATTTTATATGAAGTCTATTTTGCTTGAATCCAATATCGAGGAGAAAATTACACTTATACTTTGAGAACTAAACTTTGACCAAATAAAGCTTTCATATTAATACAGGTAAAAATATTTTTCTAGGATGCCTTTCCTGGGAGAGTACACAGCTGCTTCTCCTGTGGTCCAGCACCCCCTGCTGGCCAGTGGCAAAACTGTCCTGATTTATGGCCGCTAACAAATGGAAAACAGTACCTCAACATCTTCATTTTTCCTGATTTCATTAAGTGTAAAAGCCAATTATTTTTATTTCTTTTGGAAACTATTTATTGGTCAGAAATAGTTTTTATTGAGTAGTTGTGGTCTTCTGCGCCTATGTTTGATTTTGTTATTTGTACACCAGCCTCGCTGTTGGTTTTGTTCCTAAGCACAGGGAAGACCAAAGGTGCTCTCCCTTTGAGGTCTGGGGTGACAGTCCAAATACACCCAAATTTATGTGCTCCAGTGAACTGTATGAGCATCTTTTCTGGCACACAAGCCATCAGAAGTGGTTTTTTTTTTTTTTTTACTACAATAAGTATTATAGAACCAAAACTCTAATGCTAGTTACTATCACAAATGAAATGTTCTTTTACTAAGTTATTGCTGGTTATTGAATATCTTGTTGAGTAACTGGATCTGTTACCAAGAAGGAAAGTTATATTTCTTACCATGTTTAAGTTAAGCAAATGTGAATAATTTTTTAGTCAAAAGAAAAAAAAGCCTCCTCTGTGACTTGTATGCTGTTGTTCATAATTTTAGGAATTCTGAATTTCTTGGAACAGCTGCTTGAGTGCATTTTTGTACCCATATCTTTACTTCTGCCATTTTCTCCTTAAACAAAAAAACTATGTTGTATTACACATTAAAGTTTTCTTGGTTTTATATATCAAAGAATAAAAACTTTTTCTTTGCATTTAATATTTTTCACTTGTGTTCTAAATACTGGAGAGATTAGCAGTGTTAGTGATGAGCAGAAACTTGCCCCTCAGAATGGAATGCCTCTAATATTTACCAAGTGCCTGTCACGTGCCATATTTTTTCACTTAATCATCACACGCGCTCCATGAGGCAAGTAGCATTATCCCCATTTTACAGATGAGAAAATGGGCTCAAACCCAAACAGGTAGTAGGTCATTTCAAATAACTAAATTATAGTTGTATTTGATGGGAGATGGATGTGTCTTAGGTCTAGAAACTTCTTTTTAAGTCCTTTGGAAAAAGGTTTTCTAAATACTTACTATACAGCTCTTCCTAAATATACCCAGGTTTGCAGAACTGTCATTCATGCTTTCTCACTCTGACATTAGTAAACATCAGTGCATAGCGTCATGATCTACTCAGTCATTACGGATATTATGGTGATAGCAGCGAGCACCAATAATTCCTGGAAGAAATGTGCTTTCTACAGGCATTCATCAACGTAAACCTTTCAGTGGCTTTTCAAGTTTACAGTTGGGGAAACTCCA
This sequence comes from Zalophus californianus, assembly GCF_009762305.2. Taxonomy (NCBI): domain Eukaryota; kingdom Metazoa; phylum Chordata; class Mammalia; order Carnivora; family Otariidae; genus Zalophus; species Zalophus californianus. The sequence continues at coordinate 94,200,253 of NC_045608.1, read as the reverse complement.
ATAGCTGGCCTGTCCCCCACACATTCCGAGGACATGGAGCTGCTGGTGAGGGAGGTGGAGATGCAGGGCTTGCCTTTGTGCAAGGCGCACGCACCTGCGTGCACAGTGGGGAGTGCAGGTCTCCCTGACCCAGTAATCCATATTGCCCACCCTAGGGCATGTGGTGCTGTCCAGAGGAGCCCACCTGTCAGCGGGTGATGAGGCTGTCCATGAATCAGACCTTATGTAGCATCTTGCAGAATTACTCAAAGTGATCACACATGGGGAGTGGGGCTCATGGCAAGTTGCAAAGGTACCTGAAAAGTCCTGATTGTTAAAAAGTCCAGTTTAGCTAAATCTAAGATAAGTCTTCCAAAAGAAGGCCATTACGTTATTTTCATGTCTCCATCAAATGTTTTTTGAAAGCTCTGAGGCACATCTGGGGTCCTCGTTTCCAAGATGACCAAGAAAAAGAGGAATAACAGTGGTGTGCAAAAGGACCAGGGCTGCGTGCAGCCTCCCACTATACCAGCTGCACCCGGCACGCCCAGGGACACATTAAGAAGGTCGTTGTTCAGCACATAGAGGCCACTGCTGTCAGGGACATTTCCGAAGCAAGCGTCTTGGCCGCCTAGGTGTGCCCAAGCTGTGAACCCTTTCCTGTGAGCCTTGCCATTCACAGCAAGGTAGTTGGGCACTGCCCTCCAGAAGCACAGAAGGACCAATTTAGACCCATGGATGCTGCCCCACAACTTCCACCAAAGCCCACATAAGGAGCAAAGGCTTCAAACACTGAAGAAAAAGTGTTCTCTGGAAACAGGTAAAATGGAGATTGTACTTTTAAAAGATATAAATGAATGAATGATAGCTCTGATGCACGTATGAACCAAAAATGGTGGAAATGCCCCCTTTTAGTCCTTGCATGAAAAGAGATAGCTGCTAGAATGGGTGGTAACAGGTTGTTCTGTTGGAGAAAACTTATTCATAGCAGGAATTAGTATGCTGTGGTTTTTGTAGCGGCTCTGAAGATCAGTCACAGTGGTCTGAAAGTTCAACTTAAAATTACATAATAAGGCTGAACTCATAGCCAATCCCTAAATGCACACAAATATTTAATATGAATCACTAAATTATACACCTGAAACTAGTATTATACTATATGTGACCTAACTGGAATATAAATAAAAACTTGAAAAAATATTCAATATGCATTGTTTCTATTGAAAGTATAAGCCTACTTAGCTGATTTCCAACTTCTAGGAAGATAAGGTACTCAGTGTAAGCTTCAGGATTTCCCATTTGACACAAGCTGGAGGGTGCTCCCACGTCCTGAGCCCAGATTGTGGCATCTGTGTCAGAATCAGCCAGGGCAACCCGCCCACCCCCAGAGGCTCAAATGCAGGAGACCAGTGGGTAGGACTTGAAATGTTTCATTTCTAACAAGTTCCCAAGTGATGTGGAACCTGTCAGTCCAAGAATCACACCTTGAGAACTTTTTTGGGCTAATCCCCCAAAAAAGTGTTGCCTAGAGAGTTGTAGGATTTGCCTCAGAGCAAATGACCTTAATGACCAAGGGCTCATCCAACAAGCATTCAGGATTTTCCTCTAGTGTGTTATATGCTGGTACTGAAACCATAACGTAACACCAGGTCACCTGCATATGTCCTTCCCAATGTGCAGAAAACTTTCCGTGAATCACTTTCTGTTCCCCACCACTCTCTACCCTCCGTTCTGCCTCTAATGTCCAATTCCCAAGTATCGTTCCAGAAGGCACCCTAAGCCAATATACAAATTCTTTTTCCCTCTTATCTTTCCTTGCCTTGTTTTCTTCTCCTTTATCTTCATAAAAAGAGAACTTTCGGGGACTGAGAACTTTTCATTACTGAACCACGTTTCTAAGGAATGGAATAAACTCTTATTTTGTTAATAAAAAGCAAACAAAATGATTCAACATTGGTCTCTCCAGCCCAGGAAATGAGTGCCATCTTCTGAATTCCCTTCCCCAGGGAGCTTTGAAAGTGAACACATTATTTTTTGACCTGAACCCACTTAGCCTCAAGCTAATCGTCCAGGGGAGACAGGGACCCCATGCATCTGCACTGCAAGGGGGAGAAAACATCTCATCCCAGGACAGAGACCTAAGCTTTCAAGGTGCAGTTGTTTTTCCCCCTCTACATAATGACATGCACTGCCAAGAGCCTCTAGTTCACAATGTGACCCTACACGGACACTCATAACCCCTCCAAGGAAGGTGGGAAACGTGCTCTCATGGCCATGCTAAATCCAGTTGCTCACTCATATGTGGCTGAGACAAACACAAAGTTTTCTGACTCAAAGGTCATTCCTGCACTGCACAGAGCTGACATGGTACCCTGGAAATAGTCTCCCCTGCCCTTGATTTCCCTAGGGCCTCTAGGTGTTCAGGCGGGAGCCTGGGAACACCACGAGAAATCTGAACCTTGTACGGAAGTTCATAGCTGGTATCTTCATGTACTGAACCAAAATTTCTACTCTCAGAGCCTGTTCTTGCCCTCTTGCCTTCAAGTGTACCAGTCCGAACCCACAAAGTGCTCCAGAAAGCGTGAATCACAGACACACAAACCCTGAGGAGAGACAGCTGTGTAGACATCCACACAGGTCAACACTGAAGCGGTACATAAAGCAATGTGGACACAAAAAGCACAAATACTGTGAGCCAGAACCAGTTGTCTGGGGATGAGGTGGTGGACTTTTCCTTTCTGACTCTTTGAGGTTTTCAGAAAAATGCAAGCAATCCATTCTGAAGTCAGATAAAATACAGAATCTCTCACTTAAAAAAAAAAAAGTAAATGGAGCAAATGAGAATAACAGATAAATCTTAGGACTGCCATGTGCTTAGAGGACCACAAGTGTCCTAACTCCTTTGAAGCCTCTGAAAGGTTCCTGGGAGACAGTGGGGTTATGTGGTTTTTTTAAACCTTTTCTTCTGACTATAAAAATTATATATGCTCATTCTGGAAAATCTGAAAAATGGCATGTACATAAAGAAGAAAACCACCCACAGTAATCCCAGCAGACAATCACATTGATGTTTAGGTGCTTCCTTGGAAGTCATCAGATAATTCAAGAGACACTAAATGAGAGACTACCCAGCATGATGCATCTTACTTTCTCATGTAACATACCACAAGAATTTTCCTGAAGCAATAAAAATTGTTCCAAAGCAGTATTTTTAATAACTGCAAAACAGCAACTACACCTAAGTTGGCCATTTTCCTGATAGATACTAGGTATTTACAGAGTTTATATTACAAAAAGTATGTAAGCTTTATACATAAATCTTAGCTTATGTTTCTGATTATTTCCTTAGGACAGATTGCTAGAAATGAAATCACTGTATCAAAGGTTATGAACAGGGGCACCTGGGTGGCTCAGTCAGTTGGGAGTCTGACTTCAGCTCAGGTCATGATCTTGGGGTCCTGGGAACAAGCCCCACATCAGGCTCCCAGCTCAGTGGGGAGTCAGCTTCTACCTCTCCCTCTGCTTCTCCCCCTGTATGTATGCTTTCTCTCTCTCAAATAAATAAAATCTTTTAAAAAAGGGGGGGTATGAACACTTGAAGTTTCAAAAAAAAAATTCACAGAAAATTTACAGCAAAAAAGCTGAAAAGTAAGCTGCCAACCCATGCCCCAGAACTGTTAGTTACAATTTCCTACAAAGAGGACATTCTCCTACACAGCCCCAGTACAGCCGAGAAAACCCAGATTCTGACCCAACTCCTCCATGGACATGCCAACTCTACAGCTACATATGGCACAAGTTCCTCTGAAAACTAGCTGAGCAGCTGCCTCATGTCCGCAAATCAGAGCCACATCACGGTGGGTAGGAGAGGCTGTCTTGGTTTCAGCATAATCTCCACCCCCCAGGGCAGTGACCCACAATTGGGAGGGAACGCACAAACCCAGACCTTCTCCCTGAGGACCAAAAGGTTTACCTCACATCAGGCACAATTGTTAAGAGCTGCACCTGTGGAACAAAACTTCAAAACATCTGGCTTTGAAAAGCAATGGGGCAGGTGACCACAAGACCCAGAGCACTCTAGCAACCTGAGAAATGCCTAAGGGGCTTGCATCCATTCACCACCCCAGGGCCAGTGCAGAAGCAGCTGTTTGAACAGTGCCCAGACTTTATGTCAGAGATCCATTTGCTAATCTTGAAGCATCGGCCTAAGGGGCCAGGCCTCCTGACATATCCCCCAGGACAGAGTCGTTTTCAGGCTACCCCTCTGCCACACTCCACAATAATAGTATCTCTCAGAGAGGAGCTTTCACACACATTTGGTGCCCTGGTTTTTGCAGCTGCAGCCTAGGAACGCCCCTCAAAAGTCTGGCTCTGGAGGCCAGGGGGCCTGTTCTTGGGTCCCACAGGACTGTGACGATCAAAGAGACAGTTGTCGGCAGAATGCCGCCCCCTGGTCACCGCACAGACAGCTGAAACAGACCTCCACCGCTCTGAGAAAGGGGCAGGTTTCAGTATGGCACACATCTAGAGGGTATGGAGGTGCTCTCAGGGAGAGAGGCCAGGGTACTCCATCCTTGCACTCTCCCTCTGCCTCACTGCAGCTCACTGGGATCTCCCAGGAAGGAGCTTCAACCTTTCTGGCATCCCTGCGTTCAAAGCTGCAGCCCCGGACCTCCTCTACATCACCTGGGTCTAGTGGTCAGTTGGGCTTTAGGCTCATGGGTCCCCTAGGCCTGTAACCAATGGAAAAAGAGTTCTCAAACAGCCACCCCCCTATTCCAGGGCAGAGTGAGAAGGAACAGAGCCAGGAGTTCAGTCTTTTGGAAACCCTCCTAGAGACCTTGGAAGGTGGGTTCTATCTTCACACTCTCCCTCTGCCATGCTCCAGAGTGCCAGTGTCTTGCAGAGGGGAGCCCTTACACAGGTCTGGTGCCCTAGTTCTTCCATCTAGTGTCCTGGTTTTTATGGCTACCACCCTGGGACACCCCCTTGGGGTGGCCAGGGGGCTTGCATTACTGGGTCCTGTGAAGCTGTAACAGAGACAGTTCCTGGTAGTCTACTACCCTAGGCCAGGGGACCTCCAGATCACCTGTTCTGGTGGCCAACAGGGCTTATACTTGTGTCCCCACAGGACTGTACATATTTGAATACTTCAAAAGCTGTTGCCTGAATGTCTGGCTTCCAATCAGCCTGAATCTAGATGCTGTCTGAGATTTCACCCACTGGGACACTGACAGGCCTTGGCACACCATCAACAACTTGGAGCTATTAAAATAGGCTGCTTGGATAATCACAAAGGTTTTAGAGACAACAAAGAGCTAGGGCAAGTTTGAACAATAACATTCATCTCCCACAGAAGGCCACTCCTTTAGAACTGAGACAGATGGCTGTTTCATCTAATACACGAAACATATGGAGAAAATCAAGCAAAATGAGGAAACAGAGGAATATATTCCAAACAAAAGAACAAGATAAAACCTCAGGAAATAACCTTAATGAAATAGAGATACATGGTTTACCTGATGAAGAAGTCGAAGTAATGTTCACAAAGATGCTCACCAAACTTGAGAGAAGCATGGATGAACACAGTGAGAACTTCCAGAAAGAGAGAGAAAATACAAGAAAGTATCAAACAGAAGTCACAGGCTGAAGAATACAATAACTGAACTTAAAAATACATTGGCTGGGTTCAGTAGTAGACTAGATGAAGCAGAAGAAAGGATCAATGAACTGAAGTGCAGGGCAGTGGGACCCACCCAATCAGAGCAGCAAAAAGAAAAAAGAATGAAAAAAAAATGAAGACAGCTTAAGGGACTTCAAGGACAACATCAATGGGATAACAGTCACATGGTAGCGCTCCCAGAAGGAGAAGAGAGAGAGTATGGGGCAGAAAATTATTTGAAGGAACAGTGGCTGAAAAATTCCCTAAACTGGGGAAGGAAACACATCCAAATCCAGAGCCTAGAGAGCTCCAAATAAGACAAACCCAAAGAGACCCACACTGAGACACATTATAATTAAAATGTAAAAAGTTAGAGACTAGAGTATCTTCAAAGCAAGAGAAAAACAACTTGTTATGTACAAGGGAACCTCCACAAGACTGTCAGCAGATTTTGCAGCAGAAACTTTGCAGGTCAAAAGGGGGTGACACAATATATTCAAAAAAATGAAAGAAAAAACTTCCGATCAAGATTACTCTACCCAGCAAAATTATCATTCAGAATTGAAGACAAGACAAAGAGTTTTCCAGACAGCAAAAGCTAAAGGCCTTCATCACCACTAAACCACCCTTACATGAAATGTTACAGAGACTTCTTTAAGCTTAAAAGAAAGGGTGCTCATTAGTAACAAGAAAATATAAGTATAAAACTCACTGGTAAAAGTAAATATATAGTAATGGTAGTTAATCACTTATAGGTATGAAGGTTAGAAGACAAAAGTAGCGGGACGCCTGTGTAGCTCAGTTGGTTAAGCGTCTGCCTTTGGCTCAAATCATGATCCCAGGGTCCTGGGATCGAGCCCCACATCAGGGTCCCTGCTCAGCGGGGAGCCTGCCTTTTCCTCTCCCACCTCCTGTTCATGCTCTTTCTCACTATCTCTTTCTAATAAATAAATAAAATCTCTAAAAAAAATGAAAGTAGTAAGAATAACTATAACTACAATAATTAAAGAATACACAAGATAAAAAGATGTAAATGTGACATCAAAAACATAGAATGTAAAAAAAGATTCATGATCATCTTATTAGAATGAAATTAAGAAAATTAACTTTTAAAAGAGTTTTAAAAAAACATAAGATGTGGTAGGGACTAAAAATGTACAGCTTTAGAATGTGTGCAAATTATTTTCTACTTAAATTGTTATAAATATAGATTGTTATATGTAAGCCTCATGGTAACCACAAAGCAAAAACCTGAAGTATATAAAAAAAAAGAGAGAGAGAGAGAAAGGAATCTAAACATACCACTATGTTTAGGGGGAAAAAAAATCATCAAACCATAAAGAGAGAAAGAAAAGAAGAAACAGAGAAACAACAAAACAGCCAGAAAACAATTAACAAAATGGCAGTAAGTACCTACCTATAGATAATTACTTTAAATGTAAAGGGACTAAATTCTCTAATCAAAAGACATAGAGTGACTGGATTTTTAAAAAAATTCACTTGACAGAAATGTGGGCCCAAGTACAAGTCATGTACAAGAATGTTTATAGCAGCAATTGCTAATCGTACAAAACCAAAAGCACAAAAAGTTCATAAACAGTAAAATGGACAAATAAGTATATTTTTTATATTTTATATATATTTTTGTATTTTATATTTTACATATATTTATATGTAAATATATAAGAATAATATATTCTTATAATGGAATTTTTACAGGAGTGAAAACAAACCACTGCTATGTACTGCAATACAGATGAATCTCCAAGCATAATATTGAACAAAAAGAGCTAAACACCAAGAAACATACTGAATTATTCCATTTATATGAAGGTCAGCAAGCACTAAGTGATGGTGTTGGGAGGCAGGACAGTAAAATCACTGAGGAGCAGGACAGGGAGGGTGTCTTGGAGGTAGCATGAGGACTTCTGGGGGGGTCTGGTCACGTTCTCTTTTTTGTCCCTGGTGTATTCATTTTGTAAAAAATTCATTGAGCTGTGCATTTGTGACTTATATACTTTTCTGTATTTGTGTTATAATTCAATAAACAGATAAAAAATAATTTTAATGGTTAAAAAAAAACAAGACCCATTTATATGCTACCTACAAGAGACTCAACATCAGATGTAAGGACACACACAGACTGAAAATGAAGGAATTCAATAGTGCAAATGGAAACCAAAAGAAAGCTGGGGTAGTTATACCTATATCAGAAAAAATAGACTTTACAGGGCACCTGGGTGTCTCAGTCAGTTAAGCATCTGCCTTTGACTCAGGTCATGATCCATGGGTCTGGAGATCTGGCCCCATGTCAGGCTCCCTGCTCAATGGGGAGTCTGTTTCTCCCTCTCCTTCTGCCTCTCCCCCTCCGCTCCACTTGTGCTCTCTAAATAAATAAAGAAATAAAGAAATAAATCTTTAAATGGACTTTAAAGCACACTAATAGGACACAAAGAAGAGCATTACATAATGATAAAGGGGTCAATCCAATAAAAGGTATGTTTGTAAATATTTATGCACCCAACATAAAAGCTCCTAAATGTATAACACAAATAATTAACAGACTTAAAGGGAGAAATGACAGCAATACAATAGTAGAGATATTTAATACCAAACTTTAATCAATGAATAGATCATCCAGACAGAAAATCAAATAAGGAAACATCAGTCTTAGATGACACATTAGACCAGAAGGACTTAACAGATCTATACAAAACATTCCATCTGAAAGCAAAAAATACACATTCTTCACATATCTTTCCTGACCACAATCATACAAAACTAGTAATCAATCACAAAAGGAAACTAGAAAATTCACAAATGCTACTGAATAACCAAATAGTCAATGAGGAAATAAACAACTTGAGACAAATGAAATTGGAAATACAGCATACCAAAATTTATAGGATGCGGCAAAAGTAGTTCTAAGAGGGAAGTTCATAGCAATACCTCAAGAAAAAAGAAAAATTTCAAACCTAACTTTATACCTCAAGGAACTAGAAAAGAACAAAGCCTGAACTTAGTAGAAGGAAGGAAATTATAAAGATCAGTGCAGAGATAAATGAAATAGACTAAAAAGACAATAGAAAAAAATCAATGAAACTGAGAACTGGATATTTGAAAAGATAAAATTGACAAACCTGTAGCTAGACTCCCCCAAGAAAAAGAGAGAGGGCCCAAGTAAATGAAATAAGAAATAAATAGGAGGAGTTAAGATGGCCAAGGATTAAGGGGACCTAAGCTTATGTTGTCCCTCAAACACAGCTAGATAGTTATCAAATCATTCTGAATACCCAAGAAATCAATCTGAAAGAAAAAAATCTGTAAGTCTACAAGTAGAAAAGCAACCACCTTTTGGAAGGTAGGCGGTGAGAGAGTTGAATTGGGGGATATATATATGTGGATACGGCAGCAGGAAGGGAGCCTGCTTATGGACGCTACCACAAAGTATTATAAGCAGCAAAGCATAAAATCAGAACTTTTAGAAGTCTGCTACAGTGGGGGACATGCTTGGCTTAAAGATGCTCAGGTGGTGAAGTGGGGCAGAATCCCAGGTGTGACAGCATGGTCTCAGGATCCCCAGGGTTGCAAGAAGAACAGGTGATGCCTAAGAGCTACACTGTTCCCTGCACAGGTGCAAGGAAGCCAGCTGAGAGCAGGGGGTCTAGGCGGGGCTTTCTGCTCTGTTTTGCCATAAAGTGTGAACCACTGAACAGTCATGTGACCACTTTCCCGGGACCCCCCGGCAAATGGCAAAAGCACAGCAAGACACACACACACACACACACACACCCAGAGGAACAGCAGGGGTCCTCACCAGGGGACTCCCTACAATTTAGAGGTTTTTTTTTTAAAGATTTTATTTATTTATTCATGAAAGACAGAGAGAGAGAGCGAGGCAGAGGGAGATGCAGGGTCCTAAGGAGCAGGGAGCCCGATGCGGGACTCGATCCCAGGACCCTGGGATCATGACCTGAGCCGAAGGCAGACGCTTAACCATCTGAGCCACCCAGGCGCCCAAATTTGGAGTTTTGAAACTCAGTCGTGTGCCTGAGATAAAATAAGTTCAGACAAGGCAGGGTAAATACAGGGTTCTGATGGAAACCAGGGACACAGAGTGATTGATTGCTCTTCTGTGAGGGCTCACTGAAGAGTGGGGAGCGCCAATTTTCAGCTCCAAGGCTAGAGGGTGGGGCACAGCCATATTCATCTCACCCATCAGTGCTTAAAGCCTTCAGGGAGCAAAACAGTGCCACCTAGTGGAATCTGGAGCCATGTACACCAAGCCCTGCCTCTGTGCCCTGGAGGCGCATTTCTACTGGAGCAAGTCCACCTGAGAATCAGCTCAGCAGGCCCCTCCCCCAGAAGACCAGCACAAACAACTAGCTGGCACCAAGTTTACTGATCATAGAGGGCTGCAAATTTTCAGCTCTAGAGGAAATAGGATCTAGCTTCCTTTTTACTTTTAGTCTTCATTTTTTTATTTTTTCATTTATTTTCTTCAATTCCTTTTTATTTTTTATCAATCTTATTTAATTTTTATATATACTTTATTTTTCATTTTATTTTCATTTTATTTTTTTATTTTGGGATCTAGATTCTTTTTTAAGATTTTATTTATTTTAGGGAGAGAGAGCATGCAAGTGGGGGGAGGGGCAGAGGGAGAGAGAGGATTTCAAGCCGACTCCATGCTAAGCATGGAGCCTGATGCAGGGCTCAATCCCACGACCCTGAGATCGTGACCTGAGCCAAAATCAAGAGTTGGACGCTTAACTAACTGAGCCACCCAGCTGCCCCTGGGATCTAGATTCTTTTAACAAGCAGACCAAAACACACCCAGGATCCAGTTTTTTTGTTTTGTGGTTTGTGTTTTTTTTTTTTTTTCTTTCTTTCTTCTTTTCTTTTCTGGACAAAATGACATGACAGAGAAATTCACCCCAAAAGAAAGAACAGGAACTAGAACTCAGGGTCAGGGATTAAATGAATACAGATATAAGTAAGATGTCTGAACTAAAATTTAAAACGATTATAAGAATACTAGTTGTGCTTGAAAAAAGCATAGAAGACACTAGAGAATCCCTTACTGCAGAGATAAAAGAACTAAAATCTAGTCAGTCTGAATGTAACCAAGATGCAATTGCAAGTGCAAGTCATAGAAATGAGAATGGATGAAGCAGAGGAGCGAATCACTGATATAGAAAATAAAATTATGAAAAATAATGAAGCTGAAAAAAGAAAGAAAGGTAATGGATCATGAAGATAGAATTAGAGAACTCAGCAACTTATTAAAACATAATAACATTCATATCATAGGAGTCCCAGAAGATGAAGAGACAGAAAAAGGGGCAGGTTTATTCAAATGAATTACAGCTGAAAACTTCCCTAATCTGGGGGAGGACAAAGACATAAAAATCCAAGAAGCACAGAAAACTCTCATTCAAATCAACAAAAGCTGACCATTACACCAAGGCATATAGTCAGATTCACAAGATACACGGACAAGAATCCTGGAAGGAGCGGGGGGGGGGGGGGGATTCCTTAACCTATAAGGGGAAGACAAATCAGGTTTGCAGCAGATCTGCCCACAGAAACTTGACAAGCCGGAAAAGAGTGGCAGGATATATTCAACGTGCTGAATGGGAAAAATATGCAGCCAAAAATTCTTTATCCAGCAAGGCTGTCATTCAGAATAGAAGGAGAGATAAAGAGTTTCCCAGAGAAACAAAAACTAAAGGAGTTCATGACCATCAAACCAGCCTTGCAAGAAATTTAAAGGGGGACTCTTTGGAGGAAAAAAAGGCCAAAAGCAACAAAGACTACAAAGGACCAGAGAACATCACCAGAAACACCAATTCTACAGGTAACACAATGGTACTAAACTCATATCTTTCAATAATCATTCTGAATGTAAATGGACTAAATACCCCAATAAGACATAGGGTATCAGAATGGATACAAAAAACAAGATGCATCTATATGCTGCCTACAAGAGACTCATTTTAGACGTAGAAACACCTGCAGATTGAAAGTGAGGGGATGGAGAACCATCTATCGTGCTAATGGACATTAAAAGAAAGCCAGAGTAGCCATACCTATATCAAACAAGCTAGATTTTATTATTTACTGTTATTTTATTTATTCATTCATTCATTTTAAGAGAGAGACAGAAAGCCCATGAAGGGGGACGGGCAGAGGGAGATGGAGAGAGATAACCACAAACAGGCTCCACATCAAGTACAGAGCCTGATGTGGGCTCAATCCCACGACCCTGAGATCATGACCCGAGCCAAAATCAAGAGTCGGATGCTTAACCAACTGAGCCACACAGGTACCCCCAGACAAACTAGATTTTAAAACAAAGGCTGTAACAAGAGATGAAGAAGGGCATTATATCATAATTAAGGGGTCTATTCATCAAGAAGACCTAACAATTGTAAATATTTATGCCCCCAATTGGGACCACCCAAATACATAATTCAACTAATAATAAACATAAAGAAACTCATTGATAATAAAATAACAGTAGGGAACTTTAACACCCCACTTACAGCAATGGACAGATCATCTAAGCAGAAAATCAACAAGGAAACAATGACTATGAATGACACACTGGACCAGATTGACTTAACAAATATATTAACAACATTCGATGCTAAAGCAGCCGAATACACATTCTTTTCAAGTGCACATGGAACATTTTCCAGAATAGATCACATACTGGGTCACAAATCAGCCCTCAACAAAGTACAGAAAGATTGAGATCATAACATGCATATTTTCAGACCTCAACACTATGAAACTTGAAGTCAACCACAAGAAAGAATTTGGAAAGACCACAAATACATGGAGGTTAGTACATCCTACTAAAGAATGAATGGGTCAACTAGGAAATTAAACAAATAAAATACATGGAAACAAATGAAAACAAAAACACATTTGTCCAAACCTTTGGGATACATGGAAACATGGAAACAAATGAAAATGAAAATACATTTGTCTAAACTTTTGGGATACAGCAAAGGCAGTCCTAAGAGGGAAGTATATAGCAATATAGGCCTACCTCAAGAAGCAAGAAAAGTCTCAAACACACAACTTAACCTTACACCTAAAGGAGCTAGAAAAGGAACAGCAAATAAAGCCTAAAGCCAGCAGAAGAAGGGAAATAATAAAGAGCAGAAATAAATGATACAGAAACAACAACAACAACAAAAACCAGTAGAACGATTAAAAAAACTGAGAGCTGATTCTTTCAAAGAATTAATAAAATTGATAAATTTTATTTAGCCAGACTTATCAAAAAGAAAAGAGGAAGGACCCAAATAGATGAAATCATGAATGAAAGAGGAGAGAGATTATAACCAACACCACAGAAATACAAACAATTATAAGGGAATATTATGAAAAATTATATGCCAACAAACTGGGCAATCTGGAGAAATAGACAAATTCCTAGAAATGTATAAACTACCAAATTTGAAACAGGAAGAAATAGAAAATTTGATCATACCCATAACCAGCAAAGAAATTGAATCAGTAATCAAAAATCTCCCAACAAACAAAAATCCAGGGCCAGTTGGATTCTCAGGGGAATACTACCAGACATTTAAAGAAGAGATAATACCTATTCTCCTCAAACTGTTCCAAAAAATAGAAATGGAAGGAATACTTCTAAACTCATTCTATGAAGTCAGCATTACCTTGATTCCAAAACCAGACAAAGACCCCACTAAAAAGGAGAATTACAGGCCAATAACCCTGATGAACATGGATGCAAAAATTCTCAGCAAAACATTAACAAATCGAATCCAACAGTGCACTAAAAGAATCATTCACCATGATCAAGTGGGATTTATTCCTGGGCTTCAAGTGTGGTTCAATATTTGCAAATCAGTGTGATACACCACATGTATAAAAGAAAGGATAAGAACCATATGACCCTCTTAATAGACGAGGAAAAAGCATTTGACAAAGTACAGCATCCATCATGATAAACACCCTCAACAAAGCAGGGATAGAGGGAACATACCTCAACATCATAAAGGCCATATATGAAAGACCCACAGCTAATATCATCCTCAATGGGGAAAAACTGAGAGCTTTTCCTCTACAGTCAGGAACAAGACAGGGTTGTCCACCCTCACCATGGTTGATCAATACAGTACTAGAAGTCCTAGCCTCAGCAATCAGACAACAAAAAAAAAGAAAAGGCAACCAAATCAGCAAAGAAGTCAAATTTTCACTCTTTGCAGACAACATGATACTCTATGTAGAAACCTCGAAAGACGGCACCAAAAAATTGCTAGAACTAATTCAGGAATTCAGCAAAGTTGCAGGATATAAAATCAATGTGCAGAAATCTGTTGCATTCCTACACACCAATAATGAAGCAGCAGAAAGAGAAATCAAGGAACTGATCCCATTTGCAATTTCACCAAAAACAATACGATACCTAGGAATAAACCTAACCAAAGAGGTACCTTTACCTGTACTCTGAAAACTGTAAAACACTTAATGGAAGAAATTGAAGAGGACACAAAGAAATGGAGAAGCATTCCATGCTCATGGACTGGAAGAGCAAATATTATTAAAATGTCTGTGCTACCCAAAGCAATCTACACATTTAATGCGATCCCTATCAAAATACCACCAGCATTTTTCACAGAGCTAGAACAAGCAATCCTAAAATTTGCATGGAACCAAAAAAGCGATTCTGAAAAAGAAAAGCAAAGCTGGAGGCATCACAATTCTGGACTTCAAGCTGTATTACGAAGCTGTAGTGATCCAGCCAGTAAGGGACTGGCACAGAAACAGACATATAGGTCAATGGAACAGAACAGAAAACCCAAAAATGGACCCACAACTATATGATCAACTAATCTTCAACAAAGCAGGAAAGAATATCCAATGGAGAACAGTCTCTTTAACAAGTGGCGTTGGGAAAACTGGACAGCTACATGAAGAATGAAACCGGACCATTTTCTTACACCATACACAAAAATAAATTCAAAATGGATGAGAGACCTAAATGTGAGAGAGGAATCCATCAAAATCCTAGAGGAGAACATAGGCAGTAACCTCTTTGACATTGGCCACAGCACCGTCTTGCTAGACACATCTCCAGAGGCGAGGGAAACAAAGGAAAAAATGAACTACCGGGCCCTCAAGACAAAAAGCTTCTGCAGAGCAAAGGAAACAGTCGACAAAACCAAAAGGCAGCTTATGGAATGGGAGAAGGTATTTGCAAATGACATATCAGATAAAGGGCTGGTATCCAAAATCTATAAAGAACTTATCAAACTCAACACCAAAGAACAAATAATCCAGTTAAGAAATGGGAGAAGACATGAACACTTTTCCAAAGAAGACATCCACTTGGTTTACAGACACATGAAAAGATTCTCAATATCAGTCATCATCAGGGAAATACAAATCAAAACTGCAAAGACATGCCACCTCACACCGGTCAGAATGGCTAAAATTAACAACACAAGAAACAACAGGTATCGGCGAGGATATGGAGAAAGGGGAACCCCCCTACACTCTTGGTGGGAATGCAAGCTGGTGCAGCCACTCTGGAAAACACTATGGAGGTTCCTCAAAAAGTTAACAATAGAACTACCCTATGACCCAGCAATTGCATTACTAGGTATTTACCCCGAATGATACAAAAATACAGATCCGAAGGGGTACGTGCACCCCAATGTTTATAGCAGCAATGTCCACAATAGCCAAACTGTGGAAAGAGCCAAGATGTCCGTCGACAGATGAATGGGTAAAGAAGATGTGGTATATATACACAATGGAATATTATGCAGCCATCAGAAAGGATGAAATCTTGCCATTTGCAACGACGTGGATGAACTGGAGGGGATTATGCTATAGTACTTCAGTCAGTCAGTCAGAAAGACAAATACTGTATGATTTCACTCATATGTGGAAATTAAGAAACAAAGATGAACCTAGGGGAAAGGAAAAAAAGAGGCAAACCATAAATACTTTTTTTTTAAAGATTTTATTTATTTATTTGACAGAGACAGACACAGCGAGAGAGGGAACACAAGCAGGCTTCCCGCGGAGCAGGGAGCCCGATGTGGGGCTCGATCTCAGGATCCTGGGATCATGACCTGAACCGAAGGCAGACGCCCAACGACTGAGCCACCCAGGTGCCCAATAGACTCTTAACGATAGAAACAAGCTGAGGGTTGCTGGAGAGGAGGTGGGTGAGGGGGATGGGCTAAATGGGGGATGGGCACTTGCGGTGAGCACTGTGTGTTCTATGTAAGTGATGAATCACTAAATTCTACTCCTAAACTAATATTACACTGTATGTTAACTGGAATTTAAATAAAAACTTGAAATTAAAAAAACAAAGGAGAACAAATTCCAGCTGCAAGAACTCTAGAAATAACACTTTGGATTCTTAACTGATGTGTCCGTGGAGATTACTTCCTGCTCTGTTTAGGGAGCCCACGGACAGCCCTTCTTTTGCACACACCAGTCCTGTTTCCCTATGGCCTGAGAACACTTTAGGACCAAGAATATGTGGAGCAACAAATCATTGTGGAGTCTGTGTTTGAATGGACCGTGACAGTTTTTTTACTATACCCCAATTACATTAATTTCTTGACAAGGTATCAGGTTGGTCCTTAGTTGCAAGGAACAAAAAATAATTAGTTGATTGAAGCATAGTTTGGAGTGTTTCCAGTGGGAAAGGGGAGGGCAGTGAAGTCAGGGGGGTAAGCAATAACTTGAATAACTGGATACAAACTTCAGAACCCACAGGAGAAGTACAGAATGAACACCGCCCCCCTTCCAGCAGACAGAACCTTTGCACCACTTATATTCTAAGGGTGGTAACGAGCAAAGAATTTTGCACCACTCCTTAGCACAAGCTGATTCCACTTTTGCATATCAGCACCTACCTTGGAAGAGTGGCCACAGTGTCGCAGGAAAGGTGCCCCACCAAGGCTCTCTCCCTCCCCTCCCGAAGCCGAGGGGCTATGTTGTAAGGGTTTTGGTGCAGCCACTTGGTGAGCTTTCTCTGAACCTGAAATGGGGTCAGGCCCTGATGCGAGAGCAGGCAGTTGCTCGTGTGCTCAGACGTGACTGAGTCCTGACTTTCGCACGCTTCTGTCAGCAGCAGACCTTCCACGGCAGGACCTGAGCTGTACAGAATCCATCCTTTGTGAACATGGGAACATTTGCTCACGTCAGGATTGCAGTTAGGGATTCTGCAGTCACATTTGCAACAGCTTTTGGCAATTTGTGATTCATTTGCACTTCCGGACTGCCCCAGCTTTGGAAGGATCTCTTTCTCTCCTTACCTTTCTGTGACTTTTAATTCTCTTCTGTAGAGTTTTCTACCCTTCCCAGGTTGCAAACACTGTTGGAGAGTATGAAAGCCAAACACAGGTTGACTCACTTGCCTCGTTTTCTTCATCCGGCGAAATCATACCGATTGAAAGCAGCAAGCTCAGCCCCCTCCAGGTGCGATCTCACCCCTCCCTCGCACCCCTCCAGCTGGGGATAGGTGAGCTCCTGCAGCAGCACTTTGGTGCCTTCAGCTGCCTACCCATTTCTTCTCACTGAGGTCACATAGTTAAAACATTGTTTTTTTAAAGACCTGTCTTGGGGCACCTGGGTGGCTCAGTCGGTTAAATGTCAGACTCTTGATTTCAGCTCAGGTCATGATCTCAGTGTCGGGAGATGGAGTCCGCCCCCCCCAAGAGGGCTCTGCTGGGTGTGGAGCCTCCTTAAAATTTAGTCTCTCCCTCTCCCCCTCTCTAAATAAGTACATAAAGACCTGTCTTCACTACGACTAGCTTCTGCTAGAAAGTAAGTCAATTTAGATGTGGCCCTACCAACCACTGTCCCATACAACCTAAGTCACTTAACCCTCTGGGCCAGTTTGCTCATTTGTTTAAAAAAAAAAAAAAAAAAACGCCTAATGTGCTGCTTGCACAGGACAAGAGACTCAGATGGGCAAAACTGCAGGTACTATACAAATGCAATATATACTCTCAGGAACCGTATTCTATCTAAACACCAAAAAAAAAAAAAATTACACCTATTTCTCATGAGAATTCTCAAAAATTGCCTTTAAAGAAAGTTTCCCTACTCACCAATTTATACAGTACATGTAGTGTGAATGTTCTCCCTCCCACCCAGAAAGATAAGCTTAGGAAGATAAGTTTCCTACCCAGTCAACAGGGGACAGGTGTTCAGTCCTAGCTCAGGTTATGATGCAGGCGCACGGGGAGGTGTGTCTACCTGGGCACTCACCTCCTTACTCTGCCATCATTACTGAAGTCGTCAGGAATGAAGGAATGGCCACAGGGAGAGAGACTGGGATGGCTGTATGTGCCTGCCTACCACCTCGCCAGTCATTGTGATGTGCCGCCTGCTTGCATTGCATGGCACACCGTGTATGATAAAGATGCTCTCAGTACATACGCTCAATACGCATTAAAATGAACACACGCTGGAAAGCACCCAGCCCGTGCTCCACCATTCCTGTCAGGTCTTACAAACAGCAGTAATGGAAGAACAAGAAAAAAGAAGTTAACCAAATTAAACCAGTGTCACTTCTACTAAGCAACTTCCATCAATTTAAAAACATTAAGTATTCCGTGTTCAAAGTTTTGCTATTCAAATTATCAAGCTAATAACCAATGCTATTCTGTTTACAGTCATTACAAGCTTTTTAACAATTCTATTCATAAATGAAATGCACAAATTTAGTTAATCCTAAAGTAATGTTTATTATAGACCAAAGCTTTAGAGCTCTTCCAAATAGAGTTGATGATTTTGTGGGTATGTCAGATACAGTGTTTTTGGGTTCTATCTCAAGCATTGCTGTGATTTAAACACTAAGATGGAGTCACATATTTAAATTACAAGCTATATGGAATTTAAAAGCTATCTAAATATTCACATTCCAACTGAATTTGCAAGACTAAAAAAAAAGCTATTTGATCTATTTACTTTCTTTTCATTTCAGGCTATTAGCGCCTGGCTAGGAATCAAATGTTAGAATTCAAATCTCTAGGAGCCTCCAGTGATGGGTTGAGTCACTAGAACTCATTTGGTCCAACAGTAATGACTGACTTTCACAAATTTTAGAAATCTATAATATGGGGCGCCTGGGTGGCTCAGTTGCTTGACTGCCTTCAGCGCAGGTCATGATCCCGGAGTCCTGGGATCGAGTCCCACGTTGGGCTCCTGGCTCAGCGGGAGCCTGCTTCTCCCTCTGACCCTCTCCCCTCTCATGCTGTTTCTCTCTCTCTCAAATAAATAAAATCTTTAAAAAAGAAAGAAACCTATAATATGTAATACAGTAATGAAGACCACATTCATCCAAAATTACATAATTGGAGTAACCTACTCTGGCCTCACCCTTTTAGATTTTGGACTTGCAGTGACTCTGCACGTCTTGTAAATGAAAAGTGTACCTCACCCTTACCTGACAGTGAAATGAGGCAGATATAGAAAAAGTGGAGGTATGTAATATATTCTGAAAGATTCACTGGGAAACCCACAAGGAACGTGTTCAGCAGCCGAAGCACTTCATCTTGTTTTATTGGGTCTCAAGCTGCCCTTTCCATATTTATTAGCATCTTTCTCCTACCCGACATGTCATCTAAGTCAACATAAGCTTTGAGAGGCAGACACATGTATACAGCATAGACTCAGGGAAATTTGGTCCAGAGACTTTATTGCTTTAGGAAGAAAGAGATGTGGTATTATGCCTATGGTGAAATATTGATAAAATACTGTAATGTTGCTGATAAATCTCAGAGGATGCCCACAGAGTTTTAATGAGAAAACACCATTGGAAGGATATAACATTACCAAATTAAGGGTAGCAGCTTATTTTTTAAAATAAATATTAAATTTTATCTTAAAAAGATTTATTTATTTATTTGAGAGACAGAGAGTGGAGGTGGGAGGGAGGAGCAGAGGGAGAGGGGCAGACTCCGAGCTGAGCATGGAGCCCAACTCAGGGCTTGATCTCACAACCCTGAGATCATGACCTGAGCCAAAACCAAGAGTCAGACACTTAATCAACTGAGCTGCCCAGGCGCCCCTAAATATTAAAGGAAAGAAAATTAATCTTTCTAACCCTCTCTTCCTGCACACTGTTTATCACCACAGGCAGAGTGAGGGTGTAGAGGGAAATGTAAGGAAAGAAATCTCTCAAGATCTTTGTGCTAACCTAAGTAGTTTGATTTATGCAATGCAACCCAATAACCTGGATTGAGGTAGACTTTATGTTAGAAAGCAAAAAGACTGTTATGGAGGTCACCTGGCTGGTTCAAGGGGAGAGCATGTGACTTGATCTTGGGGTTGTGAGTTTAAGCCCCATGTTGAGCATGGAGCCTACTTACAAAGAAAAAAAAAAAAAAAAGACTTATGGTTATGGAGAACATGCCACGTTCCAAACTCTGAATCTGCCTGTTGTCTTTTTTTTTTTTTAAAGAAACTGTGTGGTTTTTTTTTTTTTTAAAGATTTTATTTATCTGAGAGAGAGCGCACACAAGCAGGGCAAGGGGCAGAGAGAGAATCTCAAGCAGACTCTGCACTGAACACAGAGCCAGATGCGGGGCTCTATCTCACGACCCTGAGATCATGATCTGAGCTGAAATCAAGAGTTGGACAGGCAACCGACTGAGCCCCCAGGGGCCCCATGTCGAGTCTTTTTGTGCAGCCATTGGCAACCCTATGGGAAAGCAAGTTACATACACCAGCTAATTTCCCCTTACGCAGGTCACTCCAAGTACGCAGCTTGCTAATTAACTGTTTAGGAAGTGACAAAGACCCTGACAAAGACCCATTCTCTATTTCTAGTGCATGGAAAATAAAATGTATGATTATACTGAGGCCATTTCTTATGAAACACAGAAGGAATCACTGCCCCATCCCCCGCCATTTTGTAAATGGAAAAACCAGCATATGGGACAAGAACTTGGCATCCATTCTCACATACAATAAGATTAAATAGTTCATTTTCAGAACTCGTACATACTGAGAAATTAGGGGATATTGTTTAAATTATACTAAGTCCCTCAGACATTATAGTATTTTGATCCTGGAAAGATTATGTTTCATGTGGACAACAGTGTGCAGTTCTGAACATATATTTAAGGATTTATTTCTAAGTGGGACTCAAATAGATTAGAACTTATAAACATGGTAATGTCCCAAGATCATTAAACTTTTATTACCGAATAGGTCTCATACTGAATTTACCAAGGTTTTCATTTTAGTTTGTATCATGTATCAACATTTAATAGTTCAGAAGCAATAAATCTATTATTAGTATCTCAAACTTTATCTCTAGTCATCAAGTCAGTTAACACAGAATGTTATGCAGACACCAAAAATGGACAATGTCAACAGCTAGAATATGGCTAGAAAATTGCAGTAACGGATGTTGATGTGTGTCTTCTGCTTACGTCTAAGTCATCAGTACCTTACTGGACAAAAATGGTCACTATCGTCATGTGCAAATAAAAACAAAGTCAACAGTGAAATAGAATGTGACCAGGAAACGGGCACCTCGAGCCACTGTAGGAGCAACGTCCAGTTCGTACGAAGTTCTTGATTTTTTTTTTTTTAAGATTTTATTTATTTGACACAGAGAGAGAGAGCGCGCACAAGCAGGGGGAGAGGCAGAGGGAGAAGCAGACTCCCCACTCAGCAGGGAGCCCAATTCAAGGCTCTATCCCAGGACCCTGAGATCATGGCCTGAGCCAAAGGCAGACACTTACCCGACTGAGCCACCCAGGCACCCAAAGTTCTTATTTTCTAAGTCACTACAAAAGCACCTTGGAACTGAATGTAGCTGAAAGGCGTTTGTGGATGTAACGTGGAGTCCTGTGACCACAGTGGGGCAGCAAGTCCCCAGCAGGGGCTGATGGTGGGGCTTCTCCATCGTGGGGCTCCTCCTGCAGGTCAGAAACTCCTGCGTCCATTGCTGTGCCTCCATTTGTATAAGTTACCTTACTGGTACACATTTGCACTCTATATTTAGTTATGTGAAAGCACATATAAAATCTAGACAAAGTTTTTTATTAATTTGAGAGAGCACACGCAGAGTGTGTGAGAACACGAGTAGGGGGAGCGGCAGGCAGAGGGAGAAGCAGACTCCCCACTGAGCAGGGAGCCTGACATGGGGCTGGATCCCAAAACCCTGGGATCATGACTGAGCCGAAGGCAGATGCGCAACCAACTGAGCCGACCTGGCGCCCCTAGACAAAGTTAATTTTTAAAAATAACCAAAGATTACCTTCCCTGCAAAGTGCGTAATTCCCTTTAAATGATCTCTTCTGAATTTCCCATTGTTTTCAGAAGTCCTCTTCCACAAAACAGCCAACTGTAGATGTCTCCTGTCCATTTTAGGACCAAAGACACTTTCCTTGCAATAAGAAGACCTTAGACTAAATCTGCATGGAAGCTCTCACCCGCATTCACGGGACAGTCTTGGTGATCACGTTAACACGTGTGTGTGGTGCTGGGCGTGAGGGCTTTTCTGCTTATTTTCCGCTGTTTTTCTCTGTACATTATTTCATAGACAGTGTAGGATTTTCCATGTCTTCAATCTTCCAATTTTGAAAGCTGCTTCATAGGGGGTTGTGGAAGCAAAATGAGGCAACTTATCTGTAAACTCTGGCAAAACTGTTTTTTATGGATTTTATAGCTCAACTAACAATATCATCTTTAGAGAAAGATCTACACATCTATACAGAAAAGTGATCTTAAGAAAAACTGAACCATTAAAACCTTATTATTGCTATTTGTTATTCAATTTTCTCTAGCTTACTTGTAAGTAAATGATAAATTATTTAACATAATATTAAACTTTCCAGATCATGGATTGTAAACTGTTTAAGAAAACAACTTCTGAAAAAATATATTCATTCATGACAATTCTGAATTTATATTGAAATGGAAGACCACACAATCTTTGTTTGTAGTAAATATGCCTATATGGTTGCTAAAGTTTGGTTTATAATTTCAATTTTAATAAAATTTTAAATTTTTATTGGAAAAGCTTCCCTTCTCAAAAGGACTTCATGTATTTTTATTTAAAAATAAACATAAAGCTCATGATTTTGTGTGGGACAAAGAAAAGTGGTCAGGGGAGCACCTTCTTTAAAGGCTATGAAAAGCTCCCCGAGCTACTACTTAGCACCTTCTAGACGCTTACCTTCGAAACGTGTCCACAGATCATTTGAATGAATGACTGGTATCAGTGTTTGTTCTGATTTTGACAATATGGTGGACAGATACAACAGATTTTTAGTGATTTTTGTCAATTTTATAAGGTCTTTCTACTTCCTCAGGACACCCTATAGATCTCGACGCACCAAGAGCCAGGTCTGTGTCTGGAGATAGTAGGTATAGTAGTAGAGGGAGTACTGCACCATCGTTAAGGGACAGGTCACTGTGGGAAGTAAACTGGCCTTGAGTAGGGTGACCAACTTGTCCCCACTCGCCTGGATGGGAAGTCCAGAGCAAACTGGACTTCCAGTTTGTGACAAACCGGTCACTCCACCTCTGACCCCATTTCCCCATCTGTGAAATGCAGATAGAGTAAGAGGCAACATCTTACCGGTACATCAAGAGCATGAAGCTCTCCTCCCAAGTACTAAGGCTACCCTTCCACCTTCCTGGCTCCCCTCGGTGAGCAACACGTGGCCCCCTGTATGCATCCGTTCCCGCGTAAGTTGCAGAGGTGCTGTGAGGACTAGCCATTAGGGTGCAGACTGCCCTGTAGAGAGCACAACACAGTGACACTATCATTGGTACTACTACTGAAGTGTTCAGCCCATTTCCTAGCAACAGTAAATGGCTGACAAATGTCTAGAAACACTGCCTAAAAACTAAAGTAAAAACGAGATTGGGGCTTGAGGCCGAGTTTTTCTTCTTTTTCTTAGTTATGTGTTGCTTTGTTTAGTGAACTCTTAAGAAATCTAGACCCACATAGTAATCACCAGATTGAAGGGGCGTAAGAGCAGGCAGGGGGCCGCATGTGCCTGGGAACTTGCCGGCTGCATCCGAGACAGCGCACCTACTGGCAGCCTCGAAAGAGAAGGTCAGCGAGGTATCAACTACAGCACAGCACTTCCAGAGCTCTTACCTCAAAAACCTTATAAAGAACAAGAGCCACGTGGACTTTCGCAAGGGAGATTAAACTAACCTGAATTTGAGGAAAGGATAATGTGCACCCAACACGGAGGAGGCCAGGTAGCAAATGGTTTCTTATAAGCAACAGCCCTTTCCTGGTAACTACGTGGACCATTCTAGAAGAGCTCTGGAAAACCATCTGTGCCCAAAAATACGAGTCCAGTGTGGAGATAGCAGCTGTGCAGGGTCTCTGTTTTTGCGGTTATCTGGTGATATGTGGACAAGGGTCTTCTGGTTCCCCATTGGCTTTTTGGGACCAGCCTGGCTTCTTCACAGAATATTTGTTTGGTCTGTGACAGAGGTGAAGGAAGAGTCAGCGGACAGGTGGGCTGATCTACACTATGCCGGTGTCCATGCTACGGGGCCAGCTCATCTTCAACCATAGTACCAGTGAGGCTACTGATTCCAGCACTGCCCTCGGACGCGGCCACCTCTGCTTGTCTGCCAGGCCTGTCTGACCCAGCCCTGCAAGCTTCCATCATGGTGCTGCTTGCCATCCAGATGTTTGCCCTGTAGCCCATGTTACAGCAGAAGCTGAAGGCACCTCCTCCCCACAACTCTGTGGCCCTCTCCCCGCCTTTTGCACTGGCAGCCTTGGGAGGCCTGCTGTGGCAGCCATCCTCTGGCCTTCTGCGGGGTTCCAGTTCACGCCTCTGCCCTTTCTAGGTCATTCACCTGCAGCTTTTTAAAGAAAATGTTCATGAGCCTTCAAGTGAAGCTGAGACCCAAGACGACGTGTCCAGATCCCTCAGCTGCATGAAAATGCCATTCCGTGATTAAGGCAAGCGGACAAACCAGGGTCTGACTGGAAGGCGGAGTCCCACTCCGGAAGCAGCACGCTGATGTGGAGGAGGGCAGGGGGGGAAACAGGGGTCAAAGGAAATCGTTAACCAGCGACCAGCACAACACAGAGACTCGGCATCAAAGGCTGAGCGACAGCAACACCACAATTAGAAATCAGAACTCCTCTGTCACAGTGGTTCTCGTCAGGGCGGATTCTGCTCCCAGGGACAGCGGACATTTCTGGCTGTTATGATGGGGGGCAGGGGGGGGAGCAGCAGGACCACTGACTTGGAACAGGTGGAGGCCGGGGGTGCTGCTCTAATACTGCAATGGACAGGTCCCCCCCAAATGCCAACAGAAACCCTGATTCACAAGACTAAAGAACGGTGGGTTAACCGCCCCTCCAGCACCCCCAAAACAGCAAACTGCCCACTGGCACCTCCAAACCTGGCCTCCACCACACTGACACTACCCAGCGCAGCCTCGATACAGGCAAGGTCGTGGCTACCCAACATCCGCTTTGACCATTTGGAGGCCCATATTACAGACACATCAAGAATCTCTAGCCACGTCTCTTGTGGGGACAGTGGTAACTCATTAGCCCTTTTGGGTTATGCTAACTTTCACAGTGACAAGTAATGTTTTTTAGCAAACAAGTGTGGAATCTACTTCCACATTTAGATTATTCTTGAGTCACAGTGACGTACCTGTTAAAAGAATTAAACGGTTCTGTTTGCAGTGGTATAACAAATTTTAATTCAAAATAGACACTCTGAAACAATAGGTTAAAAAAAAAATAAACTTCAACAAGCTCTTTTTGGATTTAAACAGAGCACACCAACAATCACAGACCAGTTTCACAACTGCCTCAAAAATGCACATTATAGCAATTACATGCAAGTATTCTATGTTTTAAAATCCATATGGTAACATCATCTTATTCCCCAGAGACTGTCACATCCTCTGAGTGTGCTGGACAGGTGCCTCTGCCGTATGTCACCAGGAATATGACTTAAGGTCTAAAGTGACTGGTCTCCATTGCTGGTTCTGGTGCTTTGAGTTATTCTGTGGTGGGGGGGGTAGGGGGGGACCCCAGAGGTTTAACTGTACAAAGGACAGGAATACAGTGGAGTTCTTTAGCAATACAGCATCCCATTAACCCAGACAACTGGGCCTATTTCTCCAGAACAAACATGTTCACCTCTAGGAAACTGTCAAAGATTTAATACACCAACATGGAGACGGCTCTTGCTCTACTCATTTCACTTTGTCCCCTGAAAACCTATGTCTACATTTCAGTTAGTATCCACACTCAGGGGTAAAAATTGTATTCCTGAGTAACATGGTCCTTCCCTTTCACTGGTTTATCAACAGCTAGGTTAGGAGTTTGTGTGTGTGTTCAGCATTTATTCTAAAGGCACTAAAAATTTATTGTCTTACTTTTGAATGGAGAAATGACTTACAACCGTATCAAAAAGGGGAGAAGTCTACACTGAGAAGTATTTCTGCATCTACCGAATTGCTTTATTTGTAAAATAACTCTTATGAGCTAAATAGCGGGCTTCAGATTCAGTATAATTTTAACAAAGGAAAACATTTGGTTTTCTAGAATTTATAATAAGACAACAGCTGCTAGGACAAACTTGAAGAAATGTAAATCAAAATCATAATCTAGTAAGCAAGTACCTTGCAAAGAAGAAAGCAGCGTAAGTTAATGCAGCACGTCCTCAGGGAACCACACGCAACAGCGGGGTGTGTACTCACTTCTCTCAGCACGGACGCTTACCATCTGCTGCTACATGTGAAGCTAACTGAGGAAGCTCAATGCAGTTAATCAAGTATTCTGAAACAAGCTGAAATTTCCTTAAACGAAAACACAAACATACAGATTTCAGTTTCCATCCTACCGTACTGACACTACTGGGAAACAAGACGTGCATGAAAGATCCAAGGATTTAATTTACATGACAGGGAAGAACTAAAATACTTGTTACAAAATCAAACTGCAGGAAACAATAAACTTGAAAGAACTATTCACTTCTTTTATATAGAAGTCTTTCTGAGCACCTGAAATAAATCTAAAGAGCAGCATAAAGACCACTGAAATTGATTAGTTCAACATACAGTGAAGAAAATAACATTTTTTTAAATCTCAATTGAAAAAAACCACTAATTATCTAGTACTTTAGATTTCCTAATTTGTTTTTTTACAAGTTTTGTGGCTCATACTCAAAGTTCAACCTGTGTTTAACATTTTTAAGTTCAGACATATCAAAGCCTAAAAGTACCGAAGGCTTGTGATTTTTTATTGCTTTCATGCAAATATATCTTCTTTTTCCAAAAAATGAAGCCACGTCGATTTTCCACACCCACAAGAGTGAAGAAAGAAGTTCTATTTCCTTTTTACTAGGATATGGTCTCTTGTGGAAATAATCTCTAAGAAATTGCTTTTTTTCTTCATAAGAACGGTCTTCATATTTTTTAGGATTTAATGCTAAAATCTGAAGAGCATCATCATTTACAAGCGGCCCCTCTGTCCTGATTTCATTCCTTTGTCTTTTCAAAGGCACCACACTCGCCACCTTTTCGGGAGCCAGGGCTGCATCGTTGCTGATGATGAGAGGTCGCTCCTCCACGTCCCTCTCGTCTTCTGCCCCCACGTGGCCATCAGGCAGCTTTCTCTTCACAGAAAAACTGGAGTCATGGATCACCTCACCGTTCACTAAGAGCACTTCGCTGTTCTCGATCAAGTTTGGCTGGATCTGGAGGTCTGAGCTACTGTCCTTTGGAGCACTTCTGCAGCGCAGCAGGTGGATGGCGATGGCTGCCAGGGTCATGTTGCCAGTGTAGACCCCACAGCAGTGGATGCACTTGAACGCCGGAGATTTCAGAATTGTATGGACAGTTGGTGTGATGTGATGTCTCTCCTTCAAATGCAACTCATACGCCTCAGTCGTCACAAAGGTGCCAAAGCAAAAGGGGCAAGTCAGTGCTTGTTTGCTGGGGCTCCCGGAGGCACTCTCTACCTGCGGCCTCACCTTAATGTACACGGGCACGAGTGACTTGGAGTGTATCCCAGCCAGGATTGCCAAGTAGACCTCCCGCTCCCCAAGCTCTTCCTTTGGCAATATGGTAATGAAATCAAGATGAGGAAACATCAGGTTGCCGTTAGCATCCAGATCCAACTGAAAGCCTTTGTTACTGTAATCCACAGGTAGTTTCTTCTTCCCTCGGTGCATAGTCCTACTGTGCTCTGAAAGACCTTTGATGTCATGGAAAGTGCACGGACAGAACAAGCACCCCAGGCCATGCATTAGCAAGTGATGGATAAGCTCTTCCTCGGACACCAAGCATTTGCAGGAGAGACACCGAACTGTTTTCTCTCTCATCCACTTTAAAAACGGTGCACACGCGGCCAGCTTTTCAGGCTCCAGTTTCTCAGCAGACCTAGATTCACTGTGCTTGTGAGCCACCTCCATATGAACCTGGTAGACGTTGGACGGGAAGAGCTCGTTGCAAACTGGACAGGTTTTCCACTGCTTCGCCTGTTTGAGCGCCTGGTTCGCTTCTGCCGCAGATGGAGAGGCCTGAACAAACATATTCTGAGTGGCGTTTACCACCACTGGAGGAGACGGCATGCCGGCCACGGAGCTGGCCACCTGGGGAGCTGTGCCCGACTGCAGCAGCTGGATGGGCATCTGGGGCGGGGGGACAGTAGCAACGCCTCCTGGAGGCACAGGCAAAGTGACAGACACGGGGGCAAGTGTGTATGTGGGAATCCCATTCACCTGTTTCCCTGTAGGAATGAGCTGTCTCAGAATAGAGCCTGACGTGAGGAACGCGGTGTTCTGAGAAGCGCCAGGTCTCACTGGCTGACTTGCAGGCAGGATGCTGGTGCTCACAGACTGGTTAAGTTGCAGGACCCCAGGTCTCACTGGCTGGCCCACAGGGAGCACCCCTGATACAACAGGCTGACTAAGCTGAAGAACACCAGAACTGATACCCTGGTTCACAGGCAGAACGCCTGACGAGACCGTCTGGGTGGGAGAGAGGAGCCCAGGTGGGACCACCTGGCCGGCAGGCAGCACCCTCAGTGGGACCGTCTGACCAGGAGGGAGAGCCCGTGGCGGGGCCGTCAGCCCGGTGGGGAGAACCCCTGGCAGGGCCGTCTGGCCAACGGGGAGAACCCCGGACTGGACCACCTGCCCAGCAGGGAGAACCCCAGAAGTGGCTGTCTGTCCTGAAGGGACAACGCCAGCAGGGGCCATCTGGCCTGCAGGAAGGACCCCCGGTGGGGCTGTCCGACTCACAGAAATCACCCCTGGCGAGACAGCCTGAAGCACCCCGGGGGTGACAGATGGACTGACAGGAAGGACGCCAGGCCCGGCAGGTCTGCTGACAGGAAGGACGCCAGGCCCCACAGGCTGGCCAAGGGGTAAAGCCCCGGGGCGGATGGTCTGGTTTATGGGGAGGACGCCAGTTCCAACAGACTTATTTACAGGTCCAACCGGCTGACTCAAGGGCAACACAGGAGGGTTTGCTGGCTGGGCAAGTGGGACTCCATGAGAAAGAAAGACTGGCTGGGGAGCGGAGGGAGGCAGAGGGCTGGAGACCAGAGTCACATGGGGCTGCGCCACGGCGGGTGGGGAGCGGGCGAGGCTCCCGGGAGCGCCCGAGGCGGTGGTCACTGGTGGGACCAGGGCCTGGCTCTGGCTGTTCTGTGGCAAGGTGAGACGAAAACAAGGGGGTGTGGCTGCGAGGCCAGGGGCGCTACTGTTCGGGGGTACAGCCAAAGGTGCCACTGGCTTCGGGGCAATGTGCATTTGCTTCAAAAGTCCAGGCTTCTTAATATGTTCTGAAATCACGGATCTCAGTTTATTCTCCAAATCCCTGTGTATGTCCGATGTCAAAATATGATACATTAAAGCATCCTGGCTGCTGGCATTGGCGTTGCATTTTTTACAATAATACTTGTCAGATGGTGGCATCTTCTCAGTAGAAAGGCTATCCTCGGTTTTCGGCTGTTCACCCATTTCCTCAGTTCGCAGGCCAAAGTAGGAGTTAATTAAGTAGTGAAAATGGGCTACCAGCACATGCTTCTTCATGCTGTAGTACAAAGTGTTTGAAAAGTTACACTTTAAACATGTAAAACTTATCACATCACTCCTCGAAGATTTAGTTTCACCTAAAATATTCACTGTGTAGTTCTGGACTTTCCGAACAGGTGCATGGAACATTCTGAAGTGCCTTCCCACAATTTTGGGTTGAGAAGAAAATACACAGTTTGGGCAAGGGATCACCAGCTCCTGATCAATTTCATCTTCATGGTAACGATGTAAATGATTTTTGAATGAGGTAAGCACTTTTGTAGAGTATTTACAGAGGCTACAACAGTATGGCTTTGTTCGATATCTCTGTTAAAAGAAAACAAAGTCAAGCATACTTTAATAAAAAAATCAGATGCTACACCCTCTACAGTTCACAAGTATATGATGCTTCTTCATTTAATGTGCTAGATAATGTAATACTACCACCCCTCACAGAACAGTGTTTTCCCTAACCAGGGAAAGCTTCTTCTTAAAGGGCCTACCTTTAAATATTGCCTCCACGCCAACTACTTGGTGCTGCCATTGTAACACAAAGCACCCACAGAAAACATGCACATCTCTGCGCATGGCTTTGTGCCAATACAACTACAGACACTAATTCAAATTTCATAGAACTTTATGTCACAAGACAGTACTCACTGCTTTCTTCTCAAACATCTAAAAATGAAGCAGCTATTCCTAAGCTGCAGACTGTACACACAGGACCTGGCCCACAGCACCTCGCTCGCTGACCCCTTCCAAGCCATCTCCTAAGCCACAATCTCGTTACTCCAGTAGAAGAAATTCACTCAATTCTCTGCAAGAGAAAGTTCATTTCTCCCCTTCTCATCCCACTTCCCATAGTTCCAATGTTGTTTTTACTCCAAACTCTAAAACCTCTAGAATTTATCTGCAAATAACCTAACATGCAAATTGTTAAACCCGTCATTACTTTTATTTCCCTCATTCCTAGAGAAGGTAAGAGCCACAGGGACAGTGCTTACCACATGCAAGTGTCCAGTAAACTATGTGACAAACAGGAAGGAAAGAGGGCTGGACCTAAGGCACTACAACAGCCCTGAGGGAGTTCCAGGTCAGAACACAGACCAACAATGCAGAATTCCTCTCTAGGGCAAACATGAGGGAATTCCACAAGCTTGGAGCATATGGACAGACATCTGTACAAGAGCTGGCTGGCTGAGAAATGCAATGTTAAACATCCAAAAATTTGCTGGTTTGTGAAGGTTTGAGAATCACGAAGTCTTTGGTCTCGTAAGTGTCCAGACCTTAGAGCTGGTGAACCACAGAACGCCTGGCCCTGGTTTCATGGAGGAAGAAGAGAAGACCCGGGCCGACTAAACGCTTCACCCGAGGTCCCGCCATCGGCGGTGGGAGAGACCTCTCTGCAACACTGCTTCTTGCTATAACAGTGGGTCACCCCGTCCTTCCTAAGCCTGTGCTCTCAAGTCCCCCCCCACACACACATATTCAGTAGTTTTCTCACTCCTATTCATACAGGTTTCCCTCTTGCCACAAGTCAGAGAAATCACCCAAATATGTTCAACAACATGGAATTATCTTCTCAGCAATTAGTAAAATCCCAGGTTCTGGCATTTCTGATAGGACCTAGAATAAACCTACAGCAACAGCCAACCCTAGACCACAAACTAAAAAAACAATAACCCATATTTCACTGATTCTAAAAGACCATCCCCCCCATATTTTACTATCTCAGAAATCTGAATATACCTTACAACTAACACTTCAAAGGTACAACACAGCTTAAATGAAGTATTGCTTTAGTATTATTAGAGGTTCATTAAAAAATGGTGTATCTCGGAACATAGGCAATAATTTTGTAGTAACGTACGGTAACAGATGGTGATTACACTTATCATGGTGAGCACTGAGAAATGTAAAGAGTTACTAAATCACAGTTGTGCATCTGAAACTATCATTGTATGTCAATTATACTTGAATTATACATTTTTTTAGATTTATTATTTAAGTAATCTCTACACCCAATGTGAGGCTCCAATTTACAACCCCAAAATGAAGAGTAGCATGTTCCACCAACTGAGCCAGCCAGGCATCCCAGTGATAATGGTGTGTTTTATACTGAAAGAAATACTATAGTAAAAAACCAGTTAGTCAATGAAAATTACACTCAATGAAAGAGCCAACAGAAATTACTAACAGCTGCATGTTACTGCTAGTGCTGAATAGATCTTTGGGTTAGGTAAAGATTTCTTAAATACGAAAACATAAACAAGATCCATAGAAGAAAAAATTGACAAACTGAACCTCATCAAAGCAAGAAAGCTTCTGCTCTGTAAAAGACACTGTTTAAAAAATAAAAAGACAAGCCACCGGCTAGGAGACAGTATTTGCAAATGTCATACCTAATAAAGGACTTGTATCCAGAATACATGTTGTAGACATGTTCAAGTCTCAATACGAAAAAAATAACGCAATGTTTAGCAAATGGGCAAAAGATATGAACACTTTACCAAAGAGGGCCTCCAGATGCCAGATAAACATATGAAAAGATGCTCAACATCATTAGTCACCAGGGAAATGCAAATTAAAGCCAGGGAAGGTGCCCCTACACACCTATTAAAAAGTGGAAAATAAGTGGATAAATCCATAAGCACCATAACCCAGCAGAATCAAGTCTAGCTTAGATGCAGAGTAACTAGACCTCCTACATCACTGGGCAAAATGGTAAAGCCACTTTGGAAAACAGTCTGGCAGTTTGTTATAAAGAGAAATATGTACTTATTTACTATATACAATCCAGCAATTTCAAGCCTAGGCACTTACCCAAGAGAAATGAAAGCCTATATTCCTATAAAAGGCCCCTGTGAAAGTTCCAGGATGAGTGATCACTCGGGAGCAAGGCAAGTGTGAGACCTGGGCCCTACTGGCAACAGAGGAAGAAAAATGACCAAGGCCAGATGCAGAACAGTAGAGTGAGGGGGACTGGGTGCTGGCAGCAATCCTTACCCTGGACATGCACCATCCCCCTGCCACTCAGTCTGAGGCTGCTTCCTCAGGTCCCAGACTGAGTTCTATTACCCAGTAGAACCTCAGCAGGTCTCTGTCCCCAAAACCCTAACATCTAACAAATCTCTTTTCTCTGAGCCCCTGAGGACCTCACTGTAGCATCGGCCACACATTCCAGCCTGAGTGCACATTTCTGCCACCGTAGGAACAAAGAGGAGTAAGGCAGTCATCTAGCCACAGCACAGTCTCTACCACACTGGGCAGTGGTGGTTTTTCTGAATATAGTATTTAATCAACAAATTCGATCTCTACTATTTCATACGGTTAACACTTTATGCCTAGGCCCTATTCACCCCAACAAAAACAAACATCTTAAGAAAAAAATACCTAACTTGTACCTATTTGTATCAGGGACTCAAAATGCTTTACCTACTTTGTAGCAGGTACTCAAAAAGTGTTTCTTGATGAAAAGCTTATAATTATATATTATTATACTGCATGTTACTTTAGAGGATCTTCTGAGAATTCAGAAGAGAAAAAGAGTGATACGTAAGATTCATGAAGTCAAGGTCTTCAAAGCAAGGCATATTTGAACAGCCATGTGCTGTTTCAAGCAGGAGAATAACCAAATCAAAGTGGTTTCAAGGCATCTTGCGGCAGGAGACCAACCGGTGGGACACAACCCAAAAGCAGAAAAGTGGAACACAGGAGGACTGTTGGCAACAGAAGTGTTTTTAAAGAAAACTGTGACAGAACAATGATTGACTTGTAATAGGAAAAAAATTTTTAAAGCCAAAAGTCCCAAGGCCAACACGGCTTGGACAAATGGAGGGGAGGGTGGTGGAGACGGGGACACAGTTAAAGCAAACCCGAGACATGCTGAGCTTGATACTGATGAAGGTGCCAGTGTTATGGATGGCTGGGTGGCAGGAAAGGTTTTCCAGAAGAAAACACTTTAATAAGCATAATTTAGTTTCAATCTGCTTAGGTTTGAGGTCTCCAATTATTATAAACTGTGTTCCTCATCTCAAAGATCCATTTTTTTTTTTTAAGATTTTATTTATTTGAGAGGGAGAGAGAGAGAACACACAGGAGCAGGGGGAGGGGCAGAGAGAGAAGCAGACTTCCCATTGAGCAGGAGCCTGACATGGGGCTTGATCCCAGAACCTGGAGATCATGACCTGAGCCAAAAGCAGAGGCTTAACCAACTGAGCCACGCAAGCGCCCCATCAAAGATCAATGAAGCTTCTGAAACCAGGATGAACCTTCATCATACATAATGACATGGCAATTCTTTTTTACTCAGAATAGTTATAAATCCAAGGCCCTTCTTACATGAGTGGCATCTTATGATCAAGGACAAATAGTTTCACTACATCACATTATCAACTTTATATACAGAAAACTCTCAAAGTAACAATGATTCTTTACTATAAAGCGTTTAAACTTTGTTTTTCTTTTTCCCGCCTCCCCCTTCCTTATTGATCCCAGTAACGTGTGATGTTCCCCAGAACTGAAGTGACACTTACCCCCAACTTCTGAGGAAATATAAAAATCAAATACAAAAATACATACCACTTTCTTTCCAGAAGGTTCCCAGAGAGAAATATCTCCCCATGATGTGTTAAAGAAGTACTTCTCTCCTGGATCAAAGCCTTTGAGGTCCTTTTAAAAAGGGAGAAAAAGAGAGATCATTAAGCAATTTCAGAAGATAAAGAAATATTTAATAACCTGAAGGGATTATTTAGCACCTAAGAAATCTGCATGGGAAAGTGAAATGAAAACACAGCCCATGAACAGACTATGGCAAAGCACCCATAAAGCACGAGAAAGGAGGAAAAGGCTGAAATAATCCATTTAAAGTTTTAAATTATAAAAATTATAGTTTTATAAGAAATAAACAGGTGAGATTTCCCACCAATAATTTTTAAAAGATCAAAGCTGCATGAGTGAATGCCGTCTTCCATCAGTGGTGAGTACTTGGAGGATTTGCCAGGGAGAGTATGAAGTGGGAGCTCCCAGTGTGTGCCTGACCAAGGACACCCAGAGTCAGCCCTGCGGAGGGCGGTGTGGACAAGGGTGTGGCTAACACAACAGAAAGGGGGTGAGAATAGGGTGGAGGGTGTTGGACACTGAGAACTGAACAATCAGATGCAATGGGGTTCACAATTAATCCTGGGTTAAACAAACCAAGTGTAAAACATATTTGGGGGAAACTGGAGAGATCTGAATATGGACTGGGTGTTAGTAAGAAAGACACACATTTAATGACAGAGAAAGATGAAAGTAACTGAGAAAGTAATAAAAAAGCTGAACAAGATGTTAATAGTGGTAATCTCTGAATGGCAGGAACATGGCATTTTAAATTTTATTTTCTAAAGAAATGACTACCTGTACTTTCTAACTTTCACAGTTTATATTGCCGTTTTTATAATAAAGATTGGTAATATAAAAAAGAATCAGTTAAGCCAGATAATAATATAACAATTGCCTTGAAATATACCTATGCTAATACACTGCTTACCAACTCAACTCAGAACTAGAGAAAAGTACAAATTATTATAAGGATTTATTTATTTTTTTTTTAACGATTTTATTTATTTGACAGAGAGACACAGCGAGAGAAGGAACACAAGCAGGGGGAGTGGGAGAGGGAGAAGCAGGCTTCCTGCGGAACAGAGAGCCCAATGCAGGGCTCAATCCCAGGACCCTGAGCCGAAGGCAGATGCTTAACAACTGAGCCACCCAGGCTTCCCTATTATAAGGATTTAAATTGGAAATAACGTACTCTGAGGTTTATAATATATATAGAAGTAAACTATATGGTAACAACACAAAAGCTGGAATGGGAAACAAAAGCCTAGTATTGTAAGGTTCTTTTTTTTTTTTTTAAAGATTTTATTTATTTATTTGAGAGAGAGAATGAGATAGAGAGAGAGCATGAGAGGGGAGAGGGTCAGAGGGAGAAGCAGACTCCCTGCTCAGCAGGGAGCCTGATGCGGGACTCGATCCCGGGACTCCAGGATCATGACCTGAGCCATAGGCAGTCGCTTAACCAACTGAGCCACCCAGGCGCCCTCTTTTTTTTTTTTAATTTTTATTTATTTTTTAAGTAATCTCTACCCCACCCCACATCGGGCCCAAACTCATAATCCCAAGGTTCAAGAGTCGCACGCTCCAACTGAGCCAGCCAGGCGACACTTCTAAAGTTCTTATATGTGAAGGAGTATATTAGAAAGGTAAACAAATACATATAGCTAATAAGCCAACAATGGAGATAAAATGGAATCATGAAAAATATTCAATCCAAAAGAAAGCAAAGAATAAAAAAAAACCAAAACAGAAAATTCAAGTAAAAATAAACAGAAAGACAGGAGATTCAAACTCAACCATATCAATAACCATTAATTAATATTAAATAACAGGGGCTGGAAACCTTTTCTTTTTTTCTTTTTAAGATTTTTATTTATTTATTTGACAGAGAGAGACAGCAAGAGAGGGAACACAAGCCGGGGGAGGGGGAGAGGGAGAAGCAGGCTCCCCGCCAAGCACGGGGAGCCTGATGTGGAGCTTGCATCGATCCCAGCACCCTGAGATCATGACGTGGCCAAAGGCAGACGCTTAACGACTGAGCCACCCAGGCGCCCCTGCAAACCTTTCTTGAACTAAAAGCCAGATAATAAATATTTAGAGCTTTGCCAGCCATTCAAGCTCTCACACAACCCAGTGCCACCATCAGGCACAAAAGCAGCCATAAACACTAACAAGCATGGCTACATTCCAAAAACGTTTATTTACAAAATAGCAAGCCAGGTTTGTCCCACAAACCATAGTTTGCCTACCCCTGGTCTAAATACTTAAATTAGGAGGCATAGGCTATCAGACTGGGCAAACGAAAACAAGATCCAATTACATGCTATCTACAAAAATCTCACTTTAAATATAAAGACATAGACACATGAAAGGTGAAAGAAAGAGATGTGTCGTGCTATTAATCAAAAGAAAGCTGGAGGAATTACATTACCACCACACAAAGTAGACTTCAGGGGGAAGAAAGAATATTAACATGGATAGGAAGTCACTTCATAATGGTAACAGGGTCAATTCGTTAGCAGGACAAAGCAATCCAAACACGTATGCACTTTAGAAAGAGAAAGTACATGAAGCAAAAACTGAATTGAAAAGAGAAATAATCAAATCCAAATTTATAGTTGGGGACGTCAACACGCCCTCTTCTCTCAGTGAGTGGTAGGACACTCACACAAAAATCAGGAAGGTCAGAAAGGACCAAACACAATCAACCAACCTGACCTAACACTGACAGACCTCTCTACCCAATAACAGCAAATAAACATGAAACATTTACCAAGACAGAGCTTATGCAGAGCCATAAAGTAAGTCTCAATAAACTTAAAAGGACTAAAATAATTATGAAGTATGGTCTCCAACTCAAGCAAAATTAAAGAAATCTGTAACACAAGGTATATAGAAAATCCCCTAATCCTAGAAATTAAACAACTTACTTCTAATCCATGGATCAAAGAAGAAATCAGGAGCGAAATTAGACAGTATTTCAAAACTGAATGAAAGTGGAAACATAGTAAAATCAAGTTTGTGGGATGCTCCCCCTGCTTGTGTTCCCTCTCTCACTGTCTGTCAAATAAATAAATAAAGTCTTAAAAAAAAAAAAAACCCAACTCTAGATTGCTTTGTTAGGAATTCTAAACATTTACAGAAGAGGGGCGCCTGGGTGGCTCAGTCGTTGGGCGTCTGCCTTCGGCTCAGGTCATGATCCTGGAGTCCCGGGATCGAGTCCCGCATCGGGCTCCCCGCTCGGCAGGGAGTCTGCTTCTCCCTCTGACCCTCTTCCCTCTCGTGCTCTCTCTCATTCTCTCTCTCAAATAAATAAATAAAATCTTTAAAATAAATAAATAAATAAATAAACATTTACAGAAGAAAATATCAATTCACAAACTTCCAGAAAATAAAGAGGAAGAAACGATTCCCAGTTCATTCCATGAGGCCAGAATTACCCTGACACCAAAACTAGACAAAGATACTACAAAAAACTGAAACTACAGACCGTATCACTCATGAATACAGATGCAAAAATCCTTAACAAACATTCTACAAATCAACCCAACATATAAAAGAACCAAGCAGAATTTCTCCCAGAGATACAGATTGGTTTAAGAGTTTATTTTTTAAAAAAGAAAATCAAACCACGTTGTTCACTATATTAGACTTAAAAAAGACAATTATCTTGATACAGAAAAATCACTTTAACAAAATTCAACATCTAGTCACAATTTTTGCTCTCACCAAGGTAGGAGTAAGGAACTTCCTCAACCTGAAAAAGGGATCTACAGAGAAGATGCAGCTAATAATCACACTGTACGGTAATATAATAAACATTCTTACTGCCAGTGTAATACAGCTTTATTTCCAAAAATTTTTTTAAAGATTGTATTTATTTATTTGACAGAGAGAGAGAGAGAGAGAGAGCGCGCGCACAAGTAGGCAGAGTGGCAGGGAGACGGAGAAGCAGACCCCCACTGAGCAGAGAGCCCGCCATGGGGCTCCATCACAGGACCCTGAGATCATGACCTAAGCCCAAGGCAGCTGCTTAACTGACTAAGCCACCCAGGTGCCCCTTTATTTCAAAATTTTTTAAAAAACCAATACCACCAAATGGTAAGTAAGGGTACGACTGAAACCCTCACACAGTACTGACAGGAATGTAGAATCATATAGTAGCCATTTCCTATAAAACTAAACAGATGTTCACAAAAATACTTTTATAAGGAGAAACTTATTCATAATGACTAAAAACTGGTCCACCATCAGGAGAAAAGACCAATAAACTAATCCACCCATGTAATGGAATATTGCAACCACACGGAAAAATCCCACACAGGAGCAATTATAATTTCATTTACATAAAACTGCAGAACAGGCAAATCTAATCTACAGTACAAAATTTCAGAACACTGGTAGCCAGTGGGGTGGGGACAAGGCCTGACCGAAACAGGGCTTGAGGAGAACCTTCCGGAGTGATAGAACTGTCCTTATCTTGATGGGAGACTTGTATTACAGGAGGGTGTGCACGTCAAAAAATCATCATTTGGAGAAACAAGTGCATTTCTTTTCTATCAATCTATCTATCTATCTATCTATCTATCTATCTATCTATTTGACAGAAAGAGTCACAGCGAGAGAGGGAACACAAGCAGGGGGGGCAGGAGAGGGAGAAGCAGGCCTCTTGCTGAGCAGGGAGCCCGATGCGGGGCTCGATCCCAGGACCCTGAGATCATGACCTGAGCCGAAGGCTCAGCCTAACGACTGAGCCACCCAGGCGCCCCATGGAGAAACTTAAGTGCATTTCACAGCATATAAATTCCTTCTCCCCACCCTGCCCAAAAAGCTAACAAACACTAAACTCTAGTGACACGTATGCTGAAAGAAGGTAAGGGTAAAATGTACTATTGCTGCAACTTTCTTTGAAATGCACAAAAAATAAGATAGAATGATGGGCTAAATTCAAACACATAAGTGTTTAATATATATAACTGTTTATATGTACATACATGTAATTGTTTTACAGGGGACTGTATAAATATATTTATGCATACACACATATATAAATGATAATTCCATAGAATTTGGGTGTAGGTAGATGGGTTTTCACTGTGTAACCCTTTCAACATTTCTGTAGATTTTAATTTTTTATAAGAAAATACTGGAAAAGGAAGAAAGAAACAGCAATGTTTTGTCCCAGGAGATAAGAGAAGGGGGTTTAGGGGAAGCAGTGTTCTCCAATGCCAGATGCAGCCACCCCCCTGCAAAAAAAAGCTAGTAAGAAAGAAAAAAAAAAACTATTAGGAAATAAATAGAATATACTAAAC
The DNA here is from genome assembly GCF_009762305.2 of Zalophus californianus. NCBI lineage: Eukaryota > Metazoa > Chordata > Mammalia > Carnivora > Otariidae > Zalophus > Zalophus californianus. The sequence goes on along the minus strand of NC_045608.1, from coordinate 94,160,642 downwards.
ATATTTCAATATATTTTTATAGATAAGATGTAGAAACAGGTTAATAAATTTTTGAATACCTCTTTATACATATATAGGTCTCTAAAGATTGCTAGCTATAGGGGCTGGGCTCAGGACACGACAATTTGTAAGCACTGGTTTAAATGTCTCAATCTAATCTATGACTTGATGCACAGAAGTTAAGTGTAGGGTCACCTGCAAAAATGGGGCCACTCTGAACAGGACAGCAAAGAAATAAACTTGATACAGTGAAGAGCCAAGAATAAGTACCTAAATAAACAGAAAGACATTCTATTCATGGGAAGGGATATTGTTCAGATATCAATACTACCCAAAGTGACCTACAACACAATCCCTATCAAAATTCCAATTCTCTTCTGCAGAAATGGAAAACCGAATCCTCAAATTCATATGGAATTGCAAGGGGTCCCAAATAGCCAAAACAATACTGAAAGGAAAAAAAAAAAAAAGAACAAAGTTGGAAGGCTCACACCTCCCGATTTCAAAAGTTACTACAAAGGTACAGTAATGATCAGTGTAGGGGCACCTGGCTGGCTCATTCAGTGGAGCATGTGACTCTTGATCTTGGGGCTGTACGTTCAAGCCCAGGTTGGGTATAGAGATTACTTAAAAATAAAATCTTAAAAAAAAAAAAAGTGTAGTACCAGCATAAGGACATACAGACCAATCAAACAGAATTGAGAGCCCAGAAATAAACCCAAGCTTCCATGGCCAACTGATTTTTGACAAGGATGCCAAGTCCATTCAATGAGGGAAAAACAGTATCTTCAATAAATGGTGCTGGGACAATGAATTTCCACAGGCAAAAGAACAAAGTTGGACTCCTACTTCACACCACATTCAAAAATTAATTCAAAATGGATCAATGAGGGGTGCCTGGGTGGCTCAGTCAGTTAAGCGTCTCCCTTCAGCTCAGGTCATGATCTCGGGGTCCCGAGATCAAGCCCCATGTCGGGCTCCCCCTGCTCTGTGGGGAGTCTGCTTCTCCCTCTCCCTCTGCCCCTCCCCCTGCTCCTTCTCTCTCTCTTGCTCATTCTCTCTCTCAAATTAATAAATAAAATCTTTAAAAAAATGGATCAATGATTTAAACAAAAAGAAATACAACCATAAACCTCTTAGAAGAAAATATACAAAAGAAAAAAAAAAAAAAGAAAATATATAAAAGAATCTTCATGACTGGATTTGGCAATGGGTTCTCAGATATGACATAAAAAGCACCAGCAACAACAATAACAAAAATAGGTAAACTGGACTTTTTCAAAATTTAAAATCTTTTTGCATTGAAAGATACTATCAAGAAAGTCAAAAGAAACCTACAGAATGGGAGAAAATATCCGCAAATCATATCTAATGAGAGTTTAACCATCCAGAATAAAGAACTGCAATTCAACAACAGAAAGACAAATAATCCAATTAAAAACTGGGTAAAGGATTTAAACAGAAATCTCTGAGGAGGGTATACAAATGGCCAAAAAAACACATGAAAGATGCTCAACATCATTAGCCACTAAGATGGCAAGGGAGTAGGGGAGAAAAAGAGGAAGGGGAAAAAAACAGAGAAAATAGCAAGTGTTGGGTGCCTGGGTGGCTCAGTCCTTCGGCTCAGGTCGTGATCCCAGGGTCCTGGGATCGAGCCCCGCATCGGGCTCCCTGCTCGGCGGGAAGCCTGCTTCTCCCTCTCCCACTCCCCCTGCTTGTGTTCCTGCTCTCGCTATCTCTATCAGATAAATAAATATTAAAAAAAAAAAATAGCAAGTGTTGGCAGGGATGTTGACAAAGTGGGCCCCTCACACACTGCTGGCCAGAGTGGAGAAGGGTGAAGCCACTGTGGAAACAGGCTGGTAGTTCCTCAAAAAGCTAAACATAAAATTACATGACCTAGCAATTCTACTCCTAGGTATATACCCAAAAAAATGAAAACAGGGGCTCAAATAGATACTTGTCAGCCAAAGTTCACTGCAGCATCCTTCACAATAGCCAAAACATGGGATCAACCCAAATGTATAACAAGGGATGAAGTACTCAACAAAATGTGGTGTATTCATACAATGGATATGATTTAGCCACAAAAAGGCATTACATTTTGATACATGCTACAACATGGATGAAGCTTGAAAACATTAACATAAGTGAAATAAGCCAGACACAAAAAAATTCCACTTACATGAAACATCTACAGTAGGCAAATCGAGCTGGGGTAGACTATAGGTTACCAGGGGCTGGGGTAGAAAGGATGGGAGTTACTGTTTCATGTTTAGAGGTGATGAAAATTTTGGAAACACAGTGGGCCCTTAAACAACACAGGTTTGAACTGCACAAGTCCACTTACACACAGACTTTTTTCTTTTTTTTTTTTTTTTTTTTTTTTTTTTTTAAAGATTTTATTTATTTATTTGACAGAGAGAGACAGTGAGAGCAGGAACAGAAGCAGGGGGAGTGGGAGAGGGAGAAGCAGGCTTCCCGCTGAGCAGGGAGCCCGATGTGGGGCTCGATCCCAGGACCCTGGGATCATGACCTGAGCCAAAGGCAGACGCTTAACGACTGAGCCACCCAGGCGCCCAGACTTTTTTCCTTAATGAATATACATAAAGTATTATAAATGCATATTCTTAGATTTCTTAACATTTTCTTTCCTCTAGCTTACTTTATTGTAAGAACACAGTATATAATACATATAACATACATTGGTTGACTGTTGATGCTGTCAGTAAGGATTCTGGGCAACAGTGGACTATTAGCTAAGTTTGGGGGGGGAGTCAAAAGTTATACCCGGATTTGACTGTGTAGAGGAAGGTGGGGTCAGTGCTCCTAACCCCTCATGAAGTTCAGGGGTCATATGTAGATACTGCAGATAGTTGTAAAACAGTGTGAACACTATTAATGCTAATGAACTGTGTACTTAAAAATGGGAAAGATGACAAATTTATTATATATATTTTATCATAATAAAAAATATCTTTAAATATGCTTGGAAGATTTAAGAGAAAAAAGTGGGCAAAATATTTCATTACTTTATACTGATTGCATACTGAAATATTTTTAACATATGAGATTAAATAAACTAAATTATTAAATATTTTTAAAAAATCTGGGGGTGCCTGGGTGGCTCAGTCAGTTAAGCATCTGCCTTTGGCTGTCTTTGGCTCAGGTCATGATCCCAAGGTTGTGGGTTCGGGCCCCCAGCCAGGGTCCCTGCTTAGCAGGGAGTCTGCTTATCCTTCTTCCTCTGCCACTCACTGGTGCTCTCTCTTGCACAGGCTCTCTCCCGCACACGCATCCACACACTGTCTCTCTCAGATAAATAAATAAAATCTTAAAAAAAAAAAGTCTGAGAGGGTCTTCGAAAATACCAGTGAGGGCTTCTCCAGGAAGGAGAAGTCACAGGACTAGCGAAGCTACACAGGGCCCTATGCTCAGACAGGCCAGTGCTGGGGTTTAACGCTCTGTCGTCACCATCTTGAAATTGTTAATAACTTTAATTTTGGGGGCACCCAGGTGGCTCAAGATGGTTAGCGGCTGCCTTCGGCTCAGGCCATGATCCCAGGGGCCTGGGATCGAGCCCCACGTCAGGCTCCCTGCTCGGTGCAGAGCCTGCTTCTCCCTCTCCCTCTGCCATTCCCTCTGCTTGTGCTCACTGGCTCTTTCTCTCTGTCAAATAAAACCTTTAAAAAAATAGTAATAATATCTGTGTTTTATAAAAGTAAGTCTGACAGGACAATGGGGCACACGTCAGGAGCCTGGAGCTTCAGCTCACACACGGTCCTACTTCCAGGGAAAGAGTCTGTCCCTGCTCTCTGTCTCCCACTCACCCCAACCTCCTCCCTCTCTCTGCCCTCATCCTGCACCCACTCCCTCTCTCCTCTACCACTTGGGGCAGGAACCAAGCTGTCAGGAAGTCCACATTCCATCATCACCTCCAGTGGAAGCACAGCACAGACTCAGGGAGAGAAGGGGTCAAGGTGGGGACTTCGAACCCTGCCTGGATCCAGGTACCATGAGCACCCCAGCACAGAGGATGTTATCCCGTAGGAGTCGCCCACATGCTGTGGGTTGGGACAACAGGCCTGTAGGCCAGCCCAGGTCCACATTTTCATTGTGCACAGTGCCCTGTAAATTACATAGCCAGCCCCTACTTTAAGTGATCAAATGTTAACTTTCAAAAAAATCAAGAAACTCTAATGAGTAGCGGGGTTGAGATCTACTTTTAGAAAAGAAGATAAGGTTCTTGGAAGAGTCTATCTTCCCTAAAGTTCATTTTTCTCAGACAGGCTTTCAACAAGAACTGTATAGCCTAAAATTTGAGGTCTTAACTCTTGGGACAAATAGAGTCCCAGACACTTTGGAAATCAGAGAAGGCAAAGTGACACCTCACTGAAATTTGAAATGCTAGGTAAGGAAGTAGAAAGAACTACGGACAGGTGTTCCCTCAGCTGCTTCAGTCTCCAGTACAGACTCTGGAAGGCTCAGTCTTCCAGTAAATTCCCTTTAGCTTAAGTTGGTCTAGTGTTTGTTTCTCTTGCTTGAAACCAAGAAATTCTAAGTACTATGGGGGATTAAGAATAAATGCATCTGACATGGGAAAGAATTATTAATATGAGATTGAGTGAAAAGACAAAACAAAGCTAGTACAGTATCTTAGTTTGATCTCCCACTTAAAAAAAATCTAGAAAGACATACAACAATGTTAACAATGCATATTTTGGGTAATGGCTTACAAATGAATCTTCTTGTATCTATATTTCTGCGTATACTTCCTAATTTTTCTAAACTGAACTTCACATTCCTTGAATTTTAAACAATTTTATAAAATACAGAACTCCAGATTTAAAAAAAACAAAATTTTCCCCCCAGAAGAATTAGTAACATTTAGCCCAATAGTTAATCTAACTAACTTAATAGTTGTAAGCCATTCAAATCTCTCAATTTTCCCTTGAGAAATATGTACGTATCTGTGTCAGCACAGTCAAGAAAGTAAACAAGTCTTGAACAAATTCAGATGAGTAAACACATTCTTAGGCTGACTAAGGAAGAAGTTACTGAGGAATATTGTTCTATACAATGTCAAAAACAAAGGATACCAGGATGAAAAATTGTAGTTATTACTCATGTTTTATCTAAGAATAAAACAAAACCAATTTTGGAACAGAATTCCATTGAAAAAGTGAATTCACATTCAAGGAGACGAAAGAGAAACGACAACTGAAGGCCATGCCTGACCCTAGACTGGGTCCATCACAGACAGGCAGGAGTGCTATAAATGATCAGACAAGATAAAAATACCAGCTTACTTCAGCTGATAACCATCCTGTGCTAACCTAAGAGACACATCCTTATTCTTAGAAAACAGACACTTGAAGTATGACACACACACACACACACAAGTGAACAAATGTTAAAGCAAACATGGTAAAATGAGAATGATTGTTTGATATGGTTAAAGGGTAATGTGTTCCTGAATTCACTCAGCCTAGTTTGATGGGGTTAATCAACTGGGTTGTGGTTTTAAATTCCATGTTTCTGGAATACCCTTTCTAATTCTTTCCACTGGGTAATCCTACCCATTCTTTAAAAACAAACAAAAAACAGTTCAAATCTCATCTCCATAAAGGCTACTCTAGCCTCCCCAGCTAGAAGTGATCTTCCTGCCTGTTTCTCACTATTATCCTTAAGTTTGTCTCTCAACTCCTGCTAAACTGTCATTTCTCTAACAGGGGAGAGTATCCTAGTACCCTAATTCTCTACATTCCTTCACTGCAATAAGGACACAGGCCCAAAGATTACTTGATTTGCCCAAGGGCACATAATTAGCTAAGAGCCAAGATTAAAATAAAAGTCATCTCTTTATCCCCCCAATGACCCAAGAACATTCTCAGTCTGTCTACTGAAGGATAGTACTATACCTTCAAGGTTCATTTTTTGAGCATCTACCACATGCCAGGCACCACTGTAGGGGGTTCCCATATATTATCGTTTGAAATATCCTGTATCTATATACATACACTTGTGTTCTTAATTTATTTATATATCCTCTACAAACATTACTTAAATACATGTACTTACTGCAATAAAATGATTTACAAGAAAGTTATAAGAAATGATTTATAACATCATTCAGATGACCAAATACATATTTCTCAGATAAATTTGGTCTTCATTCACAGTTCCTGAAAATGCGTCAAAACCATAAAGGTGCAATGGATGTCTTGTTACTAATGAAGGTGACTTGTAGACCCTACCCAAGGGTGCAGTTAGTTCCCAGGAGGACCAATCATGTGATTAGAGGGTTGGGACCTTCAGGCCTACCCCAACTTCATGGGCAGTGAGAGGGGCTGGAGGTTGAATTAGTGAATGACTTAATCAACCTTGACTATGTAATGAAGCCTCCATAAGAATTTTATTCCCCGCTTCAGAGAACTCCCACATGTGGGAAACCAGAACACCTGGTGTTGTATCAGAACTGGGTCCAGGAACTTTACAAGAGTTACCTATTACTAATGGACTATGTCTACTATCTACCTGCTCAATCTTATCTCCAAATAATTACCCTGCTTTCTTCCTCATGTATCAAATATGACTTATAAACAGAGATGCAAAGAACTCTGAGATTCTTTGACTTTAAGACTATTCCTGAGCAGCAGTATCTACCCAAGAGCTTCCACTCTGGTACCTCCCCCATCCTTTTATTTGCAAATGGACTTTCGGTCACAGTCTGTTATTGAAAGTATTGCTGTACTTAGGTTTTTACTTTTGTTCGTTCATTCAAAACTTACTTGTTAAATATATGTATATTAAACATCTCTGTGCCAGACTACAATCCTGATCACAGGTAATTAACAAAACAGAGGTCCTTGTCCTCTCACATTCGGGGGGGGGGGGGGGGGGCACATAATAAACCGTGTCAGGTGCTATGAGAGCTCTGAAGCACAACAAACAAGAACAGAGAAGGCAGCGCTTCAGAGGGAAGAGCTCCCCGAGGTGGCAATGTCTGAACACTCAATTTCCTGGAGTCCTTCAGAAATTAGCATTTGTCTACTTGAGGGCAAAAAACAATCCTGGCCATTAATGAGGATCCCGGTAATTATTAGTCTTTTAGTATTAGACCACTTTTTATAAATAAAATCAATCTGGATGAAAGTCTGAGATTAGAAAATTAAGAAACTGAAACCTTCCCAAGCCAATACTGTGAATTTAATTGTTCACAAGTTTAAGAAAAACTCAAAGTAGACATGGTCCTTACTTTTACAGTTATGAATAAAACATGCATAGAATTACCAGTGGCTTTAAAGATACACACCAAGCCTTACTTAACAATTTCTATTCCTTTACTATAGATGCCAGCCATATATTCTCAAGTTATAAGGAAAAAATTCTGAGATCACACCTTACCAGAGGATGTGACTGTGACCTTAATTTTTAAACTTTTGTTAAAACTGCATATATTAAATTCACAAATCAGAAAAGCCCTATCACATCATGTATGAATCCCCATTTGGTAATTACTCCAACAATCCAGGGGATTAAGTTAGGGTCATCTTTTGCTGGAATAACAATTCAACACATTCCCTTTGAAGATCAAAAACAAATACATTTGATAACTAATAACTATAAAAAGCCCCAACTAAAGGTAACTTTAAAAACTTGAACAGCTTAAAAGAGCTCACTTTAAGTCAGAAAGACATAAGTATAGACTAATTATGCGCTTGTGCAGCCATGTGAAATACTGGCAATCCCAGCCTGAGGGACCTCGCGCACCCTTCAAACAGTCCCGGTGCAGATCTCAGCTCCGCGAGGCCAGCCCTGCGTCTCTGCTGCCATGACCTCAGCTCCGCGAGGCCGGCCTGCGTCTCTGCTGCCATGACCTCAGCTCCGCGAGGCCGGCCCGCGTCTCTGCTGCCAGGTCCTCAGCTCCGCGAGGCCGGCCCGCGTCTCTGGTGCCATGACCTCAGCTCCGCGAGGCCGGCCCGCGTCTCTGCTGCCAGGTCCTCCTGAGCCCCGCCTGCGTGCTCACCTTCAGCAGCTCCTTGCAGCTGTCAAGCCCAATATCCACAAGAATGCCTTTCACCTTCTTTCGTACCTTCCTGATGTTGTCAAGATTTTCCACAGGAATTTGAAACATTTTTGAATTTTTTCCTTAAAAAAAAAAAAAGAAAACAAAACTAAGTACCTTTATTGACATCTATATATTTAACTGAGTTGGTAAAACACTAAGAACAGAGTAATTTTCAGGGCGCATGGGTGGCACAGTCGGTTGGGCGTCCAACTTGGGTTTCGGCTTAGGTCATGATCTTGGGGTCATGAGATGAAGTCCGTTGGGCTCTGCACTCAGCATGGAGTCTGCCTGAGACGGTCTCTCCCTCTCCCTCTGCCTCCCCACTTAGCATTCTCTTTATCTCAAATAAATAAATCTTTAAAAAAAAAAAAAAGAACAGAGTATTTTCTTTTTTTATCTTTTTTTTTTTTAAGATTTATTTATTTGACAGAGACAGTGACAGCAAGAGAGGGAACACAAGCAGGGGGAGTGGGAGAGGGAGAAACAAGCTTCCCGTTGAGCAGGGAGCCCGATGCGGGGCTCGATCCCAGGACCCTGGGACCATGACCTGAGCCGAAGGCAGACACTTAACGACTGAGCCACCCAGGCGCCCCCAGAGTAATTTTCAACAAATTATGCTAGGACAACTACATATCCACATGCCAAAGAATGAAGCTGGACTCTTTACTTCCATCACACACAAAAATTAACTCAAAATGGATCATACACCTCCATGTAAGAGCTTAAACTTTAAATCTCTTAAAAGAAAACAGGCATAAATCTTCATGACCTTGGATCTGGCAATGGACCCTTAGATAAGACACCAAAAACCACTAACAACTAAAGAAAAAGAGAAGTTGGACTTCATCAAAATAAAACTTTTTAAGATTTCTATTTATTTGAGTGAGAGAGAGAGAGAGAGAGCACACGAGCAGGAGGGAGCAGCAGAGGGAGAGGGACAAGCAGACTCCCCGCCGAGCAGGGAGCCCGATGCAGGGCTCAATCCCAGGACCCCGGGATCATGACCTGAGTTGAAGGCAGACGCTTAACTGACTGAGCCACCCAGGCACCCCTAAATAAAATACTTTTACACTTCAAAGGAAACCATCAAAAAAGCAAAAAGAAAATCCACAAAATGGGAGGAAACATTTGCAAATCATTTTTTCTGATAAGAAACTTATATCCAGAATATGTAAAGAACTCTTGTAACTCAATAATTAAGACAAATAACCCAACTTAAAAATGGGCAAAACAGAGGCGCCTGGGTGGCACAGCCTGTTAAGTGTCTGACTCATGGTTTCAGTTCAGGTCGTGATCTCAGGGTCGTGGGATCCAGCCCCACATCGGGCCCTGCACTCAGTGCAGTCTGCTTGAGATTCTCTCTCCCTCTGCCCCTCTTGCTCACGCTCTCTCGCTAAAAAATAATAAATCTTTATTTTTTTTAAAGATTTTATTTATTTATTTGAGAGAGAAAGAATGAGACAGAGAGAGGGGGGAGGGTCAGAGGGAGCAGACTCCCCACTGAGCAGGGAGCCTGATGCGGGACTCGATCCCGGGACTCCAGGATCATGACCTGAGCTGAAGGCAGTTGCTCAACCAACTGAGCCACCCAGGAGCCCCCAAAATAATAAATCTTTAAAAAAAAAAAAAGAAAGAAAGAAAGAAAAGGGGCAAAAGATCTGAATTTCTCCAAAGATAATATGCAAATGGCTATTAAGCACATGAAAAGATGCTAAACAACATTAGCTGTGGGGAAATGAAACTCAAAACTCATTACAATGAAATATGTAACTTTATGCCTACTAAGATGACTATAATTTAAAAAATGAGAAAAAACACAAGTGTTGGAAAGGATGTGGAGCAACTGGATCTCTCTACATTGTGGTAATAACGTACAATGGTGCAGTCACTCTGGAAAACAGTCTGGCAGTTCCTCAAAAGATGAAACATATAGGTACCGTATGAATCATCAATTTCACCCAAGAGAAATTAAAAACATGCACCCAAACAAAAACTTGTTCACAAATGTTCACAGCAGCATTACTCACAATAGCCAAAAAGTAGAAACAACTCACATGTCCATCAACTGATGAATGGATAAATAAAATGTGGTCTATACATACAATGAAATGTTCGGCCATAAAAAGAAATGAAGTACTGACAGGGGCTACGACGTGGATTAGCCCTGGAGAACATTACGCTAAGTCAAAGAAGCCAGACACTAGGGTCACATATTGTATGATTCCATTCATAAAAAGTGTCCAGAAAAGACAAATTTACAGAGACAGAAAGTAGAATACTAGTTACCTGGGGCTGTTGGAGAATGGAAGGTGATGGCTAAGGGGAACAGGGTTTCTTTCTGGAACAATGACAATGTTCTAAAAATCAACTGTGGTGAGGTATGCACAATTCTGTGAATATACTAAACACCAGTGAGCTATATACTTTAAATAGGAGAATTGTATGATATGTAAATTACATCTCCATGAAGTTGTTTTTAAAATATCTAAGAAGGCATAATATTAAACTAAACCCTGTGGTACTTTACCAGAATAGGAGGTACAGGTGTGACCTTATTGTTCTTAATACATACGTAAGTAAAAGATACGGTTGTAAACATGTAAATACATACATAAGTAAAAAATACGGTTGTAAATATGTAAATACATACATAAGTAAAAAATACGGTTGCCCACTATGGAAGATGGAAGAGTCTGGAAGCAGTTACACACCCCAGCAGCAGTGAGCACTCCTAAGGCCCAAATCTTTCTTTCTTTCTTTTCCTTTTTTTTTAAATTTACTTATTTATTTGAGAGACAAAATGAGAGCAAGTGTGCTGGGGGGAGGGACAAAGGCAGAGTCTCAAGCAGATTCAGCACTGAGTGCAGAACCTAACATAGGGCTCAAACTCATGACTCTGGGCCAAAACCAAGAGTTGGATGCTTACATGACTGCGCCACCCAGGCGCCCCCCAAATCTTACTTTCTAAACACCACCTTCCATTAAAAAGAACCAGGGCTCCTTAGAAAAATGGCTGATTCTAGGGCTGAAGCATGGAAAAGACAAGACTAGCCAAGACTGTCCTGTACCAGAAAATAGGAAAGTTGCTCAAAGAATGGTGAGACATGTCAAAATGACTCAAAAGAAACCAAGTTAAATAAATTCCCAGAACCCAAATATGGGACAATTCGGGCATCAAATAAATGATAGTAATAGATTACAACCTGTGGCACTGAATTTTCCAAACACAATGCAACAGTACCTCCTGTCCCACATGCTCTTTTACAATTTGATCTTGGGGCACCTGGGTGGCTCAGTCAGTTAAGCATCTCTTGATTTTGCCTCAGGCATGATCTCAGGGTCATGAGATTGAGCCCCACATCGGCTGCTGCACTGGGCATGGAGTCTGCTTAACGTCCTCTCCCTCTGCCTCCACACATGCTCTAATAAGTAAATAAGTATTTTAAAAAATACGTATGAGATCTTGATAGTCCTCCCCCAAAGCAGGGCATTTATGCCCCTTGAACCCCTTGAACCTGGGCAGAACCTTGTGGCTGCCTCAACCAATAAAGTATGGCAGAAGTAATGCCATGTGACTTCCAAGACCAGAGCATACAAATGTTACTTGCTTCTGCCTGTTCTCTGGCGACCATCGCTCTTAGAAGCCAGACACCATGTCTTGAGGAAGCCCAACTAGCTCACATGGAGAGACCACATGGAGATGTTCCAACATCAATCACCAGACATGTAAGTGAAGATACTTCTAGACACCTGGCTGTCAAGTCACCCCAGCCTTTGGGTCTTCCCACATTCCCCTGCTCCGGTCTGAACTCCAGATTCAAAGAATTACTGGGTTTTAATCAAATGTTTTATTCTATGAAGTTCTGGGGTGATTTGGCATACATCAACAGTAACTAAAATTTAACCCGGAATATAAACTTAAGTCCATGATGATATAAATAATTAAATACACTGAAAATCTGATGAGGAACTGGATACGTAGAGGATTTCCAAGCACCTCCCTAAAAATTACTTAATAATAACCAAAGGAAAGGGGCTCCTGGGTGGCTCAGTCAGTTAAGCGTCCAACTCTTGATTTGGGCTCAGATTATGATCTCAGGGTCGTGAGATCAAGCCTAGTGTCAGGCCACACACTGGTCATGGAATCTACTTAAGATTCTCTCTTTCCCTCTCCCTCTGCCCCTCCCCACCCTCTAAATAAATAACCTAAGGAAAAAACAATTCAAAGAAGTCTGGTAGACGTCTTAGACCAATTAATAGACACTATAATATAACTAGCCTATAATATTCAGAAGTGTCCAGACCGTTCAAGGTAGCGGTACTCATAACAGCCAAACTGTGGAAACAATTTGAATGTCCTTCAAATGGTAAATGGATAAACAAAATGTGGTATACCCATACAAAAGAATGCTACTTGGCATTAAAACTAGGTACTGATGTATGCCACAACCTGAATGAATCTCAAAAACATTATGCTATGTGAAAGAAGCCAGATGCAAAAGTTCTCATTGTCTGACTCCATTTATGTGAAATATTCAGAAGAGACAATTCTACAGAGATAGAAGGTAGGTTAGCAGTTGGCTGGGAGTGGAAACAGGTTTTCTGGAGTGTGCCAGAAATGTTCTATCATTAGATTGTGGTGATGGCTATACAACTCTACATGAATTACACACTTTCAAAAAAAAATCATGGAAGGAAAACTAAGGAACTGTTTCCCACTCCAAGAGACTAAAAATAAATACAATGTGCAATTCTAAGTTGCTTCTTTTACCAGAAATGTTAATGGAGCACTGGCAAAATTTCAATGGGATCTGAGGATCAAGGATAATAATGTATCGATTTCCTGATTCTGAGGGCTATATTCTGGGTATGTAGGAGAATGCTCTTATTGTAGGAAACAGACAATATTTGGGGTAATGTGGCATCTTGTTTGGTAACTTACTTTCAGATATTTCAGGGGGAAAAGTTCTTTGCATTATACTTGCAATTTTCTATGAATCTGCAACTATTTCAAAAAGTTTTTTTTTTTTTTTTTTAAAGATTTTATTTATTTATTGGACAGAGAGACAGCGAGAGCAGGAACACAAGCAGGGGGAGTGGGAGAGGGAGAAGCAGGCTTCCTGCTGAGCAGGGAGCCTGATGTGGGACTCGATCCCAGGACCCTGGGATCATGACCTGAGCCGAAGGCAGACGCTTAACGACTGAGCCACCCAGGCGCCCTCAAAAAGTTTTTTAATGTGTAAGCTATCAAAGCTAAAAAACAATCAGTCTAATCAAATTAAAGAACGCCAGGTACAATCAGAATAACTTTTAAAGATTGAAAATATTCATTGGCAGTGAAACTAAGTAGAAATTTGGCTGTTTATCTCCCAAGATTTTAAATGAAAACGTCTACAAGTCAGCAATTCCACTTTTACAGCCCTCTTATAACCCCTCCTGCCCCAGCGTATGCTTAATGCCCCGCTGTTTACACTTCTTGCATAGCACCATGTTCCAATTTTCTATGTATATATCTATTTTTCCTATTAGACTAAACTTTTTCAGGGTAGGAAGTATGTTTTCTTTGCATGTCTGGGGCCTATCACAGAGTGTAATATAAAGCAAATGTTCACAATAAGAGAATAAAAGAGATAAACTAAAATAGGGTAGGAATCATAAGACATGCAGAAAGTGCGAAAAGGTTCAAAAAGGCTATGGGAGGGTTAGAGTCAGAGCCCAAAATAGTGTAGGTGAACAGACCAGCATTGAAAAATGATTGAGGTAAAGGAAAAGTCTCGATATATTTGGCCAAAAGTAAGTAAAACCAAAAAAGGTAGATTGGAACCAAATGGGTGGGGTTGGGGGAGGAAGGGTTAACATGTAAGTGGGAGGAATTCCCAGGGGGAAAAGGAAATACAAAGTTTCTGAGAAGCTAATTTGGAATGAGTTTTCCAAATCTCATTATCTCTGTCAAAAGGAGATCTTAGGTTCAGTAAAAGGAGAGACTGAAGGATCATTTAGCATTTTATAACTGAAGAATATTAAATCCTAGGAAATAAAGTAAAAAAATAATAAAATTACTAAAAATGAAACGCACTAGGGGCGCCTGGGTGGCTCAGTCATTAAGCGTCTGCCTTCTTTGGCTCAGGTCACGATCCTAGGGTCCTGGGATTGAGCCCCGCCATCGGGCTCCCTGCTCAGCGGGAAGCCTGCTTCTCCCTCTCCCACTCCCCGTTTGTGTTCCCTCTCTCACCCTCTGTCAAATAAATAATAAATAAGATCTTAAAAAAAAAAAAAAACGAAACGCACTGAATTGGGTTCCAGCCTTCAAAAGCCTCACCTAGGGGCGCCTGGGTGGCTCAGCCAGTTGGGCGCCTGACTCTTGATCTCAGCTCAGGTCTTGATCACAGGGTCGTGAGTTCAAGCTCCAAAGCCTCACCTAACAGAGGAGCTGTCAAGAACCTCATGATAGGTGTTCCTAAAAACTAAACACAAGGTCACTTTCAAGCCCACACTGGCTTCTTTGGCCAGAGCAAGCCTCAAAAATTGTTAAGATGCTTTCCACTCAACTCTATCAGACTTGTTTTCATTTCCTCCTTAAAGTTCCATTATCCTCTCTACCCTCTGGGGTTCTTCTTTCCCCAGAGCTGGCTGTTAAACAGAATTATCCAAGGTTAAGACCATCATCCACATATATCTGAAACAAGGAAGCTAAATTTATTGCTTGCAAAGAAGTATGGCTTTACATAGTAAGCACTGATCTTATTACAGAGTTTGAGAAGCACGGCATACAAGGATTGGTGGACTTCCAGAAGCACCAGGTTAGGGACTGGCTGATTATCAGAGGCTGGTTCCTGAAGGCTGTTGAAGACTGGCTAACTCTCAGGAGAATACTGAATGAGGCTGTCAGGGATGGGGCAGGTTTTTTTTTTTTAAGATTTTATTTATTTATTCATGAGAGACAGAGAGAGAGAGGCAGAGGGAGAAGCAGGCTGCCAAGGAGCAGGGAGCCCGATGTGGGACTCAATCCCAGGACCCTGGGATCATGACCTGAGCCAAAGGCAGACGCCTAACCATCTGAGCCACCCAGGTGCCCTGATGGGGCAAGTTTTAAACGGGTCCCGTAGTTACTTGTTCAAGGCTTGGGAGTAGGGCCAAGGAAATATCAGTCTTCTTTCCTGAATCTGGAGAATAAGAACTTTTTATTCTCAAATGTAAGCAACCCCATTTCTGCACCATTGTTAGTGTGGTTCCCCCCAAAACAAGCACGTTAAATCTATACCTTCACCATTAGGAAACAGCAGACTGACACAGCTGCACTAATCTATCAACCTCAGCTCACAGTAAATTACCTTTAATGTCCATGTGTGGTACACAGAGACCTACCAAAATTCCACTCATGTGCACAAGACAATATTATTTCCCAAAGGGCACTTACAGGGTTTCTTTTGTTGTTTTTTAGTATCATGGTCATTTAAGAACATTCCATTCTGGAAAAAATAACACTCCAAAAAATTAGTGGTTCTGGTAATAAATAATATTTTTAAGCCACAGAACTTTGGAGTTCCTATGAAATCTAAGTTCTCAAAGGATTTCACATGAGTGCCAACACTACATCATGGTCTCACCAGCAAAGATTCTGGAACTGTCCTTCCTGGGTTCAAATCAGCCCCACAACTTACAAGCTGTGTTATCTCTGGCAAGTCACTTAAGACTCCCGGGCCTCGGTGCCTACCTGTAAAACAGGGGAGAACAAGCTGCTGCAGCAAGCAGTTCGTGAGCATGAATGAGTTAACACAAGAACAGCATTCAAGACTCCAACAACGTCATGAAGTGTCCCGACCACTGGAATACAGGACTTCGGTTTCCAGCAACTTCAAGAATACACAACCCTTGGGGCATCGATGTGGTGCCCAGGCCTGCGCCTTCAGCAAGCCCTGGGCCTTCGGGTGTGCTCCTGGGTAACACAGGGCCCTAACACGTGTGCGACAGCCAGCGCGGACCACACGCAGAACGCTGGGAATCTGGCCCCTCAAAGGGACCACACCTATTAAGTCACCAAGGGCCTACCGCAAAGCTGCGTGCGGAAGGTGCCCGGGGATGTGTCCACCGTCCAGGTAAGCAGCTTACCACAACTCCGCCTTCACCTCCCATAACCAATCAACGCCTGACCCTAAATGCACCTCTCGGGCAGACAACTCGACAGGTCTCCCCCACTCTTGTCAGTCGTCCGGAGCAGCACCACGTCCCCTTCTACACGCAGATCCGTCACTTCCGCCCCGAAACACCACCAACTCCAACCGAAATATCCAAGTTCGTCCATCAGCCGCCAGCTCTCCAGCGTTCCTTCCGGGTAGTTACAACCCAGGCATGCTCTCTACCTCCGGCCGAAGATGACCCTGAGCTTTTCACGCGACACGCGGCCCTCTCCGGGCCCCAGACTCCCAGTCCTACTGCCTGCAGCACACCGGTGTTCCGCCCCGCTCCGGGCAGGGGAAGGCCGCGACCCTCCCTCCCACAGGCTGCCATTACCCTTCTATTCAACTATAACGAGTGCTAACAGCATTCCAGCGAGTCTTCCGCTCACGTTCAAAGAGAACACCTCAAATACCTATCAGGATGCAAGTGCGCACCCTCCCAACAGGCAGGTCTCATTTCTGACGTTCCAAAGCCCAATGTTAGCAGAAATTCTGCAAACACAGCCGGTGTCAACGCAACCAGCAAAGGCAGATGAAAAGTTAGCATTTCAATGTCAACATCGACATACCCATCAACCCCGTTCAGGCCGGGACCGCGAGGCTGCCCTCCCACCGCCCTCTCCGCCCGAGCTGAAACCGCCCCAGGCCAGAGCTCAGCGCCACCAGACCCGCGGGGCCAACCTCGGCGGTCACCCCAGGCTGCTCCCAGGACAGGTGCCCGGCAACCAGGCTGCGGGGAGGCGCGCCCCGCGGGGGCTGCCCTCCCCGCGCCCCCCCCCCCACTCCGCGGGGCCGCCCCCTCCCCCGGCGACCACCCCCGACGCCCACGTGACGCGGAGGGATGACGGGCGCCGCTCCGGCCGCGAACCCCGCGCCCGGAGAGCGCCTCGGAATTCGTGAGGCGGCCGCGGGCCGCGGGCTGTGGGCGGGGTGGGGCGGGGCCGCGGCCGCCCTCGCGACTCAGCGGGCCTGGGCCGGGGGCGTCGCCGCGGGGCTGGGCCGGGGTCGTACCTACCGCTGGGCGCCCAAAGCGCCGCCGCCGCGTCCCCCGCCGCCTCTCGCCGCGCCGCCGCGGCCCGCTGGGGCCCCGCGCCCGCGCCCGCCTCCGCCCAGCGCGGCGGGACCCCCGCCTCGGCGCGCGCCCACCCCCGCGCGACCCCGTCCCCTCCTCCCAGCACCGCCAGAAAGAGAAAATGGCGCTCGATTTGCCTCCGGAAGTGACGCGCGCCCTCATTTGCATGCCAGTACAGCCAGCCAATGGGGGGAGAGTGTGCATGGGACCCCCCCCCCCCCGGGCACTGCCCCACAGGACCCTTGGGGCCCCTGCCTGAAGCTGGACTGGAGGCTCTGGAGTGGGAGTAGGGGGTCCCCTGTTGAGGCCCCCGCCCCTAACCCCCATCCTGCCACAGTGGGCTGGCCTGCAGCCTCTTAGTAGCATCTCTGCAAACTCTCGAGAGAGTTTGAGTAGGTGATGACGTCATTGAAGGGGGGTGGGGCGAGGGTATCATCGGCCACGTGACCAATCACGTGGGCTCGCCAGAGCTTTGACTTCATTTGCATGGAATGGGGGTGGAGCTAGTGATACTCGCAGGAATGGGTGGCCCCGCCCACATCTCAAAGCCAATAGGAAGCCAGCTCTGAGGAGAAGCCTGCGCTGCCATTGGAGAACACAACTTGGGCTATTAGAAGTTTGACAACCGTGCCCTTGAAAGTGACACATCTTGGGGGAACTGGCTGGCTGGGGGCTCCTGAACTCACAATTCTTTCTGAGAAAATTGTCACATTTTTTCTTGAGAATTCTGATTTTTTTAGTTAGAGCTACTATCTGTTGTGTAGGGAAGAGGTTAATTGCATACATTTGTAAAAACTATTAACAGGCCTAAAAGTTCACTTTTGCCCAGATTTTAATTGTGAAGCAATAATATTATATTTCTCAAAATAAGTAAATACATGGAGCAGGAGCTTTCAAAATAGCTTTGGGTCTTCATCCATTGAGTCAGACTTGCAGAGGGGAAGATAAGGACCATACCGCCCTCAGGGATCTTGCACTTTAATGAGTGGCCAGGTGTGCATGCAAAACCTCCTTTTTCTTACCCGGTCCTTGTCCTATCCCTGCTCCTTAATGACCATTCCCTCCTCGTTGATCTTCTCTGGGCAACGCCTGCACCTCCTCAGCTTCATTTTCAGCAGAAGACCACGTCTCCTTCTGGAACACCAAGACCGTCAAACTTGGTCTTCCTCAACCTCCCAGCCGTGCCATGCACACCTGTTTCCTCAACAACCACCCTGACCTTAGAGCTAGTTTCAGATGATGTGTCTGCCCATGTTCCCCCCAGTCTGTCTTTCCTTGGACCTGTTGGCCCTGCCCAGCACCTCATGTTCAGTCATCCCTCTCCCATAATTTCAGCTTCTCCCTCTTTACTGGGACCTTCTGCTCAGTACAGCCCAGTGACCAAAAACAGAACAGGTACTAAATAACCGTCTGAATTAATTTAAAAATGTGTTAAATTCTGGACTGATATTACGTGACCACAGTTTGCTTTTTTCCCTACAGGAACACAAGTGAATGAGAGTTTGATCTTTATTTATGAATTATGATTTAATGTGATAATGAATCACAGTGCTAAATGGGTATGATATCCCTATACGTCTTCCTTGAAATCATGGGTGTGATTAAAAGTAAAGTTAAAGCCTTCTAGTCCCCCTTGATCCAGATCAAGGTGCTCTAAAGAGAACATTTGGTCACATTTCTCCCAACACTGCCTGGACTCCCTGGACTCTACATCCTCATGCTCTCTCACCACGACCTTCACCACTCTGCAGAAACTCCTGGGTCACCAGTGACCTCATAACTGTTGGACCCGAGAACAGAAGAGAGTCCTCCTTCTTCATTTGTAACCCTTCTCCCTCTCCTCAAGCCCTTCTCTCCCTGACAACTCCCAGATGTGCCCTTTCATCTCCAAGGTCTCTGACTATTCCTTACATTTTCATCAGCTTCCCTCCCTCAGCCCATCCTTGAATGTGGATCTCCAGGATTATGGCCACTTTCATTCATTTTTCAGCACATACTCATCACCCACATCCTATGTGCCAGGCACTGTACTAGGTACTGGAAATCGCATCCTTCTCATTTTATTACTCTGCATACTCTCCCTTCTTAATATCAATTGCACATTCAAATTTCATTATTTCAATTCTAAATCAATATATGTATCTCTTTCCTAAGCTTCACTTTTATTTTTCTGGCTTCCAATTGGGCAGCCCCACTTGCGCCTCCCACAGGCACCTCATATTTAAAATGTTCCAAATAGCCCATCATCCCTCTTTGTAATTACAGTAAATGGTGTGCTTAACTGTCCTTCATTTTCCCATCTCCAGTTTTCCAATTTTACATCCTAAACATTCCTCAAATCTGTTGTCTCACCAGCACCTTGGAATTCAGGTCACCACCTAATGAACACCAACACAAGCACCTACCTTATCTCCAATGTTGGCTCCTCAGGTACATTCTCTAGTCATCCATCCTAGTGATGTAGCTAAGACAAACTGGACCCCTCCATTCCTCTTCCTATCTTCAGCCATTCCACATCCTCCCAGGACCAAGCCCAGTGGTCAGCATGGCACATAAGCTCTCCAAGCTTGACCAGTCCCAGCCCATCTCCTGCTATCAAAAATACCACACAGTGTCTATGGAATTCCTGTCCTCCCCACAACCTGAACTAATTTTCACTCCATTGCCATTCAAGGCTGAGTTCTGCTGCCCTCTCTTCCAGGAAGATCTCCCTGACCACTACCACTCCACGCAGAAACATCTCAAAATGTGGTAGGCACTTCTCCTTGGTATTCCAGAATATTCTGTGTGTCTGTCACTGCACTCACTGGGTTGTTTCATCACCATCTGCTAATGTTTTTGTCTCTCAGGATGTGCCAATGGGAACCATGTCTTCTTCTTCACCATTGTATCCCTGATGCCTATGTTGCTTTAAGAAATAGAATATAAATAAATATTTTAATAAATATAAGACAACTTTAATAAAGCTGAATAAAAGTTTTCTCCCATCTTATTATGAAAAATTTTAAACATATTGAAAAGTTTAAACAATTATACAGTGAACACTATCACCAAGATCTTCAAATTAACATTTTGCTCTATTTGCTTTATTGTCCAGCTGTCCAACTATGCATCTCTTGATCCATCCTCTTTTTTTGTTTTGTTTTTTGATGCATTCAAAGAAAATTGATGACGTCAGTCCACTACATCTCTAAATACTTCAGTATGGATATATAATGGATGATGTTTCAAACTACAATCAACTGTTTTGATGTTGAAAGAGCTGTACCTCCCCACCACAGAAGGAATGAGCAATATGACCAAATGGGACATGTCAAGATTATTTTTAAAGACTCAGGAAAGTGAATGGCAGAGATGTCAGCAAATCATGTCACAGCATACATGGGTTTGTTCTGCTTTTCCTTAACCAACTTGGTGTCAGTACAAGTACAGATGCTTTGATTTTAGTTGTTCAGTTGGGTTTAAAAGTGAAGGTGCTATGCTGAATCCTTCCTACTCTCTCATCTAGTTCAACCCATAATCAGAATCAGCATTTGTAATATAATTGTCCAGCATAAAGAGAGCAATCTGAGTGACCACAGAACAGAGGAAAATCTCGAACTAGCCCCAGAGCCTGACACATCAGCCCACAGGCACCTTTGCCCAAATTTAAAAGCAGAGAAGCCCTTTGTTCTTGTGTGCCCAGTGGGCGCTGACTTGGAGATAGAAGTGCCATTATAAAGGGCCTTTATACGTCAAGAAAGGCAGGGAAGCATCCTACCCTCTGAGACACAGACCAGGGTGAATAGAGTGGTCTTGATTTCAGCTCCCACCCCACTTCCGCCTAGGTTTGTCTCCATGTGGAGTACGCACAGTATACAGCTATTTTTGGCAGCCCTGGTTGATCTACAAACAAACTGTACACATGCCCATCTACAATAAAATAAATTGCTAAGGTTAATCTAAAACCGCTGAAATTTCTACAGAAAAGAGGGATAGTTATTCTTTGTGAACAACTTACATCTAACCACGCCTCTCTTGCCTTTGTTCTGGATATACTTTTTGTGTGTCTACTGGGTGCCAAGGAGACAGTGATGAGCAGAAAGCAAAAGCTTAGGATCCAGTGGAGGAGAGTATCATTACATGAAATAGCTACACAATGAGAGTTTAATTATAAACTGAGGTAAACACTCCTGAAGAAGGTATGCTCTCCAAGTGTCTGTGATGCAGAAACCTGATCTAGAGTAGCATTCTTAAGGAAGCAACAACCTGAGGTCAGAAGGACAAGAAAACATTAGTGGATCAAAGCAGTGAGACGTGGTAAGGGGAGATGACTCCAGCAGCAGGAACAGCACCTGCAAAGGCCCTATGCCTGGAGGGAGCATGGCCTAGGCAGATTGATGAAAGAAACCAGAATGACTGAAGCACAGATTGTGAGAAGAAAAACACTACAAGAGTAGGTGAGGGACCAGATCATGAAGCCACTGGGAATGAGAAGCCAATGAAGTGTTTTCACTGGGTGGGTTGATAGAATTATATTTGTTTCCGAAAAGTAGAGCTGACTATAGCAGGGAGGAAAGAATAGAGATGGGAGAAGGGTAGATGTAGGAACAAGAGTTAGCTTGTTGGAGTGGAAGGTGGAAGATGATGGTAGTTTGGAGCTGAGATTAGGGTAGGACCTCTGAAGATGAAGAGAAGCAGACAACTGTGAGAGATACTTAGGAGGTGAAGTGAACAATACATGGTGATAGTTTGGACGCTGCTGTGAGTGAAGTGTCGGGAAGGATAGCACTGAACAACTCAACACTAAATAATCTGATGGAATATGGGCAGAAGACCTGAATAGACATTTCTCCAAAAAAGACATCCCAATGGCCAACAGATACATGAAAAGATGTTCAACTTCACTAATAATCAGGGAAATGTAAATCAAAACTACAATGAGGTATTACCTCACACCTATCAGAATGGCTAGAATCAAAAAGACAAGAAATAACCAGTGTTGGTGAAGACATGGAGAAAGGGGAACCCTCATGTACTGTTGGTAGGAAAGCAAACTGGTGCAGCCACTGTGGAGAACAGCATGGAGGTTCCTCAAAAAATAAAAAATAGAAATACCATATGATCCAGTAATTCTACTACTGGGTATTTATCCAAAGAAAACAAAAACACAAATTTAAAAAGATACATGCACCTCTATGTTTATTGCGGAATTATTTACAATAGCCAAGATATGGAAGCAACCCAAGTATCCATCTACTAATGAATGGATAGAGAAGATGTGGTGTATATTTACAATGCAATATTAGTCAGCCATAAAAAAAGAATGAGATCGGGCACCTGGGTGGCTCAGTTGGTTAAGCGACTGCCTTCGGCTCAGGTCATGATCCTGGAGTCCCTGGATCGAGTCCCACATCGGGCTCCCTGCTCAGCAGGGAGTCTGCTTCTCCCTCAGACCCTCCCCCCTCTCATGTGCTTTCTCTCTCTCATTCTCTCTCTCTCAAATAAATAAATAAAATCTTAAAAAAAGAAACAAAAACAAAACAGTTTACTCTTTAAAAAAAAAAGAATGAGATCTTGCCATCTGTGACATGGATGGACCTAGAGGGTATGCTAAGGGAAATAGGTCAGACAGAGAAACACAAATACTAAATGATTTCACTTATACATGAATCTAAAAAGCAAAACAAATGAACAAACACACCCGTAAATACAGAGAACAAACTGGTGGTTGCCAGAGGGGAGGAGGGAAGGGAAATAAGCAAAATGGGTGAAGGGGAGTGGAGGTACAGGATTTCAGTTATGGAATGAATAAATCACAGGAATAAAAGGTACAGCACAGGGAATATAATCAGGTATCATCATAGTGCTATACAGTGACAGATGTTAGCTCTGCTTGTGGTGAGTGCAGCACCACTATAGAGATGTTGAATCATTACTGTATACCTGAAACTAATGTACCGCTGTGAGCCAACTGTACTCGAATGAAATAAATAAATAAGTATATTTTAATGCAAACCTCAAAAGATAGGGAAACGGACAGTGGAAACAGGAAAGAGAATGAGGGATCACAGATTTGGTCTTGGCCACATTGGATATGGCTATTAAGACCTCTGGGAGTCTGGATCTGAAAGCCTAGGGTAGAAATATAAATTTAAAGTTACCATAATGTAGATGATAATTAAGCTATGAACATGGATCAGAGAGAGTAAAGAACTGAACACAAAGGTTCTAGTACAGGGCGCCTGGGTGGCTCAGTTGGTTGAGCGACTGCCTTCAGCTCAGGTCATGATCCCAGAGCCCTGGGATCAAGTCCCACATCAGGCTCCCTGCGCAGAGGGGAGTCTGCTTCTCCCTCTGACCCTCTCCCCTCTCATGCTCTCTCACACTCTCTCTCTCTCTCAAATAAAATTTTTAAAAAAGACAGCAATGGAATTAAGTAAGAAAGTGGATGTGAAAATAATTTTAAAAAAAAGTTCTAGTACAAAAAAAGCTGTAGATGAAGTTTGCTTCTTGGAGTCACTTCTACCTTGTGATCCTATACTTTAATACAATAATAAAGTTAAAAAAGAAATCACTTTGTAGACAACCACCTTCCTAGGTTTCTTATGACAATATAACAATAAGATAAACTTGTAAATTGTATACAATATAACAATAAGATAAACTTGTAAATTGTATAGTTGGTGTTGGTGGGTGGGGTTTTTTTTTTTTTGCTGAAAAAGATTTTATTTATATTTAGCCAGCTGGACTCAGTTCAGATGATTCCAATTTTGTTGGCAACATCCAAAGCATCATAATCAGGAGCCAGTGGGACATAGGCCTTCTTCTCTCCATCAAGCCTGATCAGAGTGTTGACCTTCACCACATCAATGTCACAGAGCTTCTTCACAGACTGTTTGACCAGGTGCTTGTTGGCCTTGACATCCACAGTGCACACAAGTGTGTTGTTGTCTTCTATTTTCTTCATGGCTGACTCGGTACGGCAAGTGATCAAGCTTGTTTCTCCTGGGGGCACTCTTTCGAGGATATTTGAGAGGCCTTCAGAGATGCAGTGTCTTGGGTCATTGGAATGTAGGTAATGTGCAGATCTTTTTCGTGTGTGACTGTGGACGTCTTTCAGCACTGATTTCTTGGCCTTCAAAGCTCCTTTGCTTTGGCTTCGAATTTGGGAAGGGCAGGGGATTCCTTCTTCACCTTCAGTGCCATCTTTGTGAAAGGGTGGTGTTGGTGATACTATGTAACTGACAAGGCATTAGATCCCATGCCAATAGAAAGTAATTTTATCATAATTAATTCTAGAAATCATTTCTTCAGAAGAAATTTTTCAGATACCTTTATTTAGATTATCTACATGAACAATTGTAACACTACAAGGAGGATTGACAGAGTCAGGCTTGGTGTGGTGTATGACCAGTGTAATTCAGCTTACAGTGGTATGGTAAACATAACCAAGTAATCAACGGGATAATAATCAGTGGAATAATGGTGTAGTCCAGTAACAATAGGAGGAGCAACTTACCCAGGCAGGCATTGGGAAGAGCTGGACAGGGAAGTGAGGTCTATACTGAAGATGTAATCAGGTGAAAAGAGAAATAGGAGAGTATTCCAGGTAGAAGAAATGGCCTGTCCCAAAGCCCAAAAGGAAAAGAGAGCAAGACATGTTCCAGAAAATAAAAGAAGGTCAATTTGGTTATCAGTGCAAGAGACAGAAGGCTGGAAAACCAATCAGGGATAGATTATGTCCAATTACAAAGAGTAATTTATTCCAAAGGCAATGGGGAGCCATGAAAGGTTTTAAAGCAAGGCGGTGATCTAAACAAACACTTGTTTGTTTGCACCTTTGGAAAGGCCACTCCAGTTTCAGTTTTTAGCACCTGTTTCAGACAGTCTCATAATCTACATAAACCCAGTTTGTCATGTGAAATAAATGAAGACACCCAAGTGAGCACACACAGCTGTCATTTATCCAGATCCTGCACGAACAAGTGAGTCAGCCACCATCGCTTGCGTTTGGTAGAAACTCAGGAGTGGGCAGGAGAGGATGCTCCGATTGGAGGCTGTTGGCACAGGCAAGTTGGAGGTGGCTAAGCAAAGTTGTGACAGTTTATGTCTGGGGGTCATCCAGGTGTGGGGAGTGTACTTTCTCTGGCTGGCCCTAATTTGGAAGAGGAGAAAACAGGGGAATCTGGCAGTCATTGACCAAGTTCTGCTCATTCTGGGCTGATGGCTGCAGAGACTGCTGTGAATGTCCATTTGTATATTTAGTCTCCCAGTTCCCCTCCTTCTGGGTCTTTCTGAAACCTGTGAGAGGCTGACCCATTCATGGGAGGCTGGGGACCTTCACAGCTTGGGGACTGTCTTGTTGCCTCTACAGTCAGTCATATCAGGAGATGTGTGCTTTCTGTTGCTGCATGATCATGGCAACAATCTGACCTGAGAGACCAGCTGCCCAGAAGCATCCAAGACCAGACAGAATGGGACAGATCAGCATCATGACCACTGTGACAAAGACAAGAACAATTCATAGTTTTTTTCATCTTTTCTTTTTAGAGCAGGGGAGAGGCAGAAGGAGAGGGACAGAGAGAATCTCAAGTAGTTTCCACACCCAGCATAGAGCCTGAGATGGGGCTCGATCCCATGACCCCGAGATCATGACCTGAGCTGAAGTCAAGAGTCAGACTCCTAACCGACTGAGCCCCCAGGTGTCCCCAATTCATAGTCTTGTAGGGTGCTTTGGATCTAGGAACCCCATTTGCCCAACCCAGACAAGAGAAAAAAATCCCATAGGCCATGAGGATTAATGTTGAAGAGAGAAATGGCTTTTCCTTACAGTAAGGTATGGTCTGTTCTGTTTCATTGATCCCAATAAAGCAAGAAGCATCTGCAGTGGCACAGACGCTGCCCTGACCAGCCAACAAGGACTCTAGAGCAAGCCCCACCACCCATCACCACTTATGTCAGTCTGCAGCTCTTCAGGGCAATGGTGGTCACAGCTCCTCTATGGGAAACAGTAGCTCTCCTTCTCTCTGTAGAGTTCCTACCTTTGGAAACATTGCTCTGGTTGTTGGCATCACAGTGAATCAGAAAGCCATCCAGGAAAAGTGCCTGAATAATCAAGGTGGCCTCATTTTGGAGCTCATGTCTGAGTTAGGGTTTCCAGCCTGGTGGTCTCCAGAATAGGGCCTCTGTATACAGACAAGTCTCAGAGTACTTTTCCTAAAGTGAATGAGGTGTTAGTCTGAGGCAAGCAGCACCAACTGGCCCCCAAAAAAGTAGTATCCAGCCAGGGCACATGGAGATCCAGGAACAGAGGACTTGCCTATGACGTAGGTGGTCCAGGAACAGAGGGCTTGCCTATGACATAGGTGGTTGTTTATTTGGATCTCTGTTGTTCTCTTTCAAGTGGCAGGTATTTTGCCCATTGCTCTATGAAGGTTATTGAATTAAAATTTAGAATTACCTGGAATCTGATAAATAGATTTTAATAATTGATTCTTTATCTGGGAGAGAGGGACGTGGGCAAAGTCACAGGCTAGGATGATTTATGATGAGGAACTAACTGATTCACACCATTCAGGAAGCTGAGAACCCACAGTCTATGGTGTGAGCTGAAGACCCAGAAAGCCAGTGGCGCAATGCCAGTCCACATCCTGTTGGTAGGAATTCTGGTCCAAGGCAGGAGAAGACTGCGCCCAGCTAATGCAGGCAAGCAGGAAGAAAAAGGAGCTAATTCCTCCTTCCTTTTGTTCTATTCAAGCCCTCAGTGGCTTGGATGATGCCCACTCATATTGGGGAGGGCAATCTGCTTTATAGAGTACACCAATTCAAATGCTAATCTTATCTGGAAATACACGCACAGACACACACAGAAATAATGCTTGGTCTGGGTACCCCATAATCTTCACACATAGAATTACCCATCATAATGGGACATCGCCTGGAACCAAAGCCTCAAGGGCCTTTTAAATATCTTCAATGGGTTTTATCTGGCTTCCACTCTCCATGGGATTTGAATGTTTTAGTTATTATATGCATATTTTCAGGATGGGTTGAAGTATTTCCTTGCCAAAAAGTGGTAGCCCTTTGCAGTGGCTAAAATCTTTGATTTTGTTTCCAACCAGGGGCATCCCAACTTTAATGTCAAGTGATCAAGGCACACTATTGGAACCATTATGAAAGAACTCTGTAAAGAGTTACTACTTTCTCAAAAACTATACCGCCTCTGCCATCCAAAGTATTCTGGAAAGTCTGAAAGAGCCAAAGGCATCCTTAAATTAAAACTAGCAAAATTTTCAGAAACCCTGAGTTCCTTTGGCCAAAAGTACACTAGTCCTTACAGCCACATGGTTTACTCCCTCAAGGACACATTAGTTACCCTATGACCTGGTAATGGGGAAAGCCTATGCATTTAGGGACTTCACCTCTGATACTAAATCCTGCCCTGCTACACACAGACATGGGAATATATTGCAAGGGACTCATGTACCACACCCTCCATCACCAGCAGGTGAAGGATGCCTTCCCACCACATCACTCTAAACAGCCTCTTCATGACCTTCAACCCAGAGGTTTTGCCTATTGGAGGACACATCTGAGAAAACTGCTCTTGAACTTCGTTGGAAGGCCCCTCAGCATCTATTACTAACAACAAATCTAGCAGTAAAATTCAAAAGAGTCAGATTTCATAACTTGGTTCATGATTCACAAATAAAGAAGCATACAGAATTCCATCCAGCTGGAAGACTATTTCAATAAGGGACCTTGAGCTTCAGAGAGTCCCTAGAAGCAGCCTATTTTCAGAAGCAGGGAGCGGACCAGAAACCATTAGAGCAAGCTGATGACCTCATAGAGTGGAGCACTTCCACCCAAGGCTGTAATAAGTGATGGGCTTTGCTAGAAGTTGAGTTAAAATTCCAATGGCTTGTGTGGATTGCTCTTCCACAAATAGATGATGGGGAGTTTCATAGTTAGGGATGCCAGGAAAGGAGGCTGGTGAAGAGCTTTCCTCAGGTTCCAGAATGCCTCTAGGAGGAAATGTCCCTCAGTCCTTCCCCAAGAACTTAGTCAATTCATAAAGGAGGTGTCACAATCTCAGAAAAAAAATGGCTCCCATTATCTGTAATATCCAGTTACACCTGGAAATCCTCCCAAATGTCATTTTGTGAGGGGCCTGGGTTAAGTTTGGCTAGTCTTTAGTCTATCAGAAGAGTGGTTTTTTTTTCCTCCTGAGATAGGTCATACCCTAAATAATGGACTGTGTTTTTGCAAAATTGTAATTTATCTTTTGAAACTTTATGTCCCTTTTCTGCCAAGGCTGAAAGTGCATGGAGTCCTTTTCACAGGTTTTGTTCTCTGAGCAAATGTAGATGATCATCTACATATAGTGTCAGCATTGAATCTCAAGAGTGATTTAGATCCTCTA
Organism: Zalophus californianus; assembly: GCF_009762305.2. Lineage (NCBI taxonomy): Eukaryota > Metazoa > Chordata > Mammalia > Carnivora > Otariidae > Zalophus > Zalophus californianus. The sequence continues at coordinate 94,131,918 of NC_045608.1, read as the reverse complement.
AGTCTTGATAAAGGACCTGGGCACAGTAGGAGGAAGGGTCAGTGAGCCCCTGAGGCACAACCATTCAAGCGTACTGTTGTGCTCCCCAGGTAAATGTGAAAGGCACTGCCTGTCCTCATCAAGGGGCACACTGAAAAGGGCAAAGACCCACCACACTGAACAAGTGGCTTCAGGAGGAACTGATGAAAGGATGGTATTTGGGTTATGGGAAGGGGAAATGACAACTTTATTGATGTCCGAAGTCCTTGAACAAGTTGATATCACCACTCATTTTGTTCTTTTACCGATGGGCGAGTGTGGGGCACCAGAAGCCCATGGGTGAGAGGCCTTCAGCGAGAGCCTAGATCTTGCCTTTGCTTCTGGCTTCAGGAAATATGAGGGAAGTTCAGATAATGGTTCTAGTTGAGGTAGGATCTAGTTGAAATTTTACAGGTTCTGATCCAATTATTTTTCCTACGTCCATGTCCATGGAATTTTTATACTTGTCAGGTACAGCATCAAAATCTGGGCTCAGGTAGCAGTGGGTGAGTGAGGGTGACCCAGGTGTTAGTTCATCACATCCCTCCTTGAGGTGTTTATACTCCAACCCAGGAAAGTGTCTAAGACAAAAAGAAAATGAAGCGATAACGGTGGTCTAATGGCTTGGGATCTGCCCATCTGAGATAAGGGGCCATTTCTCCTACCCTCTAAGGCTGTTTCAACCTTCCTGACTGCTCACTAACATCCAGGAACCCAGGCAGCACTGTGCATCTTCTGTCATGGACCCTGTGCTGTGCGGTAAGAGCTTGTGGCTTGTGAGCTTGTCACTGCCATGTGCCAACTCTGCATACTAGAGAGCGAGCAGGTGAAGGCTTAGCACACCCCTTCAGAGACATTGTCCTTGCCACAGAACCCAGGGAGAGCCTCTTCTCAAAAAGATGGACCCACAGATTTAGAGTAAGTTATTGATGCCAGTGCATGTCCCACAATCAAAGAGGACTCAATTGTAAAACAAAAAAATATACTGACAAGTGTGTTAACTTGAATATTTTCCACTATTAATATTTGCCTTTTGGTCTGAAGTCTCATAACTGATTATAAGCATAACTATGGGTAAAGAGAAAATGCCGAGTTTTATAGATATTGTCTTAATATGGGAAAGCCCCAGCTTCACTCATATATTAAAATGATGGCATTGACATACATGGCCTTACTTAACAGACAAATCATCCTCGGTTATACAGTGACTGGTAGAGCTCTAAAGAACTTGCTAGAATGACATAGTACATAGGAGAGGGAACACAGGCTTTGGGGTCATGCAAAACTCAGTCTTAATATGGGTTTTTATATATGAGCTGCATGTCCTCGGGCCACCTTGGAACTCCACTGTAGATCACCACATTTACAAATTGGGGATAATATTATCTCGGGATTTGTATGAAAATGGAATGAGATATCATGTGTAAGTAGCTGAGCATAGTGTCTGAAATATAGCTAGCACTCAGTTAATGTCTCCCTCTCACCTGCAGATATGTACCAACTAAGTGCTGCTATAAGCCTTCTTTGCAGAGAATGGTAACATAAAGACAAGTTGTAATTGTTCATTATTGATTGGAAATGGAAAAAGGGTCCCAATAATTTACTTTATTACTTGACTTTACAATAGATAGAGAAGGGGAAAGGGAGAGACTTTAACACCTAGCAATATATCATGGCAATATTTACTTATGGTTAAAAATATAAGATAAATGATAATTTTGAGTGGAAATGATTAGTTGGAAGACAGAAGATGAGCTATGGATTACTAAGTTTTTCTTTTATTGAGATGAAACTCACATAACATACAGTTAGTCATTTTAAAGTGTATAGTCTAGTAGCATTTAGTACATTCCATCACTTCTCTCATTTCCAAACATTTTCATCACCCCAGGAGAACATCCTGCAGCCATTAAGTCATCACTCCTCATTCGTACTCCCCCAGCCCTGACCACTAATCTTTCTTTCTATGGGTTTGCCAATTCTGGACAGTTCATATAAAAGGAATCATACAGTATATGATTTTTTGTATCTGGCTACTTACACTTAGCATAATGTTTTTGAGGCTCATCCAAATTACATCTATCATAATTCATTCCTTTTAATTACTGAATAATATTCCATTGTATATAGAAGCCACATTTTTATTTATTTTTTTTAAATGTGGAATGCTTCGTGAATTTGCATGTCATCCTTACAAAGGGGCCATGCTAATCCCTGTATCATTCCAATTTTAGTATATGTGCTGTAGAAATGAGCACTAAACCACATTTTTAAAAGTCCATTCATTTGTTGATGAATATTTGAGCTGTTTCAATATTTTGGCTATTATGAATAATGCTGTTTTAAACATTCATGTACAAGTTTCTATGAGGATATATGTTTTCATATTATTTGGATATGTATGTGGGAGGGAAATTGCTGAATCATATGGTAATTATGTGTTTACCTTCTTGAGGAACCACCAAACTACTTTCCATAGCAGCTGCACAATTTTACAGCAATATATGAAAGCTCTGATTTATTCACATCCTGGCCAGTGCTTATTATTTTTCATTGCAATGATAAAAATAATAATAGCACATACCAATATTCAAAATGTCCAGTACCAGTTTTCAATGAAAACTTACAAAGAAACAAGAACATACGATACACTCAGAGAGGAAAAAATGAAATTGGCAGTAAACATCCCTGAGGAAACCAAGGCACTGGATTTACTACACAAAGACTTTAATTGTCTTACATGTGCTCAGGGAGCTGAAGGAAACCATGAACAAGGAACGAAGGGCATTCAGAAGAATGATGTGTGAACAGTAGGGAATATCAATAAAGGGGCAGAAATTATAAAAGGAACCATATAGAAATTCTGGATCTGAAAATAAAGTAGATCAAATTAAAAATTCACTAGAGAAGTCCAGCAGCAGATTTGTTCAGATCCTTCTGAAAGTCAGCATACTTGACTATAGGGCAATTGAAATTACCCAGTCAGAGGAACAGAAAGAAAAAAGAATGAAGAAAAGTGAACACAGTCTAAAGAACTTACAAAACATTATCAAGGTACTAAAATGCACATTGTGGGCATCCCAAAAAACAGAGAGAGATAGGGAGCAGAAAATATTTGAAGAAATAATGGCCAAAAACTTCCCAGATGTGATGCAATACATGAATCTATACATCCAAGAAGTTCAGTGAACTCCAAGCAGGATAAACTGAGAGACATACAGCGGAACATGTTACAAACTATCAAAAGACAGAATCTTGAAAGCAGCATGAGAGAAACAAATTGTAACATACAAGAGATCTTCCAGAAGACTAACAGCCAATTTCTCATCAGAAACCATGGAAGCCAGAAGGCAGTGGGATAACATATTTAAACAATGTCAACTAAGAACTTTATATCTAGCAAAATTATCCTTCAAGAATGAAAGAGAAATTAACATTCTCAAATAAACAAAAAGTAAGTGAATTCATCACTAGTAGACCTATCCTACAAGGGAATGCTAAAGGAAATTCAGGGTGAAACAAAAGGTTATACCTCAAATGAGCATCTTCTCCAGAATTCCTGGTACCCAAGGACAAAGCACTAACTAGGCTTGACTCTGGAATGCTGGATCAGGGATGCCCACCTCAGGACCACTGTCAGGCTGGGCAAGAGAGGCATCAAATTGGACATGCCCAGCAACATTCCATTATCAAGTAGAAAATGGTTTATATGAGTTCTTCAAGAATACTAGTGTTCCTTTCATTAATATATTTTTCCACTTTGGTAAAAAGAATGTCTCAGTGCCCTCTTAGCAGAACCAAGTGAGAAAATGCATGAGGGATCTCACTCCATTCCATTATTATCATAAATCTATTCCATCAGAAGCCTAGAGATTCCTTCCTCTACATTAAATCAAGGAAGTTATGGATCTCAAATTCATTTAATGTGGCCACCAATTACTCCAGCTATTAATCAACCAACAAAGCAAACTGCAGGAGTCATAATCAACTGCTCATGCTAACAATGAATCCCAAATATTTGCTAAGTACATCTATATCAGTAAATTCATCTCAATCCAACACTGTTCTCCTCCTTTTATAATGTCAATAAAATCACTTGCAAACATTGTATTCAGTATTCTTCTGATAACAACTACAAAAAAAAATCTTTGTATATGCCTCTTTACCCAGTTCAGGCTTTGTATTCATCTCCCATGGTGTGCAGGTAATGGGTCTGAAGGCAGCAAAAGTTGGTGGAGTGGGCCGTGAGAATAGCATTCTCTTGCAAGCTAATTGCTTCAATGAGAATGTTACAAAGCCTTCAACAAGGGAGGCTGCCTTCAGGTGGGGGAAGAGCACTGGATTCTAACGGAGAGAGAGGTGCAGTGAAACTGGAATTTAGGGTTCTCATATTCATCAGAATCCTCTCAAAGATCCACATTCCAATTCTTAGCGCGCCACTCTTCCCCAGTCAATGTCCTAACTTTTGGTAAACTGCCTGGAGAGGCTGTGGTGTCAACTTGTGTTGTTCTTCAGCAACTTGAAAGATAAGATTTGGGTCAAACACAAACAGGTGGGATCCTTTACAGCTTGGGGTCCAGCCCACTTGCTTTTGACTATAAGTCAAAAGCTTGACCACTTTGACCTTAGGTCTCTGTGCACAGGAAATCCCTGCCTATCCTATAGAGCCCCTTTACCCATTAGCACTTGCAAGGCTCTGTCTCCCCAGGGTACCCTCAGGTTCCCTTTCAACAACCCCTGCTTTTGTTACTCTGAGTTTCTTGATCTGAGCTCTCCTTTCTGGGTCCTTCACCTCATTTATGTCCTCATTACTATTTTCTGTTTCTACTGTACCTGAGAGTCATCTGAGACAATGCTGAAGTTCCTTCACCCTTGAGGGGGATCCTCATGGGGCTTCTCTTAGAGGTGTGTAATGAGTTTCTCTCAGAAGCTCAGAGAAATTACATATTTAAAAAAAAAAACACACCTTTTTAATGTTGTCAATTGATGTTTTATTTGATTTGGTTTGTTTGATTTCAAAAGCCAGAATAAAGGCCTGACCCTTTTAGGAAGTGAGATAGTAAACAAATTAGAAATAGGGGAAGAATTATGCTTCCTTTTAAAAGGAATTACAGAGCCATTCAGAGAAAAGAGGAAGGAGACAGGTTCCAAAGTTGTCCAGTGTTTCAGTAAAACAGCAGTGATGGCTTAGATGGGAGAAGCTAAGCACCATGTGGACATTCATGGCTTAGAGATGTAGAACAAGTTGTTCACACCTGCATCACAAATAACAGCAAAACTAAGCTGGAAGATGTGATGTGATGTTCTTAAAAAGTATAGAGCAGACTCAAGGTTAAGAGAAGAAGCAAATTTAGAGAAATAGAGTGCAGTCACTCTTGCTCCTTGTAGCCTAACTTCGATGGGTTTGTTTTCCTTATGAGTAGAAAGTTAAACCATGCTGTTATCTAAAGAAGCTTTTTGTCAGTGAGGTATTGAGTGCTCATTTTTCTTGGGCCACCCCAAGCAGCCACTCAGGGAGTGGCACCCTCCTAGTTCCCCAGAGGGATTAGCCAGCTCAGCAGCTGTCATGCCTGCAAACCTCACACCTTTTGCTAATAATGGCTCACTTCTGAGCACCCACCATCTGCCACACCAGGCCAGCCTCAGGGCTTGAGGCACCCTGACGCTGCTGAGGTTGAGCAGGCCGCGCTCTGCCTTCTTGTTTCAGCTCATACTGTAAACGTGTTCTTTCCGTGGTCCATTCAGTGCCACATTTCTTGTTGTTGTTACTGCATTTTTGTGCCTTTTCTTGGTGTTTTCATTGTTTAAAAAAATCTCCAAGTATACTGCTGAAGTCTATGTTAGTGTTGCTATGTGCAAGAAGGTGGTTCCTTAGGGAGAAAATGTATGTGCTAGATGGGCTTCATTCCAGATGTGTTAGAGCACTGCTGGCTGTGAGTTCAACGTTAATGAATTAGCAGTGTATATTACATAGGGTGTCTTTAAACAAAAACACCCATAAAACAAAGTTTTGTATTGATTGGTTGCTGAAAATGGTGTGACCAAGGCTTGCAGGAACCCTAATGCTGTATTTCCTGAGGAGCAGTGGTTCCTATTCACTAACTCAGTATTGACAGCAGCTTTATAGCACATAAGTACCGTGAATTACAAGAATCAATTGTTTCTGTCTCCATTTCACTCCACAGAGAAGCAAAATGATGCCTTACCCCTTTGGCAGGAGAGAAAACAGCAAGCCAGCGTCCAACTGCAGGGCAAGCTGGAGTTAACAGAAGCACAGAGACTCAGACTGGTTTCACCTCATTTTCTTTAATGTTTCTAGTCTTTCCTCCAGTGATTTCCTTCTGCATAGGCCTTCCAAAGTTCAGTCTCATGAGCAGTTTTAACCAGATTCATGTGCCTTAACAGAAAAATAGCAAAACAGTTGGAATTGCTGGCCTCCTAGTGGTATTCTTAAGGTTTTCTTAGAAGAGGGATACAAATATTTTTAGGAGAAAAAAGTCACCATTTAAAAATTGGTTTAGAGACTCTTAATCATAGGAAACAAACTGAGGGTTGCTGGAGGGGAGGTGGGTGGGGGATGGGGTCACTGGGTGAAGGACATGAAGGAAGGCACGTGATGGAATGAGCACTGGATGTTACATGCAACTGATGAATCACCGAACTCTACCCCTGAAACTAATAATACACTATATGTTAATTAATTTAATTTAAATAAAAAATTAAAAAATTAAAATTGGTTTATACTTGGGGTGCCTGGGTGGCTCAGTCAGTTAAGTGTCTACCTTTGGCTTGGGTCATGATCTCGGGGTCCTGGGCTCAAACCCCGCATCAGGCTCCCTGCTCAGCAGGGAGTCTGCTCCTCCTTCTGCCCACCGCCCCCCCAACCCTGCTCATGCTTTCTCTCTCAAATAAATAAATAAAATCTTAAAAATTGGTTTATATTCAATATATGCCTGATTCCTAAAATAAAAAACACACATTTGTCATATAGTGTAGAGAAGGTAAAAAGAATTAATATTTAATTCTCAAAATTCAATCTCAGAGATACTGTCTCATTTTACAGATGAGGAAAGCACACCTCCGGTCCAGACGGTACCTAAATCCGCACCAGCAACAGCATGCACAGACAGGCCATCTGCCTCCATGCTCATGGTCTTCCCGTTTTTCCACACAAATCACCCTTCATCGCTGGCCTTCAGCACCACGGCAGACTGTAGATAGGACTCCTGCCGGACAATGAAAACAGGAGGGAACTGAAGGAGCAGTTAACCACCCAAAACCCCAGTGTAGACAAGTTCACACTAAACTCTTCTCAATCTTGGGCGCCTGGGTGGCTCAGATGGTTAAGCGTCTGCCTTCAGCTCAGGTCATGATCCCAGGGTCCTGGGATCGAGTCCCGCATCGGGCTCCCTGCTCAGCGGGAAGCCTGCTTCTCCCTCTGCCTCTCTCTCTCTCTCTGTCTCTCATGAATAAATAAATTTAAAAAATCTTTTAAAAAATAAATAAATAAATAAACTCTTCTCAATCTCATTTTTTGTCATCTTCTTCCTCCATATCTAATTTTTCCTCATTTTCTGGGTTTTGTACAAGTTCACAGCCACCACTAAATGACATTGGGACTTTGTCACCAAACCCTTGCTCCTTATTCTTCCTCCTCCAAGATTCTCTCTTCTCTTCCTGCCTACATCATGATGCAGGCTTTCAAAATTACCCACTGTGATCTCAATAGCTTTAACTTCCTGGACACTCCACCTCCCTGTTCTGCCTTTTTCACCACTTACCTTTTCCTTCTATAAAGTGCTGGCTCTAAGCAGTTGAAATGGGGGTGATTTCTGTCCATTTATATATGACACACTTTGAGTTTGTTTTAAAAAAACACAAGAAAACTGATTTCTGAATTATTTAGGGGGAAGTTTATGATTTCATTTAAAAATAAAATACAGGTGAGTTTCACTTTGAGAATTCAGACTCTGAACCTCAGCTCAGTGTGTGGTGTCCACATGACACATTCCCAGATGCATCCACGTCCACCTCTGCTCTGCAGCACACACATCAGATGGAGAGGACAATGACCTTCAGGAACCTTGGAAATTAGTCATTTACAAAAATGCAAAGTATACATTTTGTATAGAAAACTGTATAATACCTAATTCAGAATTTGTCCTTTATTATAATTGCCATGTTTTAATAAATTTTACTCCTTTTCCTATAAAAGCAAAATGCTCGCCATACTTCAGGCACCAAGCTTAAAACTTAGCCTTTTTTAAAAAAAATTTTTATTTATTTGACAGAGCGAGAGCACAAACACGTGAAGTGGCAGAGGGAGAGGGAGAAGCAGACTCCCCACTGAGCAGGGAGCCCGATGTGGGGCTCGATCCCAGGACCCCGGGACCATGACCTGAGCTGAAGGCAGATGTTTAACTGACTGAGCCACCCAGGTGGCCCAAAACTTAGCCTTTAAGATAAAAACAATTTCCCCATATCTGTCTCCAACATTACACATTTCACACACAAGCTTCTTTGCACAATTTGTTTATTTACTCAGAGAGCATGAGCAAAGGGAGAGGGACGAGCAGACACTGCACCAAGTGTGGAGCCTGACATGGGGCTGGATCTCAGGACCCTGGACTCATGACCTGAGCCGAAATCAAGAGTCGAGTGCTGAACTGACTGAGCCACCCAGGAGCCCCGACAAGGCAATGTAATTGTATGTGGAAATCTGTTCATTTCTTTTTTATTTCCGTGACTTTATCCTAGTCTTCTCTTTGGGCTTTACTGTCCTTTATCTGACTCCAAATTACAAAATGATAAGTGAAAATCTATTCTGGCCTTGTCCTGGTACATGGCTAATGGTCAAAATAACAAATATGAACAGATACTGTCCACCCCTTGCAAGGGTTAGGTTTGTAGCACGATTCTTAGCCACTCGGGAACACAGGTGCACACCCGCTGGCAGCTCCTACTGGGTGAAGAGCAGGCCATCCCTCGAGGGTGTAGCTGGGAGCAGCAGACGGCAGTTGAGAATCATTGCCAGCCCTGTTTGATGTCATATGATAAGGTCGCTGAAAGGACAAACTGTACCAGTTTGTCCACATCCACCTCTAGGATTGCTTTTGCTGTCTGTAACCCTCACTTCCCTGGCAGGTGGACTCTACTCCAGGCCTTGCACTGAGTTTTCACTGGGCCAGGGAGGTTGGACGGAGATCGGGGTGGGGGGGTGCCCCCCATGGCCTAGGCTTCACTGCAGACAAAAGTGTATCTCTGTGAAAGCCATCATTCCAATGCTAAAAGCCACTTACAGGTGAGCCACTAAAAGCCATCCTTGATGTACATTAACCAGAAATAAGGAAAAAAATGCAATCCATGCCACGTGCAACCAAGCAAGTATGTAAGGCCGAGAAGCCACTGCATCAGGAAAACCTCACCTCATGAACAAAAGAGAAAATCTGGGTCATCAAGAAAAATTGCTGAAAATCTATGAAAAGCCAAATTTTCCAGTTTTTTCTAAGAGACCTATTCCAAATGTAGATTGGAACATCTCAAAAGTAATGGTTTGTGTCAAAAGACATGCATTTTGGGGCACCTGGCTGGCTCAGTAGAGCATGCAACTCTTATGATCTCAGGGTTGTGAGTTCAAGCCCCATGCTGGACATGGAGCCTACTTAAAAAACAGAAAAGACATGCATTTTCTTGTTTGAGATAACAAACAATAAAATGACACATGCCCAAGTATGACCGATTCAGCCATACAGACATTCCTATTACAAGGTTTTCATCGGTGAAGACTGGTCACAGGTCCCACGATCACTAGGTATGCAGGGCTAAATCTAAGCAGCAGTTGTTGTGGAACGTCCATCAGAAAGGAGGTGGGCAGCCGTGTGTAGGAAGCACTAGAGGCCCACGTCTGATCACCGGAGGGAAAGGTCAGTAAATGCCTTCCCTGTGCATGGAGCCGACCCAATGCCAAGTGAGTCCAGGACTGATGGGACAAAATGGCCTGCGGCCCCCAGGGAACAGAAGTCATGTTGCACTGACTGCATTACTGGAAGACAGCCAGCATGACGTCCTTGTGGATACAATGAGTCTGCTGATACCCTCCCCCAGCATTCAGACACAAAACTTACAGACTCATTCATCCCCGCCTAATGATTTTAGTGAACAAGTTTTCATTCAGAAATCCCAGAACTCAATCCTCACATAATTCTCCTATTCTAAGAATATTCTAAGCAACTTTCTAAATTTGGGGACTACTAAAGAACACTATCCAAAATCTCCGCATACTTCTTTGCCAACATATATCATCCTCTAGTGTTGGGAGGGTTATGTAAGCTCCTGTTTTCACTTCCAACCCATCTTGAAGGAAGGACAGATGGAGCAGCGTGCTTCCTGCTTAGAGCTGCAACTGAACTGTGGTTCTGCATCTCCTCACCTGACCAGACAGGGGCCAGGGGCGGGGCAGACCTCAGACTAGATGCTGCACGCACAGCAACAGGCAGGTGTGGACAACATGCAGATCACGGGCACGACCCAAAGGAGACACATTCCAAGAAAACATCAGCCCATAAGTAATAGTGTGTAACACAAATGTCTGGTTTCCACCTGCCTCTGGCACGCTTCCCCAGACACCAGATATCAAAATCGCAAACCCTCAACTGCATGATATATTTCCAGAGGTTTCAGACCAAACTTCTTACCTTTTCATTTAAATTGACAACTTAGGGGGCGCCTGGGTGGCTCAGTCACTTAAGCGTCTGACGCTTGGTTTCAGCTCAGGACGTGATCTCAGGATCGTGAGATCCAGCCGGGCTGCAGGCTCCATGCTCAGCATGGAGTCTGCGGGAGATGCTCTCTCTCCCTCTGCCCCTCCCCCCACTTGCATGCTCTCTAAAACAAATATTTAAAAAAATTAAAAAATAAATTTAAGACTTAGGAAGTTCACAATATCATAATACAAAGTTTTAGTCTTGTGACACTTTACCATCTTCAGAACTATCCTTTTGAAGTATTTAAAGTTATATATTTGGGGGCACCTGGGTGGCTCAGTCAGTTAAGCGTCTGCCTCTGGCTCAGGTCATGGTCCCAGGGTTCTGGGATCAAGCTCTGCATCAGGCTCCCTGCTCCGCAAGAAGCCTGCTTCTCCCTCTCCCACTCCCCCTGCTTGTGTTCTCTCTCTCGCTGTCTCTCTCTCTGTCAAATAAATAAATAAAATCTTAAAAAAAAATAAAGTTATATATTCGACCCCACAATAGTGGGGTTGGCTCACTGTAATGCCAATGGAGAACATTACACATTTGTGGTAAGAAATACGTTCACATACTCCACTCTCCAGAACCCGCACAGTGTTAGCTGTTGCCCCCCACAGATGTCCGGAGCCACAGAAACAATTTGCTCAGGGTTAGCTGCTTTGCCAGCCAATTTCTGACAACACAAAACAGGAGTCCTTTAAGAGGAAAACATAATTTCAAAGCATGGAATTTCTTTTGAGGTTTTGACAGTTTTTCTATGAGCCCAAAATCAGGAAAAAATGTTTATTCCAGGTTACCTAATATACCACCATATTTCTTGATACTCCTGATAATTTTTTAAAAAATTCATCTGTTCATTTACACAGGAGTATTTTGCTCACTTCTTATCAGAAAACCAAGAGAAGCAGAAACTTTTCTGATCACACACACATTTTTGGAGGACGCACTTGGAATTCCCCACTATCCGCCAGCTGTAATTCCATGTTGTTTTTATGAAACTATCCATTTTCTCTTACAGAATTCAGCCCTGGCTGGATATTAGCTCTTACTAATACTAGTTTTAGATTTGACTCTTAGTTTTTTTATTATTATTTTATTTTTTTAGAGAAAGAGACTGTGCAAGTGGTGGGGGCAGGCAGAGAAAGAGGGAGAGAGAATCCCAAGCAGACTCCACACCCAGCACAGAGCCCTACACGGGGCTGGACCCCAGGACCCGGGCCTCTTCAGGGCAGATGCCCACGTGCCATTTGTGACTCCAGCAGACTGGCAAGCTGCCTCCCATAAGGACGCCCCACATGCATCCCACTCACCACCTCAGTGTGGGAGAATACATCACCAACAAAGGTGATTTCATACATTTTTTACTTAAAATCAATTAATATATAGTGTATTATTATTTTCAGAGGTAGAGTTCAGTGATTCATCACTTACATACAACACCCAGTGCTCGTTACATCATGTGCCCTCCTTACTGCCCATCCCCCAGTAACCCCATCTCCCCAACCTACTCCCCTCCAGCAAACCTCAGCTTGTTTCCTAGAGGTAAGAGGTTTGTCTTATGGTTTGTCTCCCTCTCTGATCTTGTCTTATTTTATTTTTCCCTCCCTTCCCCTATGTTCATCTGTTTTAATTCTTAAATTCCACATATGAGTGAGATCATATATTTGTCTTTCTCTGACTTGCACACATTTTCATTGTTACCTGTCCAACAGGAAAAAAATCATTCCATTTCCTTTTCTTTAACTATGTCACCTCCTGAAGCATTTGCTAGTTAGACCAGGCCCACCACTGGCACCCGAGAGGCCCTTGAGCTGCCTGTCCTAAGCAGTCATCACCCGGGGCTGCCAAGGGGGCTTGTTCCAGCCAGCACGGGCAGGTCCAAGGGTTGGGCCACCCCCACAGGCTCCAGGGAGCCTCTGACCAGGACAAGGGCATGGGGAGGCAGAAAGTCGGTCCACGAAGACAGTGACCACTTTGGAACTGGGGGAAGGGTCAGGTTGGTGCAGGGAAGGACACATCCACCTGTGGTTTCCATGGTGACCACAGAGTGCAAACATGGACTCCTCAACTTCAGCATCCCTGCAACCACACTAAGGATGGGATTGTCGTGTCCTGGATGATAATCATACGAAGTGATAACATGGTGGATTTTTTTGAATGGCATGTTCTGCTAGGAGGAAAACATTTTAAATATTTGAGTTTTAGTTAAATGAATATGTATTTAATTTAAAAACAACAATGCCCAAGACCGTCCCTCACACAGAACTCTTTTACATGATAAAAACAATACTTGATTGAAAAATTCAGACAATCTATGAGGCCGTACAGTAGAACTCTGACTCCTCTCTTCCCCACCCCCTCCAGAATCTCATCCTGCAGAAACATCCCCTCAGGGCTTCCCACATCTCCTTCCAGACCTTCATGTCTCCAAGTGAAACAGCTCGCACTCCGTGAGCTTATCTGAGCCAGCCCCTCCCCTTTGGCTGCCTGTCACCCCGCCCCCCCTCACAGATGAGCAGTCTGTCACCCAGTTGTCACTGGTCAGTAGGAGCTGACCAACTCTCCACCAGAGGCCAACATATCTCACTCTGCAGCTGAAGGAAACATAAAAGCCACGTGTTTGCATTACAGGAAATCTAGGTTTCTCATTCCCAGATCCTAGGGTATACAACAGCAAAATGGATTTCAAATAAATAATAAAAGAGAAGTAAAAAGAAACTATCTCCCATCCTAAGGGGATTATGTAAAAAAATAGTCTTTAAAATGTGGACTTTCAGAACTTTGGCCAGAGCAAAAGCCGCACAGATCTTGTTGGTTTCCATAGTTACCAAGCTCCAAGGTGCCACGGCAAGAGAGGAGCTGCCTGACTCAGTGGGTCCCACCTCTGGCCACAGGGCCCTGGGTGGTCCCCTCGTGGTCCTCACCCCCCAGTCTGGCCCTGGCTGCCCTTCCCACCCAGCACCTGCCACTCTGACGGGTGCAGCTGCATAGTGCCGAGCTCTGGGCCCATCCTTCCCCCTGCCAGACAGCCTTCCCACACTCTGCACAGACTTCGGGGCTCAGGACTCAGGGCTGGCAGCCTTGTCAGAGGGGGCTGGGCTGACCCTTCCTGCATTTCTGTGGCCCTCGTGTGCACAGGGTCATGACTGACCCCTGGACTGCGCTTCTGGGGGCAGGAGCACACCTTCGTCTTGCAGCCAGGCCTTCTTGTCCAGCCCCACAGGGGAGCGCCCACCATTGCCCAGTGTTTGGTGCTCACACTTCTCCACCTTCTCCAGGTTCCAAGTAGTAGAGGATCATCATAGAAAACAGAAACACAAAGAAGGGGCGCCTGGGTGTCTCAGTCGGTGAAGTGTCTGCCTTCGGCTCATGTCGTGATCCCGGGGTCCTGGGACCGAGCTCCACATCGGGCTCCCTGCTCAGTGAGGAACCTGCTTCTCCCTCTGCCTCTGCGCCTCCCCCTGCTCGTGTGCTCTCTCTCTCTGACAAATAAATAAATAAAATATTTTTTAAAAAAAGAAAAAAATGAACTAAGCCTTCCTCCTAACGCTGCCGAATCTGGTTTGTACGCAGTTTGTGTGCTAGTGTTCTGCACACAACCAGAGCCTTCTCTTACTCTTATCTCCCTGCATGAGCACAGGGTTGGGTGCTGCCTACACCTTCATGCACCAACCCTTAGGGTTCCAGCTCAGAGCCTTACGCAGCCTCACTGCTCCCAAGTCGTGCTCATAACCTTCATCCCAGGTCCCTGTCTCTGCCAGCCATTCTCTGAACTTCGGCTAATTCTTGGTCACTGCAGACATTTGTGCATTCATTAAGCTGACCCACAAGCCTGCTCCCCTGCTGTCCTGGCATAAAGGGCACAAGAACCCTTCTGCTTTTTGTCTCATGGGCCCTCACCATGTTTGCTGCATTTTACAATCCAGTTCTACAATCAAAGTGATTCAGACGCACCCACACTACAGAAGGCACGAACTCGACAGCCTTGGCCACTTAGGGGCCAGCGGCTCAGTGTCCTTCAGAGCTGACGGAGGCCCTGCGTCAAGGACAAGCTGAACGAGAGGAACTGAGCAGACTCACATTCACAAGCCTGCAGAGCTCAACGTTTGGGAACATGAAGGACTGCAAACAAACATGGCCTTTTCCAAGTCACGGAGGACAGCTGGCTAGGAGGTGACCTGCAGCTGGGCCTCTAAAGTGTCCAGGTACAAGAACGAAGCTCACACGTGACTGTCAGGTACTGCGGTGATTTGGGATGGGACCAGGGAGGGGAAGGACGTGGCCGGCTGGACTAGGGTAACCCAATAATCAATCACAGAGTCCTCTGAAACCACAGCTCCGGGGGCGCCTGGGGGTCTCAGTCAGGTAAGGGTCCAAATCTTGACTTCGGCTCAGGTCACAATCTCAGAGTTGTGAGATGGAGCTCCACACTGGGCATGGAGTCGGCTTGAGATTCTCTGCCCATCTCTCTCCCTCACTCATACAACAATCAGGCATAAAGCAGAAACATCCTGAGCACACATGCCCATGGTTCTCTGCGAGCAAACAGACTCACCCCAGTGCCTCAGGTCAGCGCCCTCCGTCCTCCGGGACATCCCCTTCAGTGTAGTCCACTGTCCAGTAACTTTCTGTACTAAGTCCCACACTTTAAATGCTTCACTGAAGATTTAAATCATTTTAAAAGTATCCCTTATTAGAAGCATCATCCTGGGTAAAGGCCAAATATAAAATATCACTCCCTCAACCACTGCAATGAACCGGCCGCCAAATCAGGATGCCCCAGAGAGGGTTCCTGACAACTGCAACTCCAGTTTGAGGCTTGCTTTCTGCTGTGCTGCTCAGGAGCAGGTACATCACGGACGTGGTACCCGTGGTGCCCGGGCTCACGGCGTCCAATGGCTGCCCAGACAGCGCAAATGTAGGCAAACGGGGGCACCAGGCGGTCAGTCCTCCCACGGCCTGGGGCCCTCCGCACTCCCTGTGCACACTCACACCCTCTGCATTCTGTCGGGGATCCAGCCAGCTCTACCTGCCAATACATCCAGAATCCAGCTGCTTACCACCTACACATCCTGGCCAAGCTCCCGCAGGTCATCCGGCTTCTGAACTTCTGACCGATTCTCCACAGAGCAACCACACTGCCATGCTATCCTACCACCAAAGAGCCACCGGTCCCGCCGCTCGGGTCAGCGTCCTGGCCATGCCAACAAGACCCTGCCCCCACCACCTCTGCCTCACTGCACCACAGCCACAGCACTGCGGTGATTCCACCTCAGGGCCTTTGTGGTCACGACTCCCCTACCTGGGACACCCCCCACACAGGCCTTCGCCACAAGTGGCCCCAGAGCCCACCCCCATCCCGTGCCCACCACGACCATCTGAAATGGCAGCCGGCCCTCAATCTCATCTTGCTCTTCTCCAGGGCATGGTCCCTATGGCTCAGCTCCACCAAGTCTGCTTCTTCTATGGAGCGAGCACCCCGAGGGCAGGCGAGCACTCAGGTGGGAGTTGCGCCCAAGCTCACCACTAGAGGGCGGGGGACCCCCTCTCCCATGGGGACCCCTGTGCTGCAGCCCCACAGGGGCGGGCACCCCCTGCCAGCTACCTGCCTGGACAGCCACTGCTCTTCGGGACTGCTCTCCCTCTTGGGACGAACACGCCGCCCGCGTCTGCCGCACAAAAGAGGAAGAAAAAAAACCCCACCGGGCTGTCAGGGAGCTGGGTGGCCACCGGAGGGCTGGGGAGGGGCACACACACACACAACCCAGAAGTGGAGGTCCCAGTGTCAGCGCAACACGGGCTGGCCAGACGCAGCAGGAAACAGCTTGAGGACAATGATTTCCCCTGAGCCCCCAGCCCCTGCCCAGGGCTTGCCCTCCTGCAACCCCAGCATGACCCACCTGGCTTCACCCCAGCCTCTTGGCCTGGCGCCCTGGGTCCGGGACCCCTGAAGCTGGGTGTTTATGGGTATTTTTGGAGGAGCAGGCCCAGACTCCCAAGGCATTCCCAAGGGGCCTTGACCAAAGACGGGCTCGGAACTCTGCTGCTATACCCAGCCTGGCTCTGGCAGACGCCGTGGTCGGGGACCCTGGGGTGGGGCTCCTGCCCCCACATCCCCAGGTCAGGAGAGGGGGCTCAACTCTCTCCCCAAAGTTCAAACAATCCCTTTCCTCCTCATCTACACTATGAACCCCGCCTGACCCCAGCCCAGAGCCTCAGCTTCTGGGCGGGTCTGGTCACCGGCCAGAGCGAAGCCTGGAGCCTGCAGCCCCACCCCCACCCTCCAGGCCTCGGGGAGTTTCCGCATCCTGGCAGGCGGCCCACCCCAACTCCACGGGGACGGCAGCCCCTACGCTCGGGACCCTGCGCACCGCACCCTGTGTGGCTCTTCGCCTGTTCATCTGCGTCTGTCATGCTCTTCGTTACGTAATAAGCCGCTAAACGTAGCGCAGGAGCAGCTCTAGCAAAGGATGGAATATGCCAGGAGCAGGCTGTGGGAACCCCGAGTCTCAGCTGGTTGGTCACCCGTAGGCGTGACAAGCCCGCACCCCCCACGTGCGACTGGGGGTCAGTCTGCGGGTCTGCACTAGTTCTAGCAGTCAAGGTCAGATCTGAAGCCAGACTCCCAGATGGCTCAGACAGTTGCAGGGTTGGTTGGTGGGGGAAAATCCCAAACAGTTGTTGTCAGAAGAGCTGTGAGTAGAGGCAAAGGTGGCTTTCTCTTTAAGTACTGGACGCCACAACTCTGCCCTCAGTCACTGCTGCCCCAAGGTCCACACTGAGCTGGTCTGGTCTCTCCTTCTCCCTCAGCTCCGGCTGGGAGGCCAGAGCCTTACCACCCAGCTACATGCCCCCATCCGAGTCCCCCGTCAGGTCAGATGCTTGCATCCACCCAACACCACCTGCTGCACCCACGGCCCAAGCGGACCGCATCACCTGCACTGCCCAGCAGGCTGCTGACCCTGCTTCCAGCCTAAGCCCCTCCGACTCGGAACACAGAGCCTCAGCTACCACTCGCAGGGACCCCTGAGCCTCCCGTGCCTCCCCTGGTCCTGGGAGGACAGATGCCTGGTGGGGTCCCTCCTTGGCCTCCCCCATCTCAGCAAAGGGCCCCTCTGCCCTCCAGGCTCAGGAAACCTGTTCTGTCATCTTTTCCCTCGTGCTCAGCACCCTGCCCAGCCACAAGTCCTGCTTCAAAGAACATCCTTAATCTGCCAGCAGCAAAATTGAGGACACGAGAAACCCCAGAACTGTGCTGTCCAACGAGGCAGCTTACCTGTGGTGTTCAAGTTTCAATTACTTAAATAGGATAAAACTGAAAATTCAGTTCTTCAGGCACACTGGCCACATTCCAAGTGCTCAGGACGGCTAGAGGCTGCCTGGCTGGACAGCACAGACCAGAACGTTCCCGTCATGCTAGAAAGTCCAGATCGGAGGGGTTGTTCCAGAAGCCACGTCTCTAGCCTTTTCAAAGTCAATTTCAATTTAAAAAATAGGGAACTTAGAAATTAAGAAACTTAAGAAGCATCAACCAACTGCAATATCTGAACCTTTTTTGGATCCCATTCTCATACATGAACTCTTTAAAAAGCCTCATGGGAGGGACACCTTCGGCTCAGGTCATGATCCTGGGGTCCTGGGATCAAGCCCCGCATCGGGCTCCCCGCTTACCAGGGAGCCTGCTTCTCCCTCTCTCTCTCTGCCTCTCCCCCTGCTTGTGTTCTCTGTCTGTCAAATAAATAAATAAAATCTTAAAAAAAAAAAAAGGCTCATGGGAGATAACCACATGTGGAGATTTTCCATTAATTTGCTTGACTGAGGTAATCATTTCACTATGTATAGGTAATAAAATTGTCACATTGTACAGCTTAAATACATACAATTTTTACTTAAAACATATAAATAAAAAAGTTTAAAACATAAGGGACACTCAGGGAAACATGAGCACTGTCTGTACAAACAGGCATGTGTACATCCAGATTTTAGCTGTGATGATGTGTTTAAACTTGTCTTTTACAGACACACTGAATCACAGGTGAAATGTTAGGACGTCTGGGATTTGCTCTGAAACAGCTCAGGGCGAGGGACACGGGAGTGGGGGGGTGGTGGATACGAGGGGCCAGGCGTTGGTCACTGTTAAAGCTGGCTGATGGGAAGATGCAGATGCCCTGAACTATTCTCTCTACTTATGCAAATGTTAGACGGTAAATAGCAATAAAAGGTAAAGTACACATGAAGGTAAAGAAACACACAGCGCATTCACGGACACTTCCTGTCATCCCCACGCCGCCCCACCGCCCCCGGCTCTGCCCTGGGTTCCTGGAACGACCTCATACCCCATTCTGCTGTACCCACTCCTGCACCCCTGGGTCCACCCCATTTAGAAAGATAGTTCAAGATAAAAATGTGCATGGACACAACGCTCTCCTTTTGAGAGCTCTACAAAGGCCTGCCTTCTGTCAGAACCTACGCAAGGTTCCTCCACGAACCAGCTCATGTTTCTAGACATGGCCTTGGTGGGCGGGGGGGGGGGGGGTGCCTCTCTCCCTGGGGAAGGGTCCAGGTGGTAAGCTGAAAGTACTTCAGACTTCAGTACTTTGAGGGAAGGAAAAGGCCAGTTCCTCCTGGCAGTTAACATCCCTAGATGCTGGGTAGAAAAGGAGAAATTTCAGGGAGTGCTTCCTGCTAGGCTTATCTGGTCTGGTGTTACCTACACCTGCTGTAGGCAAGCCCTGAGCCTCAAGCCTGGAAGGGACCCCAGAAACCTCAGGGTGTGCAAAAGCTATGAATCTCAAACCAAAAAAAAAGAAAAAAAGAAAACAAAAGCTGCACTTGGGGAAGCTTGAGGAAAATGACTCAAAGTGTCCCCACAAACTTTTACACAGCTGGAAAGGGCCCTGAAGGAGCAAGACAGAGGATCGTGGGCTCTTGAGGCCAACGTGGAGGCCCACAGACTTGAGGTGCGTCCCCACCCCTGGGGGCTGGCTCAGATCTGGCAGGAGTAGGAGGCCCTATCTTGTGAGTGTCAGGGGGCTGAGCAGGATGCTTCACTGTGAGAGCCACTGATCGGACGGGCTTTATGAGGATGGAGAGACAGGGACAAGAAAAGTAAAGGCAGATTCTCAGAAGGGTGGCAATTCCTGGGGCGTTTTAAAAAGGATGCAGTGGAGAGAAGTCGTTCCCACTTTTTCATTTAACTAGGGAATCAGTTCATGAGTGCCGGGGCTCAGGAAATTTTAATGAACTTCCCAAAGCAGCGGTGACCAGCAGCAGAGCCAGTGCCCCGTCAGCTCGGGGTGACCAGGCTCCCAAGGACTGGAGAGAGCTGCCGGGTGGGGCCCAAGTCCACTCTCGTTCCTGTTTACCCAACGCACTCACCTTGGTGTCCATGGGCTGGGATGTTGCCAAGTTAACATGGTTTCCCTTCCAAGGGAAACAGCTGATGAGTCCTGGCTGCCTCTCAGGTTCCTTGTTCCTAAGACAAGATACATAAATGCCAATCCCTCATCCCCTTAGAAAAATGCAAAATTAAAACATGCACAGACACCAATACTATAATTTTCCCAAACTAAAAAAAAATAAGGATTGAGTTCAGGAAGCTTGGGGTTATCTCATCTCACGCGTCCCTCCCCCTCCAGGTCAGTGCAACGGGTCCCCACCCCCAATTCACACCTGCACTTGGGCTGACCAGCAGTGAAGAGGAAGAACTGGACCCCAGGCAAGGAGGTTCCTACGGAGCGAGCGGCCGGCTTCTTCCTGTCAGTGTCAAAGTGCGGTCAACAGGGATGGACACACTCGCCCCAGCTCACACTCCCACACAGGACTCTTGGCCAGTTTACTTCATGTCTGTCAGGAAAGCAAAGATTGTTCAAAGACTTGACGCCAGCAGCTCGCCTTTCCCCTTTACGCCTCCGAAGGTCTAGGGTCGAGTGTGGACGCGCGCTGGGGGTCCAGGACCGCTGCCAGGGCACCAGACGCACCTGTGATCTGACCAGGCTCAGGGCTTAGTGCCCTGGGGCGAGCCCCTTACCCTTGCAAGGCTCCATCTCCCGCCAGTGTGGCGGGGACGACTCCAGGCCAGCCCTGGCCCCGCACAGCTGAGGCTGCTCCACCGCGGGACACTCCGCACCTTCTCGCAGGACTCGCGGCGTCCCCAGCACCAACAGCCCGGAGAGAGCTCACGCCGCGCCCCGGCCGGGGGCTCCTGGCACGGCCCCGCCCCGCCCGCTGCATCCACACACCTGCAGGCCAGCATCGCCCCCCCCCCCCACAGCCCCCCCCCCCCGCCGGGTCCCTCCGGCCACACCCTCGAGGACCCCGCCCCCGAGCCCTAGCCTCGCCGCCGACCCACACCCGGGCCTTCCCCGCCCAGTCCGCGACCCCGGAGCCGCTGTGCCCACCCGAAGCTCTCGCGGCTTGTCTGCGGCGGGTGCTGTGCCGAGCGGCCGGGGACCACCGGCTCTGAGCCAGTGCAGACCTCAGTCGGGATGCCTGCGGTCGGGAAGGAGTCTTCTCAGACCCCAGGGCAGTGAGGCAGCCGGAGGGGGCCCGCAGCCCAGATTTCCTGCGGGTGGGTTGCAGCGCCCGGCGCAGGCCTGTCTGGCGCTGAGGCTCTTGGTAGGAAAACAGCACTAAACGTTCTTCCGCGGGTTGTGAAGCAGAATGTGGAAGTAAGGCTGAGAGAAAAACACGAATTTCTTGCTTCAAAGAAAGCAAGCGAGGAAATCGTTTTCTCCTGCCTTTCGGAACCGTCAGCAAAGGGGGCGCGGGCTGGAACCCCGGCTAGAAAACCTGCGGGTGCGAAGCCCCTTGTTTGGGTCTCTGCCTGGATTCCTGAAGGCCTTTACAGGGCCGGTATCACAAGTAGTGCGGGGAAGGCGCCACACCACAGGCCAGGGCGGGCTCTTCTGACCTGGAGATCCTAAATCCAGACCACCCATTGTACCCTCCGGGTCTGAGCTGCCTGACCCCTGAACCCTCTGAAACGGTCCCGGTCTCCAGCTGAAACTGTGGGTTGTGTTGTGAGGGTGACCCTGGCGCGGATCTTTGCTCTGGGCGGAAGCTGGGTGAGATTGACATCCCGTGGGTGTAGAAATCAGTCCTCACAGACTCGAGTTTCACCTGAAGCCAGGGCAGGTCCACTGCCTGGGTCTGGGGCTGGTAAGGGTCCCCGCGTCCTTCCCTTTAGGCTGCGTCGGAAGGGAAGGGAAGGGTGGTGAGTCCACCCGCAATAAATGTGAAGGCAGGAGAGAGACTGGGGTTCTCTTACACATTTGCGAGGAAAATGGAAATGAAATCAGATTACAAGACCCTCAGCGCTTTATGGTTGTCCTTAATTCCTTGCACTTAGAAGTATTAATTCCTTGTTTTCCCGTAATAATTAGCAGTAAAACCCTTCTAGGGAAAGACCCTGGGAGGAAGGGAGTTTTTGCTTGTCAGCATGAGTCCGGGGGGTTTAGCTGAGCCGGGAGGCCTCTAGGACCACAGCTGAGAAACAGACTCACTCGATCCAGAACGGTCCATGAGAAACGCGCACGTGCGGTCTTACAGGGTGGGTGCCAGTTAACAGGCGGTGAACAGGGGGGAAGGAGTTTGTTGATGCAAAATGAACACACTTTTTAAAGATTTTAAAGAAACAGAAAACGTTTTATTGGAGCCCAAGTGAGGCCAGCGGCCAGGGACATACAATCTCCCCAAAGAAGGGAGTGCTGTGGGGAAGGAACTTTGGAGCTTTTTACGTAGAGTTCCAAATCATCGTGAGGAAGGACATTCCAGAAAGTTACAGACTTACGTGTTCAATATGTGCAGGGCCGTGTGGCTTTAATCTTATGGGAACCAGGGAGGTTTTTTCCTTTTATTTATGTCTGGAATGGACTTTTTGGGTCATTTTTTTAGTGATGTACAATGTGTGCTTGGAGCAAAAATACAGCCCATGACACACTGACCGTCACATACTGGAAAGCACCTCAGAGAAAACGTGAGGGCAACAACCCCTTTTGGTAATGAGGAAATTGCTAGAAAGCAGCCTGCCGACTGTGGGCCACACGCACACTGGATGTGAGGTTCCCCAGTTCTGGCTTCTGCCCAGGCCCGTCCCCTTGTTGGGAGCCCTTTCCCAATCCCAAGGGGGCTGGCCCAGTGACCAAGCTCACTCTCCCCTGGCTGTAGGAGGCAGGTGTGTGAGCTTCTCCTTGTGAGGGGCCCCTCTGCCCACAAATCAGGGGGTGCAGCAGAGAAGTGAGGACTGCAGGCTGACTTCTGCCTCAGTGTCCTCAATTATAAATTTGACAAAGGCACCTGCCTCCCAGGACTAAGTAAATCCGAAGTGCTTTGAGTAATGCCATAAGCCCCCAGGGAATGTTAGACTTTGTTACTATTCCTCTGGCCCAAGCTTTGCTCTCCCAGATGATAGGTGGGTTGTCTGACAGACTCATTACTAATCATTGAGGTATTAATGGCTAATGATGAGTTAGCCAACACCGCTTCCTGCCACATTTGGATTTCAGTCGGGGAATTCTCATTGTAAGGATGCTTTTAGATGGATCCTTAACAGGATTAAGTGAATTTGTTTTAAGATTCTCATCTCACCCAATAGGAGGAAAGGGGCAGGAGAGTGAAGGAAGTTCATTCTTGGCTCAGACATGCGGTTTCCCACACTATCTCCCATCTGCCAGGCATGTCTCCAAGTCACGGTGTCCAGAAGCAGGAAAGGGGACCCTCTCCTCTTGCACCCTCACTTTCCATTGGCCAAGTGCCCATTCCTAAACCCAGTGCTGGCAAGGACGGAGCTGCCTTGATGCCTTGGCTTTGAGGAGGGACACATGCTGCCCCAAGGAAGAAGGTAGGGGACCCCACCACCCTCACTCGTTGTAATGCCTCAGCCCCAAGGAACGCATCAGCAACAGCGGAGCTACAGTCCTGGCGGACAATCCCAGACCTGCCAGTAGCAGCTCAGAACCTCAGCAGCTTCATCCATAACATGGGGTTGTTGTGAGGAATACATGAGGCTGTCCATGGAATGCACAATCTACATTATCAAGCCTCAGTCAGTCGTGAATGTCAATTATTATGATTATTACCTCCTTTTTTCCCCCAAAGGTCTTCCTCTAGTTGAACTACTTAGTGTAAATATTTAAGTGCTTAACCGGTAAATATTAATGTTTTTGGTATAGTGTGCTGTCTCAGACCCTAAGGATTTCAGATAAGGGATTGCAGACCTGTGTATATTTTTCAGAAGTGCTATAAATAAGATGAAATTTTATTTTTCTTTAATCTTTGTATGAGAGCTATTTGTACATTTCCCCCCGTTTTTCTTAAGATTTTTTTAAAAAGATTTTATTTATTCATGAGAGACAGGGAGAGAGAGAGGGAGAGAGAGAGAGATAGAGAAGCAGAGGGAGAAGCAGGCTCCCAAGGAGCAGGGAGCCTGATGCGGGACTCGATCCCAGGACCCTGGGATCATGACCTGAGCCAAAGGCAGACGCTTAACCATCTGAGCCACCCAGGCGCCCATTTCTTAAGATTTTTTATTGTGGTAAAATACACAACAGAGGAGTGGACTGTGTCTATGATGGTGATTTCTCTAAGCACCTCATGTAAGTGTAATCCTACAGGATTTGTGTTTTTGTGACTGGCTTATTTCACTTAACATGTCCATATCCTTGCCAATACTTGGATTTTTTGTAGTTTTTCAAAAAAATTTTTCAATCTTTATCATGAATATTTAGCAGAAAATATGGTTCCAAATGACCTGATATCACTTCTTCTAGGTACAGTTTTCATATTGTGTATGTCTGTGTGTTTAAACTCTTCCCCCAATGTGGGGCTCAAACTCACGACCCTGAGATCAAGAGTCACACGCTCTTCCAACTGAGCCAGCCAGGCTCCCCTCTTTGCTTTTTTCTAAATAGTAGCCACCCTAATGGGTGTGAGGTGGTATCTCACTGTGGCTTTGATTTGCATTTCCCTGATGATAAGTGATATTACGCATCTTTTCATGTGATTATTGGCCCTCTGTATATCAACTCTGGAGAGATTTCTATTCAAGTCCTTTGCCTGTTTTTTAATTGGGTTGTTCATTTGTTGTTGTTGATTTGTAGGCGTTCTTTGTATATTTTCAATATTGATTAGTTATCAGATATATGATTTTTGCCCATTCTGTGGGTTGCTTTTTTACTGTATGGAGAGTATATTTCTGCGACATTTATTTTTCATGAAATCTTTTTCCTTTTTTGTGCCTTTTGTGTCAGATCTGAGAAATAATTGCCAAATCCAACATCCTACACCTTTGACCTATATTTTCTTTTAAGAATTTTATAGTGGTTAGGGGCGCCTGGGTGGCTCAGTCATTAAGCGTCTGCCTTCAGCTCAGATCATGATCTCTGGGGTCCTGGGATTGAGTCCTGCATCAGGCTCCCTGTTCTGCGGGAAGCCTGTTTCTCCCTCTCCCACTCCCCTTACTTGTGTTCCCTCTCTCGCTGTGTCTCTCTGTCAAATAAATAAATAAAATCTTAAAAAAAATTTTATAGTGGTTAAGTCTTACATTTAGAGCTTTGATCCATTTTCAGTTACATTCTGTATATGGTGTGAGGTAAGGGTCCAATGTCAGTATATGGCGTGAGGTAAGAGCCCAGTGTCATTCTTTTGTGTGTGGACATCCCGTTTCCCTAGCACCATCTGTTGAGAAGATTCCTTTCCCTGTTGAATGATCTTGGCACCCTTGTCAAGAGTCATTTAACCACAAATGCAAGGGTTTATTTCTGGGCTCCTGATTCATTTCTGTTAGCCGGTCAGTCTGCTTCTCAGCCAGAACCACAGTGTTTGATTACTGTAGTTTTCTGGTCAGTTTTGAAATCGAGAAGTGTAACTCCTCCAGCGTTTTCCTTCTTTTTCAAAATTGTTTTGGCTTATTCAGGGTCCCTTGTGATTCCATATGAGTTTTACGAAGGACTTTCCTATTTCTGCAAAAATATCATTGGGATTTTGATGGGCATTGCATTGAATCTGTACATCACTTTGGGTAATACTGATATTTTAACAATATTAAGTCTTCCCATCCATGAGCACAGGATGTGTTTCCATTTATTTTTTAATTTCTTTGAGCAGTGTTTTGTAGTTTTCATTGTACAAATCTTCACCTCCTTGATTAAATTAATTCCTAAGTATTTTATTCTTTTTAATGCTACTGTAAGTGAAGTTATTGTGTAACTTCCTTTTCAGATCATTGTGTACAGAAATGCAACTGATTTTGTGTTGACTTTGAATTCTGCTACTTTGCAGAATTCATTAATCAGATCTAAACAGTTTTTTGTGGGGTCTTTAGGATTTTCTACATATAAAATCAAATCATCTGCAAACATATATTTTACTTGTTCATTTCCAATTTGAAGGCCTTTTCCTTTTCCTGCTTAATTGCTCTGGCTAGAACTTCCCATACTATGTTAAACAGAAGTGGTAAAAGCAGCCATCCTTGACTTGTTCCTGATCTTCCAGGAAGAGCTTTCTTTCATTGTCTGCTGTGTTTTTTCACATATCGCTTTTGTTATGTTAGGGTAGTTTCCTTCTATTCCTATTTTGTTGAGTGTTTTTTTCATGAAAGGGTGTTAAATTTTGTCAAATGCTTTCCCTGCATCAAGATGATTGTTTTTCCCATTTTGTTTGATGTGGCATATCACATTTATCAATTTTTGGGTGTTGAATCATCCTTGCATTCCAGAAAAAAATGACTCTTGGTCATGGTGTATAATCGCTTTAATATGCTTAATTGTTTGCTAATATTTTATTGAAGATTTCTAGATCAATCGATCATAAGAGATATTCGTCTGTAGTTTTGGTGACTTAGTCTTGGCAGGTTTAGTCTCTCTAGGAATTTGTCCAATTCATCTAGGTTATCCAATTGTTGGTGTACAAATGCTCACAGTACTCTTATAATCCATTTTATTTCTGTAGAACTGATAATTTCTCCATTTTCACTTCTGCTTTTAGTAATTTCAATGTTTTGTTCTTCATCTAAAGTTTTGTCAGTTTTGTTCATTTTGAAGAACATTTAGTTTATTGATATTCTGTACTGATTTCCTATTGTTGACTTCATCTGTCACGGTTCTAATCTTTATTTCCTTCCTTCTGCTAGTTTTGGGTTAGGGTTAGTTTTTCTACATTTCCTTAAACTATAAAGTTAGGTTATTGATTTGAGATCTTCTTGGTTTTTTAATGTAAGCATTTGTAACTATAAATGTCCCTTTAGCACTGCTTTTGCTGCATCCCGTAAGTTTTGATGTGCTGTTTTCATTTTCATTTATCTCTAAGTATTTTCTAATCTCCCTGTGATTTCTTTTTTGACCTATTCGTTATTTAAGAGTGTGTTGATTTAATTTCCACAGATTTGTGAATTTTCCAATTTTGTTATTGATTTTGAATTTCATACCACTGTGGTCCTAGAAGATTGTAGAACAGCTGTTTTTAAATTGAGACTTAATTTGTGGCATAACATGGAAAATGTCCCATGTGCACTTGAGAGCAATGTGTGTGCTCTTACTGGGTAGAGTGTCCCGAATGTGTTAGATTTAAAGTCCTCTCTTTCCCTACTTCTGTCTGGGTTTTGTATCCATTATTAGGAGAAGGAAATTAAAGTCTCCAAGTATTATTTTAAAACTATTTCTTCCTTCAGTTGTGTCAAATTTTGCTTCATATATTTCAATGGCCTGCCACTAGGCAAGTAAATGTAACTATGTATCTTGTTTTATGGAAATTTTTATTAATATACAGTGCCCTCCCCTATCTCTTGTAATTTTTTAAAATTTAAACTCATTTTTTCTGGTATTATTGTAGCCACTCCTGCTATCATTGGTTATTATTTGCAGGGAACATCTTTCTACATCCTCTCACCTTTCAAGCTACTTGTCTTTGGATCTAGAGTCTCTTGAAGACAGCATGTAGTTGGAAGATGGTTTTCATCCATTCTGCCAATCTCTGTCATTTCCTTGGAGAGTTTAATCCATTTATATTTAAGGTAATTACAGATAAAGGAGGACTTCTGTCATTTTGCTATTTGTTATGTGCCTTACAGCTTCTTTTTGTCACTCGTTTCCTGCATTACTCTTTTGTGGGTTTTTTGGTTTTGGTTTTTTGTACTGAAACATTTAAACTTTCTCATTTCCTTTTGTGTATAATCTATAGCTATTTTCTTTGTGGTTACTGTGGGGATTACATTTAACATCCTGAAACTGTAACACTCTAATCTGAATTTATACTAGCTTAATTTCAATAACACACAAAAACTCTGCTCCTTTAACATCTCTGTCCCCAGCCCTTTTAGCTGTTGATGCCACAAAACATAAATTAACAATTCTGTTAAATGCACTACTCTCTTAAATTATGTAGAAAACAAAATGTGGAGTTACAAACTGTTGTTACTAGTTTTTATAATTGGCCATGTATTTTTCTTTACTGAGATCTTCATTTCTCCACACAGCTTCAAGTTACTGTCTACCGTCCTTCATTTCACCCTGCAGGACTCCTTCAAATATTTCTTGAAGGACACATCTAGTGGTGAGGCACTCCCTCAGCTTTTATTTACTGACAAATGTCTTAATTTCTCCCTCACTTTTGAAGAACATTTTATTGAATATAGAATTCTTGGTTGAACGTTTTTCTTTTAGGACTTTGCATATATCAACCCACTGCCTCCTGACCTCCAGTTTCTGATGTAAATCTATTAACCTTACTTGGGATAGCCTTGTATGTAATTACCTCTCTCTTGCTGCTTCAAGATTGTTTGGCTTTTGTGTGTCTTAGTGTGGGTCTCTGAGTTCATCTTAACTTGGAGTTCACTGAGCTTCCTGGATGTTTCCTCAAACTTGGGAAACTTTCAGCCATTATTTCTTCAAATACTTGTCTACCTCTTTCTCTCTCTTCTCCTTCGGGGACCCCCATAATGCATAGGTTTCTCTGCTTGTTGGAATCCCACAGGTCCCTTAGGTCCCATTAACTTTTTAATTTTCTTTCTGTTCCTCAAACTCAACTTCCTTTGTCTTGTTACAACCCAGTTTCTTTCTTGTGCTTAAAACCTGCCTCTGAATTCCTCTAGTATTTCATTTCCATTACTGTACTTTTCAGCTCCAGAATTTCTTCACGGTTTCTTTTTGCTTTCTCTTTTTGGATGGTTCCATTTTGTTCACACATTGTTTTGTTGATTTCCTCCACATCTTTTGTCAGTTGAGAGTAAAGGCAGTTGCTTTAAAGTTTTTATCTAGTAAAGCTGCCATCAGGTTTTTTTCAGGGACAGTTTTTTTTTTTTTTTTTTTTAAGTGGGCACATTTTCCTGTAAGAGGAGGGATATTGTGACCCAGGGATCAGGGTAGACTCCGGACCCAACTTGTTACCACAGATCTTGGGGAGACGGGGGTGTCTAGACATTGCTGTGCATCAGAACATTTTCAACATTATTTCATTACAGAAAAGGGTTAGAAGGCTCCAGTGTTTCTACCCAAAAAGGGACAGCTTTTTAACAATATAGGACCTGATCTTCAAATCCTGACTCCTTCCTAACCTTGATGGCTCTGAGATTTCTTGAAATAGAGCCAAAACCACAGGACAAATGTCAGTGGCAATGGCCAGATGGCCCTGTTATGAATGTTGTGCCTTAAGACCTCACAGCCTGGGGCACCTGGGTGGCTCAGTTGGTTAAGCGTCTGCTTTCAGCTCAGGTCATGATCTCATGGTCCTGGGATGGAGCTCCACATCAGGCTCCCTGCTCAGTGGGGAGTCTGCTTCTCCTTCTCCCTCTGCCTGCTGCCAACCCCCTCCCTGCTCATTTCTAATTTTTTTTTTAAGCACTCCTAGCCTAATGGCTTGTGAATAGGCACTCACACATGGGCACACTCACACATTTCAGTAGAGTGCTGTAAGGCAGTATGTGGCACACTTCTAGGCTCTGCTGGTTTCTATCAACAGAATTCAGGCAAGAACCTGCCACAGATCTTCTGTCATTTCTCAATGACATTTCTAATGATTCTTCCTCTGCTTTTCTCCTGGTAACTAAAATACAATTATTCTTGGCTTTGTGATCAAGATTAACAAACTCTAATGAAACCTGCCTTGAAGACCCAGTAGTTGAGCACGGGAGCAGGATGAGGGCAACTGACTCCTCACAAACCTTCTTGATCCTGTAATGATGTGTGGCAGGAATGCAGCCCATGTACCAATTTGCAAGTCTGAGGCCTAAGCAGGGACCAATGTCAGGAATTCAAAACAGAACCCAAATGGAAGGTCCAGCCCACACAACATGGATACCACCATCCTGTCAGTCACTCTGATGTGCTGGCTCGTTTCTACAGAGCCTGCATTAAGCACCTCTCCGAAACCAGTGTGCGAGCTGCCTGCATGCAGAATGGTGGCACAGAAGGGAATTTTATGTTTGGGGCTGAGTCAAGAGGGTTTACTGGGCATCTGAGAGTTTCTTATACACACGTTCTTCCCAGAACCGCACACTTTAAAAGGTGGTGCCTAATCTCATGGTTCATGTTGAGAAGTGCTATCATTAGTGAATTTGAAAATACACAGAAAATGGTGTTGCAGGGACATGCATTCGAGAATGCTTGGAAACGTTATCTAAACTAAATATTGTAGGCAACAATGTTTTGTTCTGCCTTCAGTTGCTGAAAACCTACTTTAAAAAATAGATGGACGCCTGGGTGGCTCAGTCAGTGAAACATCTGCTTTTGGCTCAGTCCTGCATCAGGCTCCCTGCTCAGTGGGGAGTCTGCTCCTCCCTCTGCCTCTGCCCCTTCCTCGTTATTTCTCAGATAAATAAAACTTTTTAAAAATGGATGGAAACTGGACTGCTCCCCTCTGTAGCATATACTCTGGGTTTGATCTCAGTGGCATCTGTGCAACGACTGTGCGTCAGTTTATTGGGTGTGACATGGTCCCCGTCCATCTTCCAGTGCAGATCGCTCCGAGCTAGAGAGGAAGTAGGTTTCCTAACACCATCTGGCACCCATGTGCACCACAGACAGGAGTAGAGTGAGACACTGGAGGCTGTGAGTCACATGTCTGCCACCATGTGGTCAACCTAGCAGGTGCCTGGGCAGCAGAACTTGGGCTTTTCCAGGGAAAGAAGCTGCATGGAGGCTGCTGCTTTTAAGTTTCACAGGACAGGTCCAGGGGAAGCAGGTGCACCCATGCCCAAAGGGAGCAATGGTGTCTCCATTTGTCCTCTGTGCCTTGCAAACAGAAAATCACTCCAGACATCTCAATTTGCCAGAGTCTGGGCAGGAAACAGGCCTATTTGTATGGTTCCTGTTCTTGAAGGGGAAAAGCAAGACCCCAGCACTTGTCTCACCCAGATTCAAAGTTCCAGAAACCAAGGCTCAGTGGCAGGAAGGCCATCAAGACTCCTGCACAAACCACACAGAACTGGCAGGGGGTGGGGGACTGAAAAGCGAAGCTGCCCTGAGATGCAGAAAAGCTGGAATTGTGCAAGTCTGCTAGTCCTGGCCAGTCCAGGGCTGACCAGGACTGCTGCAGAGGAGGGGCTCCTCCCAGTGGAAGTGGGAAAAACCCAGCTCTCCTTTATCACGAACACTACTCAGACGGTGGGTGTGTGAGTGCTGGTTTCAGCCTGGCAAGACAGAAAACACCCAGCAAGCACCTGAAAGACAAGGCGTCGTATCTGATGGGGCCTAAGGAATGCAATGAGAACTGCTTGGAACTGGAAAAGGAAACAGGTCTTCTGTGCAACACTTTGTGGGCCGCTTCCTCTTCTCCAGGCTGCCTCTGTGGGAGGCCTGAGTGCTGTCTCCTCCTGGGGGGCTTGCCCAGGTGAGCCTGTGGCCACTGCCAGGCCATCCCCACGCAGGAGGTTATCGAGGTCTGCGCCTGACCATCATTTTGAGCTTCACGTCTTGGCATGAAAACTTGTCAGTATTCCATTTCCCCTTCAGGTTTTGTTCAAGGCTAGAGCTCTACGGTATCCAAATTAACACTAAAAAGCCACACAGGTGTGTGCTCGAGTTCTCCAAGATAAAGGTGAGGCTGGAATGCTCCGCTTCTCTCACAACAGGATTTATTGTAGGATCCGGAGGAATGTTTGCAGCTGTAAGGCTCTGCATTTACTGCTGGCACTTTGGGTTCTGACAGGCACATCTGACTTCCAATAGGACGGACTCTGGTCTCCTATTATCTTGGCATGTCACAAAGATATGGAAACCCAACCACTTCTGTGGGGCCACCCTGCAGAGGACCGTCCAGCCTCAAATGGGTGCACTTGCACATCCCGCTCTGCACATCCTCATGAGGTAAGCTGTACACATCTCCACCAAACACGGAATGAACCACTTCCCCCTGATCCCTTTGCTCGTTTGGAAACCAAAATCCTCAGCAACGATGAGAACGAATACAAAGCATGTGCCAGGCTCTGCTAGGTGCTCACGTGAGTCAGGACACCCTCACCAGGGCCCTGACAGCCAGAGGGCGCTGAGCACGGAGGTCACTGGCAGCAGATGCAAGTACTGAACCCAGAGCGGCAGTCTCAGGAGCCAGATGGCTGGAGAGGGCTTCTCCGGAGCATAAGGTCATCACGTCTGCCTCCATGGTCAGGAATCTGAAGATGCAGCACACCCGTGTTCTCCCCAAATACACGAAACCTGCATCTTGCCTTCTTTCTCTGTTTATCTTGAAGCCCTGATTTTCTGCTACAATCCCAGTGACAAGTGGCTCTTTTGCAGTCTTATTTCTGGCCCTATGTTCTGCTTTGCCTCGGCTTTTCTCAGGCCCAGAGTGAAAAGGGGCCTCAGGCCATGTCTTCGTTTGCTGCTCACATCCCCCTCTGAGCCAGCAAGATCACTTGCCCCTGACCTCGGAGCAGACCCCAACAGTCCATTAGTCAATCAACATGTGCTACCCTCTGGCCTGAGAAACCCTGTGCGAGAGGCAGGCAAGAGGCTGAATAGTCCGTGCACTGAGGTCTCAGCTATGGGAATGTAGGGGCCCGCAACCAAGACTTGGGGGTTCACAGAAGGCTCCCCAAAGGAGGTGGCCCCAGATGAGGCAGAAATGGGAAGAGAATGTGCCAAGATGAAGTCACAGCAACAGGATTGAGCAGTAAGGCACCAAGTAAGGCTGTAGCACCAGTAACGCCATCAGGGTCCCGAGACACTGCCTGGGAGGCTGGTGCAGATGGGGGGCTGGGCTCACGTCTGAAAGGGGAAGGGAGTAAGTGTGAAAGGTGAATGATTAACAAGGACCCTTTGATTCGAACAGAAGGAACAGCCCAAGGCAAACTCGCGGAGGCAAAGCCGACTCTGACCTGGGGGCACCCAGGCTGGGAGTTCAGGGTTGGTAACTCTTTGGATCTGCCCTGTACTTGGCATCTGCGGCCAGTCTCGGCCGCGGCTCACTGCTACTGTGGACAAACCTCGCCGCTTCAGGGACCCTGACTCCGCCTCCCCCACGAACCCTTCCCAGGGTTCCTACTACCGAAGTCCTCTTTAAACGCAGTTCCACAAACTGAATGTCAGGCGCACACCTGCAACCCTCCACCACCTCCCACCCTCGGCAGCTGCATCTGCCCCAGGCTCCTCTTAGGACACATGTGCTGCAACCACCAGACTTGCCACTGGAGCTGCCATGCTTAGTTCAAGAATTAATATTTAAACCCCAATCACAGGAATTTACACGGATCCCTGTTAAACTTCATTTGGCTGGTTTGGGTTCTTTATCTCAACCTATTGAAAGTGAGTTGTTTTGTCATATGACATATTGTTCCCAGGGCTACACTTTACATAATTCTGATAACCCTCAATTAAGAAATGAGCAAACCCTGGGACACAGGATTTCAGAACCAGGTCTCCACACCTCGACAAGTTGGTGCACAATGTAAGTAGGGCCTGGGGTGGCACAGGCTTTTCCCAAGCCTTTGGGATTGTATGGAGCCTGCTTCTCCCTCTGCCTCTGCTCTTGCACTCTCGCTCTCCCTCTCTCAAATAAGTAAAATCTTTAAAAAAAGAAAAACGTGCAGAGTGCTGCATGCCAGTGGCTAACATGGACGCTGTTCATGTCTCTTTTTACCCCCGTAAACCCGGTCCATACCCCACACGGCACCTGGCAGGAAATGCAGAGGTGATCACGTGGTCACGCTCCCTGTCCCTCGAGAACACAGCTGGTGCTGCAGCGTGAGGGCCTGTCTGTGGAGGGTGCCGGCAGGATCGACCACGCCACAGGCTTCTCCTGACAGGAAGCTCTGTTCCTCCCGTCTCCACACTAGCCCTCACCCCCCAACCCCTTGCTTATACTATACTTACAGGAGACAAGCTGAGAGTATGGAGCACGGCTTCCCAGGTCTGAAAACACACCTTGTTCTGGCCATTTGCTGACTTTCAACAAACGGAGCCCCAAACATAAGCGGGAAGAGAAAGAACAAGCCAGCACCCCGGCCTCCCCCCAAGTCCCCAGTCCTGTGACGCAGTGACGGGCACACCCATGTTTGTGCGGCACAGTTCATGGCCTCACAATCCAGGAGCCTTGTCCCTGATGCTCTGTGTTTGGGGTCTGGGCACCTCCTGCAGTGTGGACACAGACGTGGCCATCAAGAAGCAGGCTGCTCAGTGTTACAATGTCCTGTATTAGTCATGTTTCTTATGTTCTGTGTTTACCACGCTTTAACATCTTGGGGGCCTTGTTGGCCTGGGAGAGGCTACCCCTCCCAGGGCTAACTCCTAAAGACAGCAAACAGTTGCCCTGTGAGCTCACCTTTCATGAGCAAACCCACCAACCCAGAACCCACACTCAAACCGCTTCCTTTACCTGGTTCTTACGCACCAGCAAGCACTTCCTCTGCCCTGCGTCCCCCAGGGCCAGCACCCCCACAGCCCAGAGCCTACTGAAATTACACTACCCAGCCCATTCATTCCTGCAGAAGCCGCACCTTCTCTGCCTCCTGACCAAGCCTGGTGCTTCCCTGAATGGCCCTGCACAGTGAGGCATGTCTCTGCCTCCCGGGAACACTGTGAAGAGTGAACACTCCTTTCCACGCAGCCGTCTCAAGGTCACCTACCACATCTGATTAAAACCAACCACACGTATTCTCAGACAGGTGCAGCCCTCCTCTGGACGTTTTTTCTCTGGTCAGAAGAGGAGTGTTGTCAGCAAGTGCACTCCCAAGTGAAACGCTCCATATACCCATGGCTAGCTGCGCCTTCCAGGTCAGGTGGCATCATGCAAATGCCACCCAGACACCAACACAGCCAGTGCTTCTGACCTGTGATGTGTCCCCTCAACGGGGGCCACTTTGCTGGCAAAGGCAGGACTTCACGGTGCCACCTGCCTGCACACAAGGTGCACGGTGGATGTGCCCGCACGGCTGGGGTGACGGCAATGCTTCCTTCCTGAGACTGTTTACAAAAGCGCAAGTCATGCGCCCC
Source organism: Zalophus californianus (assembly GCF_009762305.2). Taxonomy (NCBI): domain Eukaryota; kingdom Metazoa; phylum Chordata; class Mammalia; order Carnivora; family Otariidae; genus Zalophus; species Zalophus californianus. The sequence goes on along the minus strand of NC_045608.1, from coordinate 94,096,736 downwards.
CAAAAAGCCAAGCCAGCAGCTTCCTTGCTCCGTCTCATGCGTGCCTGATCGTGTAAGCTCTGTGGCACCGTTTTCAGCATCAGGATACTGACAGTACTTGGGAGGGGAGGTGCCCCACACCCAGAAGCATGTTTCTCTAGGTCAGACTTGAATAAGGATTTTTTTACTTCCTTCTGACAGCACACCACAGCTGTCTTGCCCTGGGGAAAAGTGGACTTGGGGCCATTGTTAAGTAGACCGTGAGGACGGCGTTTCAGGTGTGAGCTGAAACCGTGCAAACAAGACAGATTCTCCGCCTTCCTAAGGCAGAGTCTGTGCACGTCTGAGAAAGGTGTGCAAGTGCCCAAGTCAGGAGGACCGACTGCTGCCATCAAGCGAAAGGCTTTCACATGCTTCCCACGACCACCTCCGTTCTCAGCCCAAGTTCCCAGTCCACCAGTGTCGTTGGGCTGCACCACACGGCTGGAGCCCAGGACCCACCTCCTCCCCACCCCTCGGTCACCTCCCCCCTTCCTGCCTCTGCCGCTCGCCGCCTCCTGCTCTGCTGCTCAGGCTGCTGTCCGCACCCGAGGCACCGCCCAGGTCAGGGCCGGGGTTGCTGCTCGCCGCCACCAACAGGTGGTTCCTGGGGGAGAGGTCACCGTCTGCACAGGGTGCCACCTCTCCCTCTCTCGTTTGCGTTGCCAGATCAGCCGTCAGCCGCGCCTCCTCGGGACTCACGGTCCTACGCCCTTGCCCTTTCCTCCTCTTGTACTCCAAGATCTGTTTCTTGAGCGCCTCGTGGTCAATCCCACACAGACTTGAGCATGTGGCAGAGGCCGGGGTGCCTCGCGGCTCAGGAGCATCCAGGGCCCCGGGGCCCCTGGAGGGAGAAGAGGCATCTGGTGAAGCACAAATGAAGCAGCAGGGCAGCGTGGGCCCTAGGCGAGCACTCCCACTTCCCACCTCCACTTGCCTGTGGGCTGCCCGAGTCCAGGGGAAGCTGGGGGTATGGCACAGGGCTCCCCGGTCCAGAGCCACTCTGCTGGTGCTCCCGGAGCCTGCACATGGTGCAGGCCAGCACGGTCCCCGCACAGCCCCTCCCACCAGCCATGTTTTCCATCTTTTTCCCCAGTTAAACATGGCTACTGTGCCAGGCCAGTTTCACAGAATTACAGCTGGGGGCTTTTAGATCTATCACTCAGGTTACTTGAGAAACCAAAGGAAAAGATCAGAACTGGTGCAACCCTTTCAAAACCCAAATTCGGCCAAGTCATGCCTCTAAACCCTTTCCTGCTCAGCTCTGGAAGGTCTCACACCCACAGGCTGGGCTCCTCGTGGCTTGGGGCCTCTGCTCTAGCCCCGCAGGCAGGATGGTGGCTGTGGGCCCTGCTGGAGGTCCCAACAGTACCCTGGACACTGAGGTACCTGTCCAAGGAACAGAGGCTCAGCGCCTGCTGGAGCTCTTCCCTCACCTGTGAGGGGGCCTCCACATACACCCGAGTCCTCACGTCTCTCTCTCTCAGTGACGGCCTGACTGAAAACTGCAATGCTGCCCCCACCCTCCCACCTCATCAGCCAACCAGACCTTCCTGACCTACAATCATCTGTGGCTCCCTGTTGGCCCTGCCCACAGCAAAATGCGAGCTCCAAAGACCCCACCGTCTGTTCTGTTCATGTAAGAATCCTAGCTTCTAGAACAGGGATATAGTATGCACTCAAGAAAACTGTGCTGAGTGGATAAAGAGGGTGAGGGAGGGACACCCGTCCTCCCTTTGATGAGTCACTGTAGCCTAGACTTCTGGGGGATCACAGGGGCCTTTCCAGTGGCCTTGCTGAGGTGCCGGAGCTGCTGCAGACTGCCACTGAGACAGGCCACAGGCCACTGCCAAGCTGGGCCCCTGAGCACAATGCCAGGCCTGGCATGCACACCCGGCTGAGGGTGCAGGACTGTTGTAGCCGCTGTAGCAACCAGCAATTCCACACCTGGACATCTGCCCAAAGAATCAAAATCCCATACCCACATACCTGACGTCGTCTTGCACACAATCTTCTTTTTCATCTGGGGGTCCAAAATCGGCAACGGCCAGTAACTGATCAACCTGAGGACAGATGGAGGGTAACCTGATAAGCCACACCTCCACCACCGGCATCAGCGCCTGTGTGAAGCCTCGCCGTGCTGGCTCAGACACAGGCCTTCCGACTGCCCGTCCCAGCCCTCTGCTGACACCTCCCAGTGAGGACGCTTTCAAGCATCTGCTACTTAAAATCACACGTCCTCTGATAACCGACTTTTTTAAAAGTACACTTAAAACTTGTAAACGTCAAACTTATGAAAAAACCAGGTAAATGTTAGTTCAAGTAAGTAATTCCTAATGAAATGTAAAATACTTCAATTTTGCCATAGAATTCATGTGTTTGGAGAAAGGAAGCCTCCTGCCCTAGCGATAAAGTTACAGTCTGGGGTCCAGCATGTGAATCCAGTTGCACAGTGGCCGAGGGGCCTAACCTGGAAATGAAAGCTCTCCTCGTCAGGGCACCACACAGAGCCCTGCTCCCTGGACACTGAGGGCAGCTCACACCTTCACCCCCCTACCTGCGTACCCAGGACGTGCACCTGAGACCCCACCCTGCTGCGGGGCAAGCCCAGGAGAGCCCAGGACCAGAGCCAGTCCTTCCACCACAGCACAAAGCACCATCACAAACCAATGGCATGCCAATAAAACCCACAAATGGAAAAAGCAGCAGGACCAAAAGAAAACCAGTCCACAGAAAACAGAAACAGGACGGACAATGCCACAAAACGAGAACTTGACGTCTCCCAGGCTAGCTTGGAGAACACATCTGCTCGCACCTGCCAAGGGACCTGTGCTGGACACACGACCGTTCTGCACAACTCCACACTAAGCAAACCTCACAAGAATGGCCAAAAGACTTGAACAGACTTCACAAAACAAAGAACGGCCAACGGGTGCATGGGAAGATGCTCACAAATATCAGTCATCAAGCAAATGCACGTGTGAGCACCAGCAGGGCCACCACGAGCACAGCAGGACCGCTGACGTCAGGCGGGAGCTCCCAGCGGTCCAGACAGTCCCATCTGACCAGCAGTTCCTGAAAACCAGACATACCTGCCACTCCCACACACTGACCTCAAACACGCAAAGACGTGCCACAACGGTTCACAACAGCTCTACTCACAGTCGCAAAAAAAAACACAGAAAAGAAACAAACGTCCGTGAGAGGTGAATGGGTCACTTAATGACAAGGAACCACATACACGTGAGACAACGTGAATCTCGAAAACAGCGCTGAGCAATAAAGCCAGATGTGCCTCTGTGTACGCGGAATTCCAGAATTCTAACCAGGCAAAACTAATTTACAGCGGGTGGTAGGGAGGGTGAGGACTGGGGCGCAAAGAAGGGGCCGCGGCACAAAGGCAGGCCCTCCTCCATCTGGTGCACTGCCTGGAAATCAAGCATCACCAAAGCTTCTCCACGCAACTGCAACCAGATGCTGACACGTCCACACGGGCTGCAGGGATAGGAGCGGCTCCACGCTGACCTCTGAGAGAAATCAGGCTGCTCGGACGCCCTCTCCAGGGAAGACTCAGGATCGACTATCCCAAGACAAGCAAGCAGCCCGTGTGGTTAGGCGTGCTCTGCCAGGCGCTGGCTTCTTACAAGTCTGGCGGTCAGCCGGAAAACAAGCAATGTGTAATATTGTAAAAAATCACAATACCGGTATCGCAGTTGATGCGTTTTTTTTTTTTTTAGTTTTACATTTTTCTTCATAATCATGATAAAAGTCAATGTTTTAAAAATTCTCTGATTGAAATGTAACACACGGGAGAAGTACACAAACCGTTACATGTACAGCTCTAGGACATTTCGCAAATGCACGAAACGTCTGCACCCATAGGTGTTCCTCCCCTGACGTTGCAGAGATGAACCCCAGAAGCCTCTTCACGTCCCTCCTGCTCACTCCCTTGTCCAAAGACAGCCATCAGTTTGACTTCCATCCCCAAACATTAGCCACACTTGTCTGAACATTCTATAAACAGAACCACAGGGAACATGGCCTTTTCTCTGGCTCCACATCAGCTGCAAGGTGAGGGGAGCATGTCCACCCACCCACCTGTACCTGGGAGTGTGACCTGTACCTGGGAGTCTGACGTGTAACCAGGAGTCTGACGCATACCTGGGAGTCCCACCCATACCCAGGAGTCTGGGAATCCAACCCGTACCTGGGAGTCTGGGAGTCTGACAGGTACCCGGGAGTCTGACACGCACCTGGGAATATAACCCGTACCCAAGAATCCCAGGAGTGTGGGAGTCTGACGTAGTACCCGGGAGTCTGACCTGTACCTAGGAGTCTGGGAGTCTGATGCATACCTGGGAATCTGACAGGTACCCGGGAGTCTGGGAGTGTGACCCATACCCAGGAGTCTGACCTGTTCCTGGGAGTCTAAGAGTCTGACGCATACCCGGGAGTCTGACATGTAACCAGGAGTCAGATCCATACCTGTGAGTCTGGGAGTCTGACCCATAACCCGGGAGTCTGACTGAGGGATCCCTGCCGCCAGCACTCCGGGCGAGTCTCGTGTGCACACATTCGTTTCAGGTGGCGGGATGTGCGCACCCTCAGCTTCTGCTGCTAGCTGCTTGGCCCACAGCACAGAGCAGGTCCCCCAGTGTCATTCTGGCCCACTCGGTATGGTCACTAGTGGAAACCTCTTGGGGGAAGGGCAAGCCCCAGCATCTGTGCGGGCCAAGCACCCCTGCATGTGTTTACAGGCGCTGACACCAGCCCTGCTAAATGCTATTTGGGGTAGAGCTCATTACTGCTCTTCAAATGTTCAGACCAGTGAACGCTACCCTGAGAATGCAAAGTAAGCTGTTGCAACTACGGCCAGCCCCTGGCATTTCCAACTGCCTGCGACTTTTCAACATGTGTAACCAACATAAGATACAGAAATGAGCGGATAGGTACAAGATTCAAGGTTTCATTCATAATCCCCAATTTCAACTGCGTGTCTATCCAAACTGCTTTACTACTGGCTGACTTTAACCCCTATTTCAAAAAAACACCACCCTAACTAATGCGAATCATCTGTCCCAATCAGAGATCCCCCGGCCCCCTCTGCTAGCTTCTGACTACAGGAACACAGACGCCTGAGGACGATGAGACAAGCAGAAGCCCAACCTTCCCTCTGCCCCCAGCACAGGAAGGACACGGGAGGACAGATGCTGGGCAGGCCCAAGTGGCCTCCATGAGCCCACAGCACCGTCTAGAGACAGAACGGCTCCAAGATGCTTTGAGCACTACCTGCACCTCCCCCCTTCCAATGACTTTTTCTAGAAAGGAGCCCCCAGAGCGAGGTAGGACCTACCTCCCCACAGAGGGACCAGCCATGAGGGAGAGGACTCTCCCTTCAGGTGGGTGGTACTTCCTCCCACCTGCTCCGCCAGCCGTGCATGGGTGAGTCCCTTGCGTGCATCTTCCCAGCACACCCCACAATCTAAATTCTACTTGATTCTCTAAAGCTGGCACTAGTCACGTTACTCCTCTGTTTCCTTTTCTAGTGAGGAAAATCATACATGTATCAAGGTAATTATTCATACAATGTTTTCAGTGTTGCTTATATAACAAATAACAAAAAACGAAAACTTCCACTTAGATTTGTTTTCCTCTGTGGATCTAAATACTACCTAGTCCTGGGGCACCTGAGCATCTGACTCTTGGTTTCGGCTCAGTTCATTATCTTGGGGTCCTGGGACTGAGCCCCATGTCAGGCTCCATGCTCAGTGGGGAATCTGCTTGAGATTCTCTCTCCCTTTGCCCGCCACCTCATGTGCACCTGCCCTTTCTCTCAAATAAATCTTTAAACTAAATAAAAAAAATAAAAATAAAGAAATAATATCTAGTTCTGTGGTGAGTAACAGCCACCTAACTATATTATCATATGAATGATGAATGAATACCATGAATACCACTGACTGGAGTTTTTTGTAAACTTTTTTAAAAGTATAACACATCTTAATAACTACTGAGTAACTACCACACAGAAAGAAAACGTATATAAACTTACAGGTTGCAACCTTTATAATTAACTTATAATTAACAGAACGTAACATCCAGTGTAAAGTAACTTATATCTAATCCACAGAGGAAGACAGTTTGTAAGTCGAGAAACCCAGGTTTCCTAGTCAGAGATTTAGTGGTAAACGTTAAAAGCCAGAAAAAGCAGTTACCTCTGGGGAATCTGGCTGGGACAGGTGCCTGGGAGCCTCACTTTCCATTTATACTCTTGGGGATTGATCACTTCCTTTAACTGTACCCATTATGATTCGAATGTTTGTACTCGTCCGCTAAACTTCTGTTACGGGAAGTGCATTACTTCAGAGCCATACCTCAGCCAGAGCTGCATTTCCTTTGTCCTGAATGAACACTATTGGCGGCACATTCCTCAGGGTCTGCTGGGACATCAAAAGGTGCCTGGAGAGCGAGCAGAAAGGAAAACATAAAATCATCTCATGGAGAGTAAAACAAGAGATCTGCTGTCACATTTTTCAAACACGAAAACGTCAGCCCAGGGCATCCTAGCCAACTGCCACATCACACAAGGGATACCAAACACATCATCCCAACAGTTTCTAACTGCCTAAATGCAACTCTTGAGATCCTTACAAACAACCTGATCTGAGCCTGGAAGCCTCCTGGGCATTGCAGTGGCCATGGGCTGCGTGGTCTGGGCACCAACAGCCAGTGGACGTTCCCTGGCAACAAGGCCACAGAAGTACACCGAGGTCCTGAGGCACGAGTCAGACACGCAGCATCGTCTGCAGAGTCGCTCGTGCATGCAAATGGAGGTGAAGCAGCTGTGCAGACAGCCTCTCCACAGTGACAACACGTCCTGGGAGTGGTTACAGCACAGCCTGGTACGCTAAACCTCGGCTCATCGCAAGAGCTGGGAAAAGGGATGGTCTGTTCAGCTGATGTTCTGATTACCTAAAACTAATCAGAAAACAATACTGTTCTCGCCAACACTTGTTGGAAATCTTTCTCGTTTCTGTTAACAAGAAAAAAATAAACTGAGCACTCTTTGATATGCAATTTAGAAGAGACTCCTAGGGCCTCCTGGGACGGACGTCAGGAGAGCTGAAGCGGATGGTATGTAAAAACCACTGGTTCCACACAGGACTCATCCCCTTCTCCACAAAATGGGAGTACGATGGACAAGGGAGAGTGAGACGGACAGAAAAGGGAGGGAAGCAGAGAGGAGAACCCAGTTCTGAGAGTGCCGGCTGGTTAGGGTTCTGCATGTCCTCAAACTGGGGGGAAACAGAGTAACTCCTTTACCATCACCCAGCTCGGCAGTTCTCAAAATGCTTGGTCTCAAGACCTCCCTATGCTGTTAAAAATCAATAAGAACACCAAGGAGCTTCTGTCAATGTGGGTTCTATCTGTCCACATCTATCATACTATAAATCAAAACTCAGAATTTGAAAAATATACATTAATTCATTTCAAGAAACAAACTCACTAAGTGTTCATGCATATTTTTAACGAAAAGTAACTTTTCTAAAAATATTTTATTTATTTATTTGTCAGGGACAGAGCACAAGCAGGGGGAGTGGCAAAGGGAGAAGCAGACTCCCCGCCAAGCAGGGAGTCCGACGCGGGACTCGATCCCAGGACCCCGGGACCATGACCCGAGCAGAAGGCAGACGCTTAACTGACTGAGCCATCCAGGCATCCTGAAAAATAACTACTTAAAAAAAAAAAAAAAATTGAGAAACGTGGCATTGTTTAGTTACAAATTTCTTCACTGCCTAGCTTAGTTGGATTCTCATCTCTCCATCTGCATTCAAGCTGTTGTTATTTTGGCTGAAATATATGAAAATCAGGCCTCACACAGATCCCGAACTGGAAAAGGAATATGTGAACAGCACTTCAGAAAAGAATGATCTTCTCTGATAACCCACAGAAAGTCCACCAGTGATGATTTATTAAGGGCTGGCTGCACCATGGAACCTGAAGCCAGGCCAGCGTCAAAAGTTACACTAAAATCCACTGGTCTTCCTGCACCCTTGAATCGAGCTTTCCCTACACTTGATTTTGTAGCCTCCTGTTTTGCTCGCTTGGAGACTACAGATCCCCCGTTACCCAGGTTTTCAGATGCTTGCACCCAACACTACACTAGTCAGCGTTACCACCAGTCTCATCCAGTCTTCAAGTATCGGAATGCTATCAGACTCCCAGTGGTAGACACAAGTTTTCTAAAGTCAATTTTCATTTGAAAGCTTGAATTTTGGGGCGCCCGGGTGGCTCAGTCGGTTAAGCGTCTGACTCTTGGTTTCAGCTCAGGTTGTGATCTCAGGGTCGTGTTGGCAGGGAGTCTGGCTGATGACTCTCTCTCCCTGCCCCTCCCTCCCAGATAAATAACTGTTTAAAAAGAAGAAGGCTTGAATTTTATCACTGGCAACAAATACAGTCGTTTTGTGTGACATGACAGGTTCACTTTGCTCATTTTAGAGAAAACATCAAATAACCGCATCTGAAAAAGCGCAGCTAGCTCACTTGTTATTTCAGTGAAGGAGCGTCTGCTTCAGCTCAGGTCAACTGCACGTTTCCCAAGACAACCGTCCCACGCCAGCAGGGCTAGTTTATGCTTGCTCCCCACTGCATACCGAGATGGCATGCACCCAAGGGTTGGAATTTAATAAAATTAGTAACTTCTGCTTATTCATCAAGGGTATTCTTGAGGAAAACTGCGCTGCTTTTTCCCGTGAGCAGTTGGCATGAGCCTACAACGATCACGGGGACGTCTGGATGTCAGGAGCCCCGAGACGCCTAGGACCACACTTTGAGAACCACTGTCCTAAACTACCTCCCACATGAAAGTGTAAATTACATTTTGGAATTTAAGAGTATGCTTCCAAGAGTTTCCTTAAAAGCAAAAACACTTAGTGAACAAGGGGGAGATTCGAAATGCAAGCGGAAGCAGGCGGGCTGAGAGAGCAAGGCGCCATCACCTCATGTGTGCAGCACTCCTCTGCAGGATGGCCTGTGTGTGCGTGCTCTGCTCAGCGGAGATCGTGGTCTTCCAGTACACACGGCAGGTGGAGAAGTCTGGAGTCAGAGAAACCTGAGCCCACCCACCCCAGCCGCAAATCACTTTCACCTCCCGTGGATTTCCCGCACACAACACTCAGGAGACAAAAATGGGTGCGTAGCCTTCAGCTTCAGGCACCCGCCACCCACAGGCGGGCACTCCAGAGGGTACCGCCACAAGCCACTGTCTCCTGCCGCTCACTCACAAGGGAGGAAGCTGGGCTCCGAATCCAAAACCCCAACGTCCCTGACCCCGATCCCACAGCGCACATCAGAAATGCCTGGCCTGCTATTTCTCACCCTCCGTACGTCCCTCTGGCTAAACTCAAGTCTAGGGCGACACAGACCCATCCACCCCACACACGTCCTGGGCAGCTGACAACGCCACTGGTACCCGCACACCACACATGTACACATGCACCCCATCTTTACTACTTAGATGGTCATGCTTAACCTGGCTTCTGAACTCAGAGACCTCGTGAATGACGTGGGGCCTCCTTCCTAACCACTAGGCTGCCGGCCTCCCCCGTTCCTCCCACTCCGCCCCCGAGTCTACCTTGGAGAGCTGCACATTCAGGTCACAGATCTCTTGGCTCACTTCAGCGGTGCACAGCAAATCCATCAGCGCTTTGTAGAGGAGGCCGTTCAGTGCCCTCAGGCGCACGTGGTCGTCCCTCCTGATCTTCTTTGAGGTGCTCTTCATTAGGAATTCCAACTGGGATGGCTTGTAAATCTTCATCCAGAAGAACAGACAAAAAGGCCAACATTACAACTGTACATTAAACTTGCTCTTGGGGCGCCTGGGTGGCTCAGTCGTTAAGCGTCTGCCTTCGGCTCAGGTCGTGATCCCAGGGTCCTGGGATCGAGCCCTGCATCGGGCTCCCTACTCAACGGGAAGCCTGCTTCTCCCTCTCCCACTCCCCCTGCATGTGTTCCCTCTCTGTGTCTCTATCAAATAAATAAATAAAATCTTTAAAAAATTTTTAAAAATTAAAATAAAATAAATAAAATCTAAGAATTCACACTGCCAATGTCTCTAGTCCCACCCCTGCAGACCTTGTGTCCTCAAGTATGGAAATGGAACGACAGCCAGGCTGGAGCTCTGCCGACTTCTGGAGCCTTATGCCCACCAGAGCCTAAAGCAGCTCCTCGCAGCTGCTCTGTACTTACCAAGTGAGAGCCCAAGGAAGGACCTTCATACCAAAACTTCTTTCTATGGGGAGAAAATAAAGAACTATGATACTGGTGGCAAATTAAAGAAAATAAAATCATACACACCAACTCAACACTACAATACCGCAATCCTTCCTAAGGGGCTAAACTTGGGCACAGAAATGATGTTACTGGAGGACTAAGAAATTCAGAATTCTAATCAACAACATGGGTTGTAGAGGAGACAAAGAGTTTTAATTCAACCTGGTAACGTTTATTTAAGGTCTACAATTCCAATCCTGAAGGTGGAGAAAGAAAACCTCAAAAGAAGGCCTACCAAACTGCATGTGAGCACGGTACCCAGGGTATGCAACCACGCATTTGCTGGACTGGACGAGCAAAATGGGTGGTGATGGGGGAGGGTTCACTGCTTCGGTGGGAGATTACAGAAAGCAAGGAAAGCCTCCTGGATGAGCCATGTGGTGGTGGACTGGAGCTGGACATCAGTATGGACTCAAGTGACCCTGAATATCAACGCAGTGGTCACAAAGAGATGTTTACAGGCAAGTGTACATGCAGGGGTTAACAAAAATGTACTTTCTGCTTTGTCAGCTGAAAAGGCCTAAGGGACAGACACCCCAGCTCTCAGATTATCACCTCTGATGTCGTCCTGCAATAACAGAGCTTCTTGGAGAAATGGCTGACTCCAGGGCTGAGAAAGGAAGTACTAAAAAATGTTTTTAGGGGCCCCTAGGTGGCTCAGTTGGTAAAGCATCTGCCTTTGGTTCAGGTCATGATCTCAGGATCCTGGGATCAAGCCCCACGTCAGGCTCCCTGCTCAGCGGGGAGTCTGCTCCCTCTGTCCCTCACCCACTGCTCATGCTCACTCACTCACTCTCTCTCAAATAAATCTTAAGAAAAAAAGTTTTTAGGGGCGCCTGGGCGGCTCAGTCGTTAAGCATCTGCCTTCGGCTCAGGTCATGATCCCAGGTCCTGGGATCAAGCCCCGCATCGGGCTCCCTGCTCTGCGGGAAGCCTTTTTCTCCCTCTCCCACTCCCCCTGCTTGTGTTCCTGCTCTCGCTATCTCTCTATCAAATAAATAAATAAAATCTTCAAAAAAAGAAAAAAGTTTTTAAACTTAAAAGCCGCCACAAAATCCCAATGATGAATGTGCCAAAGAATAAAGGAGCTAAATAAAGAGCTCCCAATGGTCAAAGACAAAACAATCTGAGAAAAATAAAGTAGTATAAGGTGAACACCCTGAAGTCCACGCTGATATAAATTAGTAAGACACGTGCCTCATGGAGAAGTGCAAACATTCAAGAGCACGACTCCCCACCCCTCAGGTGTGCCTGCCCACGGTGAAGTCCCCTAAAGAAGACAGGACACGATGGGGGGGGTGGGTAAACCTGATAGACATGACCTCAGTCAGTCATCAGGGCCAAAAGCGACCGTGACAAACACCCCTCTGTAGCCCTCTTCCCAAGCTCCCGTAATGCCAGCACAACGGCGACAAGAAAACAAATCCCAAGCGGGGGGCACCCAGAAAACGTCTAACCAGAGCGCCTCAAAACCATCAAGGCCATCAGACACGGGCAGAGACGGCCAGTCAAGAGGGGCCTGAGAAGGTGATTCAATGTAACGTGGTCTCTGGTTCCTGGGGCAGAAAAAGGACTTTAGGTTAGAACTAAGGAAACAGGAATGAGGCGCACCTTCAGTCAACAATCCCGTGCGAACCCTGGCTCATTCGCGGACGAGCACGCCACACTAACCCATCACAGAGCAGACACCGGGTATTTGGGAACTCTGCACTCTCCGCCGACCTCGCTGTAAATCTAGAAATGTTTCCAAAATCTAGTCCATTAAAACGGACGTATACCTATCACAGAGTTAAAAGTGTGGTACGGAAATCAACCTGTTTTATTACAGACCTCTCAGCAAAGAAAACTCCTCAAAGCCCACAAAAAAAACATTCAGGTGGACAGAAACGCTCACATATCTTTCCCTCTCTGATGAGTCTACTCCCAAAACTCCTGCTGGTAACAACAATCAACGAATGTTCCTGACATACTGTTAGGGTTTCGTAAACTTAAAACTGTGTTACCTCAACTGTAAATAAATAAAGAGAAAAGGTTGAGTGGGAAACCGAGCAAATGTTAAATAGTGACGAGCGGGATTACTGGCAATTCTGCAATAATCGTAAACCTAACGAGAAAGAGCTACGCTTGCTGACCAGCTGCTGAGACGGGGCTCCAGCGGGCGCGCCAGACACCCCGCCCCCGCCCCGCGGACGCCCTCCCCTTGCCCCAAGGGCACCGCCGCCGCCCGTGGACTCCGCCCCTTGGCCCGTGGGCACCGCCCCCGCCCCGTTGGCTCCACCCCATCCTGTAGTCCCTCCCCCTTGCCCCGTGGGCACCGCCCCCACCTTGTAGCCCCTCCCCCTGCCCCGTGGGCACCGCGCCCCCCGCCCTGTTGCCCCTCCCCCTTGCCCCGGAGATGCCCTCCCCTTGCCCCGTGGGCCGCCCCCCTCTCGTGGACAGATGCCCCGAACCTGCGTCCTGCCCCATGGACACTGCCCCTGCCCCCTACCCGAAGTCAGTCGCCCTCTGCCACAAGGGCACCGCCCCCACGCCCAGCGCCCCCACCCAGACTAGGTGCGCATTACTTGGTTTTCGAAGCAAATTTCTTGAGTAGGTTCTTGCCGCAAGAGACCGGCGAGCCACTCAGGCCTCGCGTACCACCCGGAAGGAGAGCCGCGTAGCGACCACGGAATAACGCCGGGAGCCCCTCGAGAAGCCCCCACGGTCGGAGAGTTCCCACCCGCATGGCTGCGGCAAGAGCGCCGGGGCGGGGCGACGTGGGGGGACGCGGGGCGTGGGGACGTGAGGCGACGCGGGGCGGGGCCGACGCGGGGCGGGGCGGGGCCGACGCGGGGCGGGGCCGTGGGACCAAGCGGAAGCACGCGGAAAGAGGTGAATTCGGAGGCGCAGTGTCATCTGGGGCGGGGCGACCCGCGTACGGAGCGACGTAGGGGCGGGGCGACGTACCTTCGGGGCGCCGTGTGGTGCACGGTGTGCCTCCAGAGCGGGGCGGGGTCGAGAGGCCGGGGCGTTGCGGGGCGACGTCGGGGGGCGGGGCCTGCAGACCCGGGGGCCGGCGGGGAGCGCGAGCGTCTGTGCGCCGCCTGGAGTGCGCCTGGCCCCGGCGGTCCGGCCGCTGCGCCGACTGGGGGCGTGCGCCCGGCCCCGCCCGCGCCCCCGGGCTGAAGATGCGAGCGGGGAGGGGAGGTGCGGACGACCCGGGGCTCCTGGAGCGGGGCCCCCGCCGCCTCAGCAGCCTCCTGTGCGCTCCAGAAGGAGGCAGGCCCGAGCCTGGGGGTCCGCCCGGCTCGACGCCCCGCGCCCCTCCCGCCCGCACGACCGGGGCCGCAGGCTTCGAGGGAACTGGGCGCGCGGACGCTGTGGCCGGAAGGCCAGAATGGCAGGGACACTGGCCCCCGGCAGGCGGGAAGGCGGCAGGGCCCCCGGGGAGAGGCAGACCCAGCCCAGGGTTCACTCCGAGGGCGGCCGTCTGCCCGCTGTTGAGGGGCCCCAGCCGCTGTGCTGCGCTTCACTAGGCAACGTACAGCTGCCCTCAGAGCTGCCCGGAGGAGGGCGTGAGCGAGGGAGCCCGGCGCTGAGCGAGCTCTCCGTGGACAGCATTACTGCTCGTAAGGTTTTTTGGCCAAGAGAATTTAAACGTTTCTTTAGATGTATTTACTTACCTGAGCTCCGCTGCCCGGGTGGGGCCTCAAACAGGACCGTGACATCCTCCGACTGAGCCAGCCAGGCACCCTTTGGCCAGAAGAATACTAAACCAATCTATATAATGGACTCTAGTGAATACGCAAAATAAGATTTTTTCCCGTTTAATCTGTCATTGCCCTGGTTAGCCCACATGAGATCATTTAAGGAGCACTTCATTAGGAACGGGAAGGCCGTTGAGAGAGGCCAGGATGCTTTGCACCAGATTCTCCATCATCTGTCGTCTGGCTTGGTGCGTAGCGCTTCCGAGGTGAGGCGTCAGAACGATGTTGCTCAACTTCAATAAAGGGTGGTCTCTGAAACGCAGATTAATTGATGAAAACTGTTATGCGTGGTTCGGTGTCTCTAATTTCACGGTTTGATACCCTCACGCTGAGAAGGGGAGGCTGTGGGTAGCCTGCCAGCATGACCACCCCTCGTCTAACGCCAGTAAGTGGGGGCGCAGCATTTCGGGGGGCAGGACAAGTATCGTAGTGGCACCCGGGCCGTGAGCACACAGTGGCACGACGGGGGTGGATTAAACAACACTGGCCCACCAAACAAGGAGAGGCCCCTGGGGATCTGGATGCTAGTCTAGGCATCATGGGACAGGCTGAATGTGCCTTTAATGAGTAGTGGCCTTCAGAGGGGAAAGAGCAACTGGAGTTAGATTAGGGGGCGTTCTCTTCCCGGAAGAAGGCAGCGGATGGGAGTCAGCCGGAAAAAGAAGGAAGTGTTAGTGAAGGGGGTCAGGGGGACTCCAGCAATGGTGGTAACCCCAGCAACCAGCGCTAGGAAAGGGCGGTGACCTGACCCGGCAGGGCCTCTGGGCTGTTCTAATACAAAGGCCAAAGTAAGCACGCAGCAATAAGCCTCCATCCTCTGGGAATCTTATGGGCCCCAAACCTGCGGAAATTCTCTGGGGGCACTTGTAATTTATGTCACTGCACCATGACTGTCCTTGCCCCCAGGGCTAATCAAACTGAAAGACAGAGCCTATAATACTGTCAGCAGGGCAGACACTACTCAGAAAAACACTTCCTTCCTCCTGCTAGGAAGGAGGTGGGCCCTACTATCTAACAGACACCGGGCACCAGTCTCAGTATGAGGCTGTCCACACAACTCAGAACTCAGAAATAATGGAGTCGTGGCCAATTGTAACACCACCTGTCCAGAGTATTTGGCGTACAGGCAAGGCCTGATTTGTCATATCATGAAACTGAATCGTACCAGCACAGCATTGCAACGCTGGCGTTGCTGAGATTTAAGTCACATGATAACACTGACAAGCTTTGGGAGAGACCCCTGTCTTTGCCCTGTGACTTGTTAGTGAAGCTACCAAAAAGCTCATTCAGCAGACTAGGCAACAGGTGAGCCCTAAGCTTCTAGGTTTCTGAATAAATTGACAACTGTCTAGAATGCTCATGCTTCTTAATTGATATTGACATTCTTTTGTTCTACATTCTAAGTGGTTCTCAAACATTTGGTCTCAGTAGTCTCTTCAGGTCAATATTTTTTTTTTGTTAAATTTTTTTTTTTTTAAGTAGGCTCCACACCCAGTGTGGGGCTTGAATTCACAACCCTGCGGTCAAGAGTTGCTCACTCTACCGACAGCCAGCCATGCACCCCAGGACCTCTTGACACTCTTTTTAAAAATGTTTAAGATTTTATTTATTTGAGCGAGAGAGAGAGTGCAAGTGAGAGGCAGAAGAAGAAGCAGACTCCCCACTGAGCAAGGAGCCTGACATGGGGCTTGATCCCAGGACTCTGGGATCACAACCTGAGCTGAAGGCAGACGCTTAACCGACTGAGCGACCCAGGCGCCCCTCTTCACACTCTTAAAATTGAGAATCACAAAAAAAAATTTGTTTTTATGGGTTGTATCTGTCAACATTTATTGTATTAGAGATTAAAACTAAAAAAAGATTAATACAATAACAGAAGCGCACATTTCATTAGTTGTCAGAGTGATGATGTCATCAGTCTGTACTGAAACATCTGAAAAATTATGACTGTACAGACCCCTCAAAGGGTCTCCAGACCACATTCTGAGAAACTATTCTAAATAAACTTGGTTTTTTTGTTTGTTTTTTTTTTTCAGAAATATAAGTTCTATGGTCAGTCTTGATAAACTTAAGATACTAAATTTGGTTGTAATGTCAAACATCCAGCTGACAGTAATTTGCTTACTAGACAGAAATCAAAGCTGCAGGAATCAAACCTGGCTAAATGAATGACACCAAGATTCAAAATAAATGACAGAATCAAGACTCCAGTCCCAACAGGCTGGATCAATGGGTCAAAACACAAGCATGGAGTGCCTGGGTGGCTCAGTCAGTGGAGTGTCCAACTCTTGATGGAGACCCTGGAGTTGGGGCTCAGCAGGGCGTCTACGTGAGACTCTCCCTCACCTTCTGCCCCCCCCATGCATGCATGTGTGCATGCTCCATGCACCCTCTCTCTCAAAAAATACACAGGGGCGCCTGGGTGGCTCAGTCGGTTAAGTGTCTGCCTTCAGCTCAGGTCACGATCCCAGGGTCCTGGGATTGAGCCCCGCATCGGGCTCGCTGCTCAGCGGGAAGCCTGCTTCTCCCTCTGCCTGCCACTCCCCCTGCTTGTGCTCTCTCTCTCTCTGACAAATAATTAAAATCTTTTAAATAAAAATAAAATGTCCTTAAGACACAGAAGCAAATTACATTAAATAGAAATAAATGTAAAATTCCACACATATATTTAAAAGACAATTGAGGGAATAATTTCCATTTTTGCTGACTAAAAATGGAATGAACTAAGAATGCAATGGGCCTGGGCGCCTGGGTGGCTCAGATGGTTAAGCATCTGCCTCCGGCTCAGGTCATGATCCCAGGGTCCTGGGATCGAGTCCCGCGTCGGGCTCCCTGCTCCTTGGGAGCCTGCTTCTCCCTCTGCCTCTCTCTCTCTCTTTCTCTCTCTCTCTCTCATGAATAAATAAATAAAAAGTTTAAAAAAAAAAAAAAGAATGCAATGGGCCTGCTAGGAATACACGCTGTGAAACCAACCTGCGTGGTCAGACCCCAACATGAAGCCTGTGTTCAGGTCTTGAGAGCACATTATCAAAGGACCTCAAAAACTAAAGTGCTAGAAGCATTAATGATGACAAGATGACTGGAAATGCTACCATTTCGGCTGTGATCGAGGGACCTGAAGATACTTAACCTCAGACACCTGGCAGTTGTTGGACAATACACAAGGTTTGTAAAGAGGACAATGGTCAGAGACTCTGATGCTCCAGGGGGCAAATCAGGGTCACTGGCTAAGGCAAGGACTGTTCTGGTTGGATAGGAGCAAGACTGTCCAGTGCAGTCTCCACCCATGGGGGCTGCTGCCCGAAAGCCCAGAGCTCCCTCTGCACGGAGATGTTGAAACAGATGTCTGGCCATCTGTAGAACCGGACAGGTCACCAGAGGCCTGCTCGGACCCCTCCATGGCCAAGACCCTGCCGGTTTGTGACTTAACACGGCTGCAAAAGCCAAAAGCAGTGACTGCTGGAGGAGTGCCCTCTGTGCCTTGAGAGAGATGGCGGTTCTGTCTGGCTTCCTTACCTGGGCAGGGGCTCCGGGTACGTCACGTCCAGCGCTGCCCCTTTGATGACCCCAGTCTGAAGAGCCTCCATCAGCGCGTCCTGATCGACTAACAGACCTGAGTCAACGAGACAAGGCCTCTGCGTTACTATGGTTGGGCAGGACCTGGGAAGGACGCTTTGGTCACCGTAGCTGCTATTCCAAACATGTCTTGGTCCTGTCAAATGTCTGACAAAGAACGTGTGAGCTTCATTCTGCCAATTCATTATTAGACGTGGCAAGCCTGCCACATGCCAGGCAGTGTGCTAAGCCCTGCACACGCACTATCTCACTGAATCCTCCAAGAACCTGGCAAAGCCAGCATTCGTTTTGCACGTGAGGAACTGAGGCCTGACCCCAGCTCACACAGCTCCTAACATAGCAACCCAGATCTGAGCTCAGGTTTGTTTAACCTCAGGCTTGGGCCTGTCTCACTTTACACACCGCCTCCCCAGGTTAGGGACACAGCTCCCAGACACTGCAAACACACTTTAAAAACTAAACCACAAGCACAATCGACAACTGTCATTTCAAATACAGAAGAGCAGAAGCTGAGAAGAAAACCCCTTCCTTGAGGTAGAGACTGGCAAGGAGCCGAACGCCAGCATCCTTTCCTCTGACCGATGGAGGGGCAGCCTGCTGGTCAGAACACAGAGCGCCCCTGGTGTGTGGGGGGCTGCTGCTGGAGATGCCTCATCCCACAGCCCTTTTCTGGGCAGGTTTTCCAGAATCTTGAGTATGTTCACCAGCCTCTGACATTACTGAAACTACCTAATGCAATGGTCCTTCTGGCTCACCTACAGGGTCTGAATTTTCAGAGAACTCTCAAGCATGTTAGCTCAGCCCTGTGCGGTTTTCTGCTCTTCCGACACCAACTCTTTTTGGGTTACCGAACCCAATTCCAACATGGGGGGGAGGCCTTCTACAAGACCAAGCAATTCTTGGGATAGCAGCAAGGTGTCTGAGACTTCAACACAATTCAGTTGCAACACAACTGTCTGCCTTGGAAATGGCATCCGATCCCACAGGCTAAGGGCTCAGTCCTATAAGACCGCCTCCTGCCCCTGAATTCAGACACTAGTCGGAAGTCCCAGTCTCAGGCCTGGGCCTGTCTCACTTTACACACCACCTCCCCAGGTTAGGGACACAGCGACTTTTGGAACCCACGCACTCAAGCTGCCAGGAGGTCCAACCATGTGATCAGAGGGCTGGAGCTTTCGGCCCCACGCCTGACCTCTGGGGAGGGGAAAGGGCCCGGAGGTTCAGTCAGCCAACGGCCAATGAAGGCCAATGATTCAATCAATCGTGGCTATGCAAAGAAGCCTCCTTTACAAACCCAAAGGGCTGGGTTCGGAAGCTTCCAGATTGGTGAACGCCTGGAGACTGGGAAGAGTGGCTGTCAGGAGAGGGCTTCTGACTTGTGCTTCTGACCAACTGGCTGCAGATTGGAGGTTCCAGTGACCTCCTCCATAATTTGCTGCAGCGGCTCACAGAACTCAGGGAAATACGTTTACCTGTTTGTTAAAGGGTATGACAAAGGGTAGAATCAACAGCCAGATGAAGAGGTGCACAGGGAGCGGTCTGGGGAACGGGTGTGGAGCTTCCATGCCCTGTCCTGACAGCCACTCTTCCCAGTCTCCAGGCGTTCACCAATCCGGAAGCTTCCGAACCCAGCCCTTTTGGGTTTTTATGGAGGTTTCTTTGCATAGCCACGATTGATTGAATCATTGGCCGTTGGCTGACTGAACCTCCGGGCCCTTTCCCTTCCCCAGAGGTCAGGCGTGGGGCCGAAAGTTCCAGCCCTCTGATCACATGGTTGGACCTCCTGGCAGCTTGAGTGCGTGGGTTCCAAAAGTCGCCTTCATTAACAAAAGACACCTTTATCACTCTCAACACTTGGGAAATGTTGAGGGTTTGGGGAGCAGAGAGCCAGGCGCTGTGGATGAAGACCACAGCCGAATGACCAAAACTGTATTGCTTACAAACTACAATCTCTGGTGGCAAGCACTGTTTTCCTCCTTTTACGGATGAGACACGCGTGGCTGTTGGTAGCCCCAGGTGTCACACGTCCTCTGGCTCCAAACCCCACAGAGGTGCCTGGCCTGGATGTCTAACAGCAAGCAGCACTGATCCTCAGATTCTTTATAAATGCCACACCTACCAACCCACAACACATGCAACTACGTCTTGTATATAAACACAAAGCACTACATAAATGTCGAATAACCAAACTAAGTTACTTATTTTTTAAAGTGAAGGCTCATCCCCATAAATTTTGCTTAATTACATCTGGAAAACAAAACTATAATGCCCCTACCCCAAGTAGATGCCCAAATTGGGCTGTGAAAGCCCCATATTGTAACATTCTCATCCTTTTTGTTATTAATTTGAGTTTCAAAATGAAGTGAAAACAAAAATCAGAAATATCTCTAAACAGGAAGTAGACTCCCTCCAACTCAGCACCCCACCCCCACCCCCGGTCTCTGTGGACTTTTGGACGCCACAGCCATCGGGAGAAAGGCAGATCAGAGGAGCTGCATGGCCTGGCCATTTCCTCCCGCATGACTGTCCAGCCCCCGGGCCCGTGCTCCGTAGAGACAGTACCTCTGCCGATGTTGATGAGAATGGCTGTGGGCTTCATCAGACTCAGCTCCCTCTTCCCAATCAGCCTCTGGGTCTGGGGCGTCAGGCTCACAGCCAACAGCACGAAGTCTGATCGCTGAAGCAAATCATCCAGACTCTCACAGTAAGTGGCACCAACAGCTTCCTCCTCCTCTAATTTCCTATGAAGGGAACAAGGAAGAAAAACTATGTTCTCCAATCAGAAATTCATCACATTGCCCCAGGAAGGAGGTTCTGAGGGGAGCCAAGAATGCGGCCTGTCACCACTGGGTCCAGGACCCATGGGAACCCCGTGGGCACCTCTGGGTTCTTGGAGGAGAGGCCTCGGGGTCTGTGGGAGTTCACACCAGACTGAGGCTCCTTGAGGCCAGGAGCTGCTTGTCACTTGAACCCCCAGAGCCTGGTACAAGCCCAACAGTGCATCAGACATATGCTCGATGACCACAGAACATTACCGAAAGGAAGTAGGTTCCACTCAAGCCAGAGCATGAGCATGTACTTCTGTGACCACAGAGCATCACTAATGTGGGCAAACACATCTAGGTTTCCAGAAAACACACAAACAGAACAGGAGAGGGCCTAGGGCCTAGGAATGCTGCTTATCATGCAGAAAGCAAGGATCCCAGAGTCTGAAGCAGGCAGACTTTTGTGTTTTGTTTTGGTTCAATCCTAATTCCTGCTCGGGCCACCCCAAACAGCTGGTTATTCAGCAGAGATTCCAAGATCCTAGAGGTCACAGCATCCTGGGCAGCCGCCACGGCTCTACAAATACAGAATTCCAAATTACACAAATTCTCTCCTAACACGTGTTTGGGTCAGGGGACAGCCCCGAGGAAGGATGAATACCATGCCCACATCACACACTTTGTCCTGCAAGAAGCCTGGCCTCTGTGTGCACGTGTTCATCACAAGGAAAGTTGTCACACCTAAGTCCACCGTCCATGGTGCAAACACTGACTGAAAAGACAATCTCCCAGCTCACCATGCCTCCAGGAGTTCCTCACCAGCTGGGAATGTGTTCCACAGGCAGTGGGAGGCCCCTGAAAGGCTGTAAACAATGGCCATCATCTGGCTGGTTTGCAAGGAGGGCTGGAGGTTCAAGAGCAGAAGTGAGCAGCCCCGTAGGAGAAATATGTATTTCAGGTGAGAAAGGACGGGGCCTGAGCCAGTGGCATTGATGAGGTGAGAGAGAACAGGCAGGTCTGAAGGCTGTTTGGAGATGGAGCCAACAAGCCTGGGCGTTGGGCTGAGGGAGAGCCTGCACACTCAAGGACGCAGGTCCCTCACTGAGAGCCGACACGTCCATCAGTATTAAAGGGACCAGTCAGGTTGCTCAGTGGGTATGGACAGTTTCTCCCTTTCACTTTGGAAATTTAAAAAATACAATTGTGAGTTAAAATTTATTCTGGTGAATGTTTTCAATAAAAAAATTCTCAGCCACATTCCTAGGTAATCACCATCGCTTTCTTGACCATCATCCTTATTTTTTGGAGAGAAAGAGGAGGGGAGTCTTATGAAAAACGGGGGGACCCTATATCCAAGCCATATTGAAGGCAGTGATGGTATAAGTTCTGCTCAGTTGATTTCAGGTCCATTTTCTGAATGTTTACCTGCGTCTCCTGTTGTGATACAGAACCTTCATTTCGAATGCTTTGGCTCTCTGAGCAATCTTATAACCAATGCTGCCCATGCCAATGAGCCCCAGAGTGGCCCCCGTCACCTCTTGACCCACCCAGTTTGTAGAAAATGTCTCTGTATCTGGTGCACTGGCCAACATATGACCTAAAATATAAAAGGTACAGAGTGAGTGGTGGGGATGGCACCACACACAGAAAGCCCACACCCTCCCTGGGGCCTTCTGACCCTGTGGCGCTCACGCCTCTCTGACCACAAAGGTTTCTGCAAGGGCTGAAGCGGGGGGGGGACGACAAACAGCAATTTCCTTGTGACGAAACCAGAGCATCCTGGTAGAAAGCTTTAAAACACCAACTTCTTTTACATTAAGGAAGGCCTTCTGGTTAAAATTTGTTGGTGGTATGTGTGTGTGTGCATGCATGAAACACAGCCAGACCAGAAAGAGCCTGGTTCTTGCTTCCCCTTTCCTCAGGCGTCTTCCTGAGGAGGAGTCCCCCGGGGAGGGAGGGGGAAGGGCTGAACTGCTCTGCTGCCCTTCCTGGGGACCCTCCCAGAGACGTCCGGGGTGTACAGGGGTCCTGCCTTCTTACTCGGAGGCCTTCACCCCAGCAGAGACTGCTGATTAACCAAGGAAGGACCCCCAGGGCATTTCCATGGAGATGCTGAAAGTACTTCCACCCTCAAGGGAACTTGGAAGCTGGTGAGGGGTGGACAGGGCTGCTGTCAGACAGCCTGACTGGGCCCGATTCCCGAGTGCAACAAAGTCCTGGATACAGTGTGAAGAAGTCAGGGCGCAGGAAAGACTTGTTGGAAGATAAAATTACGTTGTTATCTCTGTTATGATCTGTCATCTACTCTCTTTGGAAAACCAGCATCTCCAATGGCTGTTTACCTTCCACGACCCTGCGAGCTGCAGCCAGCAGTAAGGCCATCCCCATGTCTGCCGTGGGGTTGGACACGGCCTGTGGTGTGTTGGCTACCTTCACACCAAAGTTGGCGATGAGCTTCAGGTCCAGGTGATCGAGACCTACTCCTGCGCTGGCAATTATCTTCAAGGAGGGCAGGCTCCCCAGGAGCTCCTGGTCAATAGCTGGCCTTCCTCCCCAGATATATACAGCTTGGATCTTTGGGCCAAATTGCGTTTTATTTTCCAAAAATTCTTGCAAGGTAATGAGATTAAAGTGTTTCTGCAGATCTCCAACGTGATCTTCACATATCCCATAAGATCCCTCCAATCCAGACACCAACACACCAGGTAAGTCCTGATCCCCCATGGCCTGCAGGAAGACAAGCACAGTCTCTGCAGTCAAATCATCTTTAAAAGGAACAATCGGTACGCTCCTGTAGCTCCCTGCTACTCCGCCTGTGCTCTTTTAGGGTTCCGAGCACCCAATTTCCAACATGGGGGTTCCCCCACCCACAACTCCAAGCAGTTCTCAGGATACCAGCTGAGTGTCCCAGTGTCCGAGAATTCAACTCAATTCTGACATTATCTACCCAAAGATAGCATCAGATCCCACGGGTGAAGGGCTGAGTCCTCTAAGACTGCCCACCCCACCTTCCAACACCAGTCACTGCCACCAGGCTGCTCCCTGTGCTTCTTTTTTCTACTTTGTTTTTTTAAGAGATTTTATTTATTTATTTGACAGAGAGAGACACAGCAAGAGAGGGAACACAAGCAAGGGAAGTGGGAGAGGGAGAAACAGACTTCCCGCCAAACAGGGAGCCCGATGTGGGGCTCAATCCCAGGACTCTGGGATCATGACCTGAGCTGAAGGGAGACGCTTAACGACTGAGCCACCCAGGCGCCCCCGCTCCCTGTGCTTCTGACCCACTGGCCGATTGGAGTTTCTAACCACCTCCTCCTTAGGTTCTTCAAAGTCACCAGAGCAGCTCACAGACCTCGGGGGCACTGCCTTGTGCTTCCCAGTTCCTTAAAGGATATGATAAAGGACACGAAGAGTGAGGTGCCAGACAACTGAGTTTCTGTCGTCATGGAGCTTGGGGCCGGCTCATCGTAGAAGAGTTCTGGTTCCCTAAGCGTGGAAGGTCTCCAGAAAGGACCAAAAAGCTGACCTCTTGGGTTTTATGGAGGCTTCATTGTGTAGCCGGGATTGATGAAATCATTGGCCACTGGCGGAGTCAACCTCCGTCCTCTCCCCAGAGGTCAGGGATGGGGCTGAAACTTCCAACCTCTGATCACAAGGTCGGTCCTCCTGGCAGCCCACCTCGCCCTGGGGTGGGGTCCCAAAGTCACCTTCATTAAGACCATGTCACCTTTCTGGTACAGAGCGTTTCCAGGAACTGGATAAAGACCAAATACATCAGGTATATTTTGATCATCTGAACAACCAAATACGTATTTCTCATAAATCATTGCAGTTACTCTTTACATTTTCTAAATTACATCAACACTGTAATTCATTTTAGTTCTTGGACAAATCCCTATAATACCTGAGGGCAACAGACCCACACCTCTGACGTTACCAATGCTTCCATCCCGCCCCCTTTCCTCCCTATCCTACTTGGGTCTTTATTTCTACCTTTCAGCTGTGGTGGCATCCTCTCAGATGGCCTCCAAAGATCCCCCTCCTGTCAACCACATCTTTGCGTGACCCCAACCCTGGTGCTTCAAGTGAAGAGAAGACAGCAGAAGCAATGGGAGGTTACCCTGTGGGCTCCCTTTCTCCCATTCCTGGGGGAGGCCAGGGCCATGCTGGAAGGCATCCCTGTGCAGACACCCATGTGAGTGAGCTTGGAAGCAGATCTAAGAGGCCTGCCAACAGCCTGGTGAGCAGGGAGGTGACCACAGCCCTGGCCAACCCTCCGTTAATGTTTCATAAGATCCTGGGCCAGAACCACCTGGGTAAGCCACTCCTGGATTCCTGACCCAAAAACCTGGGAGGTCATAGAGTTTGTTTTTACAGCCACTGAAATTTAGGTAATTTGTTATATATGCAGCAGTAACTAAGTAATAAGACCACTTTTTATTGTGAAAGTAAAAGATAGGTTATTATCTGCCAAATGGATTAAATAAGGTTTTATGATCCTTGTTCCTAACTAAAGATATTTTTAATATTTTTTTAAAGATTTTATTTATTTATTTGAGAGAGAGAGAATGAGAGATAGAGAGCATGAGAGGGAAGAGGGTCAGAGGGAGAAGCAGACTCCCCGCCGAGCAGGGAGCCCGATGTGGGACTCGATCCCGGGACTCCAGGATCATGACCCGAGCCGAAGGCAGTCGCTTAACCAACTGAGCCACCCAGGCACCCGATATTTTTAATATTTTATAACTTTCCTCCAAAAGGAAAACAAAGCAGGATTAGGTCTAGACAAGCTGGGCTCTGGGTTCAAACCAACCGCTCTGCTGGGCTGGGCTTTTCTTTGAAACTCACTTTCCTCAAACATAAAAGGCTGGCAACACACAGCCTTGCTGGTGGCCCCAGCAGCAAGAGAACATGTAGAGCCTGGAGAACCAACTGTAAGCTTTCTTTTTTTTTTTTTTTTTTTTTTAAAGATTTTACTTATTTATTTGAGAGAGAGAATGAGAGGGAAGAGGGTCAGAGGGAGAAGCAGACTCCCTGCTGAGCAGGAAGCCCGATGTGGGACTCGATCCTGGGACTCCAGGATCATGACCTGAGCCGAAGGCAGTCGCTTAACCAACTGAGCCACCCAGGCGCCCCCAACTGTAAGCTTTCAACAAACGGAAGTTACTAACATTTCAACCTGAACAAGTTTGTTTCCCAAGTCTCTAAAAATTAACAGACTACACCAAAGAGGGAGATTGAATTCATAAAACACAGCAGAATTTCTTTCTTTTTTTTTTAAGATTTTTAAAAGATTTTGTTTATTTGAGAGAAAGCATACAAGCAGGGGAGAGGGGCAGAGGAGAGGGGCAGAGGGAAAGGGAGAAGCAGACTCCCCACTGAGCAGGGAGCTCAATGAGGGGCTTGATCCAGGACCTGGGATCATGACCTGAGCCAAAGGCAGATGCTTAACCAACTGAGCCACCCATGCACCCCCACAGTAGAATTTCTTAAAATCCTATTTTCTCATGCCTCTTTCTCCCTTAACATTGGACAGATGGGCCCAATACCCCCCAAACTGTCCTCTCTTCCCCAATGTGCAAGATTCACCTCAAGTCCACACCGCTAGCTTTGATCTTCTCTCCAACCCCGTCAAAGCCCCCTGAAATCCACATCGCTAGCTTTGATCTTCTCTCCAACCCCGTCAAAGCCCCCTGTCTCACTACCAGCAGTCCCGCTCCTTCCGTGAGTCCAAAACCAAAGTCGTTTGTTCTCGGTCCCCCACACAGACCATGGGCCCAGATTCTGCACTAACGAGGCTCAGAAAAGAGTTAGGAACACAAGAATTCTCCTTAATGAGGAGTAAGGTGGGAATGATCTAATCAGCACTTGACTAGATAATGGACCTAAAAGGTTAAGACATGCCAAAGGGTTTCCGGATTCCTTGACAGTGTTTGCTGTTCAGGGTAACTAAAAACGGCACCATTTTCACCTTTTACGTGTCCTTGTCCTTTCTCCAGTCACCAGGTATCAGCAAATCCAATATAACTTAAAAAAAACAAACAAACAGGTGCTTTGAGAAATGGCCTGTCAGGGAACGCCTGGGTGGCTCAGTCGGTGAAGCGTCTGCCTTCTGCTCGGGTCATGATCCCAGAGCCTGCTTCTCTCTCTGCCCCTGCCACTCCCCCTGCTTGTGCTCACACATTCTCTCTCTCTCTGACAAATAAATAAATAAAATCTTAAAAAAAGAGAGAGAGAGAGAGAAATGGCCTGGCAGGGCTTGCTAAACACTAAAAGAAAAAACTGAGTTCATGTGAGTAAATTATAAATCTGGTATGGGTAGCTGAATCTTATCTACTTAAAGCTTAATCTTGCCATTACGGGGCGCCTGGGTGGCTCAGTCAGTTAAGCATCTGCCTTCAGCTCAGGTCATGATCTCAGGGTCTTGGGATCGAGTCCTGCGTCGGGCTCCCTGTTCAGGGGAGAGTCTGCTTCTCCCGCTCCCTGCTACTCCACCTGCTCCTGATCTCTCTCTCTGTCAAATACATAAAATCCTTAAAAAAATATAAATAAATGAAATAAAGTTTAATCTGCCATTGCCTAGAGCTTAGAAAAATAGTAAATCCCTGTCCAAGTTGATCTTTAGATTCTGGCAGAGTCCCTGGAGTTGCCTTAAGTCCTCTCTACAGGAGGCAGGTATAAATGAGGTCGGATTTTCCTTGCTAAATCTTTAGGATTGAGCAATGCAGGTCTGGGTGGGTATTAGAATTCTACTTGGCCCACCTGTTCCAGGTGAGGTCCAAGGTCACAGCAACACCCCTGTCGCAGAGTTTGATTCAGTCGCTGGCCCAGGCGACACCCCTGGGGCACGTTTACCTTTTCAAAAGACCGCAGGGGCGCCTCGCTGGCTCAGTCGGTAGTGCAAGCGATTTGATCTCAGGTCAGTTCAAGCCCCAGGTGGGCGTGGAGCCTACTTTAAAAATAATAATAATAAAAAAAAGATAAAAAGATCCTAGAACCCGGAGCACCTACTTGACAGTAAACACCGGAGGTCACCGAGCGCAGCAATCTCGCACCTGCTCCCTGCTCCTGGCCCGCCCCAGGCCCGCCCCAGGCCCGCCCCAGGCCCCGCCCCAGGCCCCGCCCCAGGCCCCCCGCCCACCTTCCAATGGCCCCGCCCTGAGTCCACAGGCCCCACCCTGAACCCACCCTTCACTCCGCCCCTAGGATGCCAGACCCACCCCTGAGGCCGGCGGCCCTGCCCTTAGCACAGCAAAAACGGCTTTTTTGGGACGAATTAAAACTGAAGACAAGCAAGCTATGGCAAAAACCATAGGCTGGTCCAACAAATTAGGAGAAAGTTGGACAAAGTCCCTTAGAGAAAAGCAAGAGTTCAGGGTGATGACAGTTTGCCATCGGTTGGGTTGCAGGAAAAGCCGATTTCATCCTTTCCTGCTGGGCCCTGTAACTGATGATTCTTCGGGTTGACGTTCTTCTGTTAGGGTCTCTAATTGACCATTCTTCTTGTAATTGACCTTCCATGGGGGGCGGGGGGCGGGGAAGCACCCCCTTCTGGCCTTCCAACTCCATTTTAGTGAAATTTCTCTTTATTAATTTTCACATTTCTTAGCCAAAAATACTCTCGGGAGATGTCTGGGCTAATTATGGCTTTTTTTAAAATAGACTAAATGGTACTAGTAAGAGAGGTAATGCGTCGCTTAAAGTCGCCTCTTTAGGAAACAGTGTGTCATTGGGTCGTGGCTTCACTTGCCACCTCTACTGTGATGGTTCTCCAGTTTTTACCCCCTCTCTCAGAGAACTCTGGAAGCTGCCTAACTACCCTCTCCTCATGGACTCCCTTTGCTATCTTTTTCCCCGTACATGGCAGCGTAGGTGATTGAAAAATACATAAAGCTGGTATGTTCACCTCCAGCTAAAGCCCCTTGGCAGCTCACCTTGCTCATATGGTGAAGTCCAAAATCCTGAGTACAGCCTCCGAGGCCCCCATTCCCTGGCCTGCCCACCTCTGCAAACCCCTTGTGTGTGCCTATCGTCGGCTGCATATCTTCTGCCAGGCACCCCAAACTGCCAGGCTGCTGGCCCTGGACTTGTTCCCAGGTTGCCTGGACCCAAACCCAGCCCTTCCCCTAGTCCTCATTCATCTTGCAGGTCATCCCGTGGGAGGAAGGCTTTCCCGAACTCCCTGCTGAATGTGCTCACCCTGGACTCTCCCCCATAGGACTCCGTCATGGATCCAAGTTAAATGTATGGTTTTCTGGTAAGATCAGGCCTTCTGCTAGACCCACTCCATGAGGGCAGGGACTCAGACGTGCTGAAGTCCGTTTCAAGCATTCCATATCCTGTCCAGCACACATATGTGCTCAATAAAGATTTGCTGAATAACTAAGGAATGAATGAAATGTGAAGGAAGGAAAGTTTCCCAAAACAGAACTGCCCGGGACGTACAGACTGAAAGAGGACATGGAGTTTTACTATTTCTTTCTTTTTTTTTTTTTTAAGATTTTATTTATTTATTTGACAGAGAGACACAGCGAGAGAGGGAACACAAGCAGGAGGAGCGGGAGAGGGAGAAGCAGGCTTCCCGCGGAGCAGGGAGCCCGATGCGGGGCTCGATCCCAAGGACCCTGGGATCATGACCTGAGCTGAAGACAGACGCTTAACGAATGAGCCACCCAGGCGCCTGGAGTTTTACTATTTCTATCTGAAGATCATAACAAGGCTCTTAAGCCAGGATTGATTTGCAAAAACTGAATTACCAGTATCCAAATACCCACCCCGAGGGCTCTATCAACTTCCGTCCAGCAAGAATCCAAACTGCCCCAGAATCCCTGCTGTGTTCAGTTGGAAGTCACTATATTAAAATATTAAACAAAAATAAGAATTTGATAAAACTGGCTTTAACTTTATTACTAAATGCACACAAGAGTATTTATAACATGTGTGAGTTATAAAAATTGTAATAAAATGAACCCGGTGTGTGTCATATATATGTATATATTCCTTAGTATATTAAGAAATATACCATTCCTGTTACTTTTGAAGTTTTTTGTGTCACTCCCCATGGCTCCAGAGGTAACCCCTACTTGAATTTAGTGATATACAGGCATACCTCGGAGACACTGCGGGTTTGGTTCCAAACCCCTACAATAGAGCAAGTATCACAATAAAGCAAGTCCAGTGATTTTTTTTTGTTTCCCAGGGCATATAAAAATTATGTTTACACCATACTGTAGTCTATTAATTATGCAAGAGCATTGTGTTTAAAAAAATGTACTTACCTTAATTTTAAAATACTTTACTCCAAAAAATGTTAACAACCACCTGGGCTGTGAGTTGTAATCTTTTTGCTGGTGGAGGGTCTTGCCTCAATGTTGGTGACTGCTGAAGGCTGGGTGGCCATGGCAATTTCTTAAAACAAGACAACAATGAAGTTTGCCACATCGATTCGCTCTTCCTTTCACAAACAATTTCTTTGTGGCACTCGAAGCTATTTGATAGCATTTTACCCACAGTAGAACTTCTTTCAAAATTGGAATCAACCCGCTCAAACCCTACAGTCTTATCAACTAAACGTATGTAATATTCTAAATCCTTTGTTGTCATTTCAACAATTTTCACAGCATCTTCACCAGGAGTAGATTCCATCTCGAAAAACCAATTTCTTTGCTCATCTATAAGAAGCAACTTCCTGGAGCACCTGGGTGGCTTTCAGTTAAGCATCCAACTCTTGATTTCGGCTCAGGCCATGATCTGGGGTTGGTGGATGGAGCCCCACGCTGGGCTCTGCACTCAGTGCTCTCTCTCTCCCTCTGCTTCTGCCCCTCACCCCTACCGCTCATGGGTGTGTGCTCTCTCCCTAAAAAAGAAAAAAGCAGCAGCAACTCCCCACCCATTCAAGCTTTATCATGAGACAGCAGCAATTGAGGCCCATCTTCAGGCCCACTTCTAACTCTAGTTCTCTTGCTGTTTACACCACATCTGCAGTGACTTCCTCCACTGACGTCCTGAACTCCTCAAACTCAACCATGAGGGCTGGAATCAACATTTTCAAAACTCCTGTTAATGTTGATATTTTGACCTCTTCCCCCAATTTTAATTCCAGGGGTGCCTGGGTGGCTTAGTCGGTTAAGCCACCAACTCTTGGTTTTGGCTGAGGCCATGATCTCAAGGTCATGAGATCAAGCCCCACATCGGGCTCCTCATTCAGTGGAGAGATGGCTTGAGATTCTCTCCCTCCCTCCTTCTAAGCGCTTCCCCTCACCCAGCACTCACACGCGCTCTCTCTAAAACTAAATAAATATATGTTTTAAAAAAATGTTAATTCCACTATAGTTAGCATACAGTGTTAGTTTCAGGTGTATAATATAGTTCTTTATATTACTCAGCACTCATCAAGTGTACTCATCATCCCCATTACCTATTCACCCATCCCCCACCCACCTCCCCTCTGGTGACCGTCAGTATGTTCTCTATAGTTAAGAATGTTTTGGGGATGGGGCACCTGGGTGGCTCAGTCATTAAGCATCTGCCTTCGGCTCAGGTCATGGTCCCAGTGTCCTGGGATCGAGCCCCGCATCGGGCTCCCTGCTCCACGGGAAGCCTGCTTCTCCCTCTGCCTCTGCCTCTCTCTCTGCTCATGCTTTCTCTTCTCTCTCTATCTCTGTCTCAAATGAATAAATAAAATCCTTTAAAAAAAAACAGAGTGTTTTTCGGGTTATCTCTTTGTTTCCCCTTCTTTTTTTTTTAAGATTTTATTTATTTATTTGAGAGAGAATGAGAGAGAGAGAGAAAGAGCATGAGCAGGGGGAGGGACAGAAGCAGACTCCCCACTAAGCAAGGAGCCTGATGCGGGGCTCAATCCCAGGACCCCGGGATCATGACCTGAGCTGAAGGCAGACGCCCAACTGACTGAGCCACCCAGGTGCCCCTCCCCGTTTGTTTCTTAAGTTCTACATATGAGTGAAGTTATATGGTATTTGCCTTTCTCTGGTTTATTTCACTTAGCATCATACTCTCTAGACTCATCCATGTTGTTGCAAATGGCAATATTTTAATGGCTGAATAACATTCCATTGTGTATATACCACATCTTCTTTATCTATACACCTATTGATGGACACTTGGGCTGTTTCTGTAGTTTGGCTATTGTAGATAATGCTGCAATAAACACAAGAGTGCATATATCCCTTTGAATTTGTTTTCATATTCTTTGGGTAAATACCCAGTAGTGTGATTCCTAGATCATTGGGTATTTCTATTTTTAATTTCTTGAGAAACCTCCATATTGTCTTACAGAGTGGCTACACCAGTTTGCATTCTCACCAACAGTACATGAAGGTTCCTCTTTCTCCACATCCTTGTCAACACTTGCTGTTTCTTGTCTTCCTGAGTTTAACCATTCTGACAGGTGTGAGGTGACATCTCATTGTGGTTTTGATTTGCATTTCCCTGATGATGAGTGATACTGAGTATCTGTTCATGTGTCTGTTGGCCATATGTTTGTCTTCTTTGGAGAAACGTCTGTTCATGTCTTCTGCCCATTTTTAAATTGGATTATTTGGGTTTTTTTGGTATTGAGTTATATAAGTTCTTTACGTATTTTGGATACTAACCCTTTATTGGATATGTCATTTGCAAATATTTTCTCCCATTCAATAGGTTGCCTTTTAGTTTCGTTGGTCGTTTCCTTTGCTGTGCAGAAGCTTTTTATTTTATTTAAATTCAATTAATTAACATATAGTCTGTTATTAGTTTTGGGGTAGAGTTCAGTGATTCATCAGTTGCACATACCATCCAGTGCTCACTACATCATGTGCCCTCCTTAATGCCTATCCCTCCCACCCCCTCCCCTCCAGCAATCCTCAATTTGTTTCCTCTAGTTAAGAGTCTCTTCTGGTTTGTCTCCTCTCTAATTTCAACTTATTTTTCCCCCCTCTCTTCCCCTATAATCCTCGGTTTTGTTTCTGAAGCTTTTTATTTTTATGTAGTCCCAATAGTTTATTTTTGCTTGTGTTTCTCTTGCGTCAGGAGACATATCTAGAAAGATGTTGCTATAACCAATACAGAAATTACTGTCTGTGCTCTCTTCTAGGATTTTTATAGTTTCAGGTCTCACATTTAGGTCCCTAATCCATTGTGAGTTTATTTTTGTGTATGGTATAAGAAAGTGGTCCAGGGCGCCTGGGTGGCTCAGTTGGTTAAGCGACTGCCTTCGGCTCAGGTCATGATCCTGGAGTCCTGGGATCGAGTCCCGCGTCGGGCTCCCTGCTCAGCAGGGAGTCTGCTTCTCCCTCTGACCCTCTTCCCTCTCGTGCTCTCTATCTCTCATTCTCTCTCTCTCAAATAAATAAATAAAATCTTAAAAAAAAAAAAAGTGGTCCAGTTTTCCCAACACCATTTTTTGAAGAGACTCTTTTTCCCATTGCATAGTCTTTCCTCCTTTGTTGAAGATTAATTGACCATATAAGTATGGGTTTATTTCTGGACTTTATTTTGTTCCATTGATCTATGTGTCTATTTTTGTGCCAGTAACCTACAGTTTTGTAATATAACTTGAAGTCTGGAATTGTGATATCTCTGGTTTTCTTTTTCTTTTTCTTTTTTTTAAGATTTTATTTATTTATTTATTTGAGAGAGAGAATGAGAGAGAGAGAGCATGAGAGGGGGGAGGGTCAGAGGGAGAAGCAGACTCCCCGCTGAGCAGGGAGCCCAATGCGGGACTCAATCCCAGGACTCCAGGATCATGACCTGAGCCGAAGGCAGACGCTTAACGACTGAGCCACCCAGGCACCCCTAAAATAAATAAAATCTTTAGAATACTGAATCCTTTCCAGAAGATTTTCAATTTCCTTTGCCCACATCCATCAGAAGAATCACTATCTACGGCAGATATAGCCCTACAAAATATATTTAATAAGATCTGAAAGTTGAAATCACTTCTTGATCTTTGATCTACTGAATGGATGTTGTGTTAACAGTCATGAAAATAACACTAATCTCATTGCACATACCCATCCGAGCTCTTGGGTGATCAGGGGTACTGTCAATGAGCAACAATATTTTAAAAGGAATCTTTTTTTTTCCTGAGGTGTAGGTTTCAACAGTGGGTTTAAAATACTCAGTAAACCATGTAAACAGATGTGCTGTTATCCAGGCTTTGTTGTTGCATTTCTAGAGCATAGGCCCAGTAGATTTAGCATAATACTTAAGGGCCCTAGGATTTTCAGAATGGTCATTGGTCACCAGGTACCTGAGCCCCTAACAAGAGAGTCAGCCTGTCCTTTGAAGCTTTGAAGTCAGGCACTGACTTCTCTTCTCTAGCTGAGAAAGTCCTAGAGATGGCATCCGCTTCCAATAGAAGACTGCTTCATCTACATTGAAAATCTGTTGGTTAGTTGTCTCAGCTGGATCTTCTGGAGAACTTTCTGCAGCTTCTACATCAGCACTTGCTGCTTCATCTTATACTTGTATGCTATGGAGATGACGTCTCTCCCGAAACCTCATGAACCGACCTCTGCCAGCTTCAGATTTTTCTTCTGCAGCTCCTCACCTCTCTCAGCCTTCACAGAATTGAAGAGAGTTAGGGCCTGGCTCTGGTTCAGGCTTTGGCTTAAGAGAATGCTGTGGCTGGTTTCATCTTCTGTCCAGACCAAACTTTCTCTATATCAGCAATAAAGCTATTTTGCTTTCTTATTATTTGTGCATTCACTAGAGTAGATCTTTTTAATTTCCTTCAAGAACTTTCCTTTGCATTCACAACTAGGCTGTTTGGTACAAAGAGGCCTAGCTTTTGGCCTATCTCAGCTTTCACCATGCCTTTCTTACTAAGTTTAATCATTTCTAACTTTTTAAAAAAAGATTTTAATTATTTATTTGACAGCGAGAGAGCCAGAGAGCAGAAGCAGGGGAAATGGCAGAGGGAGAAGGAGAAGCAGGCTTCCTGCTGAGTAGGGAGCCCAATACGGGACTCAATCCCAGGACTCCGGGATCATGACCTGAGCCCAGGGAAGACAGTTAACTGACTGAGCCCCCATTTCTAACTTTTTTTAAAAGATTTTATTTATTTATTTGACAGAGAGAGACACAGTGAGAGAGGGAACACAAGCAGGGGGAGTGGGAGAGGGAGAAGCAGGCCTCCTGCTGAGCAGGGAGCCCGACGCGGGGCTCGATCCCAGGACCCTGGGACCATGACTTGAGCCGAAGGCAGACACTTAACGACTGAGCCACCCAGGAGCCCCCCATTTCTAACTTTTGATTTAAGGTGAGAGTTGTGTGACTCTTCCTTTCTGTTGAACACTTAGAGGCCATTGTGGGTTATTAATTGGCCTAATTTCAATATTGTCTCAGGGAATAGGGAGGCCTGAGGAGAGGGAGAGAAATGGGGAATGGCCAGTGGGTAGAAGAGTCAGAATACAGACATTTACATACTAAATTCACCATCTTACATTGTAACTGAACTCAAGTTCATCAGCCCAATGAGCAGCAAAGACAATTACTGAGCTATCAAGCATGCAGCAAGGAGAGAGTTCATTTGCAAGGCAGCCAAACAAAGAGATAGGAGGAGAACCCTCCCATCCACCTCCCCAAAGGAGAGAAATCTGGGTTCAGGGAGGGAATTCAGGAAGGGAAAGAACCTGTCAAATTAAGGAGAAATTTACACATAAAAAAGGTCTGGGTAAAAGTCCATCTGTGCTTAATTGTCTACAACCTGCGATTAGTCTCATTGACCCTTGGTTGCCGCTTTCAATATGAGAGCAGTGCGTGGTGCCTCAACACAATTACAAGAGTAACATCAGAGATCACTAGTCACAGATCACCATAACAAATATCATAATAATGAAAACATCTGGAATATTGCGAGAACTACCAAAATATAAGAGACAGGAAGTGAGCAAATGCTATTGGAAAAATTGCCACAAACCTTCAACTTCTAAAAAACGCAGTATCCGTGAAGTGCAATAAAATGAGGTGTGCCTACAGATAAAGGATGGAGGTAGAATTAGCCTAAACAATATATGGTTTGGTTTGACATAGTTTTGAATTTTATGTTCAGGAATTATACCTTATGTAGTCTTTGGTGACCTGTTTTTTTCCTAAGCTCATCACTATGTGGAGGCTCAGTCATTCATCTACATAGTGTCAACAAGTACACCTCAGTTTATCTATTTCTCTGCAGTTGGATAATTGCATTTCTCTTAGTATAAATAAGGTTGAGCATTGGCCATGTTCACAAAGAACATGCTCTATACATTTGAGGGTTTCTCCCAAGAGTTCAACTCTGGTCCCTTTAGCAGGCCTGGACACAGGGATTTCTTCAGCTAAGCAAACTTAGTCTTGGGTGACAGGTTCTTTCCCTTCTTGACCATACCCCACCCAGAGGGAGGGGTCCTTTCAGAACTCCTTTGCTTGGCTTGAGGTGGGGTGGAAACACCCCTTTCTTCTCCAAAGGGAAGAAAATGAAAATGGAAATACACAGCACTCCACAATTTCCTCCAAAGAAATGATGTCACATTGTTCCCCAATATATTTCCTCACTCTTATATATCCTGAGGATTGACGGACAAAGAATGTGTAAACTATTCTTTCCTCCGCAAAATCTGGAGGAAGCTGGTCTGGTTTCTTGCTTTGAAACACGTAAGCATTTTATTTTTTACTTTTATTTTTTTAAAAGATTTATTTGCGAGAAAGAGCAGGTGCGCACATGAGCAGGGGGAGGGACAAAGGCAGAGGGAGAGAGAACCTCAAGCAGACTCCCCACTAAGCGTGGAGCCCCACTTGGGACTCAATCTCACAACCCTAAGATCATGACCTGAGCTAAAATCAAGAGTCAGGCACTCAACCGACTGAGCCCCCCAAGCGCCTCTCTCTTGCCACTTCTATTCAACATTGTACTCCATGTCTTAGCCAGGGCAGTTAGGCAAGAGAATAATGAAAAGTATACAGATTAGAAAGAAGTAAAACTGTCCCTATTTGCACATGACATGATCTTGTACATAGAGAATCCTAGGGTGCCTGGGTGGCTCAGTTGGTTGAGCAGCTGCCTTCAGCTCAGGTCATGATCCTGGGGTCCTGGGATGGAGTCCAGCATTGGGCTCCCTGCTTGGTGGGGAGCCTGCTTCTCCTCTCCCTCTGCCCCTCGCCCTGCATGTGCACTTGCTCTCTCTTTCTCTCTCTCTGACAAATAAATAAATGGAATCTTAAAAAAAAAAAAAAGAAAAAATACTTAGGAATAAATTTAATCTCCCCCCTAAAAAAAGTGCAAGATGTGAACACTGGAAAATATAAAAGTTATAGAAATAAAGAAGACCTAAGTAAAGGGAAAGACATCCTATGCCCATAGAAGACTTAACATTGTTAAGATGGCAATACAGTACTCCCTAAATTGACAAGCTAATCCTAAAGTTCATATAGAAATGCAAGAGACCCAGAATAGCCAAACCAATCATGAAAAGGAATAAAGTTGGGGGACTCGTACTTCCTAATTTCAAGACTTACTACAAAGCTACACTGATCAAGACAGTGTGGTACTGACATAAGTTTAGACATACAAATCAATGGAATAGAATTGACAATCCAGAAATAAATCCTTACATTTAAAGTCCACTGGTTTCTAACAAAGGTGCCAAGAAAACTTGACAGGGAAAGAATAGTCTTCCCAAAAAATGGTGCCAGAACAGTGGATATCCACATGGAAAAGAATGAAGTTGGACACCTAACATCATACACAAAAGTTAACTCAAAGTGATAATAGACCTAAATGTAAAGTTAATGGGGGCACCTGGCTGGCTCAGTCTGTGGAACATGCAACTCTTGATCTCCAGGTCATGAGTTCAAGTCCCACGCTGAGCCTAGAGCTTACTTAAAAAAAAAAAAGAAGTTAAAAGTATAAAACTCTTAGAAGAAAGCAGAAGTAAATATTCACAACCTTGAGTTAGGCAATGCTTTCTTAGATATGACACCAAATGCACAAGCAACAAAAGGAAAAATAAACTGGAACTAATGAAAATTTAAAACTTTTGTGCTGCAAATGATAGCAATAAAAAGTGAAAAGTCAATCAACAGAATGGAAAAAATATTTTAAAAACATGTGTCTAATGAAACTCTTAAAACTCAATAATAAAAGATAACTAATCCAATTTTTTAAATGGGCAAAGGATATGAACAGATATCTCTCCAAATGGAGAATAAGTATATGAAAAGATGCTCTATAGACTGCTAACATTACAGAAATGCAAGTCCAAATGACAATATCACTCCATATCGACCATGAGGCCACAATAAAAAATACGCAAATAACAAGTAGGCAAAGATGTGGAGAAATCAAACCCCTCACACTTTGCGGTTGGGAATGTTAAAAGGCGCAGCCAAGGGGCCCCTGGGGGGCTCAGTAGGTGAAGCTTCTGCCTTCAGCTCCGGTCATGATCTCAGGCTCCCTGCTCAAGGGGAGTCTGCTTCTCCCTCTCCCTCTGCCCCTCCCCCTCCCCCTCGTGCTCTCCCTGGCTCACTCTCTCTCAAATAAATAAAATCTAAAAAAAAAAAAAAAAAGTGCAGCCACTTTTAAAAACAGTTTGGCAATTCCACAAAAGGTTATCAATAAGACCCAGGCATTCCACTCATATATACCCAGAAAAATGAAAACTTAAATCCATACAAAAACTTACACAGATGTTCGCAGCAGCATTATGCATGATGGCCAGAAAATGGAAACAGCCAAATATCAATTAGCTGATGGATAAATAAAATGCATATATCCATACAATGGAATATTAACCAGCAATAAAAAGGACTAAACCCTGATGCCCACTACACTATGAGCTTTAAGATGATGCTGACTGAAAGAAGTCGGTCACAGAAGACTCCATCGTATATGCTTCCACTTAGATGAAATGTCTAGTTAGTGGTTACCAGAGGATGAAGGGAAGAAGGGAACTGGGACTTTTTTTCCAGGATGACGACAACTCTCTACAGTTAGATTGTAGTGGTGGTTCTGCAACTCTTAAGAAAACCACCTTCACTTAAAGGAGTGAACCTTACAGTAGGTACATGATCCTCAAATAAGCTTGTTCACAAAAAGATGCATCTGGAGGTGGATACGGGTGACGGTTGAATAATAACTTTTATATGCATTTTATACAGTAACTTACGCCTTAGCTTGGAGAACCCTTCTGTTGACAAACTGGTTTGACAAGTAAATGTGTCCGGAAAGCATGACTGCCATGATTAATTTCGGGGGACTTGGTGTGGAGCAAACAGGACAAGCCCTTCTTCAGCGATGCCATGCTCTCTGCCCAGCGGTCTTGGTCCCCGGATCACAGGGGTCCTCTGTCTCCAGTCCCCCTCCCCCCAGGCCCAGGGGTCCTCTCAGTCCGGACCCGAACCCCGCCTCGTTGGTCCGCTCAGCCAGCCGCCCCCTCCGCACTCCCGGGTCGCCGTGGCGCCGCGGTGAAGCTGGGTCTCTCCGACGGGCCTGCCTGGTACTGCCAACAGGTCCGGTAAAGCCGGGCCCCTCGGGATCGCGGCAGCACCTCCGAAAACCTAAGCCGCGGGGCCGGCGCGGGGACCACCTGCCCGCACGCGCCCCGCCCCGCGCTGACTGGAGCCCAGAGCCCCTGGAGTCACGCCCCTCCCAGCGCCGGGCGCGCGTCCCACGTTGGCGGACACGCGCACGCCTTCGTCGGCGCGCACGCACCGTCCGGCACGCGTACACGCCGGGAAGGACCGCCGGGCGGGACGCCGTAGTCGGCCGAGGAGCGAGCGAAGGCAGGTGGGGGGCCGGGGAGGGAGGGGGCGGGAGCCGAGGGAGGCGGGAGGCGATCGCCAGGGTCTCCGCGCCGGGGCTGGGGTCTGCGGGCGTCCTCTCAGTCCCGTCCCCCCTCCAGGGGTAGCGCTCGGGGCTTGGGCTGGGCGGGGGGAGGCGAGGTCCCCATGGCCCCGGCCCCTCCCCGCCGTGGGACCGAGGGGCGCGGGCGGGGTGACGGGCGGGGGTCTCCGCGCCAGGGCTGGGGTCTGCGGGCGTCCTCTCAGTCCCGTCCCCCCTCCAGGGGTAGCGCTCGGGGCTTGGGCTGGGGGGAGGGGAGGCGAGGTCCCCATGGTCCCGGCCCCTCCCCGCCGTGGGACCGAGGGGCGCGGGCGGGGTGACGGGCGGGGGTCTCCGCGCCGGGGCTGGGGTCTGCGGGCGTCCTCTCAGTCCCGTCCCCCCTCCGGGGGTAGCGCTCGGGGCTTGGGCTGGGGGGGGGAGGCGAGGTCCCCATGGCCCCGGCCCCTCCCCGCCGTGGGACCGAGGGGCGCGGGCGGGGTGACGGGCGGGGGTCTCCGCGCCGGGGCTGGGGTCTGCGGGCGTCTCTCAGTCCCGTCCCCCCTCCGGGGGTAGCGCTCGGGGCTTGGGCTGGGGGGAGGGGAGGCGAGGTCCCCATGGTCCCGGCCCCTCCCCGCCGTGGGACCGAGGGGCGCGGGCGGGGTGACGGGCGGGGGTCTCCGCGCCGGGGCTGGGGTCTGCGGGCGTCCTCTCAGTCCCGTCCCCCCTCCAGGGGTAGCGCTCGGGGCTTGGGCTGGGCGGGGGGAGGCGAGGTCTCCATGGTCCCGGCCCCTCCCCGCCGTGGGACCGAGGGGCGCGGGCGGGGTGACGCTCAGGCCCCCTTGCCCAGCAGTCCGCGGGAAGGAGCGGGTGCTCGCAGTTCTCCTCGCAGACCCCCGGACCCGCCTCCGAGATGTCGTATATGCTCCCGCACTTGCACAACGGCTGGCAGGTGGATCAGGCCATTCTTTCGGAGGAGGACCGCGTGGTGGTCATTCGCTTTGGACACGACTGGGACCCCACCTGCATGAAGATGGACGAGGTGCTCTACAGCATAGCCGAGAAGGTAACGCGGCTCGGCCGTGCGCGGGGCGTTCCGGGACCGGCCTGGGGATTGGTGTGGTCTGTTTCCTCCGCTTGGCGGGTTAGCAGAGTTTAAAAGTGAGGTTACACGTGCGTCCCGGGCCCTTGTTCGCGCCTTCCTTTCTCACACGCAGCACATTCCGCAGAGAGCTTGTGCACATTAGCTGCTGCCTTCTTCTGGGAGAGGTTTCGTCGACTCTCCGGTCTTAAAGAGGTTCATGATTCCTCCTCTGCAGAGCCATGAACAAAACACACTTAGAGACTTTGGCAAGAACGATGGAGTCTACTTAAATTGCTTAGTTTAAAAGGATTGTCCATTTTTGATACATTGTTTCTTGTGTTTGTGAAGCAGAACATTCCTGTTAAGCGGATGGTAAACCCTGTTACTTTTCTTCTGGTCTTTTCCCTTCCATTCTCTTTGTAAGTCACTTGATTTATAGCTTCGAGTGATTGAGTTGCAGGAGATGTCAGGAGAAAATAGAATTGTGCTCCTGATTTTTAATATTAGTACTCTAGCTTGTCATGGTGCTTGTTTGCTGATAAGGAAAGTGCCGTCCTTGGCACTGCTTTGTAACCAGGGCTTAGTGCTTTTCTGTAGTTTCCTCATGGTGATTTGAAGATAACTTTAATTGGGAGTTTTGCAATTGTAGCAATAGGACAAAGAGCAAATATATTACGGTGTTAATAAAATATCTAACTTATTGATATTCCATAGATAATTTGAGAGGTCATTTTAATGAAGAGTAAAAGTAATGGAAACATTGAAGCCATGTTTTTTTCCAGAGGAATAAGGGGTTAAAATAACTTGGTAGATAGTAACAGATGTAAGGATCTATCTTGTATTTAGGAAAGGAAAAATTGACCTTCCAGGACTTCTGGTGGGCTCAGTCAGTAGAGCATGAGACTCTTGATCTTGGGGTCCTGAGTTCGAGCCCCACATTGGGGTTAGTTTACTTAAAAAAACAAACAACTATCTAACCTTTCATTGCTAATTTTTACTACCCCCTATTTGGTAGAAGAGGCAAAGTGCGGCATGGGTGGTGGCATTGGGAACACTAGAGACCATTCTTCCGTGTCAGTCATCATGAGCATCACTTGGAATACTTGTGAAGTGCATCTCAGAGGTTCTGATTCTGTTGGTCAGGGGTGAGGTCCAGAAACAGCCCTTTTAAGAAGCTGCCCTGGGAATTCTGATGTGACTTTGAAAAACCCCTCGACAGAGGTCAGGATCAGAGTAGGCGTGCTGTGGTTACCAGCCATTCCCTTCCTCTTCCTCAAGGAGCTTGGGGAGAACTCGGGAGAGCAGCAGTTTTCTGACACTGGGGATCCTCCCACTTGGGTTCAGAAGTCGTAAATGAAGTGGTGCCAGGAAGTCACTTACGCCTTGCTTAGGTTATAGTGGTTAAGGGCAGATACTGCCGAGGTCAGTGAGGAACTGCCCACAGGCACTTTTCTGAGAAGCACACTGAGGCTCTGTTCACTTTGAAATAACGTAGGGTGGGTGTTCTGAATTCTACGTTGCAGGTGGTGGTATAAACATCAGGTGATGACCGCCTCCCCCTGTCCTCAGCACAAGGTCAGGATGCTTAGAGATGAGATGGTCATTTGGCTCTTCACATCTGAGCAAAACCAGCAAAATGCTCTTAGCTAGGAGATAGATTTTGTGTGTTAACATAA
Source organism: Zalophus californianus (assembly GCF_009762305.2). NCBI lineage: Eukaryota > Metazoa > Chordata > Mammalia > Carnivora > Otariidae > Zalophus > Zalophus californianus. The sequence goes on along the minus strand of NC_045608.1, from coordinate 94,054,749 downwards.
GCTTTTAGGGACTTTTATAGGAGTCTTTTCTCATCCCTTTATGTCGTTATAGACTGAATCTCCGTATCGTTGGTGGACGCACTCTTTTTTTGGTATTGACCCTGTTGATAAGAACAGCTTAACTAGGCTCACTTTGAGTATTTTTCTTTGTTTTTTTTAAGGTACTTTTCCTTTTGTCCAAAAATTTTAGTAAACTTTTAATAAAATATTATTACAGTACAGTTACTAAAAATGCAAACTTGAAACGCATCACAAGTTTATTGCTTTATTTTCTTCTTAGTATAAAGGCAAAATAAGAGTTTATAATTCTGGAAGCCCTTTTTGGGGAAGCTCAAGAGGAATTTTTGAAACTTAAGGTTTTAGTATAAAGAACAACTTAACTCTCTATTTAAAAATCTCCCTCTGCAGAAATGGCAGATAGTGGGGGATCTTCCTCATCTTGTTACGAGCCCTGTTTGGATACCCCAGCTGTTTTAAAGTGAGTAAAAGTTCCACTGTTTAGGCTGGACTTTATTCGATTGTTTCTCCTGGAATGTGGTGTGTTGACTTGATGCTTTGGCAGTGCCAGCCTCCAGACCCCCACCTCATGCTGGGTTAGTTTTGAGCTGCACTGAAAACGTAAGAAATCTGCGAGACAATTTTATAGATGTCTGGAATTTGGTAGAGTGATAATAACAAAGTTTCCTGTTCAGCAGCTGATTTTATGCACAGCCTCAGAGACTGTGTTGTGTACCTCTGAGCTGTCTTGCCATTTTGTAGGAACAGTTTGTCACAGCTCATCCCATGATGGGAAGGAATAAATGGGACATTTAATTTTTGTGTGTTAAAAAAACGCATACAAATAGAGTTTAAAATATGCAAAACCTCAATGATATCATTGACTCATGATCATACATTCTAATAAAGTTGTATATAGGACAAATATATGTATGGAACTTTTGGAAATGATCTTAAGGGATCATTCTTAAGCGTTGCATAAAGTAAATCAAACCTTATTGGAAGCTGATGTTCAGTCAAATGAACTATCTCATAAGGGCCAAGAAAATGCATATGTTTGCTATGGATTTGTGTTTCTGGGTATGACAGCCTTGGAGCTAGCAGCAAGCTATGAGGGGCAGGATGGAGTGCTGGCTAAGAGTAGGGGCCAAGCTAGCTCCTGCTACTTACTCCCATGTGATCTTAAGTAACTTGTCTCTGTGCCTCATTTTACTCATCTGTAAGAAAAGGACAGTAGTGCCTAACCTGTAGGGTAGTCGTGAGGCTAGAATTAATAGAACGACTTCTGGAACACTTCCTGTCACAAAGCAAGTAACATATTCCGTAATCATTAGCCACTGTTATCAGCATCATCATTCACATCACAAAATTTGCAGGAGTTATTGTGATAGAGCTAATCAGGCAAATATTTTGGGAAAATAAAGTTACCATGTAGTTTTTTGATGGCTTTGACATGAATTACCTAAAAATTGGCTCTTCAGAAATAAAATACATAGTGGCAATTGACAGTCCAGAAAATGTTTTTCCAGCATTTTATGTGGGTTCTTGGCTGGAGGAGGAGCTCTATTCAGAAGGTTGGAATGGTGGTTGGTATACTGTGCCGGCCTTCAGTCTTAGTGATTCGCGTGAGTTACTTTCACTTGGAGACAGGTCATGTAGAAGGACTGCTGAACAGCTTAATCAGTGACCTGCTGAAGAAAGAAAAAGGAGGTGTACTTATAAAATGTGTAGGCAACAGGGCTGGAAAGGATGTTTACTATTATAAATGATCAGCAACTTGATAATAGAAACGAAATTTGTACATAGAGTTCTTGGTTTTTAAAAAATACTAGTAAGAACCAATTAAAATTACTGCAAACATAGCAGGTAAAATATTATTTTAGATATAGAAGACTTATGCAAATAAGTTTAAAGTACCATTTAAAAAGATGACTCCCATGGGTAGAGAGGCAAAGAACTTAAAAAAGAGATTCTAATGGTTAAGTAAACTTCAGAGCCATACACATTAAAATAGTGTACTATTGTTTCTTAGATATATCAAAGATAAAAAAAGGTATTTATTGTGGTGTGGAGAAAGTTAATACTGATATCCTTTTGGAAAGCAATTTGGCATTGTATGAAAAGTCTTAAGGACTCAGTCACCCTCCCTCTTCAGTAGGCAAACTTATATGCTCTACAAGACTTTTGCTATAATTTCTAGCAAACTGGAAGCAACAACAATCAGTGTCTGATGGTAGGAGAGCATGGTGATGACTGTAATCTCTAGTTTTTGAGCATTTAGACCAGTTACCTTGCCAGGTAGGACACAGACCTCTGACCATGGCCCCCATGATGACTCCTGAGGTAGGGATGCCAAGTAATTTGTCCAGACTCGGAGATGGACAGTTGGGATTTGAACTGGGAATGTCCTTGGCAGTGGATGGAATATTATTTGGCCGTTAAAAATGATTTAAGCTTTTTAAATACCGTGGGCCTTTGTTAATGATGTCAGCTGGAGAAAGCAGAATGTATGTGATTTCCTCACGAGTGAAGGTCTGGGGAAAGGGAAACACTTTTCACTGTAAGACACTCGTATTCTATTAATTTTATTTGACTGTCATATTTTTAAATTATATAACTTGTTTAAAAAATACTGGGCTGGAGCATCTGGTTGGCTCAGTCAGAAGAGCGTGCAACTCTCGATCTTGAGGTCTTGAGTTCAAGCCCCATGTTCGGAGTAGAGTTTACTTAAAAAAAATTCTGGGCTGGACACATGGCAGTGGTTTTTCCATTCCACTTCTATATTTTCAAAGTGAATATTATTTATTTATTTATTTATTTTTAAGATTTTATTTATTTGACAGAGAGAGAGATAGCGAGAACAGGAACACAAGCAGGGGGAGCGGGAGAGGGAGAAGCAGGCTTCCTGCTGAGCAGAGAGCTTGATGTGGGACTCGATCCCAGGACCCTGGGATCATGACCTGAGCTGAAGGCAGACACTTAATGACTGAGCCCGTGAACATTTTTTAAATGGAGAAAATATAGTAGATACCTAGCTTCATTTCAGTTTATAAAAAATACACAGGGTTATAGTTAAGCACAGATTCCTTAATGCGTGTGAAATATTCAGGCAAAATAGTTCAGACCGTGTGGAAGGCATCGCGGCAGAAGTCATGTACCCCGTGTTAGGAGAAGCTTTGACAAATGGAGGCTTTTCCAGAGGCAAAAGACTGGCAGGGAGGCACAGAGCTGGAGGAAGTCCACTCGGTGCTGCCTGTCTGGATGTGCGATCCCTTTCTCTGCAAGTCCGTGAGAACCTTTGTCCGGAAGAAGTGGCACCATCTCTGAAGGCTGGTTTCTTTTGAACTCTGAACTCAGGGTTACATAATTAAACTCATGATGTCCAAAAACACATTTTTAGTGACAATAACGTGTTTCTTGTGTTTCAAAATACAAGTTTATTGTTAAAGTTCATTCAGTAAACATTTACTAGTACTGTGTGAGTCAGGTACTGTTTGGCTCTGAGGACAGATCGGTAAAGACACAGACATGGTTCTGAGCCTCACATTTATCTGCAGGACCATAACGTAATTCATATAGGGGGGAAGAAAATTAAATACTGGGGTGTCACTTGGTGGTTTACTTCTTTTTTTTTTTTTTTTTAGAGAGAGCAAGTGAGTGAGCGGTAGGAGGGGCAGAGGGAGGGGCAGAGACATTCTCAAGCAGATTCCCCACTGAGCACAGAGCCCGACATGGGGCTTGATCTCAGGACCCTGAGATCATAGCCTGAGCTGAAACCAAGAGTTGGATGATCAACCTGGCTGTGCCACCGAGATGCCCCTGTTTATTTTACTCCTGAATGTGCGAGAGTTTTCTTACTCACCATTGGAAGCAAAAGGAAATAGGGCCTGCTCTTAAAGTCTCACTATAAAAACCAGCATTTATAGTGTGAAAATTATGTGATATCATTGAGTTGGGGTAGTTGAATGTCCTCATGTATAAAATAGATGAGATATATTTTGATCACTTTTTTTTTTTTAAGATTTTATTTATTTATTTGACAGAGAAAGACACAGCGAGAGAGGGAACACAAGCAGGGGGAGTGGGAGAGGGAGAAGCAGGCTTCCCGCGGAGCAGGGAGCCCGATGCAGGGCTCAATCCCAGGACTCCAGGATCATGACCTGAGCTAAAGGCAGACGCTTAACGACTGAGCCACCCAGGCGCCCCTATTTTGATCACTTTTAAGAAGATGGGATTTCGTGTGTCAATTTCTGCTTTAACTTGGGAAATTTGGACGTTCTAGGAAACAGAACCAGTTGGCTAAATAATTCACATTGAGTCAGAAAGGCATCTTGGGTTTCCGTTGGATTGGCAGCTTATGCTTTAGGAGGCAAATGTACGTCTATATGTCTGGTTATACTATAATGTTAATATCTTCATTTTAAATTATGGCATCTTTGTTTTATATGTAAAAAGTAATAAAGTATCTCTGCTTAGTGAAATTCAGGTGTAGGCAGAAGGTCAAGTTAACTCGCAGGGTCACTTTGGCCCGGACAGCTCTGCAGAGGAGCGTGCTGCTGTCTTGAGGGATGTAGAAGGAACATTTTGCACAGAGGCTCTTTGGACCAGTGGTGCACAGCACACATCACCACACAGCCACCTTCTCTTCTTCTACCAGGAAAAGAGGGAGTTGGAGGTGGCGGGGGAGACCCTACCTCTCTACACCTGAGACCCTCAGTGACTTCCCTCTTTTCATAGCCAGGCTCCTTGCAGGGCCTGTCCATACTTAATGCCTTGTGTGGGTCTTGCACGGTCACTGATGACCTTCCAGTAGCCAGAATCATAGATGCCCACAGCCTTTGTCTGACATGAGCTCTCTGGTACTTCACCCAGCTCTCTCTGTGGATGGGTCCCTTGACTTGGTTTGTGAGTGTGCCTCCCTGGCCACCCCTGTCCTTCCCTTGGCTCTCCAGTGGGCTGGCTGGACCAGCCACCTGTTGGATGCAGACGGCAGTGGTGTCCTTAGCAGAGCCATCCCAGAATTACTTGTAAGACCTTCTCTCTAGATGCTCCTTAGGTTTCTCAAGTCCCCAACCCACTCCTTACTTGGAAACAAACAAGTAAATAACCTGAACTTCTTAGGCCTAGAAGGGCCCTTGTCTGCAATTCCAGGTTCATGTTCCACCTCTAACCCCATGTCCCAGGTGCTGCCTCTGCCCTTGCCTTGTCCTCTCCTGGCATCTTTAACTTGCACATGCTGCTCTCCTAGCCTGGCACATTCCCCACTCCCCCAGGGCCTCCTGCCCCCTTTGGGCAGGCTAATTCCTTCAAGACTTGGGTAGGGAATCCCATCCAGAGGTTGGGCTTTGGAGCCAGATTTGGTGAGTCTCAGCTTTGCTACTTGCTTCCCTGTGCAGCTTAGAGTCACTGTCTTTCTGAGCCTTAATTTCATTGTACACAAAACATTAATAATGTCTCTATTTGGGGGTGTTAAAAGAATTAGAAATAAGGAGTGTCTTGCACAGAGTGGGCTCTCAGTCTGTGGTGAGGAAAGAGCATGTTCCAGGTTTTGGGGGTAAGTGACCTTGACATGATACTTTGCTTCCCGCTAGAATTCAGAGTGGGGGTTAGATAGACCCAGATAGAACAAGAAGGCAAAGGAGATGTAGACTTGTATCTTTAAACAAGTTACTTTTATTCAATTGCCTCCTGATTATGAAATGTCCATTGAGTTGAGTCCTTATGTTATTTAAAATTTTTTGCATACAATAAAAAGGACAAAAGTTGTGATTTTACTTTTTTCTAAAGTACATAATTTATAGTCCTGCCCACTGATTTTTAGACTAATTGAATATTTACATGGTGATTCCATAAGTTAATATTTAATATAATAATTGTTATTGGTGTTTATTTTGTGCATCAGCCAACAGAGCAAGGCATTGAAGGGATAAAAATAAGTCAGGGTTCCTACCTGACCATTTTGTGTATATTTATACACACTGACCAATTTATGGTCTTAACTTCTGTGCTGCAGTTTCTGTTTTATTTTTAAATAAAATCAGAACACAATTGATATGTTAACCATGAAAATAAAACTGGGTTCTGGTGACCTGACCAGCACATTCTCACTGTTGGCACAGGAAACCAGGATTTCAGAGTTGGGGATCAACAATATAAAGGTGCTGCATTAAGGCTTTTTGGAAGCAGTGGCAGACAGCGGGCACATGGTGGTGTCAGAGCCCTCACGCTGCTGCTTGAGGGTTTTTTAGGTTTTCTCCTGACCAGTGCTGTGGGGCAAAAGGAGTCCTCGTTAGATGTAAACTTTTTTTGGTGATGGTGGCTTAAGTTTCTCTGTTAAGTATTTTTTAATAGTCCCCAAAGCAGAGAGGAGCATACCCATCTGACCCTATCGCTCAGGTTCAGCAGTTCCCAATACTTTGTCAGTCTTGTGTCACCTGACCCCTGGCATTTTTTATGCTGCAGTATGTAAAGCAAATCCCAGAAACCACATTATTTCATCTGCAAATATATTCAGAATTTTAGAATTAGTTTTGTATGCATTTCCTGGGGCTGCAGTAACAAAGCCCCACAAACTGGGCAGAGGAAACAACAGAAGTCTGTCCTCTCACATTCTGGGGGCCGAGAGTTCTAAACCAAAGCATTTGCAGGGCCACGCAGCCTCTGAAACCTTCTAGGGAGAATGCCTCCGCACATCCTCCATGCTCTGGAGTCGTCCGCCATCTTTGGTGCTCTTGGCTAGTAGATGTCTCGCTCTCTAAAAGTCACTCATGGCCACTTCTCTAAAGGACACCATCCAGAATGGCCGGTCTCACCATAGCTGATGACATCTGCAAGGACCCTCTTCCAAATAAGGCCACATTCTGAGGACTGGGGGTTAGGACTCCCGCCTATCTCTTTGTGTGGGGGGACAGCTCAGCCCATAACATACTGATTGGTGTAAGCTTCCTGGAAGGCATTGAGACAGCATTTATAAGGGCTTTTAAAATGTCATGTCCTTTGTTATATTCTATTTTAGGAATTTATCTTTGGAAATAATGAAATATGTACACAAATTAAGGGTAAGAATGTTCATAGGTGAATAATTGGTATTAATGAAAAATCTGAATTATTTTCATGAAAAATCAGAAAATAATGGAAGAATGGTAAAATAATGACATAACCATTTGATAAAGTATTATGTAGCCATAAATATTGTGTTTGGGGAAAATATATAATTTGTATAAGAGAATGTCCATAATTAAAGCAGTATATAAAATACTATGGTATGATCACATTTTATTTAAACAGTATAGACAGGTGTGTGTGTGTGTAACAGAAAAAAATGGGAAAGAATTTACTAAAAATATATTTGGAGCAATTAACTCTGGTTGTTGGGATTGGAGGTGATTCTGCTTTAATAATAGTTTTCTGAGTTTTCTAAATCCTGTCTGATGAACTTGGAATTAGTGAAAAAAAATGAAAGAATATTTGTTATATGCAATGTTATTTGGAGTACTAGTCTACTCATATTTGTAGGTGTTCAAACCTAAGTGGGAGAAACGTATGGCTGAATTCTAAAGGCATGTCTTAAAGCAGTTGTTGATTGTATGCAATAAAGTATTTGGAAAAGTACAAATTTAAAAAAGTTCATATAGATTATTACTAGATCAGCATGAATAATGTATCTTTGGACATTTTCTGCAGGAGTCCCATAACTTGGTATTCTGAAAATGTTAAAGCAAGGTTAACAGCCAGTTGTCAGGACCCTGAACGTCTTGAATTGTCTTCCTGTGTGTTAGCGCTCCTGGAAAAAAAATGTTGGGGAGTTGGTTTGAAAATTGTCCTCTATACACAAATTCTTGCGTTTGTTTTTTAGTGTGCTTTTACAGAATAAGAAATTGATGTGTTATTTTATAGGGTTTTTTTCAATCTCTTACTTTTAGGTTAAAAATTTTGCAGTTATTTATCTTGTGGATATTACAGAAGTGCCTGACTTCAACAAAATGTATGAGTTATACGATCCGTGTACTGTCATGTTTTTCTTCAGGTATGTTCTCTTAAAGTTAACACTTCAGTTGAATATTGTTGGTTTGGAAGTTTGATGTAATCAAGATATCTTTACACTTGATGGTATTTATGTAATAAAGCTGAGTAACATCATGAGTCAAAAAAAGTTGTGGAGATTTAATTCGGAAAGAAATCACCATTTGTCATTGTTTTTACTTGTCAAATTTTCTGTTTATTGTTACTACAAAAGTTGATAAATAGCAATATTAAGCATTAGACATACCCCGTTCCTAACTGGTAGGGAATGTCTGGGTGGATTGTATAGGGTGTGTATTGGCTTTATATTCTGTGTAACAAATGAGCTCAATGTTCTGTTGCTCCAAGTTCGGGCAGGCTCAGTGGGTTTCCTATCAGGGTCTCATGAGGCCCCAGTCACGGGTTGGGCCCTTTTCGGCGCCGTCAGGTGGGGAAGAAGCCACTGGCTCATTGGGTTGTTGGCTGAATGCAGTTTCCTGTGGTCATGGGCCTGAGGTCGCTGACTCCTTGCTGGCTGTATGCTGGGCCCTCCCTGCTCCTGGAGGCCCTTCCATCTCCACAGCCTGCACCTTCTCTGCAATTTCCTGTTCTGTCTCTATGAGGCTGTGAATGGAATAGACTCACCCAAATAATCCAGGATTATCTCCTTACCTTTGAAGTCAGTTGACTAGTAACCTTCGAAACATCTGCCAGACTCCATTTGTCTGTAACGTCACTGATGGTTGGCGTCTTACCACATCACAGTCCCAGGGACAAGGGCAGGAACTTCATGGGGTTGAATTTAGGATTTTGTTTACCACGGTCTGCCTTCTGGCTCCAAAGATTCACGTCCTTACCATATGCAAAATCAGGCATGGATGAGGCTTCTTAGGCTCCTGGACACCCCTTATCTGTGGCCCCAGCTTTCCCAGCACACAGTGTGGGACAGCATAGGAAATAGGTCTGGTTTCTCAAGGGGACGTGAGAAAGAAGGGGCTGACACCCCAGCCCTGGGAGGGTTCTGCCTGGGCTTTCCTGCCTTTTCCAGGAAAGGTATGTACAGCTGGACCATGTTTCAGCCTACTTCAGCCAGTAGCGTTTTGGAGTTCTGTCATCTCCTTTCACTGCACCATCGGTAGTCCCTGTCCTGGGCGAAGATCCAGGAGGCACGCCGTTCCTCACTTCGGAGCTTCCCTGGGCTTCCGCACAAGGTCGTGTGGCCTCTTCCATGTCTCTGCTATGTCTGCATTGTAGCATCTTCTGCCCTCTGTAGGGGCTGGGACTTCATTCTTTCTGTTAGTGGTTCTTACACCACGTTGTCTGTCCACAGCAGGGAGAAAGCAGGCAGCCCCTTCAAGACTTGGCTGTTTCCTCAGGTGCACATCCAGGTGCATCCTTGCGACTTCTGGTTTCCACAGAAGCAGGACACTGGCCCTGATGTCATGTCCCCAAGGAACAAGGGCCCCTTTCCTCCATCCCCAGCAGTGCGTTCCTTCCTTCCTTTAGAGCCCGCACCAGCTGTGCTCCCCAAGTCCGTGTTTCTACAGTCTCTTCAAAGCAGTCTAGGTCTTTTCTGTCATGCTGCTCAAAATTCTCCCCAAACCCTTCAGGTGCGACTCGTGAGGATTGTCTTGGGTCCAGCCTCCTGCTGCCAGGCTGGCCTCCTGTGGCCAGCCCGACCAAGGCACAATGGATGCTGTGGTGGAAGAGGCTGCAGAAAGAAGGCACTGGATGCTGGTGTATCAGGTCTGGCTCTGCTCTCAGAAGAGAAGAACCTCCTTCCACTCTTTCTAAGACAAGGCACATCAGTACTTAAGTTAATTTTCTCACCAAATGTGTATATTGAGTCCTGCCAGGTTTTGTGGTCTAGCGACAGGACATTAAGTCAGATAAGACTGGGTTCCTGCCATCACCGAACTGCACGGATTGGCGACAGCTGAGTAAATGAGCAAAGGGAAACAGGTGCCAGAAGACGGGTATTTATAGAGACACAAGTACTGAGTCAGCATGGCGGGAGCTGAAGGACATCTGGAGAAAGTTTAGAATGAGCTCGTGCATTCCAGGGGTGGGCGGGCACACGGGCATGAAAAGTCGGGCCGTATCAGGGGAACCTGCAACAACATGGTGGCTGACAGGTGACGGAGGGAGGAACAGGGTCCAGACCCCCAGATTCCTGGGCCCGAGTGAGGATGTGGAATGTTATCCTGAAAGTAAATGTTTGCAGCAGAGAAGAAACATCAAATTTGCCTTTTGGATGCTCCCTCTGGTTGGAAGGCGGCCAGACTGGAGACTTCAGGGTGGAGTACTTCATTCTTGTAGAAGTGAAAAGTTAAATAAATGAAAACTAATCTTCAACAAACTTGGAAAAATTCGTGCACCAAGGACAACAAGGGTTAATATCTTTGTAAAGTACACATATAAATTCATTTTAAAAAGTAGCCTCTTAAAAAATAAATTTGTAAAGTATCATCTACATCCCTAATTGTAGAATTGCAAAATATACTGACTTCACAATTAGGACTTTATTATTAATAAAGTTGTACACAGGTGCTCACAAGAGCACCATGAAAAACTCATATTGTATTTCCTAGGTAAATTAGTAACAACCCTCTGGAAAACAGTTTCCCTTTCCAAGTGACTAAAATTGTCCTGTAGGGTATTTGTCCTAAGGGAGTAGCTAAACAGAAAGTTTGCACCATGCATGGCGAGCGTTTTTAAAATAGTATTTAGGTTGTTTCCATCTTCTAAATCGTGGTGGATCCTCTTGACTGTGTGTGTTCTTAACTGATGTTAAACAAGAGCTTGTGATGGTGGGAAACAGAAGGCATTTTTTTTCATGGAACTCTTTTTTAGAAGGATTTTTGTGAGCATTGACCCCTTGTCTCTTTGCAGGAACAAGCACATCATGATTGACCTGGGTACTGGTAACAACAACAAGATCAACTGGGCCATGGAAGACAAACAGGAAATGATAGACATCATCGAGACTGTGTACCGGGGCGCCCGGAAAGGTCGCGGCCTGGTCGTGTCTCCGAAGGACTACTCCACGAAGTACAGATACTGAGCTCAGCCCAGCCTCCGTGCACAGAAATGGTGTGCAGTCGTTTTCATGTGGAAATATTGGAAATTATTTAAAGCCTTAGAGAAAGCGTTTGGAGGAGAATACAAAGATGAAGGGGTTGGAGGGTCTTTGCAGTAAGGGTTGTATGGCCTCAACTCTCTGCCTGCCTGGCCGTTGTATTTTTATATTAGCAAATATCTGTAAATATCTAGCCGAAATAAATACGCAGTAATGGAAAGTCGTAATTGCTTGTTTCTTAAGAAACTTGCCATACAGATTACTGATTTTGGCGGTCCAAAATTACTTATCTTTCCCATTGGAGTGGAATTCAGGTGTATGTCCTGTGGGGCCACTGTGTTTGGTTCGCCTGGTGGTGGGGATCCGTGTGAGCTTCCCAGGGCTGCCGTAACAAAGAGGCCCAGACTGGGTGACAACGGTCATGAGCTGTGTTGCAAATCTGAAGGCAAGAACTCCAGATCCAGGGGTGGTCAGGGTGGTTCCTTTGGGGCTATGATGGAGAATCTCTGCTCCCTACCCCTCTCCCAGATTCTTTGGCATCCTTTGGCTTGGTGCTTCACCCCGATCCTGGCCTTCATCTTCACATGGCCTTCTCCCTGTGTGTCTGTGTCCAAATTTCCTCTTCTTATGAGGACACTGGTCATTGGAGAGGGCCACCCTGCAGCAGCATGACCTCATCTTAACTAATTACATCTGTGATGACCCTTTCTCCAAATAAGGCACATTGTACTGGGGATTACAACTCCTGACATAGCGGGGTCACCTGGGTGCCTCAGTTGGTGAAGCGTCTGCCTTCGGCTCAGGTCATGATCCCAAGGTCCTGGGATCGAGTCCTGCGTTGGGCTCCCTGCTCAGCGGGGAGTCTGCTTCTCCCTCTGCCCCTCCCCCTGCTTGTGCTCGCTCTCTGTCAAATAAATAAAATCTTAAAAAAAAAAAAAACTCCCAACATAGGAATATACGGGGGCTGGGGGGTGGGCACGGTTCAACCCACAACGGAATCCAAAGGCTTGAGTTCAGAAAGAATATACACTTGGGGGAAAAAGTGTAAGGGTTGTTTCTTATTCCTCCTAAGATCGTATCTAATCTACTGAAGCGGACTGTATTTTCTGTAGAAACCATGACCCTTCGGTACACGCAGTTAGTTCCCTTATCACAGTCTTGAGTTTCTCTTGCCCCAGCAGCATGTTGGTGGGTGGGTGGTCGGGAACTTCCCAGGCACATCTTGTGCACACAAGCTCTGCTGTGAAAACTCTGTCCTCTCCCGTGAGGAGGTGGTACTGTCTGCTAGCCCGTGTGTGTCTTAGAATAGTGCCTGGTGGCCCTTGGTGGTGTGAAAGCACCCTGCTGTGGCCAGATTGGCTGACTGGCTGAAACACAAGTACGGACCAGCAAAGTACAAATGAGGTGTGCTTTAAGTGGATTTAAAATTCAAATGCAAATCTTCAGCTTTGTTGCTCCAGCCTTAATTTTCCCATTTACAAAATAGGGAGTATAATGCCATATCAAATGAGGGGCTAGTGGAAAAATCTTGGTTACCCCAAGTACCTGGCATATAATAGACATTCAGTATTCTACTTCTGGCTTTTCTCCAAGATAGAACAAACAGTCAAGGATCACATGAAAAACTCACTAGTATTACTCATCAAGCAAATGCAAATTAAAGCCTGGAGATGCCAGTTCACACCCGCTGGGTTGGGTGTGCATAGATCCAGAGGGTCCGATTATTACAAGTGTCAAGGGCGTGGAGTATTGTTAGCCTCCTACAGTGCTGGTAGAGACTTGGAACGGGGAACCCCCTGGAAAACAGTTTGACGGTTCCTCAAAAAATAGGGAATTACCATTTGACCCAGCAATGTCAGTCCTAAGTACATACCCAGGAGAACTAAACACGTCTGTCCACACCAACTTGGACAGAACATTGGTGGCAGCATTATTCACAATAGCCGAAATGAGGTGACAACTCGCATGTCCATCAACTGCAAAATGGATAAACAAAATGTGGTCCATCCATACAATGGAATATTATTTGGCCATAAGAAATGAAGTATGGATGTAGGGTACAGCATGGTGAACCTTGAAAACATGAGTGTAAGTGAAGGAGCCTAGGCACTACATACTGTATGATTCCATTTTTATGAAATATCCGGAATAAGCAAATTCATAGAGACAGAAAGTAGATTAGTGGTTGCTTAAGACTAGGGGGAGGGGGAAAGAGGGAGGCAATTGCTATCGGTATGGGGTTTCTTCTGGAGATAACTAAAATGTTCTAAGACCGATTATGGTGACGGTTGTACACATCTGTGGATATACCAAAAACCGTTGAATTGTATGTGTTAATTGGGTGAATTGTATGGCATGTGAATTATATCTTATTGATAAAGCTTTATTAGCTGTTAAAAAAATAAGCAAAAAATTACACTCCGCATTTGTAAACTTACCATGTAGTTACCCTAAATTTGTTGTATTTATAAGTTTATATCTTATTATTATGTACCTATTGTCTACCTTGCCCTGAACTTAGTGATTTACGAGCCATTTTCTCAAATCCTTCCAACCACCTGCCAGGTAGTTTGCAGAGAAGGGAACTAAAGCTTAGTTTGCCCAGAGTTACAACTCATTCAGAGGACATGCATTCAAACCTAGATCTGCATGGATACCAAACCTTGCCTCATTGCTGCACCATGTTGCTTTATTCAAGTTGAAATTAGTGCAGAAAGTATACCAATACCCCTGGTTCTGAGCACTGAATGATTTGTTTCCCATCCTCCCCAGGATGGTTTTTGTGCAAAGTCCAGGAATTAGTCTTGGCAGCTGACACAGAGGCAACAAGCGTAGGAGGAGGTACAGAATATATTCAGGGATGCATTAAGTAATCAAGTACCCCAAGGAAACTGACACAGAGGAGATAGGCAAGTGTGTTTATTGCAGGATTACTTGGAAACAATTGTTAGTCAAATGGAAAACAAAATTCAAAGGGTTATTACACAGCTGCTAGTGACTGAAGTAGAGCTACACACATGGATACAGATGAATTTCAAACTGCTAAATGGAAAAGCTAGGTACAGAAAGATACCGTGGCATGATGTCATTTACTTACAGTTTTCAGACATTCAGAACAAAGATCTGAAACATTCAAACAACCAGCAACCTCGTGTGTTTGCAGTAGATTGTTATGTGTGGGTCCCTACAGTAGACTGCCTCTTTCCTACTGTTCTGAGCCCATGCAGAGAAGAAATGAGGAGTTCTGGGCACTGACGGAATCAAAGCTACAACCACCCTAAAAACCACTCACTGATGTTAACAGAAACTGCACCCAGAGTTTGGTTCTTCAGGTTACTCAGTTAAAATACAGGGTATGTTCATGGCCTCACCAGGTTTCTTATCTGAAAGTCGAGGTGCTAGTTGGGAAAGTTTGATGTCTTGAAAATCATAATGGGGAACTTTGGGAGGACTCACTTTATATGGGTGCCATTTTGAATCGTTTTTTCTACATTATTTTTATTAGTGGCTTTTAAAATACATCTGGTTTCAGGATTCTTTGGTGGCATTTTCGCCTTTATCGTCAAACGCTATACGAAGAACACCGACAGTGTCTCCGTGAGGTCTGTACTGCCTTGCACACTGTGTCAGTCTTCCCCAGCCACTGCGGTAGCTCTTGTCCTGCATCTGGCCTTTGATTCTCTTGTTCGGTAAAGTGGTTAAGCTCTCACACATCTCCATGGACAAAAAGCACCATATAAAAGATTGCGAAGTATTTCAAAAACTCTTGAAATTCATTAATTAATTTACTTAAAAAAAAAGTTTGAGTAGCTCCTGGGCCTGAGCAAAATCAATCTGGTTTCTGGCTGCCCTGTGAAGATAACCAAATGATCACGTAAATGAAATTACAGTGGTGGTAGTCAATAGGTAGAGTGGGCACAGGTTGCGGTGGGCACAGGTGGGAGGCTTTGCCTTGGGAACCAGGGGTAACATGACCAAATTTTAGTTCTGAGAAGATCTTTCTGTCCCCTTGAGTAGCTAAAAGGGTATTTGGGAAGAGAGTTAAAAGCCTATGGTGAAGAGACCACGGTTGTAAAGAAAGGAGATTAATGGTGAGAATTTAAAACTTCAGACAATTGCATCCAGAACTGCTGACTTACAGATTTAGCCCTTTATTATTAAACTTGGATGTTTTCATAAGTTCCCAAATTTTGAGTTAAATGAGTTTTAAGTTACAAGTGTATGAATGTAGCATTTGATACTGAATTCATGACATTTTACTTAAGTATTCTATTAGTAAACTGCTTGCTACTAAAGTTTCATATTGATCTAGTTTATATTAGAATAAGTGTGTTTAAGCACATGTAAATCCATCTACTACTTTCCCTTTTTTCCTTATGGAAGCATTTTGATTTCTTTTAAATATATGTGACAGGGTACTGGAAAATAGCAATCCTTTATAAAAATGGTAGGAAGATGTTAAAACAGGTATGATATTATAAAATGCCAAACAACCTCTACAGGTAGGTGCCTGTGGTTTGAGTGAATAAGTGAGATGTTAAACGTCAGACTATGAAAGGGGACCAGCTTGGAACTTTCTTTAGAAGGAAGTTAGTACTTTTTTTGGCAGCATAAATGTTTTTATTTCATCTTTTAAGTAGGTTCCACACCCAATGTGGGGCTTGAACTCATGACTCTGAGATCAAGAATCGCATGCTCTACCAACTAAGCCAGCCAGGCACCCCTAATATTTTTATTTTAGTTAATAACTAATAGAAGCTCTTCCCCCTCCCCCGCTTTTTAAAAAAGATTTTATTTATTTATTTTGAGAGATAGTGCAAGCAGGGGGAGGGGCAGCGGGAGAGGGAGAGAGAATCTCAAGCAGACTTCCCTCTGAGGGCAGAGTCCATCGCAGAGCTCGATCCCACCACCCCGAGATCATGACCTGAGCTGACTGAGCCACCCAGGTGCCTAGAAGCTTTCTTTTCTACTTACTTAATTTCTTAAAAATCCTGGATTTTGAATTGTGATCTATGTTATTAATGAGGACTCAAATCTGTCTGGTTTACTTCAATTCAAATATCCACTTTAGTTTCTGCTGAAATTATAATAGCAGCTAAGATGCTTTGAGATTTTTCACATAATCCAATGGAACCACCATGATTTTAAATCACCAAGAATACTGAATTTAAATGATGCCATTTTAAAACTTTGGATTAAAAAAAGAAAGACATGGGGTACCTGGGTGGCTCAGTCGGTTAAGCGTCTGCCTTCAGCCCAGGTCATGATCCCGGGGTCCTGGGATTGAGCCCTGCATCAGGCTCCCTGCTCAGCGGGGAGCCTGCTTCTCCCTCTCCCTCTGCCTGCCGTTCCCCCTGCTTGTGCTCTCTCTCTCTCTCTCAAATAAATAAATATCTTTAAAAAATAAAAATAAAATAAAAAAAGAAAGACATGCACCACTGTTGGGAGTATAAATGACACTTCCCTTCTTAGATGCATTTGACTAAATGTACTTGGCCTTCAGTCACACTTCTGACCCTAATGAAATGTGCACAGAATTCATGGTAACAATGCTCCTAACAGCATTATGTATAATAGCAAGAAAGTGGGAAGTAGCCTCAATGTCCAAAGGATAGTTATGGGAAAGTTTAAATTATTACAGCCATATGGTAGAATAGTAGTCAGCCGTTTAAAAAAAAAAGTATGAAAAGTGTTTGAAATTTTCACATGGAAAAAGTGTTTATGATATGAAAAGGGAACAGGATCTGAGATTATAAACATGATCACCCATATATAATATTGTATGCACAGTGATTGATTCTAAATTGTAGAATTCTGGGTGATTTTGACTTTTGTATGAGGAATAAGATTTATCTCATGTGCAGGAATAATGTTATTTTTTACAACAAGAGCCTATTACCAACCACTTTTTAGATGATCATAGCTCTATTTTACTTTGGCTTAGAGAGGTAAATTGGACAATTATTTTATTGTCTCTATCTAACCTACAAAATAAGCTGAAGTGTATCTTTGTGCTTCTCCTTGGTAACTACCTCTATAGGAGCGGAGTGGGTGAGGCTGACCTCAGAACTGAACACCGAGCTCCTGGATATGCTGTTTTCTTGGGTTTTGTTTGGCTTGGAGAACATTGCTATCCAAATCTGTTTGAACTAGACAGATTAAAATGACTCTTCCTAAACACTCTGTGACTGGAAGAGTTGGGTTGGAATGCAGTTATTTAAAGAGCAATCTCAATCAGAAAACAGCTTATGATGTTTTTTAAAAAGATCTATTTAGAACTTAATTCAGGAAAAAAAAAAAGCTTTTCTCTCATGACTTATAAGTACGAGGTATGCCTTGAAAAATTTTACAACCATCTTGTTAATCACTTTCTGGGTTATTGGATTGTTCTTTTAATCTTTCCTTTTATTAGAATGAATTTTTAAATTAAGTAGTAAAAATTAGAACTCATGCAAATTATTTAAAAAGTACAGTTTTGATTTTATCACATTTTCAAGTGACAGTCTACCGTCCTCAGGTCTGTAAGAAAAAATTTGAAAGAGGTAATGGTTGATTTATATACCAATTAATGTACAGTTAAATAAATAAACTGGACTCCAAAGCTTTTAATAAAAATACCTTAATTTCCTATAATTATTAAAACATTTGTGGATAGGAAAAATTCAGTACATCGAAGAACATAAATGTTAAATGCTTTTCCTTTTCCACATATGGAGTCAGTGCGGATTCGTATGGGGTCAGCGCGGGTTCGTATGGGGTCAGCGCGGATTCGATTCGTATGGGGTCAGCGCGGGTTCGTATGGGGTCAGCGCGGATTCGCAGCCGGAGGTGACTATACAGTGTACCCTCTTGAAAAAACAAAACACTGCTTCTGCATCAATATTCCATCGCTGTGACTAACCATCCCGAGTATCTGGGAAAGAACACCCATGACAAACGCTGCCTCTCTGCATGGAATTAACTGCAGGAAAGGGGCCATGATGTTGCTTAATGGGGACACGGACAAACTTAGAACGTTTTCAACATTACGGAGTCACCGACTCTGCCTCCTCCCCCTCCCCCTCCCCACAACAGGAACGCGGGTTTCAGGGGTGTGCAGAATCCCCTCAAGTCCCCGGCACAAGCCCTCTGTGAACCCTGACCTAGTGCAACCAACCAACACAGATTTATACAAACATCTCAATTTATTTAGGTCTTTCTATTCATTTAAAAGGCAGTACCCCTTTTAAACAAACTTGGATATCTGACTTCTCATGCTGCATGCTCATCAAACGGTGAGGTTTCCACATCTACTTATCATTTAACTTGATGATGTGTATTTCGTGGTTTAACCAAATTTAAAATAGCAGCTGGATCTGGGTGATGAAGGGAAGGGCCCAGGTTCCTGGGCTGCCACCCCAAGCCTGCAGTGGGCAGTGTCTGCCCTCAGGCTCCCCTCTTATCACCAAATCAGCCCTGAGGGAGGAGGGCTTGGCTGGGAGGCTGGGGAGGCTAAGGCCTCAGGGCAGGTGGGACCGGAAGCACCCCGAATGCACCCTAGAGACAGAGTGCCCCCTGCAGTGTTTTGCAGCTCCTAAGCAGCAGGGCATGGCTTCCCATTACCTTTTTCACCAGAATACCAGATGTAGATATTTATAAGTCGCTGAGAGGTGAACCGGCCCTGCTTTAGCAGGTTAAGTATGGATCATTTGCCCACTGACTTAGGATAACAATTGTAAAAGAAAATGGGAAAACAAAGGCACCTAACTATTCACTCAAAATATGCTTATATATCAGAATATTATGGAAATAAAATATGGGTAAGTATTTTCATAAAATAAAGTGTGTCTCTCCATATGTCACATGGACCTAAATCCAGTCTGAGACCTGAAGCCAAGCATGTATTTGCATCTTCAAGATTAAGTGTGGTATTTCACTGGAAAAGAAATGTTTGCGTTGTGGGGGCCAGGGTGGGACCCTCAGGAACCACCATGAAACTGAGGGCTTAATGCACACACATCTTCTTTATAAATGGTTAGGTAAATATATTGTCTCAAACAGAAACTACTAGTTATACTCCCCAATCTCTAATTCATACTAACTTGTGTTTTGATTGAAGACTAATTTGAGGGGTGGTGGTGAAAAGTAGTTTAATAAAAGCCAATTTTTAAATAATAGAGCTTGTCACTTAAAATGTACACTTTTTAAGGAATTATGACTAGGAGTGTCCCAGTTAGTCTATTTAGAAAAGAGCATTGTAAATGTCTTTTATTATTCCTGAAGGTTTTCCATGTAGTACAAAGGCAGTAATCCCCACAGTGAACAAATATGGGATTGTATTTTTCAAGATGAAAGCAATCAAAAGATATGCAAAAGGCAAACACATTTAGTTTCCTAATGATGACCTTACCATTTGTTCTTTAATAGAATTTTCAATCCCAGCTTGCACCATTAGGTCATTAACATTCTTCTGTAAATCCTCAATGCGTTTTCCCATTTCTTCCAGTATAACGTTAAGGAGAATTGTACGTGGGGTCCAGAGCACCAGCCAGAAGGCCCTGAAAGACCCTACTTCAAACTGCACCTACCCATCAAGGCGACTGATAAAAATGCCCCAGCAGTGCATTTTAAAATGAGGGAGTCAAACACTGCATGTACTAACACCTTTGGGTCAATGCAAATTAACTATTTCCCTGAGGTTTTTGCAATGTGTCTTTAACCTCTGAGCTGTGAGCTCAGTGCTGAAAACTTGGCTCCCCTTGTGTACATACACACACAGGGACATGAGATGATCTGGTATGTTTATGTTTTAACTAAACTCTATAATGAGTATGTATATATAATGGAACTTAATTCTGTTTAAAACCAACTTCCCTACAGTTTAATTTTATCATGTTTAAGAATATTTTTTCCCCTATGTGAACCCATCTACAGAATCAAAATTTGAAGTAAATGGTTCCATATGCAAATACTTTGCATATATTTTCTATGGAATGAATTTAATTGTGTAAAGTGAGCTCTAGCTCGCCAAGTCTTAGGGCAGATGTTACCATTATCTGGCTTTGCTTGAAGTGGAAACAAACTTTCTACTCTAATTCTGTTTGAAGTCACGTCTTAACAAAATGGTGAGAGGCTAAAGTTGTAAAAGAAAACAAAGGTCGGGAGAGCCATTTATAGTTGAAGACGTTCTGTATTATGTTTGCAAGTTTCAGATTGCTTGGTAGAGTATAAATGTTATTCAGCAGACTACCCAGATTTATTTAGGGCTTGGTGGAAATGCCCCACTGGGTAGTGTTGTGCATTGTGTCCTTGCATTTTATCATTGTCATACAAAATGCCCTCTATTGCTGTCCACGCACAAAGTAAGTACCTGTGAATGCTAATGACTACATCAGGGCACCATGGAAGGGCACAAATGTAAACACCAGGAAATCCTAGGTCAACAATTATCCACTAGTAGCAGACAAAAAGGTATTCCAGGATAATTTTAGAGTTCAAAAGCATCACAGTATTTGTTATAAGATAGAAAAGGATATTTCTGAGGTTTAACGTTGCAGTCAGAGCTTGAAAATGTTCTTGAAGTTCCTGAAATAGATTTTCTGCCTGAAAAAATAAACCATAGGACAACTGAATGTAATATTTACTTTTTTTGGGTCTCTTGATGTCTCAAATTTAATTAAATTAGATCTATCGCCTTCCTTTTATTTTTTTAATATTTACTCTTGATGTAGGGCATTTTAACATCATGGAATAGAATCATCCTTATTTAGTTAGTTAGATTTTCGACAAGGTGCCAAGGCCTTTCAATTCAAAGGGTAAGGAAAATCTCTTCAAAATAGTCCTGGAACAATGAGATAGCCAAACACAGGCCTGACCCTTACCTCACACCGTACACAAAAATTAATTCAAAATGATCATACACCTAACTGTCAGCACTAAAACTACCAAATGTCCAGGAGATAACACAGGAGAATGCCTTAAAACTTTGGGTCCCTTTGAGAATTCCTGAGGGGCGCTGACCCAGCATCCAGAGCACCTGCCCGCGGGCATTGTACCTGCCCTCCACCCTCCACTGTGGGCTACTTAGTAGCGGGGGTGGGGATTGCAGATGCTGTGTAACAGACCTTAGAGAAATACCAGTATTGCTACTGATCACAAACCATATCTCTATGTTGCTTTCCTCGTACCATGTCTACAACTCCCTGCTCACACCCGTGTATTATCTCCACTGTAGAGATGAGGAAGCAGAGGCGGGGATCAATCTAGAATCTGCTTTTACAGATGAAGAGGCTGCGGCGCCTTCAATCAGTAGCGGTTTCCCTTCAGAGGGGGTTTCTTCTGTTTTTTCAACGGTTGTCAGGAATATGTAGACTCCAGTATGTACAACATCTAACAAATTCTTTTCAAGAAGACAAACGAACCAGCCTTTCGATGTGGCTCCTGAGTCGCAGCGTCGGCGTCTCAGGCGAGAGCTCTTGCGGCAAATAGGAAGCCGGAAGGGGTGGGGGCGCGAAGGGCTTGCGGGGGGCGGGGGGACTGCCCGAGTTCCCTAGCCACGCCCACGGCCGACCCGCCCTCAGTCCCCGAGGCTGTGCCAGATGCGGAGGGACGCGGAGGAGCGGAGGGAGGGGACCCCACTCACCGCGTCGCGCAGCGCATCCCCGCCGGGGGCTTTGGGTCCCCGCGCGTCCATGGCGAATGGGTCCCAGTGGGCCGGGTGGTTCCGGGCAGTCCCGTGGGCCCAGTGGTCCAGGTGGTCCAGATGGTCCCGGCGGGCCGGGTGGTCGGGTGGTTCCCGGTGGGCCCGATGGGTCCCGTGGGCCCGGGTGGTCCCAGGGGGCCGGGTGGTTCCGGGTGGGCCGGGTGGTTGCCGGTGGGCCTGGTGGGCCCCGTGGGCCTGGGTGGTTCCGGGTAGGCCCGGTGGTTCCTGGTGGGTCCCGTGGGCCCGGGTGGTCCCAGTGGGCCGGGTGGTTCCGGGTGCGCCCGGTGGCCCCCGGGGGTCAGCTGCACTGCACCCGGACAGGTCCCGGCAGCGGCGGCAGGGCTGCTTCGGCGGCCTGTCGCCGAGATGCTCAGGCTGCAGAGGGGAATATTGGAGGAGCCTCGATGTGGGAAAGAGCGCAGCAGCTTAGGTCCCTAGAAGTGAATTCCGGGACAGGGCGCGGCTGCCGGTGCCGCGGACAGGCAAACAAAACCCACAGGCAGGTCCGGGGAGGAGGCCCGGGGAAGTGGCTCGGGGAGGTGAGGGTGGCTCCTCCAGGCGTGATGGTCACTTTTCCCGGGGAGGGAGGGGCGACCCTGTGCAGGGACAAGGTAGCTGGTCCTGTTGGGCAGCTCACCCTGCACAAGACTGGTTTGCTTTGTTTTCATTGCATCAGAGATGAAAGAAGAGGTAGGCAGAGTGAGCTCATCTTCTTCTTCTTCTTTTGGTAAAATATACACAATATAAAATTTACCATCTTAACCAGGTCTGACTAGGTATATGGTGCAGCGGCAGTGAGCACATTCACGTCAAACTGCTGTGCGGGGTCCCCACAGCTCACCTGCAGAATCCCTTCACCTTCCCAAACTGAAACTCTGCACCCCTTACTCGTGAACTCCCCCTCCCCGGCCCCTGGCACCCACCAACCCCCCTTCTGTCCTTACGTTCCTGGGTTTTTATGTGTGTTGTCAATCTCTCTAAGGAGATTGTGGACACGCCCGGGTGTAACTCAGCTGTAGCCCACACACAGCCCAAGGGTGCACGCCCGTCCTGGGCCACAATTCCCCCTCCAGGGGACGGCCATCTCTTTACATCTCTGCCATTTCTGTGGTCAACCTTAAAACTAAAACATGACCGAGCCTGACACACCGTCAGCACTGGTATCCCTATTCCGATTTGATTGACCATCTGGAAGGAAGATCTAGTGACCCAGTCCCTTCTTCCAGTGCCCTTAAGGCCTGTCTGGATTGTGGCTCGTGGGTCACTTCATGGGTGACCCCCCCGGGCCCTGATTTTAGCAGGTACTGTCTGGGTCACCCCCCTGTCCCAGGGGCCCGGCCAGGCAACAACAGGTGGATACCTGGGTTGTTGAATGTGTGTGTGAAACACGAGCATGCGTGCAAAGATGCCCAATGTCGTCAATCATCAGGAGAAGGCCCGTCAAGCCCCAGTGAGATCCCACTGTACGCCCACCATGAAGCCTAGAATCAAGACACAGACAAGGACAGTTGTTGGCAAGGGTGTGGCAAAGTTCGAGCTCTTACAGGTTGCTGGTGGGATACAGCCAGTGTGGAGACTGGCTGTTCTGCAGAGTTAAACATAAAGTTACCATATAACCTGAATTCTACCTCTAGATATATACACAAGAGGAAGGGCAACATATATGTCACACAAACGTTCACAACAGCGTTATCAACAGTGATTAAAAAGTGGAAATAGGCTCCTGGCTGGCTCAGTCGGGGGAGCATGGGACTCTTGACCTTGGGGTTGTGAATTCAAGCCCACGTTCAGTGCACTGAGCATCTGCCTTCAGCTCAGGTTGTGATCCCAGGGTCCTGGGATGAGCCCCACATCGGGCTCCCTGCACAGCAGGAAGCCTGTTTCTCCCTCTGCTTCTCCCCCTGCTTGTGTTCCCTCTCTCACTGTCTCTCTCTCCTTGTCAAATAAATAAAATCTTAAAAAAACCCAAGTTATTTAAAAAAAATAAAATAAAATGTTAAAAAAAACAAGTTATTTAAAAAAATAAAATCTTAAAAAAAAGGTGGAAACAGCCCAAATATCCACCAAAAGACGACGAATGGACAAGCAAAATGTGGTCCATCCATGCAGTGGAATATTGCTCAGCTCTGAGAAGAGGGAAAGCACTGAGGCGCTACAACATGGATGAAGCTTGGGAACTTCATGCTGAGTGGCAGGACCCAGTCAGGAAAGGCCATGCATTGTAGGATTCCAGTTCTAAGAAATGTCCACAATTGGTGAATCTAAGGGAGAAAGCAGACTGGTGGTTGCTGAGGGCTGAAGAGTAGGGGCATGGGAGATACTGCTCAGTAGTTAAGGGGTTTCTTTGGGGGGGCAAAAAATAGTCTAAAATTAGATTATGGTGGTGGGTGCACAACCCTCGGAAGCAACTACAACTCATTGAATTGTATATGCTAAATGGCTGGATTTTATGGTATGTGAATTATCTCAATAAAGCTGTTAAAGTAATAGCTTTTTTTAAAAAGATTTTTTATTTTATTTATTCATGAGAGACGAGGGTGGGGTGGGAGAGAGAGAGAGAGAGAGAGAAGCAGAGGGAGAAGCAGGCTCCCAAGGAGCAGGGAGCCCAATGCGGGACTCGATCCCAGGACCCTGGGATCATGACCTGAGCCGAAGGCAGACGCCCAACCATCCGAGCCACCCAGCCGCCCTAAAGTAATAGCTTTTTATTTAATTTTTTTAAAGCTTTTATTTATTTATTTGGGAGAGAGAGAGCACATGAGAAGGGGGAGGGTCAGAGGGAGAAGCAGAATCCCTGCTGAGCAGGAAGCCCGATGCAGGACTCGATCCCGGGACTCAATTCCGGGACTCCAGGACCACAACCTGAGCCGAAGGCAGTCGCCTAACCAACTGAGCCACCCAGGCACCCCGAAGTAATAGCTTTTTAAAAGCATGGCCACTTTTCATGTCTTTTTAAGCATCTTCCCTCTGAGAGGGGCTGAGAAGGAAAGAAGTGCAGTGTGAACACTGGTGTGTGGGAGATGGGAGGGGGACATTCTGTCTGGGCTACTCCGGGGAAGAGGGGGTTAGGCGGGGAGGGTCATGGGCTAAGCCCTGGGTGAGGAATCTGGTCAGACGGCTTCTGGTTTCTCTCTGAAGGAGGCAGAGGTGGGGAGCCACCTGCAGAAGGAAGAGGCCTCATGCAGGGTGATCTGTGTTCTCTCTCAGCCCCTGAGGACCCAACGAAAACCTGCTAGGCCGGAGGGGCCAGCCTGGCATTCTCGAAGACGGGAAGCTCCTCCTCTGCAAGGGCAGGTTCCCTCCTGCAGGCAAACAGCCTCCTGGACACCCCTCCACACAGGGCTGGCTGCAAGGTGCTGGGCATTTCTGACAGCCTATGCTGGCTGTCTTAGGCTGGGGCAAGGCAGACCTTGTGAACATCCTGGGGAGCGTGTTCTGGTGGAGCACTCGATACTAATACCTGGTCCTAGCTAAAGGTCCGTGTTCCTGTGCACTCTCATACCCCACAGTGACTATACCTCCCTTGTTTTTAACTACAGACAGTATTCAGCAGGCAGGGAGCTTGGCCTGGCTCACGGGAGCCTGGAACTGGAAATGCAGAAGAGCAGAGGCTCTTGTCTCTCACCTGCATGTGCTTCTCTTCCCCAAGGAGCCTGTCTGTGAGTCTGCCCAGCCAGGCCTTAACTGATCATTCAGTTCAAGCTTCCAGGACCGCCTGACCAAGGCAGTTAGCATCCGTGTGCCCGGCAGCCCCTGGGGAAACAAAGACAGGGGCCCCCTGCCCAGAGAGTGGCTGGAGGCCCAGGGGCAGGTCATAGGTTCTCTCCAGGTGGATCTGATAGAGGTGGCCCAGAAGCCCCCTTCAGGAGGTAGAGCCTGAGAAACTCCCATCAGAGTCTGAGGCCTAAGAAGGAAGGGCCTCGGAACCAGTCTCCTCACTGAGTTGGGGATGGTGAGAAATTGTGTGGGGTGAGGGTTCATGCAGTCACCAGGAGAGAGAATCCATAGGGTGGATAGGAAGATTCTAGAAGTGGAGCTGGCCGGGGGGCGGGTGGCCTGGAATGGAGGCAGAAGTCACTGGAGGTGGGCTGTTCAGGGTCTGGGCAGTTAAACAGCATCCTCTGTGGTTCTCAAGCCATAGCATCCAAGTCGTTTGGTGCCCTTCCTGAGCCCAGGAATCTGCATTTCGACAAGCACATCGTGTAATACCTCTGTGCACCCGTGATGTGTGGTAGTGTTGGGCCAGGGTCGGAGCAGGCTCCACGATGCTGGGACTTTCGGGGAGAGGAAAAGGAAGGCTTAGTTTTGTGGGGGGGGGTCGCAAATACTACAAATTCCCAGCAGGACGCAACTGGGAGACAAAGCTGCGTCCGCTGACCTAGGATAGGAGAAGCGTCATAGAAAGGGGAATACCCAAATACTTTCTGGAAGAGGGGCTAATATTTATTATTTCCACCTTCGTTCAGCTCCACAATAACCCATGCAAGGCAAAGATTGGGACCCATGTCAACCTCACGGAGTTGTTTGAGATCGCAGCACAGGGCCGGGAGCAGGGCGTCCCACTGAGGACATCCATCAAAGGGCACATCAGCAGAATGAAAAGGCCACCTGCAGAATGGGAATATTTGCAAGTCATGTATCAGATGAGGAGTTGATACCAGAATATTTAGAGAGTTCCTAAAACTGAACAACAAACAACCTGATAAAAATGGGCAAAGGACTTGAGCAGACATCTCTCCAAAGATCATGTGCGCATGAAAAGATGCCCTACATCACTGGCCAGAGGGAAATGCGAATCCGAACCACAGGGAGGCAAATTTCACGTTCATTATGATGGCTATTATCAAAACCCCAGAAACGTGTCGATGAGGATGTGGAGAAATTGGAACTCTCGTGTGTTGCTGGCGAGAACTTACAATGGTGCAGCATGTGGAGGGTGGTACAGCAGGTCCTCAAAAAATTAAAAATAGAATCACCATATTAATCAGCAATTCCACCTCTGGGCATACACCCCAGAAAGTGAAAACAGGGACTTGAAAAGGTATTTGTACACCCATGTTCATAGCAGTATTATTTGCAACAGCCGGAACACGGAAGCAGCCCACGTGTCCACGGATGGATGAGTGGATAAATAAAATGTGATACACACACAGGAATGTTATGCAGCCCTAAAAAGGAAGGAAATTCTGACATAGGCTGCAACGTGGGTGAACCTGGAGGGCACTATGCTCCGTGAAAGGAGCCATCTTCGCAGGGATCGACACTGAAGCATTCCCCTCATATGAAGCTCACAGAGTATTCACATTCATAATGACAGAAAGCAGGGTGGCAGGTGCCAGGGGCTGGGGAGAGGGAGAAATGGGGGCTGATGTTTACCGGGAGTGGAGTTTCAGTTTGGGAAGATGACAAAGTTCTGGGGACAGATGGTGGTGATGGCTGCACAGCGGTGTGAATGTCTTACTGCTAATGAACGGAACACTTAAAAATGGTTAAAATAGCAACATTTGACATTATATGTATTTTACCACAATTTTTTTAAAAGTACATTTTGCGAGCTTCAGGGGCACCTGTGTGGCGCAGTCGGTTGAGTGCTTGACTCTTGGTTTCAGCTCAGATCGCGATCTCAGGGTCGTGAGATCCAGCCCTGCATTGGGCTCTGTGCTCAGCGGGGAGTCTGCTTGGGATTCTCTCTCCCTCCCGCTGCCTCTCCCCATCATAAATAAATAAATAAATAAATAAGATCTTTATGAAAAATCTGTAAGAAATGAAGGGTTCTTTTGGTGTATATATTTGGGTACACAGATTTGAGTATAGAATTTTTTGCTTCTTTTTATTCTAAAATAGTTGCAATGTTTTCATAATTTAAGAATATTTATAATTATTTTAGTTTTCATAATTTTTTCATGTTTTAATGCAATATTACCCACTATTTTTTGATCCACGAATTATTTACTCTGCACTTCTGGCCCCCTTTACAATAAGCGCTCTCTCCTGGAAGCAACCCTCCTGGGCCATGGGGACATCTGCGCTGCGTGTGAATTTTAAAACAGTGACCATAAAATCTGGCTGCACACTGAGCCCCGGGAGGCTTGTCAGTGCAGAAGCTGTGGAATGAGGAAGCCAGAGGAAACCAGGAGAGGGGGGACAGAGGTGAGGCTTCCCCACATGCAGAAAGACCTTTATTTTCTCTAATTTGGATACAAACTAACGTGCCACTATGAGTTGTCTAGACTTTGAAACTAGATTTTCGAAATACTCTTTCTTCTGGCTGCTCAAATCTGCCTTTGGTTTATCTGATGAATGTTGCATCTCAGTTGCTGCAGCTCCGGAACTTCCCTTGGGTTTCTTGTTAGGTTTTCTTCCTCGTTACTGATATTTCCATTTTGTTCATACTTTTATTCATGATTTTATCCACTACTTCCTCTAGTTCTTTGAGCATCTTTTTTTTTAAAAGATTTTATTTATTTGAGAGAGAATGAGTGGTGATGGGGAGGGGCAGAGGGAGAGGAGAAGCAGAACCCCCACTGAGCAAGGAGCCCAACACGGGGCTCGATCCCAGCACCCCAGGATCGTGACCTGAGCGAAGGCAGATGTTGAACTGACTGAGCCACCCAGGTGCCCTTCTTTGAGCATCTTTAAGACAGTTGCTTTAAAGTCTGACTAGTAGATCTGACCTCAGGTCTTTTTTAGGGACAGATTCTGTTGAGTTCTCTTTTTCCTTTCAGTGGGCCAGACTCTCCCGTTTCCTTCTGTGCCTTGTGATTTTTTGGCTGACCACCGAACATTCGAATCTCATGATGTGGTACCTCTGGAAATCAGATTCTCCCCCTTCCCCAGGGTTTGCTGTTTTGTTGTCATCGTTCTTTTGATGGTTGCGGGCTGTCTCTGTGCCGAGGACCAGCCTGAGGTGTAAACTGAATGTCTTCTCAGGGCTTTTCTGAGCCTTTCCTTGGGCATGCGCGGTCCCTTCCTAATTCCCACGTATGCAGCTCTTTTTGAATGTCCCACTCTGTGGCTCCCAAAAGGGGAAAAGTGAAAAGCAAAAGGGGGACAAGGGGGCCCTCGCCCTTCCAATGCCCTTGGAGTCACTGGAGCTGGAGGGCCGACAGCAACGGCCGCCAGGCTCTGTGTCTGCACCTGTGTGATCAGAAGCAGCCGGCAGTGGTCAGAGCTTAGACTCCTGCTCTTTGGAGGACGGGGTGCTTCTTGCCCACCTGGCGTCTGCAGGCTGCCCCAGAAACACGTGCACAGCTGCCTGCTGCACGGCTGGGTAGCTGCTCTGTGCTGGGAGCTAGAAGAGACCAAAACTGACTACTTCTCCTGGACAGCTGCAAGCCTTCAGCCGACTCCGCAGTCCCCAAATAGTCCCATCAGAGAGATTCTGCCGTGTGGTCATTGCCTGGTGGGCAGAGATTCCTGGTGCTCCCTGCTCTCTGCCCTCTTCCCAGGAGCCTCTCCAAGGTTACAAGTGATGTTGGAAAGAACGTTAGGGTTCAAAGCCGGTGGCCGAGAAAGAATTCTTGAGACATTTTTGGTGCAAAAAGGTGGTTTTATTAAAGCAGAGGGACAGGAGCCCTGGGCAGAAAGAGCGGCACCGGGGCCAGGAGGAGTGGCCCATTATATACTTTCACGTTGGGAGGGGGTTAGGGTTAGAGTAAGTCTCTAAGGAATTTTGGAAGCAAGGTTTCCAGGACCTTGAGGGGTCTGGCTATTGTTGGGAAAATGTCATTTATTACGTCTGATAAAACCTGAGTCATGAGACCCTTCAGATGTACAGCGGTGGGCCATATGCTTGGGGGATGACGGCCAACATGTATCTTGAGGGGGATAGAGATAAATGAGGTTTCCAAAGGAATTTTTCTGTGTTAAAGTAGACTTATAGGATCCTGGGGGTGTTGGGATAATGTTAGGCTAAGGTTGCCTTTTGCCCTTAGCCAAGTATTAACACGGAGGCAGCTGAGTCCCTGGAGGAAGGTCACTCTGCCTGTTTCAAGGACTTGTCAATGGGCTGTAGGTAGTGAGGAAATTTATTAATTTTTTTCTGCCTTTGTTTCCCACATCATTCCTTCCTGAACAATTTTGACCCTTAAATCTTTAGTTTGCTGAGGTCGGAAGGTCTCATTTTCTGTAACTTCTTCCTGCTGAACAGGGGCATAGAGATGTGCCTACCTATGGGTCAACACTGGTCAGTTGAGGCTTACATAGATACAGGAGTTACAAAAGGCAGTGGCAGCTGAATCCAAGGGGGACATGTGTGGATCTTCCTGCGTGGAAAGGGTTATCTGTCGGGTGGAAGTTATGGAGTGAAGGAGTCTCGACACCAGGTGGAAAGGCATGGAAGAAAAGAGCAAAACATGATTAGTGTAACAAAAAGAAAAAGAAGCCCAACTCAGAGTCCTTTGGTAGTTGACAAAAGTCCTTCTCCAGTCCAGGAGTTTAACCAATCATTAAAGGAAAGAGAGGGATTATTTAGAGCGCCAATTTGAGTGTTCATGTCAGAAACCCAGAAATAGTTTGTGGTAATCTGGAATATATATGCATAGCATTGTGTTTTTATGATAGCACAAATTTTCACCTTGTGTAGCAGTTAAAACATCTCATGCCATTCTATTTTGTAAAACTGCTTTAAGCATTTGTGTTACTTCAGTATTTAGTAGAGAAATGCTATTTTGGGTATCACTTAGGGCCTTGACGGTGTACTTATTAAGATGGATGTTAGAAAAAAAAAAGATGGATGTTAGTTGGTCATACCAATGAGACACAGAATGTGTTCACCATTGTTTTAAGTTTGGAAGGCTGGCTAGGTTGGCAATGGTTTTAATAATGTGTCTATGCATCCAGGCAAAACCCAGGGTATGGTGGCCTATCCAGCCTGAGGGAAAGCCGTGGGACACAAGCTAGAGCCACGTAGCCACTGGGTCCCGTTGGGAGACAATCGTCTAAATCTGGGCCCCTTTCACTGTAGTAAAGATATCAAGGGCTGTTCAGATTTGGAGGGCCATCTTTTGAATGTGTAATAAAGGACAGTCCATTGTTACTTTGTAGGGACCAAAGGGAGTCCAAATCTAGGGACAGTTTCTCTTAGCAAAGCTTTTGTCGCCTCAGTGGCCTTTTTACCCAAATCAGTAGCCTAGTGTAAAGCCTGTATTACCTTCCATTGGTTATTCTTGGGTATAAAGATTTTCCCCTCATTATTAACAAGCCACTCCTGTGCATTTCTCGGTCTGAATAGGCTGGACTTATGGACTTTATTGGAGTTAAGTCTGGTAAAAGACTTATTTGCTCTTTTGTACTGCCTCTTGGCTGCATAGTCTATTGAATTGTTTCCTTTAGATTCTAAGGTCATATCCTTTGATGTCCTTTGAGGTGAATTACAGCTACGTCCTCAGGCCTTAAGAGGAGTTATAATAACTTCAGGCCCCTATTTGGTTGGGGAGTTATGGCTTGATAATAATCCCTCTCCCTTTTTAAAAGATTTTCTTTATTTGACAGAGAGAAGACAGTGAGAGAGAGAGAGAGAGAGAGAGAGAGAGAGAGAAGCAGGGGGAGTGGAAGAGGGAGAAGCAGGCTTCTTGCTGAGCTGGGAGCCTGATGGGGGACTCGATCCCACGTCCCCGGGATCATGATCTGAGCTGAAGGCAGACGCTTAATGACTGAGCCACCCAGGCGCCCAGATAATAATCCACTTTTCTTCCAAATTGCTCTGTGAGCATGTAGGACTAGGGAAGCATATTTGGAATCAGTATAAATATCAATTTTTCTTATTCCTTCTTCCATGAAACTATTGCCACCAGTAAACTGACTGTCATCTGTATTTTCAATAGGGGCATCTTTTAAATCTGATTGACTAGAATAAACAAGATCAATAACCTCTAAATAGTTATGCTCTACAGAAGCACAATGGTCAGATCCAGGCATAAGGGTAGCTGGGTTTAAATTCTGACAGGTTTCAAGTATTATTTCAGGCATATCTATAAGTGTAGCCTGGTATTTAATAAGTCAGCCTCCATCATCCATTGGTGGCATTTGGTCTCTAAGACACTGAACCTGATGTGAAGTCATTACTGTCAGGGATTGTCCCAGAGTGAGCTTTGAGGCTCCTTTTACCAGGAGAGCTCTTATAAGCTTAGCTAAAGCCTTTGTTTGCAATTCGACCTCAATAGAGGTGGCTTCTAGGATAAATATGACTAAGGGATAATACCATCAAGAAGACCTCTTTATGAGGTCCGGCATTAACAATATCCTAATTACAAGGAATCACTGCCAAGTGGGAGAAACTTGTCAAGGGATAAGGGCACCCCCAGGTGCATCATCCAATCCAATCATAAAGAAAGTGGGGTCATCCATTATCTCCACAAGCCCATAGTTAACCCCATAGAGTGGGGTATGCTCTGGCTTTTAAGGAGCAATTTTGTAATCCCAGCCATACAGAATTGGTCAAGGTGATAGCTGAATTATACAATTGTTGAGGAATCTATCCCATTTCCCAGTTGTTCAAATAATCATATGCCCATGGGGTCCTGTTATCATCCCCACAGAATAACAAGCAAGGAGATTGTCTATACATGAGCTACTGTGGTAATTTCTCTTAAGTTTACCTCAAGTTGTCTAGCCTAGGTAAACAACAAACATGTAAAGACAATCAGATCTAAAATTTAACATCCACAAAGGTGTGTTACTGAAACATAATTTTTCTCTCTAAAATAACCCTCATATTTAAATCAGAGATAGCCAAATCAGGACTAATTTATTCAAAAAACAAGTCCAATTTTAACAAACTTATCCTAATGATTTAAATAAGCTCAGCAAGAATAATGATTGATGATATAAATCTTTCAGAATCTGCTTTGCTGGAACTTTTATAAGGAACCTCTAGGTTGAACTCTTAGTAGTCTATCCAGGCCGGAAGCCAAGCCAAGTACTTGCCATCACACATGCCTGCAATACCTGTAGATGTGGGTGGATTCCTCTCCATGAGGTCCTCAAAGTATCCAGAGGTTCGTGCACCTGCCAAGAAGTGACATTCTTTACTCACCTGGTAAGGCTGCTGGGAACTCTGTAAGCAAGGTGTGAGGCCAACATTTCCAAGGGGTTATGGCTCCAGGTTTCATAAAGTCAACCTCAGTTCCTCAAAGCTGTCTAGTCATATCTGAGTCTATACATGTCTCTCTCAAATATGACATTCCAGTCAAAGCCTTGGTAAAATAGCCAATGTTTCCAATGATGTCCTGTTAAAGGAGAACAGATTCTTATTGAACTTATGCAAATGACTATGGTTACCATGGAAGAAAGAATACTTGCTGAGACCTTTTTAATTTCAGGAGAGAAAAGTTAAATGCTTCAATTTGTTCACAAATAAATACTTTGTTATGTTACTGTAAGTCATAGATATCCTATGTGAAAGTTTCCTTAATCTGGAATAGTAAACATTAGAAAACCAGCAATGTTTCAAACAAGAGTCACAAAACTATAATCATCTTTTTAGTTCATTTAGTCCCATGTTACTAATTCTTTTTTTTTTAATATTTTATTTATTTATTTATTTGAGAGAGAGAATGAGATAGAGAGAGCACATGAGGGGGGAGGATCAGAGGGAGAAGCAGACTCCCTGCCGAGCAGGGAGCCCGATGCGGGACTCGATCCCGGGACTCCAGGATCATGACCTGAGCCGAAGGCAGTCGCTTAACCAACTGAGCCACCCAGGCGCCCTAAAGGTATTTATTTTAAATTGTGTGTCTCAGAAGAAGAGGGAGATAGACTTTTTTTTTTTTTTTTTTAAGATTTTATGTATTTGTTTGACACAGAGAGACAGGAGAGAGGGAACACAAGCAGGGGGAGTGGGAGAGGGAGAAGCAGGCCTCCTGCGGAGCAGGGAGCCGGATGCGGGGCTCGATCCCAGGACCCTGGGATCATGACCTGAGCGGAAGGCAGACGCTTAACGACTGAGCCACCCAGGCGCCCCCATGTTACTAATTCTTGTTTAGTTTGCAGCTTTTAGTTAGTTTTGGAAATTCTTACTCATTTCAGTTTTGATCTGAAAGATATTGAATACCTATTTTTGCCCTAAAAGTCCTTTATATGAACCTTCTTGAAGATAAAATTCATTTTGCAAGACAATAAGAACAATTATAAATGACAAAAACTCAGAAATAGACATTGTTAATGATCTGATTTGAGAGTTCATTATGATGCAATTGACAAGGAAACTCAGTTATTTCTGTGACACATAACACTTTCATAGCCAGAATATCTCCTTATACCAGAATGTAACATACCAAACAAACAAGCCTAATTAGTCAATGAGACTTTCTTTGTTTACGATTTAAATCTTGGAGAAGTTTGTTAAAACCTTAGAAAGTTTTAGAGCACATGCCTAGATAGGATTAGGGATGGTCAAACACCTGATAAAGGCAAAACACAGAAACTGGTTTTTCTGGGCAGGCAAAAAGAAAACAACTTGTTTACATTTTCTTATCAAGAGCAGACCAACAATTCAAGAAAACTTGTCTTTTTGACAGAGGGAAAGCAGACTTTCTTCTTTTTTTTTTTTTTTAAAGATTGATTTATTTATTTTGAGAGAGTGAGAATGAGAGAGAGAGAGCGCACATGAGAAGGGGGAGGGCCAGAGGGAGAAGCAGGTCCCTCGCTGAGCAGGGAGCCTGATGCGGGACTCGATCCCGGGACTCCAGGATCATGACCTGAGCCGAAGGCAGTCGCTTAACCAACTGAGCCGCCCAGGCGCCCCGAGAAAGCAGACTTTCAATCTTATACCAATGTACTTTAAAATCCATTCATTTCAATCTTAGTCCGTCCTGACTATGCCTGAAATTCCTTTCCAAGGATTTCCCTTTACAAACCTACAACTTTCCTTTGCATTCAGAGTTTGTCCCAAGCCATTTCTTTCCAAGCAACCATCTCATTTAGGACAAAATTGCCTTCTTTTACCTTCACCAAAAAATGCATTCCCATTCCTTATATCTTTCTTACATATCTCCTACTTTTCTACATACAGACTTATTTCCCTTATTTCCATCAGTCTTAATTACGTTTAGCAGAATTCTGCCCTCTTAGAAACCTTAGTCTCCAGTGAAGACTAAGTAGTAACCAGTGGTGAACTGTTACACCAGAATTCTTTAGATGGCAAATTTATGAGCTGGTTAAGCACAAAGCATGTTTACCAACAGACCTAAGTATTCTTAGCTTCTTTGCAATAGAAGTCAAAAGCACAAACCTACATCCAGTAATCAATGACTTAGCACTTTATCCTATTTGAAAAAGACCTAGATGTCCAATGACTTTAATCCCATTTATCATCCAAGCAAAACTTTAAGTTTCAGGTTACCAAAGACTTTGAAAGCTATCTTAACAATTACCCCTGAAAACTTTGAAACAGACAAGATTAACCATCATTTTAGGTCATCTTTTGGCTAACAAATTGCAACAGGGGTAACACGAGCTTATCTCATCTTCAGCAAACCTCGATGGAATAAAAGTCTCACGTTTAGTGCTGATAACTTTAAGGACATGTCTAACTTAATTAAACCAACAAACTTAACTTAGTTCAAATACCGAATTACGCTCCACCTGGATCCTCCCCATTGTCAGTTTTTACCTGAGACGCTGGTGGGGAAATCTGGGGTGGGTGGTGTTAGGTCCAGGGGGTGCTCTTCTCGCTCCTTGACAGCGAAGGGAGAAGGGGCCATGGTGCCTGAGGCACCGAGGATGGGACAGAAGCCAGTCATGCCGCCCGCACCCAAAAGGTGGTGCGGAGACAGAAGGGGGAGGGGGAGCCAGAAGAGGCAAAGTGCTCCCGGAGGCAGAGAAAGGGTTCCAGAGCTCCTCAGCTCCAGCAGAGGCACAGATGCCATGTTTTCCCGCCAACAAGGGGGGAGGGGTTAGGCAGTCCATGTCCACCAGAGAAGACTGGGAATTTCCCCAAAACAAAGGGAGTTTGGGCAGCTGCTTGGGAATATTCCTTAAAGCACCGCTCCCAAGGGAGACTAACCACATTTGGCTCCAGTTACAGCCGTTAACCTGGGAAATGAGTGAGGCTAGAAACCCCCACATCTATTAGAAGGAACAGAGAGAGTTAGCGTCCCCTTTGTCTGGGAGGACCTGTGTTTCCTCCAGCAACGTGGGTTTATTTGGAGGAGGCCTATTTAGATAATTATCATCCAATATGTAAGGAGGGGGTTTACTAGCTGACACATTTGGGCAAACACATTCTGCAAGAGGCCTTTAGGTCGGGGACCTGGTGTAGAGCAATGAAGGCCTAGGTACGAGCAATGAAGGTACCCTAGGTCCATTTGCCCTGTTTCCTGCAGGAGATCTAACTGACAGATCCTATTGAGGCCATGCAGAGCTTAGTCCTTTCCTAAGTTTTGTAATCCCAATTGCTTCTAGTGGGTTAAAAGGCACCCCAAGGGAGAGTCCTCAGGAGCTGAAGAAAAGAGAAGGTCCATTACCTAGAAAATCCCCCCTCCCCCACCAATTCCCGGGTGGCGTACCACATACAGGATATGTCAGAGGTTCCTCAAAGCGACCCGAGGTGTCCCCTGAACAAAATTGCTCTGACCACCACTGTGATAAGGGCCCCTGTAGGAGGGGGGACTGCCGTCCTCCCACTACCCCCTCACATTCTAGAGGATGATGGGTGCCAGTGTATGGACTGAAATACAGTGCCTTGAAGGTCGTGCCGGGAAGGTCACGCCTTATTTTACCTTGCCTTGAAGAACCTGCCTTTTTTTAAAAGATTTTATTTATTTATTTGAGAGAGAGAATGAGAGACAGAGAGCATGAGAGGGAAGAGGGTCAGAGGGAGAAACAGACTCCCCGCTGAGCAGGGAGCCCGACGCGGGACTCGATCCCGGGACTCCAGGATCATGACCTGAGCCGAAAGCAGTCGATCAACCAACTGAGCCACCCAGGTGCCCCGAAGAACCTGCCATTTTTAAACCATGGAGAACAATAGAAAACTTTTACAAGGGGAAATTACCCAATGTTGTAATTTAAGTAGTCAGTAGAAGACATTGACGGAAAACAGTAAAGATAGAAATCCATCATGATCTAAGTGACATTCCAACACATGTAGTCCTTACAGTCAACTTCTCTAGGAAATGGTCCCCAGTTGGGTTTTAATTCCATCAGGTACTGGTTTCGGCCGGCTCCCAGTGGAGGTCCCTTGGCCAGAAGCAGCTAGACCAGGGTTGTGGAGGGGATCCCAGTGGATCAATCAGGAGGAAACCTCACACGGGAGTCTTAAGATTGGCAGCTGTCCTGGTGACTTAGGTGGCTGTCTCGTGCCCAAGACAGACAACTTTGTATAAGGACAGGGCATGAAGTTTCTGGGTCTTATTACCATCCTGGCCAGGGTACCAACTTCCAGCCAAAAGGCAGGCTTTCTCCTCCCCATAGAGTAGCCACAGGCTAGAGGATTGCAGCCCGAGCAATTGGCATGCAGGTGTTCCAGTAAGACCATACTCCTTGAAGAGCCCCTGGAATGAGAGTAAAGGAAGAGGAGAGAAAGTGCTCACCAAGTTTGCACCGAAGCTCAGAGTCTGATGAGGCTCTGGACTCAAAGCCCCACGTTGGGCACCATATGATGTTGGAAAGACATTAGGGTTCAAAGCTGATGGCCAAGAAAGACTTCTTGAGATGTCTTTGGTGTAAAAAGGTGATTTTATTACAGCCCGGGGACAGGCTGTGTGGGCAGAAAGAGCAGCACTGTGGTCATAGGGAGCGGCCCGTGATGTACTTTCAGGTTGGGAGGGTTAGGGAGAGTGCGAGTCTCTAAGGAATTTGGGAAGCAAGGTTTCCAGGACCTTGAGGGGCTAGCTGTTGTTGGGAAAAGGTCATTTATTACGTCTGATAAAACCTGAGTCATGAGACCCTTCAGATGTGTATCAATGGGCCGTATGCTTGGGGGATGACGGCCAACACGTATCTTGGGGGGTTTAGAGATAAAGGAAGTTTCCAAAGGGATTTTCATATGTTAAAGTAGACTCACAGGATCCTGGCGCTGGGTGTTGGGATAATGTTAAGCTAAGATTGCCTTTTGCCCTTAGCCAAGTTTTTTTTTTTTTTTTTTTAAGATTTTATTTAGTTATTTGACAGAGATAGAGACTGTGAGAGAGGGAACACAAGCAGGGGGAGTGGGAGAGGGAGAAGCAGGCTTCCCGCGGAGCAGGGAGCCCGATGCGGGGCTCGATCCCAGGACCCTGGGACCATGACCTGAGCCCATGACCTGAGTGGAAGGCAGACGCTTAACGACCCAGCCGCCCAGGAGCCCCGCCCTTAGCAAAGTATTAACACGGAGGCAGCTGAGTCCCTGGAGGAATGTCACTCTGCCTGTTTCAAGGACTTGTCAGTGGGCTGTAGGTAGTAAGGAAATTTAACAATTTTTTTCTGCCTTTGTTTCCCACATCACAAGCACCTTGAAAAGCTTGTAATAGATACTTTCAAATGTCCCCAGTAAAGGTTGCCCCATCTCTCACCTTGACCAGCCTTTTATCTGGTTTTTATTCCATACTGTGCACTGCCAAAGGTGTCTTCAGCCCCCTCCCCAAAGCCATCCCGAGGTGCCTCCCAGCCTGTCAGTGGGTTCCTCTCTGTGTCCCACAGTTGCCTTGGGAACAAAACCGAAAACCTGAGGAAAACAACATGAAATTTCTTCTTTTTCAGGTGAACAATTTATCAAGTCAAAATCTTAATGAGGAAAAGCTAAGGAAACAATCCAGTGGGTTGGGGGACTGAGGGCAAGTGCCCAGCTCTCTGGGGTTCCAGTCAGAGCATGGGGACCCCAGGAAAGGTTCCCAGTGAGGTGTGTGGGAGGGAGAGAAACCTATAAGAATAAAGAGTCTTGGGGACTTGGTAGCCAGTTAATATACACTTTATAGTTAAAAATTCTTAGGGGGCCTGGCTGTAGCCCTTGGAAGATCACGTGACTCTCGATCTCAGGGTTGTGAGTTCAAGCCCCTCATTGAGTGTATAGATTACTAAAAAATAAATAAACTTTAAAAAATTCTCTTTAGGGGGGCCTGGGTGGCTCAGCTGGTTAAGTGTCTGCCTTCAGCTCAGGTCATGATCCCAGGGTCCTGGGATCGAGTCCTGCATCGGGCT
The DNA here is from genome assembly GCF_009762305.2 of Zalophus californianus. Classification (NCBI taxonomy): domain Eukaryota; kingdom Metazoa; phylum Chordata; class Mammalia; order Carnivora; family Otariidae; genus Zalophus; species Zalophus californianus. Next base: position 94,015,873 of record NC_045608.1, on the reverse strand, counting down.
CCCTGCTCAGCGGGAAGCTTGTTTCTCCCTTTCCCACTCCCCCTGCTTGTGTTCCCTGTCTCTCTTGCTCTATCTGAAATAAATAAAATCTTTTAAAAATTCTCTTTAGTATAATTTATTTTCCTTTTACCGTATGGTTTTGCAAATGTAAAAACTGTGGTTTTGTCACTGCTCAGGGCAAGATCATGATTTAAAATATCTGAAGGAATGTGAATAAAAACAGAAAAATAAAGTTGCCTGAAGCATTTCTGGAGCATATTAATTATCCTTTAAAAAGTAGCCCACCCAGGAAGGCCAGTAGGAAGGAGGATCTCCAAACGCCTGGAGCTGAGCTTCTACTGGGCAGAGAATGAATGTCCTGCCCCTCTGCTTCCTAAAATTTTAGTGTTAACATGAGGCCAGTGGAAGAAACCAGATATACAAGGTCCCTCATTGTAGGACTCCATGTATAGGATATATCCAGAATAGGTAAATCCCTAAAAACAGAGAGTAGATCGGTGTCTTCCAGGGGCTGGAGGGAGGGGAGCAGGGGAGGTGTGTGGTTTTATTCTGGGGTGAAGAAATGTTTGGGAGCCAGAGACGAAAGGAGTTGGCATAGCATTGTGAATGTACCAAATGTCATCGAATTATTCACTTTAACAGTGCTTAATGTGTGTTGTATGAATTTTGCCTCAATTTAAATATATAAGAAAAGGGGGAGGTTCATAAGCAAAAGTGTGTATTTCTGGAGACTGAGAGCCCTGTATGTGTGTGATCTGAATCAGCCAGGTGCCCTGCATTTTTTTTTTTTTTAATAAGGTAACATTCACAGGTCCTGGGGATTAGGGTGATATATTTGGGGGCTATTCTCTGGCCTAGTTCAGCGTGGCTGGCTTCTTCTGTTTGGGAATGCAGGAGGCATCTCAGATGAGCTTTCCTCTCTTCTGCTTGACTGACCGATGGTTCTAGACCAGCGAGTGCACTCTGATCCCAGACAGTTGGTGTTTAAAAGGACTACAAGGTAACTCTCCAGTCATCAGCTCGCCTTACTGGAGACCTTTGTGGGCTAAAATCCTGGACCAAGAATGCAGGATTGTATCCACTTAGCTGGGCTCTGCAGATGCTGTCCTGTGTGGACGCTCATCTGATACACTCTGATGGATCCAGAATGGCAGGTGGCTATGGGCTGGTGACCAATTTGCCCGCACATGCCAGGATGAACAGATGAACAGCTGTGACTCCAGGTGCTCCAGTGGGATTCAGGAGGGATGCCTATATAGCCTTACTCCAACCTCCAGAACAGAGTGAAACATTCTAGGGTTTTTAGAGCTCCGGGGAAGAGGTGGCTCAGTAGGAACACCCACTTTTTCCCCCTAGCCCTGCCACGGTTTCCTTGTCTGTGTTCCATTCCTGATGCTTGTTTCCTGGGGATACTCTGAGTAGCCATGACTCAGAAATACCTACATCAGCCTCAGAGATTGGAGGGGATTGAGAATGGGCCTGTGTTTTATTGAGGCCCTGCTCATCACACCAGGCTTGTCTGGGAGTTAGTCTCAGTGAGGTTGGAGCTCTTCCCATGATTTCTCATGAAACCTACCTGGTAGGAAGCAGGAGGGCAGGCCACCACTGGGAGTGGGGAAGCCGGCCAGCCAGGTGTGAGGCCCCAGGGCCACCCTTTCTCCTCCGCCAGGCCTTCCTTTTTGGAGTGTTTTAGGTCTGCCCTTGTTGAGATGGGAACCCTGAGGGGAGCTCCCCTGCAGACAGAATCCTGGGGCCCTGCAGTTGGTCTCCTCTGCCCCGAGTCCCACCTGTAAGGGTGCTGGGCACACGGGGCTGGCTGGCTTCTCACAAGGGTCCTCACTGCCCCCCCATCCCACCTGGGCCGTGGGCTTCCTGCACACCCAGCCCACCAGCATCTATGTCCAGAGCACCTGCACGAGGGCCCCTGGGGGCTCACCTTTGTCAGGGAACTCTGGAATTCCTATTTCTTTATCTGTCAGTGGGCACCCTATGGATTCACCTCACAGAACTATGTGCTTGAGATAAAGCCGTGAACCACTTAGCAAGTTACAGAGTGGAGTAACTCTGCGTCTGATAAACTCGCGCCCTGAGCCGGTGGTGCTGGCTGCCGCCCTAAGTGACCCCCTGGGCCTGGTTCCCCAGAAGAGCCGCCCCTCCGCCTCACCCGAGACCAGGTTAGCTTCTGACACCTGCTGCTCAGGGCTCAGCCTGCGTCAGGATGGGGAACCCCCCCCCACAACTCCTCAGAATATGCAGCCGTGGAAGGATCACCTGGGGGCGCTCAGACACGACCTGCTGGCCTCAGACGCTGACCGGGTCCCCACGAGAGGGAGTCCCCACAAGAGGGGAGCCCCGGGCCTCGCGCAGACCTCCGCCAGAGACAGGACCGGGTCCTCCGCTCTCCGGGGCGCGCCGCGTCCACACGGCCTCTTGCCCGGGCACAGGTGCGGACGCGTCCACGTGGGTCCCTGGCTCTGGAGGAGCAGCCTCGCCAGCCAGGTACTTGCTAACCCGGGCCCGGCGTTTGGGCGGAGCAACGTCGCCGCCGCGCCCCCAACCCCTGACCCCTCCCTGGGCTCCCGGTGCGCTCTAGGACCCAGCGCCGGTCGGTCCGCCGCCAGGGTGGGCGGGGCTCCTGCATTGTGACGTCACAAAGAGGCGGGGCTACGGCGCTGGGACGGACAGACGGACGAAGGACGCAGGACAGACCGGGCGGGGCCGGCGCGGGCGTGGGCGCGGCGGGTAAGGGTTGGCGCTCGGATCCGCAGGCCGCGTGAGGACGCGGACGGAACGCGGGGCTCGGGGCTCGGGATGCGGCGCGGGCGGCGGGTCCCAGGACCGAGCCCCTCGGAGCCCCCGGCCGTGCGTCCCACCCCCGGAGCAGCCAACCTTCCTTCGTACTGAGCGCGCTCTCCCCAGACTGAGCATGCTCGCCCCGGACTGAGCGTGCTCCGCCCCATCCCGGCCAAGTGCTCCCTCCCGGGCCGAGCCCCCCGCCCCCCCAGAATGAGCGTGCCCCAGGCCCGCCTCCCGCGTCCCCAGCCGTGCGCCCCGCACCTCTGTTCTCCCGCGGGTGCGGCTTCGCGCGCGGAGGGCTCCCTGGGGCGCCCGTGTCTGAGGGGCGGGTCGTGCCCTAGCCGTGAACCCCCGCGGTGTCCCGGGAGCGCGACCCTCACTGTGCCGCGAGGCCCCTGCTGCGGAGTTCTTACCTCTTCTCCTCTCCCGCCAGGCTCAGGCTCCGATGGTGGAGGGTCGCACCGGGCGGCAGCGGCAATGTGGGGGTGACCGTCAGCGCGCGTTCCAGGAGCCCGTGAGAGCAGAGGGGACCTGGGCCAGGTGGACGTCTGTCGGCTGGCTGGGCTACACAGGTGTTCGAAATGGAAGCAGAAGGCTTGGATTGGCTTTTGGTCCCCTTGCACCAGCTGGTTTCCTGGGGGGCAGCTGGGGCCATGGTCTTCGGAGGGGTGGTGCCGTATATCCCCCAGTACAGGGACATCCGGAGGACTCAGAATGCAGAGGGCTTCTCTACCTACGTGTGTCTGGTGCTCCTGGTGGCTAATATTTTACGGATCCTCTTCTGGTAAGTTGGGGGCTTTCTGTGGGGTGCTTCCAGAAAGAGAAAGAGATAGCTTTCTCTTTTTGGGGTTTCGGAGTGGGGTGGTGGTGGCGGCAGGAGCTGGTGAACGCTTGAGATTATTTCCCAGGGAAAATGGGATTGGAGTGGAGACTCTTACCTGTAATCTTCATTTCGTGTCACTCATACATCCTCAGATATTTTTCCACAGACGTCTGGGTGCTGGGCAAGGTCCTTGGACTGGGTCCCTGCCCTCAGAATTTGCATGGGAGCAGGAGAGAGAAAACGGACTGGAGAAGTAATTAAGAGTAACAGAAAATGATGAGCTGTAGGAAGGGCACTCTGCTGACCACTGAGCCCCTTAGGAGGGGACATCAGAGCCTGGCAGGAAAGACTGCTCAGGAGCCCTGTGCAGGGAAGGCCGTCCCTCAGCCTTCTCTGGTGTGTGTACGGTTTTTCTTGCCACTCCCAGCCCAGCTTCCTGTTATTATCATTTGCATTCTGGTAAGGAAGTTGAAATTAATTTTAATAGTTGCTAAAGCCAGGCATGTTTGGGGGGGGCATTTTTAGAGGAAATGAAATGATGTGTTATAACCTCATTCTTTTTTTTTTTTTTTTTAGAGGGAGGGAGAGGAGGGGGGTGGAGGGAGAATCTTAAGCAGTCTCCAGGCCCAGCGCAGAACTTGATGTGGGGCTTGATCTCACAACCCTGAGATCATGACCTGAGCTCAGTCAGACGCTTAATGGACTGAGCCACCCAGGCGCCCCATTATAGCCTCATTCTGAGACCAAAGAGGTCTGGAACTTTCCTTTCTTCTTGAAGGGTCCCAGACCCTCTGTCAGCACAGATAGTGAGGAAGGTTGCTCAGGAGGGCAGCTGAGTGCAGAGGTGGGACAAGGGCTCCAGGCAGTTGGTGTCCACAGCTCTGCTTCTGGCTCCTCCTTTTGGCTTTTTGGTCCCTGACTAACCATGTTTTTTGCTAATTCATTTTTAAGTCAACCTTATTAAGGTATGGTTTACATTAAATGAAATTGCCCATCGTAAGTGCACACTTTGATGAGTTTTGGCAACGTCCCCTTGCCATTACCATCACAACCGAGATAGGAATTTTCTGAGCCCAGAAGTTTGCTCTGTTCTTTGTGTTCCATCCAGCGGTGCCAGGCCCCGGGCAACCTTTGATTTATTTTCACTGTGTGGTAGTTTTGCCCTTGTCTGGGGCTTTTAAAAGGTGAGCTGGTAAGTCAGCCCCTCCTAGAGGAATTTGTCACATCACCAGGTTTGTCTCGGGCTAGGCTACTTTGGAAGGAGGGGTCATGGATGCTTATTTGTTTCTTTGGCGCAAGTTGAAAACCCACATTTTGAAGATCCCTCCTTTTCCTTTGACTGGGGGCAGAGATCACTCGCTTCAGGGTGACATGTCGCTTCTTTTTCTAAAATGGCTTTAATCAAATCTAAGATTGAACAGAAGCAGGTCCTGAAATATAATTGTATCTGACACCGTTGTTAATTCTGAGTGCACTGGAGGGGCGTTCAGGGGTCTCCCAGGCTTAGGCTGTGGAATAAGTTTTCTCTCACAGTGGAGGGGAGGTGCCTGACATTGGCTTGCCTTATGGGAAAAAAGATCAGTTGGGAGGTCTCTTCCTTAAGTATGCTTATCCTTCACAATCACAAAAAGAGGCGAGAATAGCTAATCTACATCCAAATATCTGGTTTGGTGAAGTCAGAAATTAAACTAATTTCTTGAATGCCAAGTCTCAGGGCCTCTGGATTTAACTGGCATTTGCACTAGGAGTCCTTTCTTCACTGCAGGGCCTGAGACTTTGAGAAAGAGTCTGGAGCTTTCTCCTAATGCAGCACAGAGTGGCCTTTTGTGGGATTCGAAACTTCATCCATTGGCGAGTCTGTTTCTATACATCCAGTTCATCCTTTCCCAGAGTCAGCACCCTGAGCTGTCCTGGGTCACTTGAGGGGTTCTGTGGCGACTTCAGCCAGTATTTCAGGAGACTGCAACAATGTGTGGGATGAAGGGAGGGCTGGCAGAGGGCACTGGTCCCTCCTCAAGAGTGTCTCTGGCCTAGAGGTGTGCTTTTCCTGCATTTCACACAGGGTAGTACTTGGTGTTCACATGTGAAGCCCAGCAGACAGGCTGAGCTCCGTCTAGGACTTAAAAGTAATGTGTGCCTCTCTGCCCACCTAGTCCTAGGTCCCACTCCTCTGAGAGTGATGCAGATCCTCCCTTTTATTTCTTATCTGGAGCCTTTTAAGCCCCCATTCCTGGGTCCTCCTCCAGACTTCATGGGTTAGCAGCCCATATGATTTAATAGGTGTTTGAGTGTTTCCCGTGTTCCAGACACTGGTCTAGATGCTGCGGGGTTTACACTTTAGCAGAAGCATTGTTTGGAATGTGCCGTCTACACATATATGGGTTATGGCAGGCTCCAGGTGAGATGGAAGGTGGGTCTACACAAGAACGGTGGTGGAGTTAGAACCGAAGAGTGTGTTTCCCAAAGCTGGCTGAGACCACAGTTCTCAGAGCTCCAGTCTGGGCAGTCCCCTGCGGATTTGTGGTGTGAAGCTTGTGAGTGGCTCTGCAGTGCTGTGGGAGGGGCCAACTGAGCTGTGTAAACCCTGGGTTTCTGATAACTTGTGGAACTCGAATGCCTTTATTTCTTTTTAAAAAATTTTTAAAATTTAGGGGCGCCTGGGTGGCTCAGTCAGTTAAGCGTCTGCCTTCAGCTCAGGTCATGATCCTGGGGTCCTGGGATCGAGCCCCGCGTCCGGCTCCCTGCTCAGTGGAGAGCCTGCTTCTCCCTCTCCCTCTGCCTGCCACTCTGCGTACTTGTGCTCTCTCTCTCTCGCTCTCTCTCTAATGAATAAATAAAATCTTTAAAAAATAAAAACATAAAAAACAAATAAAAAGATACAAATTTTAAAATTTAAAAAAATTTTAAAACTTTTTAAAAAAGATTTTATTTATTTGTCAGTGAGTGAGCACAAGCAGGGTCAGTGGCAGGCAGAGGGAGAAGCAGGCTCCCCACGGAGCAGGGAGCCTGATGTGGAACTTGATCCTAGGACCCTGGGATCATGACCTGAGCCGAAGGCAGATGCTTAACCGACTGAGCCACCCAGGCGCCCCTCTAGTGCCTTTATTTCTTACAATTCTTATCATCCTTTTGCAAAACTAGCATTCAGCAGATTCTGTAAAGTGCTGATGGATGGTATTTTGCCTCAGAAGAGTGGCGTCAGGAGAAGCCAGGAGAAGGGCTAAATGAGGCCTCATAACTAATAATTGCAGACTTGTGATTTTGTAGAGAAGGGGAAGGAGGCCAGGGTGCACAGATGGTATTGCAAGACCTTCCAGCTGAGAGCCCTGTGCATTCATAGAGATGGTTCTCAAGCTCCATTAGTATTGGATGAAAACACTGTATCAGAGAGATGGTAATGTTGTATGAAATATTTAATAGCATTGTATCAGAGATGCAGTGACATTGTATCAGAAATAAGGGAACACTATCAGATGTGGCAACACCATGTCAGAGATGTAGTAACACCATATCAGATATGGTAACATTATATCATAGATATGGTATTATCCTATCAGAGATGTAGTAAGCATTATAACTGAGATGTGCTCACATTGTATCAGAGATGTGGTAACCTTGTGTCAGATGTAGTGATGCTCTATCAGAGATGTAGCAACATTGTATCAGAGATATAGTAACACTATTTAGAAATGTGCTCACATTGTATCAGAGATGTTTTAAAAAATTTTTTTAAAGATTTTATTTATTCTTCGAGACACAGAGAGAGAGAGAGAGAGAGAGAGAGAGAGCACACGAGCAAGGGGAGAGGCAGAGGGAGAAGCAGGCTCCCTGCTCAGTGGGGAGCCTGCTTCTCCCTCTGCTTCTCTCTCTCTCTCTCTCTCTCTGTCTCTCATGAATAAATAAATAAAATCTTTAAAAAAAAAGTTACTAATGACATTGAACCTTGTTTCATATTTACTTTGTCTCTTGTTTATTGTTTGTGGAAAGTGTTGCTTTTTGAAATTTTGTATGTTGCTTAGCCTGTCTTTCTAAAATCAGTTAAATATTCACCTCTGCTCCCTCTCACTTCAGTTTAAATGGTCTTGTTTTTATTGTAAATATTGAGTTCATTTGGATTCAGTTTTTGGGGTATGGTTTAAGGGGAAGTGCAAACCTTGATTTCTTCGCCCACAAGTTTTTCTAGTCACTGTTTCTGTTGAGAATTTAAAAAACAAAAGTGGCCTTTCTCACCTAATGGCCGTACTTGCACATCTTCAGCCTAATAACTGGAAATTAGTTGTATGAGGAGCCCCAGAGTACCTTATTTTATTGTGATTCTTCCCGGCCTGCTCAGGAAGGAAGCATTTCCAGTCTCGTTAGGCTGACATTGAACTTTTGCTGTCCCCTTTCTGACCTTCACCTATAGATGAGTTGACCCCCTGGGGTCAGCTAGGTAACCAGTGGGATCCAGTTCTTGGAAATGACTAGCAATGTTCTTAAGTAGCCTTCAGGGTTATAGCTGCACTTTACAGAAGAGAGGAGGCCCAGAGGCGGTGGGTCGCAGGTGCGAGGGCCCTGGAGCCAGCCTGTGGGAGAGTCCTCAGGCACCCCCAGTCCCCCCAGTCTGTGCCGCTGGCTCAGAAAGCCCCAGGGCACCATCACCTCTTTCTTGCTGCACCTTCTGTTCACTCAGATCTGGCTCATCAGCCCTTTCTTGTTCCAAGCATTTAGCCTTTCAGCTCCTCTCCTGAAGGAGAGGCCCAGATGAGGTAGCAGGATCCCAGGTGAGCCCAGGTGACATTTCCTGGGGAGGCGGGAGGAATCTGGTGGTCATGGAGCTGTCTGCTGTCTGTGTCCCGGTCCTTCTGCCCTTCCTGGGCCCAAGTGGTACGGGCCCGAGCCTCTTTGACCTCAGGCCTGCTCTGTCCTTTGCTCAGAGGACACAGGCCGGGCCTTGACCTCAGAAACCAGTGCAGAACACTGGTCCGGAACTGGTCTTGGTCCCCCACTCCCCAGGGAGTAGCTGGCTTCTCCTGGTTGCTTGACCTGTGGGATCTTCACCTGGATGTGACTCCCCTCCAGGTGGCACATTCTCACCTGCTGGGCCGGCTCACCCTGGCCAGGGCAAACGCTTGTCAGAGGTGCCGTTGCTCCCGCCCAGCGGATGTGCAGAGTTCTCTGGAGAGGCTCAGGTTGGTTAGAACTCTGGCAGGGCAGTACGTTCACAAACTTGGGCTTGATGGTGCTGGAGCAGTTGTGAGCATCGTTTTTCTCTGTGAAGGAACATCATTTTTTCTTTACCGTGTAGGTAGATTTTCTTACTATGTAGGGACACCTTTCAAAGACATGCTCCTTGGCTGGGAGAGTAGGCTGCATCTAATCTTGTCCTTCACAACAAAGCCTGGCTGCTGAGTTTTTGTCTTGATTTCTCATTGATTTGGTGTTGGCAGGTGCTGGGGTGCCCAGGCCCACACCCCATCGGGAGCTCTGCCGCAGCTCGGTGTCATGGGTGTGCGCCTGCCGAGCTTCAGTGGTCAGCTCTCAGTGACCGGAGTCCCTCTGTGGGGGCGAGCAGTGTGTAGACTCAGGCCAGAGTGGGTGAGAGGGAGGTGGGGAGGGGGGCCGGGTGGTTTTCTCTGTATCTTCTTTTCAGGAGCAGCTGGGAAATCCAACTGCCATGAAGGGTCTCTTGACTTGATGCATTGACTACCAGCTCAAGTTTTGGAGATACCCTTCAGGCCACATTGCAGCCAGACCTAGTGGGATTCTTGCTCCACAATAGCCCGGCTAGAATCGGGATTGGGGCTTTAAAGGGTGCCATGTCCAGGCCTAGCCTTAGAGATGGGCCTGGGTCAGCAGTGATTCTTGTGGCCATGGCAAGAGACCCCTAGCTGGTGCGTGAAGGGCAGTGCTCCTGTTCTCAGACCCTGGGGTTTGGGGTCTGCTGCTGGGCCCAGCTTGTGCTGGTCACTAGACTGTGGTTCTCACCTCCAGGAGCTTATGGCTCAATTGGTGAGATACTGCACCACCAGAAAAACATCAACAGTAAGGGCATGAGCGCTGGGCAGGGTTGGGGGCTTAGAGAAGAGCGGGCAGCAAGGCCTGGGTGGGGAGGGAGATCGACAGCAGGCAGAGAGAGAGGCCTGGGCCGGGGTCAGGGCCTCAGGTTGGGAGTGGGAGGTTGTGCCCTCAGCTGCCTTCTCTTCGCTGGTGGGGGTGCCCTGGCCCCCTGCTGGTCTGCTCGCGCCGTGGGCTGTTCTGGCCCACTGACCCCACTCAGCCCAGGCAGGAGGCAGGACGTCCTGTCATTCCTGGACGCTGGTGTGAGTCTTCCCAGGGAATCGGGTGGTTTAGAAACTGTGGGCTTCTTGCCTGGTGGTGGCTGGGGCCTCTGTCGGCAGGGCGCCTGGCTGTGCGGTGGAGGAACGCGGGAGGCCCACCCCATCTGCAGTTACTGGGGAGGGGAGTGTGGCTTTTGAGAAGCCCTGCTTGTGATTCTAGAGGTGTCCCTGCAGAGGGGGTGTTGTGGCCCCTGGTCCCTCTGTCCTAGAGTGCTCCCAGCCCCTGCCCACCCAGCTCTGTCTCACTGCGGAGCCTGGAGGCCCAGGTGCTCAGGGCCTAGCCTGTGATGGATGTGAGAGACTATCTGGGGCCACTCAGGAGGTGGCCATGGGGGCCTTGGTTGGGACCTGGGCAGGGAGAGGCGGTGAGGCCCCTGGTGCCCGGGGGCCCTGATGCCGTGGTCTCTTTACCCTTTTACCTCCCCAGGTTTGGAAGGCATTTTGAGTCACCGCTCCTCTGGCAGAGCATAGTCATGATCTTGACCATGTTACTGATGTTGAAGCTCTGCACTGAAGTCCGCGTGACAAATGAGCTGAACGTAAAACGCCGTTTCTTTGCAGGTTGGTGATCTGCAACTTTGGGAATAAAGCACTCAATCAACAAGCAAAACTCCTCCTGCGTTCATGGGTGAAGTAAGAGCTGCTTTGGTGTTACCTGAGTAGCTCTCGTTTCACCGAATGCACGGTTATGTGTAACTGACATTCGTGTTTCCAGTGTGCTGAATGTTTATTTAAAATGGGATAATCTCTTCCCTGAAATTTGGGCAAGTTATGAACTAATCTTAATGTGCTCCTGTCCACTGTGATTGTTACGTGGGGATTCTGAATTGGGGTAGGAGGTGTGTGTCTGTCGGTGTCTTTTTTGGCACAGACAGGTCCCAGAAGGCAGTTTTCTGTGTGTGTGTGGCTGGTACATAAAACATTCCCTTTCAGTTACCATTTAGCTGAGGCTGAGTTAACTGGGATCTCCCTCACGTACCTTGTTAAACATTCACCCAAACTCCTGCTCTTGTGGGGCCGGTGGGTTGTCACCTGGAGCCTGCGGGGTCTGCACGCTTGGGCAGGACCAATTACACACTCAGCCGCGCTGCTCTGTGACTCTGTGGCTCAGAAAATAGAAAATACTTCTTGTTTTTGCCTTTTGCTTTGACAAAGCTCCTTCTGGGCTGATGTTTATGTTTGAACACACAGGAGGGTTAATGCCTCACTTCTCGTTTCCTTCTAGTTACTAAATAGAAGACAGCTCTCACTCTGATTTTGACTGAAGTGGTGTGTGTGATCTCAGCTGTCGCTTAGAGAAGCGTTTTTGCTGGAGTGTGTTTAGTTCTGGGGCTCCTGTGCACTTGAGGTCTTGCTCCCGTATTTTCTTTTTTTTTTTTTTTAAGATTTTATTTATTTATTTGAGAGAGAGAGAATGAGAGACAGAGAGCACGAGAGGGAAGAGGGTCAGAGGGAGAAGCAGACTCCCCGCCGAGCAGGGAGCCCGATGCGGGGCTCCATCCCGGGACTCCAGGACCACGACCTGAGCCGAAGGCAGTCGCTCAACCGACTGAGCCACCCAGGCGCCCTTGCTCCTGTATTTTCATTCCTGGTGGTTATTTTCTTTCCATTGGAGCGGATCCTTTCCCCTGTGTAGCTTCTGTTTTTAGAGATGAAGGTGTGCCCGTTTCAGTCTTTGTAGAAAATAGGCCAGCCTCCAGCTCTGGTGGGTGGCCTGGACCAGGTCACGTCACTTTCGGTCAAGTGACCACACGGTCTGCTTCTGCAGTTTTGTTCTTTTTCCCCCATTAATCCCTCCTCTGCGATCTGTTCCTGGGTCTCGCTGCTGACGGTGCTGGTCCTGCTGCTGGTCTCGCCTTGAGAGCAGGGCTTCTCCGCCCGCCCAGCCCTTGGGAGGTGAGGGGCTGGCACGGCTTCCGCCCTTCTCTCAGTGGTCTGCGAACCTCACCTTCAGTGTCGCCCAGGGTCTGCGCCCGCTCCAGCAGGGGTGGTGTGGGGCTTGGTCAGTAGTGTTTCTGCCCCCCCCAGGGAAGGACGAAAGGCAGGAGAAGTAGACACTTGGTGCCCACGGCTGCTCGGTGTTCCTCTGCCTCAGGCTCTGAAACGTGAGACCAGGTGTCATGACCTTGTTGGAAATAGTGTGAGGCTGTGCTGAGGGGATGCCAGATAGAGCGGGGGTGTGGGCCTCCAGACCAGGGAGCAGTCCTGGAGTCTAACCTTCCTGTGACCTGGTTGAAAGGCAGGCCGTTCGCTGCCCGCACCTGCTGTTGGCCTTCTTGGAGTCTCACCGGCAGGTCGCCAGGAGGCGCAGGTGAGCATGAGGGCAGGGTCAGACCTCGTGAGCAGGGAGCGGGGCCTCTTCCGGCAGCTCTTGGTGCCACGGTTCTCTCTCATTCCGTCTTGACTGCTAGTGTTGTATATAAATTCTTCCGCAAGGACTATTTCTAATTCTGGTTAACTAGGATGGATTGAGTTAAAATAGTGAATCCCAATTTCCAGGGATAGGGCTGCAATCTGAATGTTAACAAGGGACCCTCTCTGCGATGAGCAAACGAACGGAGCCCACGTACATCCACACCTGGGAACCTGTGAGGTGCCACGTCACGTGGTATGGGGCCTGCAGTGGTGGAGGAGCGCTGAGGCCTCCAGTGGGTTGTCCCGGACTGTCTGGGTGGACCTGATGTCGGCACAGGCCCTTAGAGTGCAAGAGGAGAGAGGAGACTGCCAGGGATGGACTTGAGGAAGAAGTGGTTCTGGCTTTGGATGTGGGGGGCGGGGCAGGAGCCAGAAGCACAGCGGGCTCTTGAGGCTGGAATGGCCCTCATCTTCCAGCTGGCAACGACACAGGGACCTCAGCCTCAGGGACATACGGAAAACAGAAGTGAAATAACAGACACAAATCCAAACACATCAAAATAGCATTAAATGTGAATGAATTAAACAACCCAAATCAGAGGGCATAATTGCTAGAATCAATTTTTTTAAGTTCCACTCCATGCCGTCTACAGGAAACACACGCTCAGGTCGTGATGCCGGGGTCCTGTGATTCAGCCCTGCGTCGGGCTCCCTGCTTGGCGGGCAGCCTGCCACTCCCTCTGCCCCTGCCCCGCCCCCCACAGCGCTGCGGCGGGCTTTGACCTTGCCTCTTGGAACGGCAGCCCCCTGGACCTGTCCCTGCCTGGCTGGCCTGCTCGGCAGTATGGCTCTGGTGGGGGGTGGAGGACTGTGCCTCACGACCCCTGGGCTCCCTGCTGGGCCCCCAGACAGCCTCAGATGGAGAACCCACCCCCAAACTCCGCCTGCCGGAACACAGCTAGATGTGTTGGAGAATTCTTGAGATTCATACTTAATTCTTGAATCCATTTAGATTTACATATTTTTGTGTCTCCTGTGTATGAGATACACGGCATACTACTAAGGGAAGCTTTTTAATGAAACGTGTTTTTTTTTCCCTGTCTTCTGCTAGAAGTGGGAGGGTGGGGGATGAAAACTGACCAGTTCCAGCTGGAAGCTCTGAGGTCACGTGACTGCGGCGCCCTGGGCCTCCCTGTGGAAGGCCGGCAGCCCCCGCTTCCTGGCGGTTTTCTGCTGGGGTGTTGGGGAGGTTGCCTGGGGCAGGCTGACCACGCACACTTTCAAGTACTTTATGAAGGAAATCTTTAATAGTCATATTTCAGCGTTCTGATGGGATAGCCTAAAAAAATGATAAAAGTTTAAATGTTTTACAACTGTCTTTTATAGAGGTTTTTTTAATTTTGAAGGTGCCAGTTCAGCTTGGAAGTTAAGATTAAAGAAATAAATGGAATCAAAGGAGAAAAAGCTGGTTACTTACAAAATTAAATGTGTAATTTCTTATCTGATTATAAAGAGCCGTATATGCTCGTTGTCGACATTTTGGGGAAGAGAGAGGAATATAAAGTAAAGGCAAGTAGTGTCCCACCCAGCCGCCAGAGGTGATGTCTGTGGACACTGGAGACGCTTTTGAAGTCTGTCTCCTATCACAAAATTGGGATTATTTCAAAACGAGGCTCAAATTTTTAAAAATGTCTCCTTCCACTGGGGGCTCTTTCTGTGCCCTTGTTCATACACCATGGAGGCTGGGCTGGGTTGTGGGCCCCAGAGGTGGCTTCTGCCTCCAGGGGTGGCCCGGCTCACGTGTTCCAGGAAGAAATCTTCTGGAGAAGCTACTGTGTACCCACCGTATAACTACCAAGTGGGAGTGGAGTTTGATATGTCTTGTGTGTGCTGCATTTTTCCTTTTCATCTGTCATGTTTTATTGGGGAGAACTTAGCATACACGGGATCGGGAGAGTGTATGCGCTCCCCGCGTAAAATCATGCCCACCTCCAACTGCTCCCCTAGATCCTGGTCACGTCGCCTGCCTGCAGTTTTTGAAGCAAATTCCAGATATACTCAGTTTGTAAATAATTCATAATGTATCTCTAAAAGAGAAGGACTTTATCAGCCATAAAAAACGAGTTCCTTATTTATCAAATACACAGTTTATGTGTAAGTTTCTAGCTGCCTCATCACTTCCTCATTTCTGGCTGCTTTATCTCCTCGAGCCAGGGTCCCATTATAGGCAGCACAGTGTGATCAGCTGATTGTCTTTTTTTTTTTTTAAGATTTTTTTTTTTTAATTTGTTTGAGTGAGAGAATGAGTGGGAGGGGCAGAGGGAGAGGGACAAGCAGGCTCGATGTGGGGCTCGGTCCCAGGACCCTGGGATCATGACCTGAGCCAAAGAAAGCAGATGCTTAACGACTGAGCCGCCCAGGCGCCTGCTGATTGTCTTTCTAATCTACAGATTCTCCCTAACTCCCCTTGCTCCATGGAGCTTGTGCACTGTTACAACAGGTAGCTCGCTCTGCGCACTTGTGTGTGCTGCACACCCAGCACTCTGTTGGTGGGCGAACAGCCCAGGAGTGTGCGGGGAATGCAGAATTGAGACCTAAGCCACATCTGCATGTGGACAGGATCCCTGCTACTGCAGGGGACATTTGAGAAGCCCTTCACGGAGGTGGTCCCAGCCTGGCTTCTGCTGGTCACACCCCGTGGTGGTCCGTCACATCTTCCTCTCTCTGGTGTGCCCCTGTGAAAGAACATTGGGAAAAGATCAGTGGATCCAGATGTCTGGTCAAATGTAGGTTTGGTTCTCTTTATTTTTTGCTGGACTGTTGTGTTCTTCCACGAGGACACCCGTATTGTCAGCTTGTCTCTTTTTGGATGTTAGTAGTGGTGGGTGCCCAGTGCCTAGACCTGTTGGTTGTGAGGCTGCAGAGCATTGATATTCTGTCTGTCTTTGCTCACCTGTTGGCTGGAGGGCTTCTCTGAAGAGAAACTTGCCCTGTAAATGCTATTCAGTTATCCAGTTGTATAACTTATAAATTAAAGGCAGATAATTGCTTCTTTCTCTTTATTTGCCGGTCTTCAAAATTGGTTCCCTGGCATCTTGTAACAGTGATCACATTGTTTTTCTATTGTGAGTATATGGATTTATTTGATGTGTTTCTCTTGGTTGCCATTATTATATTTGTTGAAGGCCCTGTTGACTCCTGTCTGCCAGTGGGAGCCTCTTCAGTTGGCTCCTGACTTTTTGGCACAGACGAGTGGCCCCTAAACCCCTGATCTCGGTGTGATAAGATCGTCTTCTGTTTCTGCCCCAGACCTGGAGTCGGCCGTTTCTCCAAGGAGCCCTTGTGGTACGTGGGTGTGGCGTTTGGAGGCCACACTCTGGTCTCACTGGGACAGCTGTGGGATTGGGGGTTGTTTTTGGCTTTTTCAGTGGTGACTCTACAGACCCTTCAGTTGTGTCTCAGATCTTCCACGGGCTTCTCCAGGACCCAAGAATGAAAGAATGGCAGGACTTGCTTCCCCCTCTGCTCGCAGTGGTCTCCGTAAGGAGCCTCTTGGAACACTGTTTCCTTGGGGGTCTTAGGACGATCCATTCTTACCATCGATGACTTTGTTCAGAGTCACTGGGAATAGTGGCTCCTTATGGGTAGGCACCCACAGCAGACTTATTTGTTCCTTTTTATTCAAGAAACAACATTGTTTGTGGCTCAAAGTCAGGTGGTTGCCTTCATTTGACTTTGCCCCAAATCTCAGCACTCCAAGCTCCAGCATGGAATTGGCTGTGGAGGGGGGTGGGGGAGTAGGGAGTGCCTGCTAATGGGGACAGGGTTCCTGTGTGGTGATGGAAGTGTTCTAAAATTAGACTGGCTGCACTTGTGCAACTCTGGGAACATGCTACAACGCAGGCACTTCACGGTGAACTTTTATTACAGGCAGTTCTGTCTCGATGAAACTGTAAAAAATGTTGGATGGGGAGGGTCACATACCATCTGAGAATGAAAGCTGAGGACCGCCCCCTACACCCCAACCTGGAAGATGTTTATCTATAAACCATTCTGCATCTTTAAGGGTTAATCAGTGTCCTTGGACACCGGTTACGAATCCTGTATCTGTCCTGCCCACAGCCCTTGCTCTGATGGCGGTCTCGTGTCCACTTTGCCAGGACCTCCTCCCGGCCCCCTGGTCTCCGGGTCGTCCTGTATGTGTAACCATCACCGCTCCACGTCCCTCACTCTCTGTTCCTCCCAGCTGGTCTCTCCACACGCCTGTAGCAGTGGACCTCACACTGTGACGAGGACCAGAAGCCCCGGAAACTGCCGGTGGTCTGGCTCTTGTCAGCTCCCCAGCAGCCTTCCCTCCTGCTGTCCCTGAGCTGTCCTCTGACATTCAGGACAGCCAGTTCTCCCGTCTGAGCTCAGGCCAGAACTTCTGTCATGCTCTGTTCCAGGCTGTGTGGCTGCTCGACAGGTAACCCCAAAACTTGGTGCCTTGGGTCTCTTTCCCTCTCCCTCCTTTGCTATCACTTGCTCACGTGTCTGGGGAGTCTGCTGGGACAGCCTCATGTGGCCTCCTCACGTGGCCTAAACTCCCTTATGGCGTCCAGGTTTCAAGGGGCACGTCTGAGAGAGAACCAGGTGGGAGCTGTGTCTTTCTTCTGATCTGGTCTTGGGGATCACGCAGCATCACCTCTGCAGACCGGGGTGGTCACAGTCCCCGGAAATCAAGGGGTGTGAACACAGAGCCGTGTCCAGTGGCGAGCGGTGAGGCTCTGACGTGAATGTGGACACGTGGCTGAGGCTGGTTCTAAACCTCAGCGCCTAGCCTGGACCACGTGTTCAGCATGGACGTGTGTTCCTAAGTGGGCTCTCAGCTTCTCACCCCCAGTCTGTCCTGTGCAGAGATGTTTCTCTGCTTTCTAGCAGGAAACCTTATGTGGCTTGATGCTGTCCTTGGGAAAGAGTCCGACAGGGACTTGAGTCTCCCTACCCCGACCCGCACCTCCCTGCCAGCTGCTGCTTTTCCTGGGGAGCCCCATGCGCCACTTTTTCTCACTCCAGGGCCTCACCCTGGCCTCGCCCTGCTAGCTGGCGTGCTTCCAAGCTCTGCTTGTCTGCTGGGCATGATCAGGCCTGAGACGAGAGGGGAGACAGTGTTTGGGTGTCTGACCTGCTCCTGGAGCCAAGTCGAGCAGTCTGTCCTGCGAGCAGTCTGTCCTGCAACCCCTTCATCCCCTCCCCCTTCCACTTTGGGACCTGATCTTTAGCAGAAGTGTCAGTGAGCAGTGAAATTGGTCCCAAGCAAGAAATAGAAGCAAAAAGCTGCGGAAACCGGGCTAAGCCTGGGTATTCAAGCCCAGTGGGTCCAGGAGGGGCAGCTGGGGAGGGGCTGGGGGAGGAGATGAGGCCTTGCTGCTCGCTTGCTGGTGCTGCTGGCTCAGGGAGCCCTCACGTGGGCCAGGCGGCCACTCCTCGGAAGCAGGGTCTGTGGGCATCTGCTGTCCCCAAGCACGGAGCCAGTCTGGTGTTTTCATTTAGCTGTTTCCTTGCCATCTGTCCTTTTATAGGTGGAGCCTCATTACCTGGGGCAGATGACTCGGAACCGAGTCCAGTGACTCTTCCATCAGTCTTCCAGACTCCATCCTGGGCTCCGGCCTGCAGGCACGCTGGCTGTATCTTCATGGGCCGTGGGCTGCCGTCCTGGGCAGCACAGAGTAGGGGGTCTCCGGTGGGGCTGGGCTGCTGGAGGAGCAGGGTCCCCTGGGGGGGGGTCATTTTGTGCTCTGTCAGGTGCTGCTGCGTGGGCCAGGGACACGTGCTCCCTGATGGGACGGAGCGTGGTGTTGTCTGTGGGCCACTTGCTTGTCAAGGTCACACGTTGAACGCTCTCCCCGTTCCCAGTGGGCATTTCGTTGAGTGTACTCTGAAAACAGCTCTATGCGGTGGCCTTCCGATGAGTTTGACCCTGGGACAACTCTACTGCAAGCAAAGCACGCATGTGGATGAGTTTTTAGAGGAGAATAGAACTAGCATCTGCTTTCTCTTTCTCTCAGCATAGTGGACGTGCAATGGGCTTTATGCCACCTCTGACCTTGGAAATTAAGTGAAAATGTAGTGACGTTTCATTGTTTGCCCAAGATTTCCTCCTCACGCCCCGGCACTTCTACTGGAAGAGGGGAGGTTTGGGGGAAAATAGTTCAGAAAGCAAATTTCCTAATACACAGAAACCAAGATCTTGTCCTTCTGTTTTTAAAAGGCATGCAAAGAGGGCTGGGAGCTACAGCTGCTTACGAGTGTTAAAACCAGTCTGTTTCTGTCTCTTCCTCCTTTCTGTTTTTCTCTTTCTTTAAATGTAGCTGCAGATAATAAGGATGAAGAATTCAAGGTCCCCCCAAGGCGGTCATATCTGGGTACGTACCACACGCTCGAGGCTGCCCCCTGGACCCTTCGCTTCCTTCATTCTGTGCAGCTCAGCCTCACTGTCATGCTGTTCCGTGTGTGTGACTCGTTTTACTAAGCGCAGCCATGTCTCCAGCAAACTAACCAACCCATAGCCTGCTATTTTTAAGTATGAACTAGTTCCTAGAAACCTGCCCGTTTGTGTGTGTGTGTGTGTGTGTGTGTGTGTGTGTGTGTGTGTGAGAGAGAGAGAGAGAGAGGGAGGAGGGAGGGAGGGAGGGGGGGGAAGGGGGAGGGCAGGAGGCAGGTGGAAACAGAGATGATCAGAGTACAAGTTTTGGAGTGCTTTTGTTAGATTTATTACAAAGTGTTCTATTCTTTTTGATGCTATGGTAAATGGAATTGTTTTCATAATTTCATTTTGGATTGTTCATGGCTATCTTGTAGAAATAAAATTGTTTTTCACATATTGATCTTGTATCCTGCAACTATGCTGGTCTCATTCATTCGTTCTAATAGCTTTTTAGTGTAGTCTTTAGGATTTCTCTATAGGAGATTATGTCATCTGCAAATAGAGTTAGTTTTACTTTTTCCTTTCCAATCTGGATGCTTTTTCTTTTTCTTGTCTAATTACCCTAGAATTAGAAATGGCTAGAACGGTGAGTGCAAATATGATTGTCTTGTTCCTGGTCTTAATGAGAAGGCATTCTGTCACCATCAAGCATGATGTTAGCTGTGGAGTTTACATAGATGCCTCATATTAGATGAAGCAAGAACCTTTCTATTCTGAGTTTGTTGAGTGTTTCTTTTTATCATGAAACGATGCTGAAGTTTGTCTAGTGCTTTTCTGTGTCTCTTGAGATGATCATGTGGTTTTGTCCTTTATTCTACATTGATTTTTGTATGTTGCACCAACATTGAGTTCTTGGGATAAATCCCATCTGATCGTGATGTGTAATCCTTTTTATAAGTTGCTGGATTCTATGTGCTAGTATTATGTTAAGGATTTTGTTTATAAGTTGCTGGATTCTATGTGCTAGTATTATGTTAAGGATTTTTATGTCCATATTCACAAGGGATATTGGTCTGCTTTTTTTTTTTTTAAATTCTTGTGATGACTTTGGTTTTAGCATCAGGATAGTACTGGTCTTCTAAGTCAGGCTGGGAATGGGGAGTGTTCCCTCCTCTTCTATTTTGTTTTATTCCCACTTCTTCTATTTTAAGTTTGTGAAGGATGGGTATCAATTCCTTATTAATTAAAAAATTTCTTTTTGAGGTGTAATTGACATATAACATCAGCTTCAAGTATATAGTAAGTCTAGTTAACATTGTTAACATCAGTCATGTACAATGGTTGCAAAAAAATTTTTTTTATGATGATGACTTTTAAGATCTACTTTTGCTAAGCAGCTTTCAAATGTGCACCACAGTCTTGTCAACTGCAGTCACCATGCTGTCCCTTACCTCCCATGACTTACTTATTTTGGAACTGAAAGCTTGTACCTTTGACCACCATCACCCATTTTACCCAGCCTGAATCCCCCACCTCTGGTAACCACCAGTCTGTTCTCTGTATCTGTGGGCTTGTTTTGTTTCTTTAAATTCCACATATAAATGCAATCATGCAGTATTTGTGCTTTTCTGTCTGATTTATTTCACTTAGTGTAATGCCCTCAAGTTCCATCCATGTTGTCGAAAATGGCAGGACTTTTTTCTTTTTTATGCTGAATAATATTCCATTGTGTATATATATACCACATGTTCTTTATCCATTCATCAGTGGATGGACACTTGGGCTGCTTCCAGATCTTGGTTATTGTAAATAATGCTGCTGTAAATATAGGGGTGCATATATCTTTTTGAATTAGTGTTTTTGTTTTCTTCGGATAAATACCTAGTAGTGGAGTTGCTGGTAATTCTTTTAATTTTTTAAGGAACCTCCCCACTTTTCCAGAGTGGCCGCACCAGTGTGCATTCCCAGCAACAGTGCACGGAGGGGTCCTTTTCCTCCACATCCTCGCCAGCACTTGCTATCTGTTGTCTTTTTGATAATAGTCACTCATGTGCTTTGATTGTGCTTTGATGGTGTTCTTTGCTGTGCAGAAGCTTTTTGGTTTGATGTGGTCCCACTTGTTTATTTTTGCTTTTGTTTCCTTTGCTTTTGGAGTTAGATCCAAAAACTCATCACCAAGACCAGAGTCACAGAGCTTACTGCCTATGTTTCTTTTTAGGAGGCTTTTTTTTTTAATTGAAATATATTTGACATACAATATTGTGGAAATTTAAGGTGTACAGCATGTCACTTTGATACATTTATATATTGTAATATGATTGCCATTGTAGTGATAATTAGCACCTCTATCATATTACATAGTTATAATTTCTTTGTTGTGGTTAGAATAATTACATTTTAGTCTCAGCAAGTGAGATGGTTATGGCACAGTTTGTCTATATTCACTGTACTGTGCACTAGATCTCTAGGGCTTGTTTACTTCTCATCACAAGTTTATTGATTCTTTAAATGTTTGGGAGAATTATCCAGTGAAGCTTTCTGGGCCTGGACTTTTCTTTGTGGAAAGTTTTAAAATTACCAGGTTAATCTCTTCTTATAAGTCTGTTCAGATTTTCTGTTTCTTCCCTGAGTTACTTTTCATAGTTTCTTGGAATTTGTCCACTTAATCTAATTTGCTGATACACATTTTTGTCTTATTTTTGTTTCTTTGCAGGTGGTTCCTCTTTCATCCCTCACTTGAGTAGTGTGAGTCTCCTTCTTTTTCTCTCTCCTTTTTCTTTCAGTCGTTCTAGCTAAAGGTTTGTCAATGTTACTGATTTTTTCCCCCAAAGAACCAACTTTTGGTTTTGTTGATTTTCTCTCTTGTTATTCTATTCTCTACTATGTTTATTTAATTCTAGTATTTATTTCTTTCCTTTTGCTTACTTTCGGTTTAGTTTGCTTTTTCTAGTTTCCTAAGGGTGGAAGGTTAGATTGTTGATTTGAGGTATTTTTTTCTTTTTTAATATGGCATTTATAGCCATAAGTTTCTTCTAATAAATGCTTTCAGTGAATCCTGGAAGTTTCGGCATGTTGTGTTTTCATTTTCATTGGTCTTAATAATTTTCTAACTTCCTTTGAGATTACTTCTTTGACCCATTTTTTATTTATGTATGTTGTTTCATTTGCACATGTGAAATCCCCAAATTTCCATCTGTTACTGATTTCTAACTTAATCCATTGTAGTTGGAGAATATACTTTGTATTATTCTAGTCATTTTAAATTGAGGCTTCTTCTATGGCTTCCCGGAAGGTCCGTCCTGGAAATGTCCCATGTGCACAACACTGTTGCTGGTTGGAAGTGGAGAGAATCTTAGTCTCATAGAGTTCAAATCTTTCCTTGGTCCTCTTTCTGGTGATTATACCCATGACTAAGAGCATCTGTTGAAATCTCCCACTATTTTTGAATTATTAGGTTTTCTTTTCAGTTCTGTCAGGTTTTGCCTCCTCTGTTTTGGGGGAGTGTTGTTAGGTGCATCTGTGTTTGTATGTGTATAGTTTTATCTGACCGATGGATTGGCCCTTTATTGTTATAAATTGTCCCCTATTTCTAGTAATTTTGTTTTGTTTTAGAGTCCCTTTTTTTTTTCTGATATTAGTTTGGCTAGGGTAGACCTCCTGTGGTTGTTGTATGATGTATTTTTTCCCATTCTTTTACTTTTTTTTTAAAGGTTTTATTTGTTTATTTGAGAGAGAGAGAGAGGAAGCATACATCATACATGGGTGGGGCAAGGGGCAGAGGGAGAGGGAGAAGCAGACTCCCTGCTGAGCAGGGAGCCTGACTTGGGGCTTGATCTGGGGACCCTGAGATCATGACCTGAGCTGAAGGCAGATGCCCAACCGACTGAGCCACCCAGGTGCCCCCTTTTAGTGATCTTTTAAACTATATATGAATTTTATTTTCCTAGTGGTTGCTTTAAGGCTTATAATATGCTTCTTAACAGTATCTACTTCTACTAACTTAATTTATACTAATTAATTTTTAATCAGTTAAGAGAGGAAAGCAGAAGAAATATACACTTTTACTGTCTTTTATAATTACCTACATAATTACCCTTACTTACACTCTTTCTTTTTTTTCATGTAGATCAGCATTACTGTCTGATGTCACTTGCTTTCAACATGAAGAACTTATTTTTAGTATTTCCTGTAAGATGGGCCTGCTAACAATAAATTCTCTCAGTTCTTGTTTATCTGGGAATGTCTTTATTTTACTTTTGTTGTGAAAAGAAGTTTTGCTAGATGTAAGGATCTTGGTTGACAGTTTTTTTCTTTTCAGTGTTTCACTTTTTTCTTGTTGATTTCAAGATTTTACCTTTGTCAACATTTAGACTACTGTATGTGAGGATGTGGATGTCTTTGTATTTATCCTACTTGGAGTTTGTTGAGCTTCTTGGGTGTGTAGATTAATATTTTCATAAAATTTGGGATGTTTTCAGTAATTGCTTCTTTGAATATTTTTCTTGCTCCCTTTCTCTCCTCACCTTCAGTACATCCAATTTGTATATGTTGGTATGCTTAATATTTCACATTTCTCTGAGGGTCTGTTCATTTTTCTTAATTCTATTTTCTCATTGTTCTTTAGATTGCATAACCTTTATTGATCTATTTTCAAGTTCACTGACTTTTTTTTTAAGATTTTATTTATTTCTGTGAGAGAGAGGGAACACAAGCAGTGGGAGTGGCGGGCAGAGGGAGAGGGAGAAGCAGGCTCCCCGCTGAGCAGGGACCCTGACGTGGGACTTGATCCCAGGACCCCGGGATCATGACCTGAGCTGAAGCCAGATGCTTCACCAACTGAGCCATCAAGGCACCCTTCACTGATCCTTCTGCCAGCTCAAATCTAGTGTTGAGCCTGCAGTGAAATTTTTATTTTAGTTATTCTACTTTTCAATTTCTGAATTTTCATTTGGTTCTTTTTTACAGTTTCTATCTTTCTACTGATTTTCTATATGATGAGACATTGTCATTATGCCCTCCTTTACTTCTTTATGATTTCCTTTAGTTCTTTGAGCATATTTATAGTAACTGTTTTGGGTCATTTCTGCTAGGTCCGGTGGCTGTGCCTCTTCAGAAACAATTTTGTTTTTTTTTTCTTCTGTGTATGGGACACTTTCCCATTTCTTTGTATTTCTCAAATATTTTGTTGAAAACTGCATATTGTAAAATATTGTGGCAACTCTGGATACCGGATCCCCCACCCTGGTTTGGGGGGGTGGCTTGTTTGCTTATGTGTTGAGTGAGTTGGCTTGACCAGTGCAGTCTCTGAACCTCTTCTCCCCCAGGCAAGGCTGTAGATCTAGCTGTCTGACTCTCCCTGGTCCCCTTGTTAAGCTTCTAGGTGGTCTGCCTCCGTTGGAGTCACACTCCCTTTAGCCTACAGGAGTGGCTAGTAGATGGCTCTGTTGGTTTTGATCACACCCTGGGGCATGCACTGCTTTTAGGTCTGACCCAGCAAAGCCAGGCAGGGGGATCTTGAGGGCAGTCTTGACAGTTGCTGGGTCCCCAGGAGGGCTCTCCCTGGCTGTTTTTGTCTGATAAACTTGGAGCAGGTCTGCTGTTGCACTTGTTGCTCTATTGGAATGGCCAGTTTCCTCTTAATTGCTCCACCACCAAGCCCCCTACTGTTTTTGTCAGTGCCTTAGGCTTGAACCTGCTCATGTCCTATTGTAAGCAGAGTTACTCCCTTTAGGGAGAGTGCAGAGCTGTCTGTTCTTACGCGCCCCGCTTCTAGGACCGAACCTCTGAACCCCTGCTCTGGAGCTGGTGCCTGGGGCAGCATTGGCTTTCATGGGGTGATGCCCGCCCCCCCTCTGTAAGTGCATGCACTGAGGGGATTGTCGTCCCAGGTCTTCTCTGTGGACCCCTCCCAGTGCGGGACTGCTGTCCTCTGAGCAGATTGCGGTAGAACAGTATTCTCTGCTTTTGCTGCATCTGTGGTAGAACCTCTGTCGTGTGAGTGGGGGCTGGGTGGAGGAGCGCCCTGACTTCTCTGCCCTTCTTGCCTGGAGTAGACTAGGAGCTGAGCTGGGGGGTGAGAAGTGCTGGGGGCCTGCTGCTTCTGGGGAGAAACCACAGCCCTCTTCCGGGAACTGTGTGGTGGGGGTTTCTTGGCCGGCCCACTTGGAGTAGTGCCAGGCGTTGTGAGGGCAGCAGGCACGTCTCACTTTTCTTCAGTAGATGTTTCTCCATTGCTGCATAGCCTTAGGACACTTGACAGAGATGCTACATGGTTGGTTTTTAGAAGACACAGCAGTTGTGTTGTTTTGCTGGGAGAAGCACCGTCCCATTCACAGTTTTAACTGATGGGATCCCTGGTGGCCAGAGGAAGTTTCAGGCTGGGAGAGCAAGTAGCTTTTCTGGTTTTATTTGTAGCTGCCTGAAGGGTGGACTTGGGGCTGTGCCTGTTCATGGTTGGTTTAGTGTTTAGGTGATAGGAGAGGACGTTCACCTGAATAGAAGGTCATGTCCTCCATTCAGTTTTCAGAAGTAGCCTCAAAACTTGAACTGAAGGTGCTGCTTTGATTTGGGGAAGAACTGTTTCACAGTGCATCTGGGTCTGGGGCTTTCTGGTGCTCTTTCTGCTGAGTCCAACCAGGGTGCCTGTGTCCTGAGTCAGCACTGCTCAGGCACCTGTCTGCAGTTCTGTGGGCCCGACTGAGCAGCCTGCTTGTGGATGGGCAGTGCAGGGGCAGTGCAGGGGCCTCAGCCTGTGCCCTCCTGATGTCCAGTGTAGGGTGCCCCACTGAGCAGAAGTTATCAGCAAAAAAAGGCCCAGAAATCCAATAGAATAAAAGGAAAAGGCCCCTGCAATTTACGGGTGCTAAAGGCCAACCCATCACAGAGCCCAGGATGGGCTCACCTCTGCTGGGGGGTCAGCCTCGGGGGCATGGTGGGCTCCCTCAGTGACAGCATTTTTGAACAAGGGCTGGTGTTCTTGCTCACTGGTTAGTCATACTCAGCTCCCCGGGGTGCAATGGGGCCTTTGGATCCCTGGATCTCTCCCATCATAGCAGTGGCCTGCTTGTCTGCTGGCCTGCCTGGCAAGGGTGGTGGTGTGGGTGGACAGGGAAAGGGGTCAGTACGGTGAGCCCTGGCTCTGAAGGCTGAGAAGGGCGTTTACAGTCCCTCAGCCGGATCATGTTCCTGTCTTTGCTAACCTGCTGTGTCCCTGTCAGGGCAGAGTTAAAGCTGGAGTGGCCATGGAGGGTTGGGCAGAGTGGCCATACCCCACCTTCGAGGGCCGGCTGCCTCCCGACCAGCCCCTCCCTCACACCAGGAACCCTGCAGGCCCCTGCCTTGGGCTTTCTCTGGTGGCCTCCGAGGCACCACGTGCTCCCCCATGGGGCCTGGTGTCCCCGGCTGCCTTGTTGGAGTGTGAGCCCAGGGACGCGGGGTTGGAGATCGGGGCCGTGTCCCCAGATTGAGCGGGCACTTAGCAGAATCCCATGAATGAGCAGACGTGTCTGGGGTTTGTGGGAGGGGGGCGGGGATGGAGCTGCCAGAGCAGCCATGTGACAAGAGCCAGGTTTTAGTTTGAGCCAGGGTTTTGAAGGAAGGAGTGAGGGTTGTTTTGTTTTCATGGAGAGTTGATTTTTAAATATTTAAATTTTTTTTGAAAGACCACAGAGTTTTTTCTTGAGCTATTTGAGAATAAGTTGCGGACTTGCTGCTTGGTGACACCCAAATCCTCCAGTGTTGCCTCTTGAAAGCGGGGTTTGAGCCTCCATAGCCGCACGGCGGTGTCCCGCTCAGACTAGCCTCTGGCGTCTCTCACCTGTTTGCTCAGAGGTGCAGGAAGGGGTCCTGGTCAGATCGCCTGTGCGGTCAGCCGTTCCAGGCTGCTCCTGTCGGGAGCCATTCCTTGTCCTGTGCTCGCAGGGGTCAGTTCCAGACCTTGGTCCTGGGGGCCCTGGGGCGGCTCGTCTCATGGTCCCCTGTGCTTTCAGTGCCTCTGCCAGGGGCCACGTGGCACCGTTCCTGGGTGTTGCACCAGCCCCCACACCTCTGCCTGTGGTTTGCACCTATTTCTGGGGGATGCTTCGAAAGGATGTGAAGATCCTGTTCCTCCTCAGACTTTCATCGCGTTCCTGTGTTTGATGATAATGGCAGGGATTCATGGCTTCCTGCCGCTTTCAGTGACTAAACCCCGCATCTGGTTGGCCTGCTGGTGGGTCCCTGCATCCTGCCGTGATTCTTGGGTCCTGCCACGTCGGGATGGTTCAGGTGCGTCTGGTGCAGCATCTGCCCCAGCAGCCTGGACCCTGCCCCTGGGGAAGAGAGTGCTTTTGCAGATGGAACCCCCTGGCTGGGCGTGAGCTGGGACCTGAGTAGAGGGGAGGAGGCTGGTTGGTCCCCGAACCCCGCTGGGTCTGGTTCTCAGATGGTACAGGTCCGCTGCTGGGCTCGGGGGCTGGTGGGCTTCTTAGGAAGCAGCACGGTGAGACTGTCTCTGATGGAGCTAACGTGTGTGGAGGCCAGCTACGGGGTGGGCAGGGAACGGATGGACGTGGTCCCCTAGCCACATGGATTTCGTTCGGTTGACATAGCTGACGCTGAGCACTCAGTACGTGCCCCACAGTTTTAAGTCTTTTACATGAAATTAGTTAATCTGCATGCTGGCCCATGCGGAGTGTACTGAGAATCCCCCCATTTTATAGGTACGGAGACAGGCACAGAGAGGCTGGGTTGTTGGGCGGGAACCCACTCAGCAGTAAGAGGCAGGCTGGGCCCTCCGATGGGTAGGCTCTCACCACAGGCCAGGCCGTGGCCCCCGCTCCCCCCGTCTTCTCCCATGGGGACCCCGGCCTGTGGGAGCATCTGAGCCTCCCAGCCAACCTGTCAGCCGTGGGGCCTGGGGCTGACCACCGGACGTTAGGCCTGCTGCCCCTACCCGGCCCCCACACCTGGGGCAGAAGCTGTGCAGCAGGAGCCCAAGCCTGCGGGCGGGATGAGGAGCTGTCGGCCCAGGCGGTGGGGGCGCCCATTGGGACAGGCAGCGTGAGGGGCTGCAGTGTGACGGAGGCCGGCGGGGTGCTCGGCTTTGGTGGGGGCGCCCCATTGGGACAGGCAGCGTGAGGGGCTGCAGTGTGACAGAGGCCGGCGGGGTGCTCGGCTTCGGTGGGGGCACCCCATTGGGACAGGCAGCGTGAGGGGCTGCAGTGTGACGGAGGCCGGCGGGGTGCTCGGCTTCGGTGGGGGCGCCCCATTGGGACAGGCAGCGTGAGGGGCTGCAGTGTGACGGAGGCCGGCGGGGTGCTCGGCTTCGGTGGGGCCGCCCATTGGGACAGGCAGCGTGAGGGGCTGCAGTGTGACGGAGGCCGGCGGGGTGCTCGGCTTCGGTGGGGGCGCCCCATTGGGACAGGCAGCGTGAGGGGCTGCAGTGTGACAGAGGCCGGCGGGGTGCTCGGCTTCGGTGGGGGTGCCCATTGGGACAGGCAGCGTGAGGGGCTGCAGTGTGACGGAGGCCGGCGGGGTGCTCGGCTTCCGACACAGGGGTGGGGCCTCCCTTTCTGCTCACAGCTGTTTGGTCCTGTTGCTGACACTGTGGCCGTGGCCACCACTTGGCCACCACGTGAGGCATGATGTTGCCGTGGTGCTGTGGGAGGCCCTCTTGGAACCTGGGGAGTAGCCGGGCGTCACCAGGGGCTGCCTGCCACGTGGAGTCTGGGGCTCCTGTCCTGCAGGACAGAGCTAGGAGGCCTAATCCTGAGACAGCCCCAGCTCATCCGACAGCTTGGTCCTGGCTGTGCCCACGTCACTTGGCACTGTGTGCGTCGTGGACCCTGAGCCCCTCCATCTTCTGGGACCTGGGGGCAGGGCTGGCAGAGGCCAGGAGCTGCCGTCCAGCACTGGCAGCTTCTGCGGGGCTGGAACAGCCGTGGTCCCCAGTGCTCTCCGTGCTTCTTGGGGCACGTGGAGAGCCCGTGGCTGTGTGGTGAACCACAGGGTTCACCCTGCTTTTTCCAGCAGCTTCTGGTTGTCATTGTGGCCACAGGGGGAGGGAACACAGCCGGCCCTCTGCCCTCCACCTGCGGGGCCCTGGCCTGGACCGGGGGCCGCATTCTCTGGCAGCTTCTTTCCAGCAGGAAGGACTTGGCCTGAACTAGTGGGAATGGGCCACACGGGGGTGCTCGCGGGCTTCGAGGGCTGGGAGTTGGGTGTAACTTGCAGGAGCAGAAACCGCCCCAGGTTACGTAATTGTTGCATCCTTAATGGGGTCTGCAGTGTAGCCCTGATAAGGACGGTCCAGCTGGGAAGTGACCTGTGAGGTTCAGGGTCTCCCCCTCGGGGAGGGCCAGGGTCTCCGTTGCTCTTGCTCCTGGGGTGGAACATGGACTGGTCCTTTTTAGCGGCCACCTGTCGCCGCTGATCTAGGGGTCAGGCTGCCGAGCTGGGGGGCTGCCATTCCCCCCGCAGCGGCTGGGGCAGAGCTGGGGCTGGACTCGGCCTCGCTCCCTGCCCGGCCAGGCCCTCTGCAGCCCCACAAGGCCCGAGGGTTGTGTGGAGAGGTGTGCAGGCCCCCCGGGGGGCACCTGGCATATTCCGCAGCTCCCCACACAGAGATGCCAAGTGAAACCAAGTGAGCAGAACCCTGTGACAGCAGCAACAGGGCCTTCGACTCCCTCAGCCCTGTGGCGGCCGCTGTTTCCCCCTGCCCTGGGGGCGGGGCTCGGGGGGGTCCTGCCGTCTCCCCCTGGCCCGGGGGGCGGGGCTCGGGGGGGGTCCTGCCATCTCCCCCTGCCCAGGCGGGAGGTTGGAGGGGGGGTCCTGCTGCTCATGTGGGGGCTCGTGGCGGCGGGGGGGTCCTGCCATCTTCCCCTGCCCCGGGGGGCGGGGCTCGGGGGGGTCC
The DNA here is from genome assembly GCF_009762305.2 of Zalophus californianus. NCBI lineage: Eukaryota > Metazoa > Chordata > Mammalia > Carnivora > Otariidae > Zalophus > Zalophus californianus. Next base: position 93,986,282 of record NC_045608.1, on the reverse strand, counting down.
TGCCATCTCCCCCTGCCCAGGTGGGGGCTCGTAGGGGGTGTCCTGCTGCCTCTCTCTGCCCAGGCCGGGGCTTGGGGGGGGTCCTCCTGTCTCCCCCTGCCCGCGGGGGGCGGTTCGTAGGGGGATCCTGCCGCCTTCCCCAGGTTGGTCAGTGGGAACTCTCCATGGCAGATGCCAACAAACACCTTTTCTCTTTGAAATGTGACCGCATGATCTGAGAGTATGAAGAAGTTAGAACATGGAGATTGGTGGGGGCTGTCTTTTTTTTTTAAAGATTTATTTATTTGAGAGAGAGAACGCGCGGGTGCAAGGGGGGGTAGAGAGAATCTCCAGCAGACTCCCTGCTGAGTGTGGAGCCCCATACACGGGGCTTGATCCCACCGCCCTGAGATCACGACCTGAGCTGACTGACTGCACCCCCCCAGGCACCCTGGGGCTGTTTTTAAAAAACAACTGTATGGACATACAGTTTATCTACAACAAAATGTGCCATTTTAGGTGGGCATGCTCTTTGAGGGTAGTGAGTGGGGGGTGCAGTGGGGGTGCCTGCTCCTCATGTGTGACCTGGTCCCCTCTTGGGGAGTGGAGACCTGGGAAGCGCCAAGCCAGGAGCACGGCTTGAAGATTCCCTGTGGTATATTTGGGGTATCTGCGTGAGAGTCCTGGCGTTCCCTCGTTAAGAAAAGCATCAGGGCGGCTCCTCTTTCTCATCTGCCAGTGAAGAGTTGGGATTCGAGGTTCTTGGGGTCCCATCCAGTGTGAGGGACTGTAATTCCCACATGGCAGGCCGGAAGGCCCCAGGCAGGAAGACTTACAGCCTGGACAGTGGCCGTCTTCCCTGCAGAGGCTCAGGCACGGACCGCCCTCCTCATCCTTGTCTGGGACCCTCTGGACTCTGTGGTAAGGGACATCCACCTGCGCTGTGCCCGCCCAGCACCCAGGGGCCCCCCGGATGGTGGGCCAGTCTGCTGCCTGGTAGCTGAGTGCCCGTGTGTGCGTCTGCTCGGAGAGGCAGGTGTGTGGGTGCGAACCCACTGTTCACCATGAGGCCGGGGTCGGCTGCGCTTGGTCTGTTCCCACAGTTGTCCTTCACGGGGCCTGCGGTGGCAGCGTGGGCACTGCCAGCCTGAAGCTCAGGGAGGCTCACACAGCTGGGGTGGTGGTGCTGTCCACCGGACTCCAAGCCGCAGTGTCTCATCCTTGGACCTGCGGAGGCAGCACTGCGTGATGGTGTGGGTTCAGATCTTGTGCCTTGCTCCCAGCCGGTGGCTCTGTCTCAGTACCCGTCAGTATTTGGGTTGATGGGTTGGGTGCTGACATAAAGAGCTCTCTGAAGAGGGAGGCATCTACAGATGTGCCTCCTGGACACAGGGAGAGATGTGAGGGGCTCCAGCCGAGAGAGGTGGGGCAAGGGGGCTGCAGGTCACCAGATGCGGCCCCAGCCCCCGGTCAGCCAGTGGGATGACTGAGAGCCCTCATGGGCACAAGGCCGCCCTGGGTCTCGGCACCCCAAGGGGCATCAGGCATAGTCAGCCCTGCTGTGTGGCCTCTTTGTCCTTTAGAATGCAGGAGGTCAGTGACGATCCCCTATGACACCGTGGTGTGTGTGGGGCCCCCTCCCTCCCTTGAGAAAGGGGGTGCCCCATCCGATGGGGCATGGAGGGGCATGGGGTGAACACTTGTAAGGGACTGGCCATGACCCCAGCAGCAGGGGCTCCTTCCCAGACCACCTGTTCATGCAGGGCTGGCTCGGGGGGACCCTGGCTGTCCCGTGGGGGCATGGCCATGTCTGTGGGTCTGCGGAGTCTATGGTGAGGAGAGGGCACAGGTGAACAGGACTTCCCTGTGAGGAAGGGGTTAGGAAGGCAGTAGAAAGGACTAGAGTTTGCTGGTTGGAAAACTTCACGGGTTCAAGAGTCAGCAGAAGGAAAAAGGAGCCTAGGGGTTTCCTTCTACCTTTTAGATCCTCAGCGGTGGGAGCGGCCACCTCACAGGGCAGGTTCCTTCAGTGACTCTGGGCCAGTTCTGGTTACCTCTGCCAGTGTGCTTCCGTCTCCGCGTGACCATCTGAGCTTTGGAGGGGTCTATTCCTTTAGTCGGACGGAACTGGCCCTAATTCCAGAGCCCTCAGAAAATAGTTTCCGTGCCTTCTCACACCATGCTTGATGGATGGTAGTTAGAGTCAGTCCCTGAGAACCCTTCTCTAACCTGACCTCCTGCCTCAGAGAGATGGGCTTGGGGGACAGGGGGTTGCTGGGGTTAGGGTGGCTGGGGGACAGAGAAGGGATTGGGGGGCAGAGAGGGGGCTGGGGTCGGGGGAAGGGAAGAGAAGAGCGGGGAGAGAGGTTGTGGTGGCCTTTGGGGAGGGGCCGCCTGGGTGAGGGTGGAGAGATGGTCTGGAGTGGCTGAAGCATGTGGTTTATGGGGGATGTGGGGTGGGGGTGAGGCTAGACAGTTAAGGAGAAGGTTTACCACTTAGTGTACAGACCTGTTTTGCGGGGAGGGGGGTGCCCTGGGGGTTTGTGAGGCAGTTCGTGTCCTCACGGCCCCTTCAGGCTCTGCTCCCCTGTCTCCCAGGCTGAGTGCCCGATTGGGGGTGCGGTTGCGTGTTCGCCTCTGACGCCAGCATTATGATGTTCTTGCTGCTCCTGACTCATAAACTCTCTCAAAGTCCCTGCTCTTTTCACGTGCGGCTGCTCAGCATCCTCTTAGAAGGACCAAATCTCTTATAGACCCTTTGGAGCATAAAAGTGCCATCTGATCAGAAATTGGGTCTTTCTTGCCCACTGGGGGACAGTCTCCTGGTGCAGATTCCCTGTGCACATTTCCCAGATGGAAAAATCGCTTCTTAATCCAGGAGGCAGTGGACTGAGTATGAGGCCTTGGGGGGCTGGTGGCAACAGAAGGAGTTTTCAAATCCAGGGAAGCCCCTGCCTTCTGACAAGTAGGGATTTCGGGATGTAAATGATGAGGAAGCTGAAGGGATTGCTCATAGCGGCCCGTTCTCCTCTAAGAGGCAATTAAAGAGCAGGAAGAGCTGAAAGTAGCTGGGAGGGGTCTGGTCATTGCCCCCAGTGCTGGAAACATCTGTTCAGGACTAAATGCCTCGTTTTCAAGTCTTTTTTTTTTTTTAAAGATTTTATTTATTTATTTGACAGAGAGAGACACAGCGAGAGCAAGAACACAAGCAAGGGGAGTGGGAGAGGGAGAAGCAGGCTTCCCGTGGAGCAGGGAGCCCAATGCGGGGCTCGATCCCAGCACCCTGGGACCATGACCTGAGCTGAAGGCAGACGCTTAACGACTGAGCCACCCAAGTGCCCTCATTTTCAAGTCTTGTCTAGAAAACACACCATGTCTGAGTTTGGTGGGCGGGTTGTGAAAATATTGAGGAGATGCAGGTTCGGTTGACACTGTAGCTAGTCTCGGGCATCTCTCCCATGTCCTCACCCTTCTGTTTCTGGAGCATCACCTCCTTACACACCCAGCTGCACCTCTCCGGGGCACTGCCTGGCGGGGGGGGGAGCAGGTGTCACCCAGGCGCTCCTGAGGAGTGGGGGTGCCCTCCCTGTGCCTGGGCATAGCGCCAGTGTTTCTGGGAGGGAAGCCAGACTCTCTGGTCTCCTAGTTTATTTTACAAATATTTAATGAAAAATTTTCTGACATAGGAATGTCTCAGAAGCATAGAAGAAGTTTGGTCCTATCTGACGCAGATCAGAAATCTGTACTTTTTTTTTTAAATTTTTTGTTGTTATGTTAATCACCATATATTACATCATTAGTTTTTGGTGCAGTGTTCCATGATTCATTGTTTGTTCATGACACCCAGTGCTCCATGCAGAACGTGCCCTCCTCAATACCCATCACCAGGCTAACCCATCCCCCTACCCCCCTCCCCTCTAGAACCCTCAGTTTGTTTTTCAGAGTCCATCATCTCATGGTTCGTTTCCCCCTCTGACATACTCCCCTTTTCTTCCTCTCCTGTTATCTTCTTCTTTTTCTTTTTTCTTAAAATATGTTGCGTTATTTGTTTCAGAAGTACAGAAATCTGTACTTTTTATTAAGCATCTTCTGTGGCCTTTTTCTGACTAAACTGCAATCTCGTTTCATGCCTTCTGTATTTATCCAGTATTAGCCTCAGCTGACATTTTTCCTTATATAATTCCCACTTTTCTTTCTCTACTGCTTAATTTAATGCAGCGTATCAGATACAGATGATGGGTGGATGGGTTGCTGGATTTATTTTAAATTGCCCAGGAAAGAAATGACAGCACCTTATAGTTGAAGTTTAAGAGAAGCATTTTTAACTTCAGCATTAGAAAATAGACTTGTTAAAGTGGGTATTTCTATCTGTATCTCTCTCTGTAAAACATCACATACATTGAAACTATTTTGTTGTCTTACATATTAATTATTAAAATTTGTTTTTTGAAGTGAAATTCACATGCCGTAAAATTTATCTTTGATATCTTTTTGAGATAAAATTTGCATCAAATTCACCATTTTAATCACCTTATATAGTTCAGTGGTTTTTAGTACATTCACAATATTGTATAATCATCACCACTATCCAATTACAAAACATTTATTTCTTGGGGCACCTTGCTGGCTTAGTCAGAAGAGCATGAGACTCTTGTGGTCGTGAGTTCAAGCCCCATGTTGGGTGTAGAGATTATTTACATTAAAAAATGTTTAATTACAGAACATTTCCATCCCCCCAAAAAGAAACCCTATACATCCCAGTTTCTCCATTACCCCAACCCTGGGAAACGACTTGTCTATGTTCTCTGTCTGGATTTGCCTATTCTGGACGTTTCCATAAGTGAGTAATCAGTATGTGGCTTCTTCCACTCAGCATAGTGTTTTCCAGATTTATCTGTGCCGTAGTGCCTTATTCCTTTTCAAGGCCACATAATCCTCCATGATATGAATATACTACGTTTTGCTTACCCTTTCATCCATCGATGGACATTTTGAATGTTTCACCTTCATGAATAATATAGCTGTGAATATTCGTGTACAAGTTTTTATACGACATATGTTTTCAGTTCTGTAGGGACACATGTGGGAGAGGGATCGCTGGCCATATAGTAACTCCGCATAAACATTGAGGCACTCCAGACTGTTTTCCAAAGTGCACCATTCTGCATCCCTACCAGCTGCACATCCAGTTTCCAATTTCTCCACATCCTCACCCAAACTTTTTATTGTCTTTTTGCTCACCATCATGGTAGCTGCAAAGTGGGATCTCAGTGTGGTTGTGATTTGCATTTCCCTAATGACTGGTGATGTTGAGCATCTTTTCACATGCTTCTTGGTCATTTGTGTGTCTTTGGAAAAGTGTTCAGGTCCCTTGCCTATTTTTAATTGGGTTCTCATTTTATTATAAATCATATATATTCAAAGGGAATATTGCTTCTTCAACTGTCCCAAGAATTCTAAATGATGCTTGTTTTGTGGATTATTAGAAGTTAGTGTTTAGTTTCTCTTGGCACTGCTGTGTTAGGAGAGGGACCTGGACTTGTGTCTTTTTCCCTGCAGCGGCCTCAGGATAACTGCCTCGGGACTGGCTTGGTGTGGGGAGGAGTCAGGTGGTGGAGACCAACCAGGTCCTTGGGACCCCCAACGGGCTACTCTCTGGGGTCCCCTGATTCTGGCCTTCACACTGAGGAGGTGCTGAGGACATGTCCTGGGGGGGGGTGTTGCTTGCCTTCTGGAGTCCAGAAGGCAGAGACAGTGGAGGAGGGGACCTGGAGGGAGCCCCTCTGACCTCAGGTCCCTCATCAGGGAGCTGGGCCCAGGGACCTGTGAGCTCCAGAGCTTGGCACAATGGTGCATGCCCACTTCTTTGTGCTTTGGTGAGCTTCAGCCCAGGAGGGGTTAAGCTTGGCACTGTGGGGCTGTGTCCTGTGCCCGTGATCATGGCCCACGTGGGGCAGCTCCTTACCATTGTGCAGTTTGGGGGTTTGCGGGGCGTGAGGCTGTGATGAGAAGCTGGTCCTGGCCTTGGGCTGGGCAGGCTTGTCCTGCAGGTGGCGGGGAGGTCAGGTTGGAGTGTGCGTGTTGTGCAAGGAATGCTGGGTGTCGAGGCAGACTGCACGGGTTCGCAGGGTGCTCTCCTCATCACCGCTTCCCTGTGTGCAATTTTTAGGGTTCTTTCAGGCTTGATCTGTTTGTTTTGTTAATGACATTCAAAAGAACATTTGTCATATATTCTTGGGTAAAATTACTGTCCTTGGGTTGCTTCTGTCATGGACGGAAGTTAGATCCTTTCTTCCCTTTAGGTGGTGACCTCCCCCAGGCAAAGTAAAGCAATCCTGTTGAGGGGAACGTTAGTCTGGGAAGGTTGGACTCAGAGGAGCTGAGGGTGGGCTGAACTCTCGGAAAACCTTCAGAGCTGCAGTTCTGTTTAGAATTGGGACTTTATGGAAATCCAGCCTTAATTTACTAACAGGAGACTGCTAGGTCACTAATGTGTTGATGTTTTCCTGGTTAAAAACATCCATTCTTGGGAGAATCCAGGATGAATCCATAGTATTTGGTGTTTTGCGCTGATGTACAGCCAAGGTGCTGTTTGCAGGGACTTGTCACTGGTGAGGATTGTCCCATAGGGTCCCTCTGTCCATGCACCCCTGTGGACCTCGGGAGTGAACGCTTCTCTGCTTCTCCATGTGGGACAGTCACTTCCTGCACCGGGAAAGGACATGGGCAGTTACGAGTGGAGGCCCCCCCTCCAGAATTTCTTGTCGGGAAAGAATAGGAAGAAGGGTGCTAGGCAGGCATAGGGAGTTTGGTGATGGGTGTGGTGTCGGTGGTGGTGTCCTCGGGGTCAGGGGCCAAACGTGGCTTCTGCTCAGATGTCCCTGTTGGTGTGGTCTGTGGACACACTTTTCACAGTGTTGTACCCCCCTCCGGACTCTGCAGAGGTCTGTGTCGCTTGGAGGACCTCCTGCCTTATCAAAGGGTCATGGGTTTGGCCATGGAGCTCCCCCCCATAACTCCAGAGACTCAGGAAACGGGACTAGCATCTCCCCACAGAAAAGATGGGGTCCCCAGTACGTAGGAGGACAAGGAACGTGTGAGCCGAGGGGGTCTGACGAGGGTTGCGTCCCACAGGAATGGGTGTCTGTCCTGTGGTCTGGGGAGTGTGGACTCCTGAGAGCCTGGGGTGGTGAGAGAGCAGCAAATGTGCCCTCAAGGTGGGAATGGGGCTCTGGGGCAGGACTGGAGCTGGGCAGCTCCCAAGGCCTGACCAGGAGAGCGCAGAAGCTTGTGTGATGGGGTGCGTGCGGGGTGTGTGGGGGTGATAGCCAGCCCAGACAGAGCACCCGCGGGCTCGCTGCGAGGGGAGGCATGTCCCTCCAGCCACCTGAGAGGGGTCAGGCCCTGGAACCTGGGTCTCAGCTGGGAGGGGGCTCTTGTCTGCTTTTGGGGAAGCTTCAGGTACAACTGCCGTCCTGTGTAGTCGACCCCAGACACAGCTCGGGAACCTGTGGTCTGGTGGTGTGGACAGTGCCCAAGGTGGCTCCCGAGCACTGGGGGGCCCTTCTCCCCACTGTGTGGCTCCGTCACTCCCTGGTCCCTTCGGACTGCAGAGTGTTGTTGAGACAGAATCATCACGCCGCGAGCACGTGTTAAAGTGTACGGTTTGGATAAGTTTTGACGTGTGCACCGTGAAACCTCCCCCTGTGAAACCTGAGACCCTGAACATGCCTGTCACCTCCACGGGTTCCCTCTGCCACCCCAACCTGCCTCCCCCCCAGCAGGCACCCACTAATCCGCTTTCCATCTGCACATCCATTTGCATTTACTAGACTTTGGTGCAAACGGAATCGTACAGTGTGTCCTCTGTTTCATCTGCTTCTTCCACGCAGCAGAATCGTTTTGACATGTGTCCGAGTTGTAGCATGAACCAACGGTCCATTCCGTGTTGGTGTCTGGTGGTATTGCATCACACAGCTGTGCCACGGTTTTTGCTTGTTCGCTGGTGGATGGACATTTGGGTCGTTTCCAGGTCGGGGCTGGTACAGATAAAGCTGCTCTGAACGTTTGTGTACAGGTTTTCATGTGAACGTATGCTTTCTTTTCCCGAGTGTATACGTAGGAGTGGACTGCCTGGATCCGATGGTAAGTGTGTTCGACTTCCTCGAACGTCTGCTGTCTCGCCGAGTGCCGTTGCACAGCACATCCCTGGCAGCGTGCGGGTTCCTGGTTCCGCACCCATCTCCACGCCGTGTCTGACCTTTCTCTGTTTGTAGTCGTTTGAGGATGTGGTGTTCATCTCACTGGTGATGATGGTGAGCACCTTCTCCTGTGCCCATCTGTCCTCTCTGTGCAGTGTCCAAATCTGCCAGTTTGAACATTTTCTTACTGAGTTTTGAGGGTTTGTTTTTTAACATTTTGGATATGGGTTGTATATCAGGTGTGTGACTGGCAATATTTTCTCCCTGTTTGTGGTTTGTCTTTTTATTCCCTTAAAATTATCTTGTGACAAGCAGAGTTTTTAATTTTTATGAAGTCCACTTTATCGATTTGTTCTTTTATGTGTTATGCTTTTGATGTCATATCAGAAATCTTTGTATAACTGTAGTTTTATGTTTTACATTTAGAGCTGTGATCCATTTTGAGTTACTTTTTGTTGATGATGTGAGGTATGGATACAACTTTGTTTTTGCATGTGGTTGTCCAAAGACTGTCTTTTCTCCACTAAATTGCCTTTGTGTGCTTATCCAAGATCAGTGTCTTGGCGGGGGTGCGGGACGGACTCTGTTCTGTTGCCTTGATTTCTCCATCCCTGGGCTAGCCCCACACTGTCATGACTGTAGCTTGGTAATAAGTCTTGGAAGCAGGTTGTGTCAGTCTTCCAACTTTGTTCTAGATTCTGTGCATTTCTGTATGAATTTTAGAATCAGTCTGTCAGTTTCTACAAAAAACGTGCTAGGATTTTGATTGGAATTATCTTGAATCTTAGATTGATTTGGGGAAAATCGATATCTTCATAATTACGCAGAAAGTGTTCACACAGCATGCTTGTAACTGTGGTGCTCAGAAAGCCCCACTTGCAAAGTTGGCCCCGGGTTGGCATCTGGGATTTTTAGGAGACTTGCCTCCTTCCCGTAACTGGGAATGTGGCTCTCTGTACCTAGACCGTGGGTATGACATGGTAGGTGCTGGACACCTGCTTCCTTTCTGGAAGTCTGGAAGTTTGATATGTGCCAGGCAGAGTGTCTGCATGACCTGGTCCCAATAAAAACTCTGGGCTTTGAGTCTCTAATGAGCTTCCTTGGTTGAGAATGTGTCACATGTTGTCAGTAATTTGTTGCTGGAGGAATTAAGCCCTTCCAGAAAAATCATCGGACCCGGGGATGGTCTGGGAACTCCTACACAAAACGTCGAGATTTCAGGCACATGAGCACCATGTGTGTCTTCCTCAGTTTCCCTGTGTGCTGGTCTTGCACGTTGTCAGATTTATCCCTAAGTGTTTCCTACTCTGTGATGGTATCCTAGATGGTGTTGCCTTTTAAATTTCACTTTCTGATTGGTCATCGCTAGTATGTAGAAATGCAACTGATTGTTGTATATTGATCTTACAGTCTGCAATCTTGCTGAACTGACAGGTTTTAGTGGATTCCTTCAGTATTTTATAAATATGATCATGATCCGTGTCACCTGCAGACAGAGATAGCTCTCCTTCTTCCTTCCCAGACAAGATGTCTTTCATTCTTTTCTCTTGCTTAGTTGCCATGATGAATGTCTGGTGTGGTGTTGAGCAGAAGGTGGCAAGCACACTTGCCCTGTTCCTGATCCCAGGGAAGAGCATTGAGTGCATCACCATGAGCATGGTGTTAGCCGCAGGGTTTTTGTTACCTTTTTTCCACAGGTTGGGGAAGTTCCCTTTTATTCTTCAGCTGTTAATCAGGACTGCATGTTGAATTTTGTCAAATGCTTTTTCTTCATCTATTGAGATGACCATATGTTTTTCTTTTTTAGTTTGATATAGTGCATTACATTGATCGACTTATGGACGTTAACACAGCCTTGCGCTCCTGGGCTAAACCCTACTTGGTTATGATGTACTAACCTGTTTATATGTTGTGGGATTTTATTTGCTGCAGCATGTTCGGAGTTTTTACATCTACGTTCATGCATGCTGTTGGTCTGTAGTTTGCTTGTAATGCCTTTATTTGGTTTTGGTGTCAGAGTAATGCTGGCTTCATGGAATGAGTTGGGAGTTACTCCATACTTTTCAATTTACTAGATGAGTTTGGGGGGAATTGTTATTTCTTCCCCGAATATTTGTTAGGGTTCCCCAGTGAAGCCGTCTGTTCCTGGAGTTATCTTTGTGGGAAGTTTTTAATTCACATTCAACTTTTTTTTTTTTTAAGATTTTATTTATTAGAGAGAGACACAGCGAGAGAGGGAACACAAGCAGGGGGAGTGGGAGAGGGAGAAGCAGGCCTCCCGTGGAGCGGGGAGCCAGATGCGGGGCTCAATCCCAGGACCCTGGGATCATGACCTGAGCCGAAGGCAGACACTTAACAACTGAGCCACCCAGGCGCCCCACATTCAACTTCTTGATGGATATATGCTTATTTGTTTTATCTATTTCATTGTGAGTCATTTACAGCTTCTCGTTTTTCCTAATCATTCTGGCTAGAGATGGTTGATCTAGCTTTGGTTTCATTGATTTTCTCTTTTTTTCTGTTTTCTGTATATTGGTTTCTGTTATCCTTCTTAATTCCTTTTATCTATTTACTTTGGGTTTAAAAATTGATTGATTTTTTTTTTTTTTTTTTTTAGAAAGAGCGTGAGTGGGAGGGGCAGAGGGAGAGAGAATCTCGAGCAGAGTCCCCGCTGAGCGCAGAGCCTGACACGGGGCTCGATCCCAGGACCCTGATATCACGACCCAAGCCGAAACCAAGAGTCGGATGCTTCCCTGCCTGAGCTGCCCCGGTGCCCCTTTACTTTGCATTTAACTTGTTTCTTCCCTCACCCCTGGCACGCTTGCTTCTGGCGCAGACATCGCAGGTTAAGCAGGCGGCCGCGAGTCTTTCCACAGTGGTGCATTTGGCTTGTATGTTGCTTTTTCGTTTCATTCAGTTCAAAATACTTTCTAATTTCTCTTCGCTAATTTTAATTTTTCTTTTTCTGTGTCCATTTATGGGCATTTGCTGTGCGGTTTACAGTGGTCATCTTTCCCTTCGTCTGCCCTCCGGGGACGCCCGGCCACCTGTGTGTGCCAGGGGTGGGTCTGCTCGCCTCTCCTGTCTCTGTGATTGATCGATCGTTTGGCACATGCAGCTTTGCATATGCTGAACCCCTACTGTTTTGTTCTTATTTTTGTCTGACAGTCACTTATTAAAGAGATTTAAATTATAAGAAAAAAATCGTATACATTTTCCCCCTTAGTTACCATATCTTAGCCAAAGATGTTAGAGCTGTATTTCCATATGGTGCCTGGAGGACTTCCTTTAACATTTCTGGCAGCACGAGTCTCTGGTGATGGATTTTTTAAGCTTTGAAATGTAAAAAAAGTTTTTATCACCCACCTTCATGTTGGAAGATATTTTCACGAGGTGTAAATTCTAAGCTGACGGGTTTTCTTCCGGTCCGTTCAAGATATTGCTGCCTGGGCTGTGCTTGGTGAGCGGCCTGACGTCACTGCTCTTTGTTCCTCTGCACGTGATGTCTTTTTTTCTTGCTGCCTTTCTCATTTTCTTTTTATTACTAGTTTTGAGAAGTGTGATTATGATGTGCCCTGATGTGGTTTTCTTCATGTTTCTTGTGCTTGGGGTCCATTGTGCTTCTTATATTTATGACTTAAAGTTTTGTAAAATTTCGGAAAATTTTGGCCCTTCTTTCCTTCAGCGATCTTGGTCCTTTTTTCTGCCCTCCCCCACCCGAAAATTCAGGGACCCCAGACCGCACAAGGACGCCCTTCGAAGTTGTCCCACAGCTCACTAATGCGTCTGTTCATTACAACGTTACCTTAGTTCTGTCGTATCTTGCAGCTTCTCTTCCTTTGTCTTCAGGTTTCCTAGTCTTTTCTTCTTTGTCTAATCTTATGTTAATCCCATCCATATATTTTTCATCTCAGGTGTTGTAATTTTTATCCCCAGATGGGTTTTTTTGGGGGGTAGGTCTTTTTTTTTTTTTTAAGATTTTATTTACTTATTTGACAGAGACACAGCGAGAGAGGGAACACAGGCAGGGGGAGTGGGAGAGGGAGAAGCAGGCTTCCCACAGAGCAGGGAGCCCGATGTGGGGCTCGATCCCAGGACCCTGGGACCATGACCTGAGCCCAAGGCAGACGCTTAACAACTGGGCCATCCAGGCACCCCTGGGCAGGGGGTAGGTCTTAAATAATATATATGATATATAATTTTCTGTGTCTCTACTTAACCTTTTGAACAAATGGAATATAATTATAATAACTGTTTTGATACCCTTGTCAGTTAATTTCAACATTGATATCAGCTGTGAGTTTTTTTTTTTCAGTTGGCCAATTTGTCTCTTCATTATAGGTCACATTTTCCTTTTCTTCGCATGCCTGGTCATTTGTGATCGGATGTCAGACATTATGTGCTTTACCTTGTTGGCTGCTGGATATTTTTAAGTTTCTATAAATATTCGTGAGCTTTGTTGTGGGGATGCAGTTGAGTAACTTGGAAACACTTTGATCTTTGTAAATCTTGCTTTTCAGATTAGTTAGGTGGGACCAGAGCATTGCTCAGTCTGGACTAGTTACTCCTCACACTGAAAGCAAGGTCACGGTGAATGTTCTACCCAAAGCCCTGTCAATTTTGAGGTTTCGGGCTTTGGCTGATAGGGAGGCACTAGCCTTGGCCCTTTGTGGACGCTGGGCACTGTGAATAGTTACCCTCTTGGTTGGTTCTTTCCCTGGTCTTGTGATCAGTGCTCAGCTGAGTGCTTGAGGAGAGCCCTGTGCAGACCTGCAGCGTTCTCCTGCTTTGGTGGTGCTTTGTCCCATCAACTCCAGCTGCCTTGTTTCCCGGACGTTGTGTCGTCTCCCGCACTGTGGGTTTCTGTGGCCTTGGCCTGGGTTCCCTGGAAACTCGCTCCAGGCCTAACCTGGGGCATTTGGGGCTCACGTCACCTGTTTCCTGTCTGCCAGAGGTCACTGTCCTTTACTGCCTCGTGTCCAGTGTTTCGTAGATGTATATTTTGTCCTTTTTTCAGTTGTTTGGGAGAGTAAATCTGGTCTCTGTGGCTCCATCTGGACTGGAAAGGGAGTGGCAGCTCAGTTTTCATTTTCCTGGCTTTTGTATGCCCCTCACCTCTCTTGGCTGCTTACCTGTCAATACCCCTCTCATTTGGGATCTTCTTCCTCTACAGTCTGGACTTTACCAGAGTGGAAGGATGCCTCACCTTTTCAGCAGCAGTGGTGATGGTGATGAATTGTTCCTTTTGCTTCCTTCGCTCTGGATTAGAATTGCCACCCGGGGTGGCATGGGGACTCTGTTTTCTCTTCTTTTTTGTAATTGGCTTATTTCACTCAGCATAATGCCCTTAAAGTTCATCGTGTTTTAGCATATTGCAGAATTTTCTTCCATTTTAAGGTTGAATAATACTGTCGTATGTATAGACCTCATTTTGCTTGTCTATTCACCTGTTGATGGACAGTGAATTGCTTCCGTGTTTCAGCTATGGTGAATACTGTTGCTGTGAACATGGTTGCACGGATGTCTGTTTGAGTCCCTGCTTCTTAGTTCTTTGGGCGCATGCCCAGAAGGAGAATCCTGGGTCACACAGTAGTTCTGTGTTTAATTTTGCGAGGACACTCTGCTGTTTCCACGGTGGCCGCAGACATTCTGTGCTCCCACCAGCAGTGACAAGGGCCCAGGTTCTCCACGTCCTCGCCAACGCCGATTTCTGTTTAATAGCAGCCATCCTAATGGTTGTGAAGTTGTAGCTCATTGTGGTTTTGATTTGCACTTCCGTAATGATTAACAACATTGGGTATTCTTCATGTGCTTATTGACCATGAACTGTCTGTTCAGCTCCTTTGCCCCCTTTAAACATGGGGTTTCTTTGTTTGTTTTTTGAGTTGTAAGCATTCTTTATATATTCTACATACAAGTTCTTTATTGGATATGTGATTCTCTCCCATTCCCTGGGTTGCCTTTCACTCTGTTGATGTGTCCTTTGAAACACAGAGGTTTTTTTAAAAATTTAATTTTTTCAGCTTTATTGAGATATTATTGACATATAACCATTTAAGACGTACAGTGTGATGATTTAATACACATATATTAAGAAATAAGTGCACAGTAAGATTAACACTTCTACACCCTCATGGACTTTATTTTTTATTTTTTTCTAAGATTTTATTTATTTATTCGACAGAGAGACACACAGCGAGAGAGGGTACACAAGTAGGGGGAGTGGGAGAGGGAGAAGCAGGCTTCCCACAGAGCAGGGAGCCCGATGCAGGGCTCGATCCCAGGACCCTGGGATCATGACCTGAGCTGGAGGCAGACGCCCAACGACTGAGCCACCCAGGTGCCCCTTACCTTTTTTTTTTTTTTTTTTAACATTTAAGATCTACTCTCTTTACACCTTTCTTTTTTTTCCTTTCTTTTCTTTCTTTCTTTTTTTTTTAAAGTAAACTCTGTACCCAAAGTGGGGCCTGAACTCACAAGCCCAAGATCAAGAGTTGCATGCTCAATGAACTGAGCCAGCCAGGTGCCCCAGCCACTTTCAAGTGTATAATACAATATTGTTAATTATAGTTACCATTCTGTACATTAGATCCCAGAACTTGTTCATCATATGGCTGGAAGTTGGTGCCTGACATCTCCACCACCCCCAGTCCTGACAACCACCATTCTACTCTTGTTTCTGTAAGTTTGTCATTTTGGATTCCACATAGAAGTGAGAGCATACAGTACTTGTCCTTCTCTGACTGATTTTACTTAGCATAACGTCCTCAAGATCCATCTATATTGGCACAAAAGGCACGATTTCTGTTCCCATCCCCCCTTTTTAATGGCTGAATAATATTGTGTTATATATATAGCACGTTTTCTTTATCCGTTCATCTCTTGATGGTCACTGAGGTTGTTTCCATGTCTTGGCTATTGTGAGTAATGCTGCAGTGAGCATGGGGTGCAGGTATCTCTTCAAGATAGTGATTTCATTTCCTTTGGCTATATTCCAGAAGTAGAATTGCTAGATCATGTGGTAGCTCTATTTTTAATTTTTTGAGGAACCTCCATGCTGTTTTCCATAATGGCTGTACCCGTTTGCATCCCCACCCACAGTGCTCAAGGTTCTCTTTCTCCACATCCTCGTCAATACTGCTGTTTCTTGTCCTCTTGAGTTTAGCCGTTCTGACAGGTGTGAGGTGATCTCTCATCATAGTTTCAATCTGCATTTCCCTGATGCTGAGTGATGTTGAGCATCTTCTCACATGTCTGTTGGCCGTTTGTACGTCTACTTTGGAAAAAGACCTAATCTAGTCCTGTGACCATTTTTTAATTGGATTGGCTTTTTTTTTTTTTTTTTTTTTTTGCCTTTGAGTTGTATGAGTTTCGTATATATTTTGGATATAAACCTGGAGTAAGAGGGACAGTCTGCAGATATTTTCACCTGCTCGGTAAGTCTCCTTCTCATTTTGCTGGTGGTTTTTGCTCTGCAGATGCTTTTCAGTTTGATGTAATTCCACTCATTTATTTTTGCTTTGGTTGCTTTCACTTTTGGTGTCATATCTAAAAAATTGTTGCCAAGACCAATAATGTCAAAGAGCTTTTTTTCCCTAGGAACACAGAAGTTTAAAATTTTGATGTCATCCAATTTATCTATTTTTTCTTTTGTTGCCTTGCTTTTGTTGTCACATCTAAGAAACCATTGACAAATCCAACATCGTGAAGGTTTTTCCCTCTATATGTTCTCCTAAGAGTTTTATCTCTCATGTTTAGGTCTTTGATCCATTTTGAATTGATTTTTGTATATGCTAAGGTAAGGGTCTAGCCTCAGTCTTTTCTCAGAAATTTTTGGTAAGGATTTTCTTTTAGTCATTTGTTAATTGACTTGCTCCTTGAGAACCTAAAATAGAAAGGCTTCCGACAGATTGACCTTGGGCCTTGTTTCCTAAGGCCCCCTGGACCCTGACCTGGTATCCTCAGCTCATCCTTGTCCTGGCCCAAGTTCTCAGCTCTGACCACGTTCTCTCCCCTCCTCAGGCACAAAGGCAGGAACTTCAGCCAGGTCTGAGATTCGTCCCCTTGCTGTATCCTTTCATGATTACATATTCTCTGTAAGGAATACCTCAGTGTTTGCCCCCAGCTCTGTGTGCTAGGCTCCCCTGCACACTCAGGCCACCCCCATGTGGCAGCTGGGGTTTGTCCATGAAGCACAGCTGGCTCATACCCTGCCCTGCTGTGGGAAGTGTTGTCATGCCTGCAGAATGCATTCATCCCTCCTCTGGCCCTCCTGCCTGCATTTCCCCTTTCTAGCTCAGACTTAGGGCTATGTTCTCATATGGAGAGAGGGAGTGGAGCTAGAAGGGAGAGCCCAGGGTTGGGAGGACAGGCACATGTGTGCAGGTTGAATATTCCCCTTAGGGTACTTCCCGGCCCCTGGATGGCCAGCCCCCGCCACCCCACCCATTGCCCATGCCTGCAGCCCTGGTGGGGTGCCCTGGCTCCAGACCCTGCCAGTCTAAGGGCCAGGCCTGTCTTGGGGCAAATCATGCCCCCTCATGTTCTCTCTGTATTTGTCCCCATTTTCCTGACCTTCCCTGAAGCCACTTCTGTCCCCAGGACCTCCCTTGTTTATCTGCCAAAGCCCAGGAACTTCATGTAGTTTGCTGATTTGTGAGTGCTTAGAGTTTCGTTTCCGTAGGACACATCTGTCGAGCAAACGATAACATTCCATCAACAAAGTGTGTAGTGATGATAAGTACATACCTTTATTGGGCCCTTATTATGGGCTGGGCACTTTATAAGGTTCATAAGATTAACTCGTGTAACTATTACAACAGCTGTAGGAGGCAGGTTATGTTATTCCTCTTTTACATCTGAAGAGATGGAGACACATGGTTAACTAATGCTGTTGTGGAGGAAGGAGTGAGGATTCTACCCAGAAAAGAGATTTCAAGAGGCTCCAATACAATCCCTGCACTATGTTATAGTGGATTTAAGGATTTTAGCATCTCTACATTGAATCCATATCTGTATCAAGGTTCCCTCACAAGTGCCTTGGTCAAGAGCATATGGAGCCCCAAAGCCCATATCTATCTTCTGCATATTGACCTTGACCACCTCACTCAGTTCACCTTCTCTCCTCATGCTGACCTTGACCTCCTCACTCAGTTCACATTCTCTCCTCACATTGACCTTGACTTCCTCACTCAGTTTTCATCTCTGTTCATGCTGACCTTCACCTCAGTTCACATCCTCTCTCCTCACGCTGACCTTGACCTCCTCACTCAGTTCACATTCTCTCCTCACATTGACCTTGACTTCCTCACTCAGTTTTCATCTCTGCTCATGCTGACCTTCACCTCAGTTCACATCCTCTCTCCTCACGCTGACCTTGACCTCCTCACTCAGTTCACATTCTCTCCTCACGCTGACCTTGACCTCCTCACTTAGTTCACATTCTCTCCTCACGCTGACCTTGACTTCCTCACTCAGTTCACATTCTCTCCTCACGCTGACCTTGACCTCCTCACTCAGTTTTCATCTCTCCTCATGCTGACCTTGACCTCCTCACTCAGTTCACATTCTCTCCTCACGCTGACCTTGACCTCCTCACTCAGTTTTCATCTCTCCTCACACTGACCTTGACCTCCTCACTCAGTTCACATTCTCTCCTCATGCTGACCTTGACCTCCTCACTCAGTTCACATTCTCTCCTCACTCTGACCTTGACCTCCTCACTCAGTTTTCATCTCTCCTCGTGCTGACCTTGACCTCCTCACTCAGTTTTCATCTCTCCTCATGCTGACCTTCACCTCAGTTCACATCCTCTCTCCTCATGATGACCTTGACCTGTATGCCTAGTTTACATTTCTCTCTCCCTCTCGCCCTAGACTTTGACCCTCACCACTTCTGGCACTGGAGCAGCTTTGGGGACTACGTGCAGTGTGTCCTGGCCTTCACGGGCGTGGCGGGCTATGTCACATACCTGTCCATCGACTCAGCCCTGTTTGTGGAGACCCTGGGCTTCCTGGCTGTGCTGACTGAGGCCACGCTGGGTGTCCCCCAGCTCTACCGCAACTACTGCCACCAGTCCACTGAGGGCATGAGGTAGGCGGCACGTGTTGCTCTCACCGTACCTGTTGGTACCAGTGTGCCCACATGTTCGGTAAAAATCCAAATGTGTACAAACCTGGCTGCTGTATTTTCAGTTATATTTGCAAAACTGCCAGGGTAAGAGCACAGACGTCTTGATGCATGAGCAGATGTGTTAGCTTGGAACAGGTAAGGGGATGCTGAGACTGTCTTGTGAAGCAGATACACAGTACGGGGTCTTTAAGGATGAACCTGAAGCATCGTAGTGGGAGGAATGTGCTGAGCATAGGAGAGGGGATAAGAAGAGAGAAGGCTCTGCCCACAGAGTGTAGACATGTGCAGAGGTGGCCCTGGCGACCAGTGGTAGAGGCTGTGTCATGGGATTACCTCTTGGTGGTAGCTGTGTGTCACAGCAGAGCTAATGTGCTGTTGCCATCCATGTCTTCAAATGTCCTCCAAGTCACGGAAGGCCAGTATGGAACGGGTCTCAAAGGCCTTGGGTGGAGCCCTCCACTTCCTGTCCTGGCCCCATGAGAGTCACCTATGGCATTGGAACAGGGTGTCCACTGGAATTTCGGGGGTCCCCTTGGGTGGGCTTGCTCAAAATCTTTGTCATTCCTGCCAGGTGTTCCTCTAGCACTTGCTTCCTGTGATGGGGAGCTTCCTCCCAGGTGTGAGTACACCTGCGCAGGGCTCTGTTAATGGCTCCATAGTAGCAGCTGAACCTCTCATGCCTTTTTCCCTGAGATCCATGCAGACCCTCAGCCCCTCCCAGGATGGTCCTGTGTGTGTGAAGGTAGCATCATGACCCCACCTCCCTGGGGGCCTTTTCTCTGTGCTGATCCCCCTCAGGTCCATTGGCCATCCCTCCTGTGATAATGGCTTATAGCCCCTTGCTTACCCAATTCTCCCTGGATGGGTCTATTCAAGTGAAGCATGACAGAAGACGACTAGTGTGCACCTTTAGATCTGAATGTGCTGTTTGGAGGCCTGTCCAGTGGCTGAGACAGGGTATCCCCTCCCTGGGGACCCTTGGCACCTGCAGACTCACTGAGGCTAACCACCTGATTTGTGGCCACAGCATGCTCACAGTGGGCTCACATTGCTCTGGTACCTGCTGCTTCCAAGCCCACCTGAGTGTTTGGCTGCACTTGGGCTGTCACTGTTTACTGGTTAGATCCTGTAGGCAGCTCTTAGTATATCCAGCATACAGGGGATACCCTGGCAGTTGAATCCAGCATTGTCTCAATTTTCCAAGTGCAAGCTTCTGTGATGGGAAAGGACTGTCAATGGGTCAGAGGCAGGCCAGAGTAGAGGCTGCTGATGCCTATGGCTGGAGGCTGTGATCCATGGATAGGAAGCTGAGTTCACAGACATCTCTAGAAGGCAGAGATTCAAGCTTCTTCTTCTTCTTCTTTTTTAGATTTATTTATTTATTTATTTAGAGAGTGGTGGGGCGGGGCAGAGGGAGAAGGAGAGAATCTCAAGCAGATGTCCCACTGAGCACAGAGCCCAACACGGGGCTCAATCCCACAACTCTGAGAATATTACCTGAACCTGAATCAAGAGTTGGATGCTCAACTAACTAAGCCACCCCAGGCACCCCAAGATTCAGGCTTCTTAATGTAGGAAATGACACAACAGCTTAATCCCCCAGTGCAACCAAGAGCAGGTTACAGGGCACTCAGGAAATTACAAAAACAGTTCCATTTATGATGATATGAAAAGTATAAATACTTAGGAATTAACCAAGGAGGTAAAAGACTTATACAATGAAAACTACAAAACACTGGTGAAAGAAATTGAAGACATAAGTAAATGTTCACGGACTGAAAGACTCAGTATTGTTTAAATGTCAATACTACCCAAAGCAATCTCAGATTTAATGGAATCCCTATCAAAATCCTTCTGGTTTTTTTGAAGAAATAGAAAAACCAGTCCTAAAATTCATATGGAATATTGAGGGACCCCAAAAAGTCAAAACAATCTCAAGAACAAAACTAGAGGGACTCACACTTTCAGATTTCAAAATAACTGCAAAGGTACAGTAATCAAGACAGTGTGTTATTGGCATAAAGACAAATAGACCACTGGAATAGAGTAGAGAGCCTGGAAACAACCCTTACATATATAGTTAAATGATTTTCAGCAAGGGTGCCAAGACCATTCAGTGGAGAAAGGACAGTCTTCTCAACAAATGGTTCGGAGAAATGGGATATCCACATGCAAAAGAATGAAGTTAGACGCTTACCTTGGCACCATATATAAAAATGAACTCAAAATGGATCAAAGACCTAAATGTGACACCTAAAACCATAAAATTCTTAGAAGAAAACATAGGAGAAAAGCATCATGACATTGGATTTGGCAGTGATTTCTTGGATGTGACACCAAAGGCACAGGAAAAAACAAAAAGGCAAATTAAACTTTATAAAATCAAAAAGTTTTATGCATCAAAAGACTATCCACAGAGTAAAAAGGCAGCCTATAGAATGGGAGAAAATATGTGCAAATCATCTATCCAATTAGGGATTAGTATTAAGACTGTAGTTTGGCTCGGGTCATGATCCCAGGGTCCTGCGATCGAGCCCCTCATCGGGCTCCCTGCTTGGCGGGGAGCCTGCCTCTCTCTGTCGCTGCCCCTGCTTATTGCTCCTCTCTCTCTCTGTCAAATAAATAAATAAATATTAAAAAAAAAAGACTATAGAAAGAGCTTCTAAAACTCAATGACAAAAAACCAAACAATCCAATTAAAAATGAATAAAAGACTGGAAAAATATTTTTCCAAGGCAGATGTATAAGTGGCCAATAAGCACAAGAAAAGATGCTCAGCTTCCGTAATCATCAGGGAAATGCAGCTCAAACTACACTGAGGTCCCACCTCACACCGAGTAGGACGGCTGCTCCCAGAAAAAGAAAACCAGCAAGTGTTGGCGAGGGTGTGGAGAAAGAGGCACCTTCACCCACTGTTGGTGGGAATGCACACCAGTGTAGCCCCTGTGGAAAACAGTATGGATGTTCCTTAAAAAATAAAAAATAGAATCACCATATGATCCAGCGGTTCTTCTTCTGGGTATCTGCCCGGAAGGGTTGAAAGCAGGGTCCTGAGATATTTGTATGCTCACATTCTAGCTGCACTATTCACAACAGCTAAAATGTGGGAGCAACTCAAGTGTCCATTGGTGGGTGAATGGATCAGCAAAATTTGATATATAAATGGCAATATAATGATTTATAAGAAACATCTATGTGGTAATTCAGATGAGCTCTTCAGAGAGCTTCAGGTGCAGATTTGGGGAGACGGGTGTACCTGGAGAGGGCATGGGAGCTGGAGGGGTTCTGTTACCCATTTCAAGTATACAGTTGGGGGATTTTAGTCTATCCACAGAGTTGTGCAACCACCACCGTGTAATGTTAGACCATTTTCATCACCTACCCCAAAAAGGAACCTTGTACCTGCTGGTGATCACTCTTCATTCCTCCCGACCTCTGCCCTCAGCAGCCACTGATCTGCTGTCTCTAAGGACACTTCACATAAGTGGAGTCATGTAAAACCTCACAGTGTTCCCAGGCTCCTCCACGTACAGCGTACCCATGCTCCACTCCTGAGGCTGGACCATAATATTTCATTGTATGGATATATCCCTTTTGTTCTTCAGTCAATGGACATTTGGGTTGTTCAACATCTTTTTGGCCAATATAATGCTGCTTTGAAATTCATGTACAAGTTTCTGTGTGGACATTTGTTTTCATTTCTCTTGGAATAGACCAGCAGTGGAATCGTTGGGTCAGATGGTAGATCTGTTTTGAATTATTTGAGGAGCTGCCATGCTGTGTCCACGGTGGCGTGTGAGGGTTCTGATCCTTGCGCATCTTCACCAACACTTGTTACTATGTGGTCTTTTGATTCTAGCCATCTTAGTGGGTGTCACCTGGGATCTCAGTGTGGTTTTGATTTGCATTTCCCTGATGACTACTGATGTTGAGCATCTTGTCATGTGCTTTTTGGCCATCTGTGTATCTTCTTTGGTCAGGCCTCTGCCCATTTTTAAGTGTGGTTGTTTGTCTTTTTATTACTGAGTTGTAGAGTTCCTTATATGCACTGCATACTAGAACCTTATCAGGCATATGATTTGCAATTTTTTTCTCCCATCCGGTGGGTTGTCTTTTCACTTTCGTCTTAAGCACAAAAGATTTTAAATTTGCTGCAGTCTGATGTGTTTGTGTGTGTGGGTGGGTGGGTGTTGCTTATGCTTTTGTTGTCATACCCAAGAAACCACTGTCTAACCCAAGGTCACAAAAACCTACTCCTTTGGGATGTGTTTTGGATGGATTTTGAATTACAGAGAGCTTTTGATAGTGGAAAGGGGAAGGTCTGGGTCTAGGCTGGGGGTGGGAGTGAGGGGAGGGGGCTGGGGAGGCCACAGGAGTTGACATGGTCAGGTGCAGGAGGCAGCAGCTGGAGTTGGTGATGGGCAGAGGAATCCAGCTCCCAGGCTACCAGCCTGAGCAGGAAGGACGTGGCCTGGGGCATGGGAGGTGACAGTCTGGGCTTCCTGCATTGTTGGAGCTCTGGGCTGGTTGAGTTTCCTCCATCCAAGGAAGGGGGTCTCCAGGACATACATCCCTGGCATGTTGTAGGGTGATAGCCCAACTTCTGGGGCTCGTCCCTCCCTCCCATAGTTGTTGTGGGTGATGGGAATTCACAGCTCATTGAAGGTCCTGGGAGGCGTGGGGGCAGGGCACCTCAGGGTCTTGGGGTGACAGCCTGAGCTTCTCCATCCAGAGCCCTTGTTCCCTGCACCAGGGTGTTCCTTCCTGATGAGCAGACCACTCAGGGCAGTGCTTGTCCAAATACTCGATTAGTATTTGACCTGACTGTGGTGCCCCCACCCCACCCTGAGTCCCGCACTGAGGCGGCTGGTGTGGGGCCTCATCAAGGCTGTCGCATTCCTGAGCCTGAGCCATGCTGGCCCAAGGGCCACGGCTGGGTGAGGCATCTGTGCAGCTAAGAATGGTCCTTACATCAGTCAGTGCCCCGCCCGGAGCAGTGACCTCACGTCTCCACTGGCGGGGGTAGAAAGTGCACCTGTGCGGTCAGGGCCCGGGGGCTCTGATGGGGCTCTGACGGGCACCGGGCGGGGGGCCTGGGCCTGGCTCCAGCTGCACCTTCTGCCTGCCCCACAGGGAGCATGCTGTGGGCCTTTGTGTGGAGTCCCGCCTTGCTTGGAGCCACCAGTGAATGGAGGGGCCAGCTCCCTGCAAGGTGGCCATCTCAAGGGGGCCGGGAGCTTCCTCACCCCAGGAACGGCCCAGCCCTGAGGAGCCTTTCCAGGCTGGTGTCACTCTAGCCCCAGCTGCTCCCCACATAGGTCCACTTGAGAAGGTTCCAGCCAGGGCCCCTGACAGACCCTGCTGCTTGGTCTAGAACCATCTCTGTGGCTCGTTAGGTTTTATTGTGTTTTGAGGGAGGTCTTTCCGTCTCCTACTAAAGTGTGGCTGTTTCTGGGGAAGACAGTGCCTTGAGCTCTTAATTCTGGAAGACGGAACTGGACTCCTTTGCTGAGCCCTGTTGCTTCTCTCCTTGTCTTCATGGCCTTTTGCAGAAACATGGGTTGCTCTTGGAGCTTCTCCTTGAAATGCTTGCTCTGTGGGTGTGGGTTTTCCTTGGAAAAGCACAGGGGTGTGAGCGTGGGAGCTGAGAGCAGCCCCGCCCGGGCAGTCTGGCCCCTCCTTGGTGCAGTTCACATGGTACATCTCAGCTCTGGTTGGCCAGGTGCCTGCAGCCTCCTGGTGGGCTCAGCCCAGGCCTGCGGGACTCGGCTCCATCTCCTGGTTGACCTGCTTCCCTCCCTCCGCTCGTCACTCTGGTGTGTCCTCACCTCCGTGGCCCCCACCGGTGCTAAGTGTGCAGTTGGCCTGAGCTCCTGGTGCTCCACCTGCTGCTCCAGCCCCCCGGAGGGCCTTTCTGTCGCATGCCGAGATCCCCAGCTGGTGCTCCAGACCAGGACCATCCGGACCGAGCTAGGGCACAACCTTGGGTAGTGCAGGGTGTGGGAACCGTCACGGCAGCAAGCACCGTCCCTCCTGCTCCTCAGCTGCCTCGTCTGGGTTGGACCAGGCCAGCTGTCTACAGGGACCAGTTGGGGAACATGGCCAGTGGCGGAACACCAACCCGAACCACCCGTCTCAGATCTTTTTCACGGGGCTGCCGGGGGTTAGCCCATCTCTCCCCTCGAGTGCAGCTGAGAGCCTGGACAGAAGGTGCGGAGCAGCTCTGGGGACTCCGGCGGTCAGCGGAAGTGGGCAGGGTGGGGGAAGGAAACCCCGTGAGTGACTGGCATGGGCCACTCTGTTTTCCCTTCCGTATTTGCCAGCCTGGAGCTCAGGACTTGCCCTGGGCCGGGCAGGAAGTGCTCCCAGTGGAGCCTCCATGCTCTGAGTGTGGGAAAGGGTGAGCAAGAGCCGGGGCTGCTGGTGTTTTGGCCTTGCTCTTACCCCCAGGCCCCAGGCAGGCCCCAGTCCGGAAGTGGCGTTCTTCAAAGCTGGAGGCAGCCCCAGGGCAGCAGAGGAGGAAGATCCTGAGAATGGAGGGGAATCCCATATGGCTCTTTCCTCTACCCTCCCACCTCGTGCACCTGGAGGCAGGTCAGCCATGGAAGGTGCACAGCAGGGCCATGAGACTCAAGCCCTGGCTTTCCAGCCGGAGGAGACAGCAGAAGAGTGTCCCCAAGGCACAGAGTCAGGGAGATGGAGGAGTGGACGCATCTTGGGACAGGGATCCTGTGCAGTTGTATGTGAACTCCTGGGCTCACCCCCAAGCTGTGCATGCATGGATTTGGCCCTAACCTACATCCCAAAGGAGTTGAGAACTGAATTGTGGGGTAGACCACTGCCACGTCCCAGACCAGCCCACTAAGTGCTGCCCACAAAGTATAGACCCAGATGGCACCGCAGGGGCTTTGAAAATGGAGCTGACTTGAATTGCAGCCCACTTGCAGCCTGAACTTAACCATGCCAGTTGCCTATTAGAACAGAAAACCTGACATTCTCCATAGGATTTAATAAGACTTGGAGTCTCATCATATAATGTTAAAAATGTCCAGGATACAAACCAAAATTACTCAGCATAGGAAGCATCAGGAACATCTCAACAGCTTTCCAAGGAGAAGACAACCAGTAGACAACACAGTCAACCAAGCGGACCCGGGCTTGGGAATGGTCACTGGGAAACTGGTCCAGAGAGAAGAGCAAACACTCTTGAAATGAATGGAAAATGGGACATCTCCGCAAAGAAATGGAAGCTATAAAAAAGAACCAAACAGAACATTTTAAATTAAAAATCACAGTAAGCCAGATAAAAATGTACTTTGTGAGTTCAGTAGTGGAATGCAGATGGCCCGGGAATGAGTCTGTGAACTTGAAGACAGATCAATAAAAATACATTCTCAACAACAGAGAAAAACCAGGGGGAAAAATAGACTTAGGGAAAGTACCAAAAAATCTAACATTGATGTCATCTGAGTCTAGAGGAGAGAAGGGGTGTGGGGCAGACAAAAATAGTTGAGGGACTGTCTGAAAACTTTCCAAATTTGATGTTAAATAAACTTTACAGATTTGAGAAGTGCAGCAAATCCCAAACATGTATCACATCACAGTCTGCTAAAAACCAAAGTCAAATGTTGAAAGCAGCCAGAAAAAGAGGATCTATTATATATAATGTGGATTTTAAAAATGCAGAATTAGTTATCAGCTCCCTCAAAACAAAAAGTTTGAAATACAGTGTGAGCCAGTATTACAGGCCAAATATGATGTGTCCATGGGCTCTTTTGGATGTAGAGTGTCTGTCTGCAGACAAGCTGCTTGGGGCGTGCCAGGCCTTGGCCATTTTCCCAGTGACCATCCCAGAGGAGCCTCGAGCAGCCGTGTATGTGTAAGGTCAGGAGGGCTTTCCCCTCCCCGTCTGCATTCTGTGTGGCTGGTTGGGCTTCTCAGTGGGCAGAGGAGGGGACGCAGAGCTCTGTCCTCGGGCTGGGAGACGGGGCTCCTCACCCTGGGTTTTAGGAATAAGAACCGGCCTGGGGCTCAGAGGTGGTCAGAATGCCCAGGGGTGGAGGGCTGTCCAGGGTGGAGGGGCTCTCTCTCTCCAGGAGCTCAGTGCCTGCCTGGCCCTTGGCCTGGTGTTGGCAGCTCTGATGTGCATCCTGTCTGCTTGGGGATCTTCACCCCCCCTTCCTGCCACCTGGCAACAGCCCCCCTCTCAAACTCTGTGGTCTGGTTTAATTAGCTGTTAGAGGTTCAGGCTGCTGATGGAAATGGGTCTGATTTAAATATACTTGTGCAGGAAAACACAGTGGTGTTTGTGCCCTTGACTTGGGAAGCCAGGGCACGCGAAGCTGTGCGCAGAGACGTGTGTGGGGGATGTGGGCAGTGAGTGATAGTTCCCTCATCACCCACGAGGATCCCTGCCCCCCTGTGGACTGATCCAAAACGTTTGAAGGGGGGTTGGCATCGGTGACCAGAAATGGAATCGCCCTCCAGTTATCTTTTGAGGGAGGGGGGTCTGGCCAGGCAGGGGTTCCCGAGAGCAGGGGTTCGCTCTGCTTCTGCTGGCAGCCTCTGGTTTTGTCCTCGGCACCCTGGGTGCAGACGGGGGGCTCCCCAGCCAGGTGGGAAAGCTCTGGGTGAGAGGACCTCCCCTCCCGCCCAGGCTGCCCGTCCCCGTGGCCTAGTGGTGTTCTCCGGCAGTCCTCGCCTTCCTGGTGGGCCCTGGGATGCCGTGTGGGGAGGGGTGGTCTTCCCTCTCCTGTCTGAGGCCACAGCACGTCTCCTGAGGGGCACAGCACACACGCCTGCAGCCAGGAGGGACAGAACACTCGTGAGGCCACGTGGGCCCTGCCACTGTGTCGGCTTCCCCGTCCGGACAGCTGCAGGGCCTTCCTGTCCCTGGGGCTGTGCATGTCGTGGCCTCACAGTGAGGACGGGAGGGATGGGGGGGGGACAGGTGGCGGCCTGGGTGGCCCCTGACCCCTGGCTTGTGTCTCCGCAGCATCAAGATGGTGCTCATGTGGACCAGTGGTGACACCTTCAAGACGGCCTACTTCCTGCTAAACGGCGCCCCCCTGCAGTTCTCCGTGTGCGGCCTGCTGCAGGTGCTGGTGGACCTGGCCATTCTGGGACAGGCCTATGCCTTCGCCCGCCACCCCCAGAAGCCAGCCCCCCACGTGGCGCACCCTGCCAGTGCCAAGGCCCTTTGAGGTGGCAGGGAGGACACAGACATGTGGCCTCCCGCCGTGGGCCCTGCCCGGCCACCTGTCCTCCCTGTCTGGGGCAGGCAGGCACCATGGCCCAACGAGATGTCCTGGCTGTTGGGATCTTGATCAGCCTCTGTGGGTCTGGGATGGGCTGGTGGGGGGCCTGGGTGCCACCGTTTGTGCTCATGCCCCGAGGACGAGTGCAGGTGGGCTTTATACCCCAGGGCTGGGCGGCGGCTGTTTTTCAGGTGATGGAAAAGCAAGTGTTCCCTTCCTTCCTCTCAAAAAACACCTGTCTGGAACTTGGAATATGCTCACAGACCCAGGAAAAGACAGACTTAGGGCTCCCACGGGCTGGAGGGCACCAGGAAGCCCTCTCCGGGTGTCAGCGTGCAGGGGCCCCCGGGGCCTGCAGCCCGGCTCTCGGCGCCCCTCGGCATGGGTGGGGTTGGGGAGCAGGAGTGAACAGTAGCACCCGGAGAACCCGTGGTCCTGGCGCACAGAGCCTGGTCTCAGAACGGCCCAAACGTGGGTACCCTGGTGACAGCATGTACGCGAGGGGGACTCAGGACAGGGCCTGGGCACAGAGGGTGTGGTTGGGGTTGTGCATGCGCCTGGTGCACGTGGAAAGGAAGCTACGAGGACGCACATTACAAGTGCTTGGCGTTGGCCTCGTCCGGGTCACCTTCAGTGCAGCCGCCTCACAGACTCAGGACTCGGCCCTCAGCTTGGCCGTGGGGCCCAGAGGTGTCCCGTGTGCCCCCATGCCTCATTTCTGCATTGGCCTCCTCCTGGGAGATGCTGGCGTGGACCCCACTGGCAGTGAGGGGGCAAGCCTGTGTCCGTGCCGGCTGGGCCCTGGCCAGAGTGAGCTCAGGGGTGCTGGCACCAGAGTCTAGAGGTCCCCACGAGTCCTAGGGGTGTGGTGGGGTTGTCCCTGTGTGCTCCCAGGAAAGCCAGGGCCTGGGACCAGGTCTGGGCAGATGCACCCATCCCCCGAGCATGGCCGCACTTGCGGGGCGTTCCCCCTGGATTCTGGGAATTGCATGCACCTGCAGCATACAGCTTTTGACGTCCATCTTCCAGGACAGGGAGATGGCCTGCCAGTCAGGAGAGGGGACACGTGAGGCCGGTGTCCCCACACTCCTCTCAGGTCTGGGGTGATGTTCCAAGGTGGGGGGCTGTGGCCAGGCACGGGCATCTCTGGTCACCCTGTATCTTTCCCCGTCTGTTTTACAGGAGCATCTCAGCCATGCCCAGCAGCCCTGGGCAAGCTCCCAGGCCCCCAGCGTCTTGAGGGTTTTTGCAGCTTCCGTGTGGCTTTCCCTCTGCGGGGCGGAGGGGCAGCTCTGGGGCGGGTTCGCACGGGCCGTGCCAAAGCTCTAGTGGTGTCTGCTCTTCAGAGCTGTTTCCTCCTCCTGAGTTTTCCTCAAAAAATCCTGAATGTTTGAGTGAGGATCTGCTTAGTTTGGGCTGTAAGATGCTTTGGCAATGTTTATTTTTTAAACACGAGGCGGGGTGTCTGTAGCAGTAAATGACTACAGATTAAAGCGTCTCCGACTGCAGCAGTGAGGCATGTGCCCAGTGTGAGGGGGCACTCAGTTGTCAGGACGCTGACTTTAATTCAATAAACTCTCGTGATCCAGTGTGGCCTCGTGAATGGGTCGGAGTGGGGGCCCAGGACATGGAGCATGGGTCCCCGTCCTTCCTTCGCCGTGGGGTCTTCAGGGAAGGGTGGGCACCCTCTCCTTGGGGTCCAGCTCTGCCCCTGTGACACCCAGGCTGCTCTCTCAGGGCACATTCCCCTTCCCCCCCCCGGACAGACCTGTGCCCCCAGAAGGACAAGAAACCCCCCCCTCCCAGGACAGACCAGCCCCCCTGGATAGAACAGCCCCCAGGACAGACTAGCCCCCTCAGACAGACTAGGCCTCCCGCTCCAGACAGAACAGCCCCTGGACAGACCAGCCCCCAGGACAGACCCGTCCGCAGGACAGGCCAGCCCCCCCAGGACAGACCAGCCCCCCAAACAGACCAACAGGGCCAGGCCAGGGGAGGGCCCTGACCACTGAATGTCTGGAAAGGGTGAGAGGCATCCTGTTTAAAGAAAGGCCAAGAGAAGTGTTTCAAGGAAAATGGACAGGTCTGTTGAGCAAGTAGGGATGGAGTTGTGTGTACTGAGCAATTATTTTATCATGGACACAGTTTACATTTGGGGGCAAGATATCAAAAATATCAAAAGGATACGGTGAAAATACATGGAAGTGATATTTTGAATTTTTGGATAAGTCACCCCCCCCCCCCCCCCCCCCCCCCCCCGCCCAGCACTGGCCCCAAGTCCAAGAGCGAGTCTGGTCCAGAGCGGGTCCAAGCTGGTGACACCACTGTGGTCCTCTCAGGCAGCCAGCATCCCCAGCCTGGACCCTTGTCCGGCTTTGGGGGTAAATTTTTATATTCCTTCTGGTAATCTCTTGATTAAAATTAACTTTTAATTAAATTATGCATTCAGTAAAAATTCCAACAGTGAAATGAAGAGTAAAATATACAAAGGTGTCTTTTTCTGTGAGCCCATCTCCGTTCTTGAAGACCTACCTGTGGCTCCACTAAAGACCGGAGAGGTGGTGTGGGGAGTCTGTGGGGCTGCCGTTCGGAGATGGAGCAGAAGGAGCCGGGGCCCGTGTCCCGCTTGCCAGGAGAGCGCTGTGCCCTGAGTTCTGTCAGTGGGAGGCCACAGGCTCTCACGAGCCCCACAAGAAGTGGACTTCTAATCAAAAAAGTAGGCGAAGGTCGCTCTTTGCGACCTTCGATCTCCTGTAAGTTGTTCCAGCTCTTCTCTCAACAGAATAGCTCTTGGAAATGGGAACAACGTGGCGAGACTGCTCCGGCGGCTAGGGTGAGTGGCAAAGTGCAGCTCACTCCGATGAGCCTCCAAGAACTTGGAGCAGGTGGAAGGCTGTGAATGAAGCTGGGCTGCCTGTGCTGGCCCAGTCTCCAGCTGGCCAAGAAGAAATTGTGTGTGTGTGTGTGTAGGGGTGGGACGTGTTTTCCCCTTAAATGAGTATAGGAATTTTTTCGGCAGCAAGCGTCGGGGAGGGTTTCAGACTCCCAGTGTTGATGTTGGGGCATGTTCAGTCCTGGGGCCACCGTGCTCAGTCTGAGCGGTTCCCCAGGTCCCCTGGAAGCACACACGGGTCAGCCAGGGTGGGTGGAGGGCAGGGGGTGCGCGGTCAGTCTGAGGGTGGTTGCATGCTCAGAAAGTGGCCCTGAGGGCAAGGGGTGTCCGGTGCTTCCTGGAATGTCACAGACCCAAATCATACCCCACCCCCCAGTGCTCACAATGGTTTCAGGTAACCAGAGGCCTCGGGCTGGCTGAGAGTGATCATAACCTGGTATTAGAGCCTACGTCCCAAGTCAGTGATCCTTCCGGAGCCAGAACAGAGCTCTCAGCACAATTGGGGTTTGTAAGGCTGTCTCCTGCCCTCCCTGCACTGCCTTTGTGCATTTTAAGCAGACTCAGTGATGTCAGCATCACACATAAGAATCCCACGATTCTGTCCCACAGTAGGTGCGTTCAGTAGATTTTGTCAGTGTGTGAGGCAGCAGGTTGTGGGGACCTTGGTGAGTTCCTGGTCCCCTGACCCAGACGGGAACATGGAGGCCACGGCCAGCGGGGGCCTGCCCAGAGTCCCGCACGAGGGACCATGGCCTGTGTGCAGGGGCAGCTACGGAGGCTGAGGGTGGGCGGGGTAGGCACCAGAGAAGGGACAGGAAAGCTCAGGGCTGGCTGGTCTCCTTGCTCGGTGGGAGATGTGTGGCTTCCCTCCCACTGCACACCCCACTTCTCAGACGGTTGACAGGTCCCCCTCCCCGTGACCTCTGGTGCTTCAAGGGCTCTCTTGGTCTTCGAGGGGTTCCGGGTAGAACCGCTGCAGCCCACAGTGAGGAGGGGGTAGGGGCCAGATCCCTCAGGTCATCCTCTACCACTGACCTTGGAGGGACAACTTGGGTTATTTCTGGAGGTCTTCATGGTGATGGTCAGCGAGCCCCACTGCACAGGAGAAAGCAGTTTGCCCCTGGCGTCATCAGCCGTGCCCGATGAGCAGAGGGTAGATGCCCTGAGTGTGGCCTCCATGGGTGGGAATCCCCTGGGACCAGCCAGCAGCTGTGTCACCCGCTCCTGAGCAAGCGCAGTCACCCTTGGTGTGTTTCTATGTCCCCAGGCCCCGCCCTGTGGGGGGTGTCAGCGGATGTGGCAATCAGGAGGAGGCAGGGCTAAACCTTAGGGTCCAGTCTGCCCAGAGCCAGCACTCAGGTGGGTCCCCTAGTCCCCAGTTCCCCTGTCCTTTCTCCTGGCAGACCTCTGCTGGCCCTGGCTTGAGGTATGTGGGCCCAGGAGGGAAGGAGAGGGGGACCCAGCCCCAGGTGGTGCAGGAACCAGGGCCCTGTAGGGAGAAGCTGCAAGTGGAGCATGCCAGGCCAGGTGCTGAATCTGGCCTGGTCCATGGTGGAATGACCGTGTCTCTGTCTGATACAAGGGGACCCTTTCTGCCTCAGAGAGCTGGTTCGAGCAGCCGTGCAAGGTCAGACGTGGGAGAGTCTTCGCCTCCCTGTGGTTTGGGGACACTCAGCTCATTCTGATCCCAGAATGTTTTCTTGGTTGCCGGTAAGACCATTATTTCAGCTTCCCTGCACCCCACTGCCCTTGTCCACTTGACACTGACCCAGGAGCTGGAACCCAGGTACTTCTGTGCATGCAAATTGTGGCTGGGTGTGAGGAGGAGGAAGAGGGAAACTGAGTCTGTTGTCAAGGCAGTCCAGCCTGCCCCACCCCTGCAGAACTGGGGCTCATTGTGTAAATCCTGACAGCTTCAGCCCTGGGTTCTTTGCAGCCTGGTTCCCTGAGAACACCTAGCCCTGCCCTGCGGGGTGCAGTGCGGTTGCAGATTTGGGACCCCGGCTCTGCTGTGGGACTTGGAGGGGTACAACTGGGCTTTGCGTGCAAGGGCTTTGTCCAGGTAGCGGTGCCCCACTGTCTACACATACCGGCTCCCCGTGAGCGCTGGAAACTCCTCCTTGGCCTGGACGCCCCTGTGCCTGGTGAGGACGCTGGTGCTGCCCCGAGGAACTCGGTGGAGAGGCAGGAGAGGCACACTGTTTATTGGTAGCAGTAGCACCCTAGGAAATGTCCTCTGAGCAAGGGCCCCACCCTAGCCCCCACCCCAGCCTCTCCCGGCTCTGGCCTCGCGCCAGGGGCCCTGCCAAAAGCCGTGATGGATGGCAGCGGGGGGCGGGGGGTGCCAGGTGTCTGGGGGGCTCTCTGGGGTGGTCCAGGTGCGCCTCCTGCGGGCCCTGGGGCAGCAGCGTCTGCAGTGTCATGGCTCCGCTCATTAAAATGAAAAGGGACAGAGTAACGTGATTTGTAAAGTCCCATTCCTTCATGCCTTGGTGAAGACAGGCTCCCAGCAGCTGCACACCAGGGCCCCTTCCCCCACCTCCTCTTGGAGAACCCAGAGGGTAAAGGTGTCCAAGGCCAGCAGAGAGCGCAGGGAAACATGCAGACCTTGAGCTTTGCAGAGGCATTTTCAGGGGCGAATTCGCCCTTGCCCCTGGCTCTCACGGGGGAGGCAAGCCAGACGACTTCAGGGGGCCACGAAGACCCCCATGGAGCTAGTGCGGGGGAGGGAGGTCAGAGGTCAGGGCTGGGACCCGCCCCCCTCCCCAGAGGAACTGGGTGGCTGTGTTAATGTCACACTTCCGTCACTTGTCAGGAATGCGCAGAGAAGCCTCCCTCCTGATGGGGCGCCGCCCACTGTGGGTGAGCTGCAGAAGCAGGAGCCCCCCCAGCCTCCCCACCGCCCACAGCCGCTCCAGGAACTACGCTGGCCGAAGAGCAGGGAAGCGGGAGGATGCGGCCCGTGGACACGTGTGGCCTCGTGGCATTTGCTACAGGCTTGGAATTTCTGGGCTAGGGAGTCCAAACTCCAAAGGGAAGTGCGGAGGAAAGGGGACAGGAATGATTGGAAGCACAGGGGCGCTTTCCACTGCCACCTCCCAGTCAGGCTGCGGTCCGGGCTGCGCTTGATTGGAGGGACATGCCGTGGGTACCGGGAGGGAGCCCGGCCCGCGAGGTCGCCTGCGGGAGGTGAGGACCGTGCTTCTATTCCTGAAGAAGCTCGCGAGGAGCGGCCTCTTGGGCCCGGCGACGGTCGTGGCCATCCCCGGGAAAAGGGACCCCGGCTTGGCCGGCGCCCACAGGCCCCTGTGGGCTGTCCTCGGTGGCCGTGGCCGAGCGCGAGCTGTCCTCGCGCAGGGCTGGCTCTGGGCTGGCGGCGCGCCGCTGCTGCGCCTTGAGCTCGGAGTAGGAGCGCGAGAAGGTGTGGAAGATGGACGTGGCCGGGAAGGCCATGAGCAGGATGCCGCTGAGGATGCTGCTCAGCGCCACCACCTGCCCGGGCAGGCTGCGCGGCACCATGTCGCCGTAACCCACGGTGGTCATGGAAATGACGGCCCACCAGTAGCTGGCGGGCACGCTGGAGAAGTCGCGGCGCGCGCC
Source organism: Zalophus californianus (assembly GCF_009762305.2). Lineage (NCBI taxonomy): Eukaryota > Metazoa > Chordata > Mammalia > Carnivora > Otariidae > Zalophus > Zalophus californianus. Next base: position 93,952,221 of record NC_045608.1, on the reverse strand, counting down.
CAGCTCGCGCTCGGCCAGGTGCACCAGCGGGGCGAAGAGCGCCATGGCCACGCACAGGAAGAGCAGCAGCAGGCCGAGCTCGCGCGCGCAGCGGCGCACCGTCAGGCCGAGCGAGCGCAGCCCGAGAGAGTGGCGCGCCAGGCGCATCACGTAGAGCACGCGCAGCGCCCGCAGCAGCCGCAGCGCCAGCCCCGCGCGCTCCAGCAGCGCCGCGCCGCCCGCGCCCGCGCCCGCGCCCCCAGCCGCCAGCCCCACGAGCAGCGACACGTAGAAGGGCAGGATGGCCAGGATGTCGATGATGTTGAGCGGTGTCCGCAGGAAGGCGCACTTGCTCTCGGCCTGCAGCGAGCGCAGCAGGAACTCGAAGGAGAACCAGGCCACGCACACCGTCTCCAGCACGAAGAGGCTGCGGCACTTGGGGGAGCACTCGCCCTGCGGAGCAGAGGGGGCGGGTCACGCTCGGGCTGCCCTTCCCGACCCACCCCAACCCTTGCCCGTGCACGACTGCTGGGGGCCCGGTTTCCCTGCAAAAAGATCCCACCAGAGGCTAGGTTTCCTGCCCGGGAGCCAAGGAGCTCAGCTGACGGGGTCCCCAGCACAACTGGTGAAAATCATTAAAAACAACCATTAAAGCCTCTGGAAACAGGCCTAAGGGCAAACAGCAAACGGAACATATATCCAAGAAAATCTACAAAACTTCATTTAAAAAGGCGAGAGAAATACCCTCCCCACCCCCAGCCCAGCTCAGCGAGGAGACTCCACTCCAGAACACAGGCCTCCCTGCCCCCAGCTCCCCCCGGACAGTGCGGTTGAGAAAGGGGCACCTTCTTCTGCCCAGTCCCCACTCCTGCTGTGGGGTGGAGGCTCTACCTCATGCTGCTCAGAAAACCCCTAACCCTTGCCCCTGGCTCTCACGGGGGAGGCAAGCCAGACGACCTCAGCCTGCTGCTCCGCCCTCCATCCCCCCAACTCAGCTCAGAGAATGGGGAATCACCAAAGAAGTCAGGCACTGTCACCATCCCCAACTCCAGAGCCCTGGTGCAGAGGTTTTGCCTGGGGAGGGGCAGGGGGAAGCAGGCTCCTAGAACAGCTCCTCATTTCTTGCCAAATGAACTGACTTCATGTGTAACAGTACAGGGAAGTTCAACCCTAAGATGTTCTCAAGAACCCTGGAGGTTGTAGTGAAGGAAAACGGGAGGAGATTCATGGAAAGAGAGTTCATTCCAGGGTGATTATGGGCGTACCCAAGCTGTGCCTCCCTGCGGGGCAGCATCAGGGGCTAAACACCGTGTGTGTATGTGTGTGTGTATGTGCACATATGTGTATCTCTGCGTGTATGTGTGCATGTATGTATCTGGGTGCGCATGCACATAGGTATGATCTCTGTGTGTGCATATATGTGAGGAATGTATCTGTGCATGCATGTATCTGGGCACATACATGCGTGTGCATGCATGAATGTATCTGTGTATGTGTGTGCGTGTATGTGTGTGTGTGTGTGTATGCGTGTGGAGGAACAAGAATACACTACACCACAATGATCCAGCCAATCACTAAAACAGATAACAGTAGCAAGCCCTGAAAAAAGAGGGGACATCATCCAGGGTTGCTGTATTATCTAAAATGTCCAGTTTCCAATAAAAAATCCTGGAGCAGGCAAAGAAACAGTAACGTTTGATCCATACATCAGAAAAAAATCAGGCAACAGAAATGACATTTGAGAGGACCAGATATCAGAGTTTTGAAAAGCACCATTATAAATGTGTTCACAGACCAAAGGAAGATCAAAGAAATGGAAAATGTGATGGCAGGCCATTGTATCAAATGGAGATTATTGATAATGAGAGAAGTTTTAAAATGACCAAATGGACCTTCTGGAGTTGAAAAGTCAACAATAACAAATTCACTGGAGGAGCCAGCTCCACAGTGGATGTGAGCCGCCAGGAGAAGGAGCTGGTGAACTAGACGATAGACTGATCATGCCGAGAAGAGAGGAAGGGAGGCCAGCAGAGTCTGAGCAGAATGTGGGGCATGTTTGTGAAATGCAGTGCCTGAGGAAAGGCGAGAGGGAGGAGGAAAAGCATGTTCGAAGAGATAATGGCTGAAAACTCACCAAATCTGCTGACGCACAACAACCTGCACATCCCGGGAGCGCCGTGCCCTCCAAGCAGGATAAATGCAGACTGAGAGGTGCATGGTGGCGGGGAACGGTCCGAATGCCACAGGCCAGGCGTCGCTCAAGAAGTAACCCCGAGCAGAAACAGCGCAGGCCAGAATGCCCTGGGGGCACATACTCAAACCACCAGAAAAAATGTCTATCAAGAATCCTGTCTCCAGCAAAGCCATCATTCCAGCATGAAGGTGAAATACTTTCCCAGATAAACAAAATCTGAAAGAATTTGTTTCCAGTATAGCTGCCCTGCAAAAAATTCCAAAGGAAGCTCTTCAGGCTGGAAGCAGTGATCCCAGAATCTTGATGACCTTGGATTTGGCAAAACATTCTTACAGATGACACCAAAAACATGAGCAAGCAAGATAAGATAGATAAATTCAATCACGATTTAAAACTTCTGTGCTTCAAAGGACACTGTAGGGTCTGAGTTGTTTCTCTTCAAAATCCGTATGTTCAAGCCCTAACCCACAACACTTAGAAGGGGACTGTATTTGGACATAGGGTCTTTAAAGAGGTGACGAAGGGACAATGAGGTCGTGAGGGTGGCTCTAATCCAACGCGACTGGTGTCTCAGGACACAGACACACACAGAGGACACGAGGGAAAGAGCGTCGATACCCAGACAGAGGCCTCGGGAGAAACCAACCCTGAGAAAATAAATTTCTCTTTCAGGCCACGCAGTCTGTGGCCCTTTCTTGTGGGAGCTCTAGCAAACTAATACAGACACCATCTGGAAAGTAAAAGACAATCCGCAGGATGGGAGAAAATATTTTCAAATCATATATCTGATAAGGGACTTGTATCTAGAATATATAAAGAATTCCTACAACTCAACAATTAAAAACCCCATTAAAAGATGGGCAAGGAGTAGACAGTTCTCTAAAAAAGATATACAAATAGCCAAGAAACCCATGGAATGATGCTGCACGTCATTAATCATCAGGGAGATGCAAATCTAAACCACCCAGAGATAGCGTTTCCCACTCACCCCAGGATAGCTGGAGTGAAAACACAGCAAGCCTTGGGAGGTTCCTCCCACGAGGAAGTGGGACCCTCGCCTGCAGATGGTGGGCCTGAGATCTTCCGGCCACTCGGGAAGAGAGCCTGGCAGCTCCTCAGACAGCTAGACATGGTATCACCACACGACCCAGGGCCTCCACTCTCGGGTCTGTACCGAGAGAAGGGAACACATGCCCACACAAACACTTGCTCAGGAGCGCTCACTATGCATTATGCATACGAAAAAAGGTGGAAACAACCCAAGTGTCCACTAACAGATTAATGGATAAATACAATTTGGTAAATCCATACAGTGGGATCTCATCAGGCCATAAAAAGGAAGAAAGTACTGATTTGGGAAGTGAAGTGAAGGATGCCAGCCACAGGGGGCGTGCCACATGAGCCTGTTCTCACTGGAGTCCAGAACGAGGAAATGTGCAAAGACCAAGTAGATTGTGCTTGCGCAGGCCTGGGGGGTGGGCGGCAGGGCCAGCGATGGGGGGGGTGGGTGTGTGTGCGAAAGGCACAGGTCTCTCTTGGGGTGATGGAAACCTGATGGTTGCACAGCCCTGTAAATATGCTAAAAACCATTGAATTGTTCCCTCTAAATGGGCAAATTGTATGGTATGTGAATTATGTATCAGTAAAGCTATTTTAAAAGAACACGTAATGTCTAGGCACATCTGAGAGTGTGGCCGGCTGGGTGTGGAAAGTGAGTCCAAGGCCCTGCTGGGAATCCCAGTGCAGGGGCATTTGGGGACACCTGCTGATGGAACAGAAGGTAGAACGTGCAGACCTCTCCAAGTGCCCAGCTGCTGGCGGGTCCTGGTCTGGCCCCGCCTCACCTTTGACCCCGAGCTCCCACCTAGCTTGAAGCCCCTGGGGGCTGGAGAGGACTCACCAGACTCAGCGGACACCAGCGTGCTCTCACGGACCCACCTCACACTGGAGGGGAGAAGACCTGGGGGCCTTCCACTGTCCCCCTCTGGCTCATGTCCCTCTAAGCACGTGGGGACAGGACCTCATGCCTGCCCAGCTCCCGAGCCCTCTCCAGGGCAGGGCCAGCAGTGCTGAGTCTCCATCCCCCACAGACAGCAGCTCAAGGACCTGCCTGATGCTTCAGCTGGGGGACCTGTGGTCCGTTCTCACTCACCGCAAACATCTGTCATAGCATTGAACTTGGCACTCTGAGGGCGCAGCGGTGAGCGGGATCCACAGGACTTCTCCCCAAGTCCTGTCTTGCATATCCAGGCGCTGACGTATCACGGGTCTTCAGGAACCCAGGGCGAACGGAGCTCCTGCAGACCTGTCTCCGATGTGCACTGCCCGCCGGTGGCTCGTTGCTCCTGGTGATGTGTGTGTATCCAGCAGAGCTCAGCCTCTCCTTTAACGAGCTGTCAGAGCCCAGTACCTTGGCTGCCTCATTAATCATCACCCGTTTTGTGCCTGGAAATAATGGGCAGGAGCTTCTTCTTACCTCCATGTGCTTATGCATAGCTTAGGTTCAGATCCTCTGAACACAACTTGGCAGGTCTGTTCCCAAACAAAGGCAGTGGTGCCTCAGCCCAGATGAAGGGGTGTGCAGGTGACTGGTCCAGAGTCTTCAGTGGCCTGTCTTCCCAAGAGGCCTCTTCATCCCAGGGTCAGCAGTGTTTTAGCCAGTCCAGAGGCTTTCCAGGAGTCACCTGGCCCGTCCTGGCTTGGGAGTGGACAGCTAGCTCATCACAAGTCCTGATGGTGTGACTGAAATTCCAGTGGCATCTCTGCGGCCCTTGATTCACAGACAGGTAGGGGCTGCAGCCTGACCAGAGGGGCCCAGACTCTGTGGACAGGTCTGCGGCATGGCCTGGGGTCCCAAGCATGTCCAGTCTATGGCTCTGTGTTGACCCCTGCACCTCTGTCCCTTGTCCCAGAGCTGGCTCTGGGTCTCCTAAGGATTAGGAGTTCCTGTGTGTGGAGCGTTCTGGGGCTCCTGCTTCACCCGTGCCCTTGGGGTGCCCTGGCCTCCCCACCAGCTCCCACCTGCCATCCTCGGCCCTCCAGATCCAGGTTCCCTGTGGAACACTGGCGAGGTGGGGACATCACCCACTCGGCTCTTCGCGGGCTGGGGCGCTGGCTACTCTCCCTCCCTTGAGGAGGGTACTGTGAGGGCAGGCTGACTCTGCTCACCCTGGGGCACCTGGTGAGTCACAGACTCTAGCGGGAGGGCACCTGAGGGGCGAGGCCTGGCAGGAGGACAGTCCACGGCCAGGGAGAACAGCAATTAGGGGCAGAGGCCCAGGGAGGACGTCTGCCACTCACCCTTCTGGAAGGTTCCTTGGGACCAGGGCCAGCTCTCACTGCTTTCCTTAGGCCTTGTATCCTAGGAGCCCTGAGGTGCAGAACTCAGCACGTTCTCAGCTTCTGGGCTGAGTGCGGCCCCAGTCTGCTTGCCCTGTGTGATCTGTCAGGTATCCCCAGGGCAGCATCCATGCCACCTGGAGCTCACAGCCCTGGGGCTCGTCGCTTCAGGAGCCACCCCGCCCCCAGGTTGTCCAGGCCTGGGGTAGGGCTTCCGTCCCAGCTCTCTGTTATGGGCATCCCCTCCTGGACCTTAAGGGGCTGGCGAGCCTGAGGGACTTACTGCCCCTTCACCCCTGCGGGTGGGGTCCGACCTCATCACACCCCCGTATCGAATCTGGTTTAAGCTAAGTCAGGCTCAGGGAGGTTTCAGGACTCCCCCAGCCTCGTGCCTGACACCCTGTGGACTCCTGAGCACCTGGGCACCCGTGCTGGACAGAGAGCCTTGAGACCTGCCTCTGCATTAGGTGTAACAAGCGGGCAAATGGGATTCAGGTAGAAAACCCCAACTGACAAGTTTTCAATAAAGAGACGGCTGGGACCCAGGGGGCCGACGTTGGGAGATGCCCGGCAAGAGGATGGTCAGGGCTGGGGAGAGGAGGAGGATGAGGGCCGGCACAGCGCCAGGTCTGGGAGGTGGAGGCATCACGGCCTGGCCTCCCTTGCCCGCTCCAGAGTCTGGTGACCGCAGCATATGGGGTGTCACACAGGCCCAGCAACACCTCACATGACACCCTGTTTTCAGGCTGACCGTGGCCCAGCTCCCATCATCTTGGCCAAGGGCAGCTGAGTCCCCATCTGGGCAGGCTTGACCACTGTGTCCAGAAGGAGAAGAGATGGAGACCCTGGGCCCCTCTGGGGATGGCTGTCCCCCCAACCCCGTGCATGAGCAGTGACCCCAGTATGCTCACCTGGAGCCAGGCTGACCCTGGATGTTCAAGATGAGACGAGCTTGTTGGAGCCCACCAGAGCCCTGCCCCCAGCCGCCCTCTCCTTAAGGACCAGCCACGGAGGTTAATTGGAAGGAGCTATTTCTGGAACTTTCAACCCAGAAAACAGACCCCGATTTTTCATAATCTGACACATCTGGCCTGTTTGGTCAAAATTGGGACAGAAACAGTTCTACGCTCAGCCTGGCTCACCCAGTTTTGAAGGGCCTCCCTCTTCTATTCACTCATTGTCTGGTGTTGGCTGGTATTGTTGCGCTCATTGGAGGCTCGCGTGAACCAGCCCACAAGCTGCAGGTGCCCCGTATGGGTATAAGTGGGTTGTCCGTGCGCGGGCCTCGCTGAGTGGCTCAGGGATGCAAGCTGCAGCTGCCCCAGCCGGCACCAGTGGGGCTGGAGTCCCCGGACCCTGCTCTTCCTAAGCCCATGCCTTTTAAACTCCGCCTCTTTGCTCAGGGCTGCAAAGCACCATCTGTCTCCTGGTCGTGGTCACTGTGGGCTCCTGTTTGGGGACTGGCCTTCGGGGATGGGAGGGGGTGTCCAGCCAACAGCTTCTGCATGTCTCCTCTCAGGGGCAAGGAAAGAGGGCTCTGGTCCCGGCGGAGGACATAGGGACTCTGGTACAGACACTTGTGGAGGGACAAAAAGTGGACCCCAGCTCTGAGATGGGTCTGGGCAGCGCCCGTGCTGGTAGGGCCCCAGTGGGGGGTGAGGGCCCTTTCACCGCCAGCCCCCACATTCCCCATGTGTTCCTGTGAGGGTAAAGGGAGGGTGCTTTTGTCAGCAGCTGCGAGGGGGAAACATTGTGCCCGAGCGCCACTAAAATGCACAAATCCCCCAGAGCCCAGGCCTGGGGCTCCAGAACCTCTTCAGGAACCACAAGCACTTCTCAACTCTGTGAAGGAAATACTAAGTAATAATAAAGGGAATCCTGGGAGCTGGAGCCCCGGCCCCGCCCTGTCTTGGGCCCCGCAGCTCCAGATGCAAGTACTGAATATAAGGAAAGCCTCCATGGGTTCCCTCCGGCTCCACACGCTGGACGGTGCCGTGGGGCTGGGGGACACCAAGAGGGACAGTGGTCAGGGGTACAAGGGTCAAGCTGTGGTGCATCGGGAAGGAGGGTCCCCTGCAGGTGGGCAGAGGTCCTGGGACACAGGCGTTAAAGGGGAGGATGTCTGGGCGCCGTGGAGCACAGCCTTGGATGGCTCCTGTGGATGGAGGTCAGCTGTGTAGGTGAGACTGGAGGCAGGAGGCCGGGTAGGGAGGCGAGGGCGCAGTCCTGAAGCAGTGGAAGAGAAGGGCAAGCGTGGGAAGGCTGGGGTTTGGAGATGGAAGCATTAGGGTGGGGCAGCGCACAGGGGACGTTCCCGCACACATGGCCAGGAAGCTGCAGGTTGAGGCTGCACTCAGCAGGGCCAAGGCTGGGGCAGGCCTCAGGTGCCAGGACTGGCCCCGGGTGAGAACTTGGACAGCTGCAGCAGGTAGCATTCAGGCTGAGCAGGGAGCTGAGGGCCGGCAGAGCAAACTGCAGAGGAGACCTGGCCTCGAGGCCCAGAGCAACGTGAGGCCAGGGCCAGAGGTCATGGCCGAGGGCTGGTAGAAGCCCTGGACCCACCACCAGGAAGCCTGGGGGGCATTAGGTAGGGACGGGGGGGTGCTGGGGAAGGTTCCAGCAAAGGCTCTCCTAAGCTGGTGAGGCCCAGCTGGAAGGGGGTCCACTGAAGTGGGGATGGGCCCAGGGAAGGGAAGAGCGAGCCCCGGGACAGCAGGTTGGAAGGCACAGCTGTGGGGCTGGAGTGGATGGGGAGGGGGAGCCGAGTCAGCACACGGCCTGCAAACAGCAGAGGCTGAAGTGAAGCGATAGGTTCTGACAGGATGGAAGGGCCCCGGCTCCCTGAGCTCTGAAGAGCCTTCTTTTCCCACCTTCCAGGAGCACAGACACTGCCCTCATTGCGATCTCTCCTCCAGAGAGCTATGGTACCCTCGCTGGGCTCCTCCCCGGGCCTCCCACAAGGTCCCAGGGACAAACCTCCCTTCTTGGGGAAAGGCCACAAGACACGTGTGCCCTTCCACAGTGACCGCCCGGGGCCTGGGTGTTGACTTCAGGTGGGCAGGGAAGGAAGTTACCCCAGCAGGTGCCTGAGCTGTTGGGCTGTGGGTCCGTCCTCTCTGTTTTGTTCCTGGAAGAGGAACCAGGCATCCTTCAATTACTTGTGGCTCAAGAACCAAAGACCAGCTGCTCGAAGGAAGCAGGCTCCGCTAACGTGTTACATCTGAGCTAATTGCAGACACGCATGTGAGGACATGGGGTGCCCCGTGTATCCACCACTGCTAAGCCGAATACCGGATTTGGAACATGCCTTTAAACCTCATGTAAATGTTATCGTCACTACTACCAAAAACAAAAACAAAAACAAGAAACAACCAAGCAAACCTGCTAGGAATATTCTGCACATACATGTGTTAGAGCTTGTCTAGGACTTTCCCGGGAATGGAATTACTGGTTTGTCAGACAGGAACATTTTCATGTTGATCAGGAATTGCTGAGCCGTTCCCCTAAGTAGCTCTACAAATTTAACCCCCTCTCCACCAGGCCAAGGATCTGGAGGCCCTGAGTGGTTCCAGGCAGAGCCCGGGTCACTGGGCAGAGTATAAATGTGTACACATTCTCACAAGTATATTTTAAAAGCCTTCAAGTGTGTGTACACTCGACCTGGAAATTCCAGTCTGGGGAATGGGTTCTCAAGAAATATGGACACAGGCCCACAGACTACAGAGGGAGAATGTGCACTCTTACTGCACCGGTGTCCAGCCCTGTGACCACCACCACCACGGTCCCCACATCTCTGTGCACCTCCTTATAAGCCAGATGGTCCCCACCCCAACCCCAGCACCCACTGGCCTCTTTTGTCTCTTCCAGAACATCTCACAGATGGAATGATACTGCGTCTGGCTCTTAGTATAATCTGAGACTCCCTCATGTTGTTTCCGGTATCAGTGGTTTGTCCTTCATCTCTGATTAGCGCACTGCATGGATCTGTTTGTGGACATTGTGTGGTTTCCAGTCTGGGGCTGTTTCAAATGAGCCATATGCACTTTCATGTGCAGATCTACGAACAGACATACGCTTTCATTTCTCTGGGGAAAGACCTAGAGTGGATTGCTGGATAGTATGTGCATGCACTCACTCATTTGTTTTACAAGCTTTTTCATGGCTTTTTGGGCATTTAAAAAATATATACACTTTTCTTTCTTTCCAATCATATGCCTGTTATTTCTTTTTCCTACTTCGTTGCACTGGCTAGGACTTCTAGTTCAAGACTCATAGGCGTTGTTCCCAATCTTGGGGGGAGCATTCAGTCTTTCATCTTTCATTATTACATATGTCATCAGCTGTAAGTCTTTAAAATAGATGTTCTCTATCGGGTTCAGGAAATTCCCTTCTATTTCTAGACTGTTGAAAGTTTTTATTTTAATCATGAATGGATGTTTAGTTTTGTCAAGTGCTTTTTCTACATCTATTGAGATGACCAGATGGCTTTTCTTCTTCAGTGTCTGTGGTTTTTTTTAAGAGTTTGTTTATTTGAGAGAGAGAGAGAGCACAAACAGGGGGGAGTGGCAGAGGGAGGGGGAGAAGCAGACTGCCCACTGAGCAGGGAGCCTGACTCGGGGCTCAATCCAAGGACCCTGAGATCATGACCTGAGCTGAAGGCAGATGCTTTACCAACTGAGCCACCCAGGCACCCCTGTTCTTCAGTGTGTTAATATTATAAATTATGCTGATCAGTTTTCAAATGTTGAGCCAGGATTGCTTTCCTGGGAAAGCTCATCCTGGTCATGATGTGTTATCCTTTTTATATACTACAGTACTTGATTAGGAATATTTGTTGAGGAGTTTTGCCTCTATGTTCATGAGATGTTGGCTTGGGTTTTTTCTTTTCTTGTAATGTCTTTGTCTGGCTTGGTACCAGGACAGTATTGGTCTCATAGAGCAAGTTGGGAAGTGCTCCCTTCCTCTTGTAGTTTCTGGAAAATATTATGCAGAATTGATATTATATTTTCCTTAAATTTTTGGTAGAATTCACCAGTGTAACCACCTGAGGCTGGAGTTTTCTTTTTGAAAGGTTTTAAACTATGCATTAAATTTCTGTAGTTAGCATAGGATTATTCAGGTTATCCACATTTTTTTTTTCCTTTTGAGAGAGGGGTGATGAGTCGAGGGAGAGGGAGAGGAAGAATCTCAAGCAGACTCCTCGTTGAGTGTGTAGCCGGACATAGGGCTCCATCTGACAACCCTGAGATCATGACCTCAGGAGAAATCAAGAGTTGGAGGCTCAACTGACTGAGCCACCCAGGCATCCGTGGATTATTCACATCTTCTTGAGTGAGTTTTGTTGATTGAACATGTTTTTAATTTAAATTTTTGTTTTAGAAAACCAAGACATGCATATAATTAAAAAAAAACCAAACTCGACTAGGGGCACCTTGGTGGCTCAGTCGGTTAAGCGTCTGCCTTCGGCTCAGGTCATGGTCCCAGGGTCCTGGGATTGAGCCCCGCATCGGGCTCCCTGCTCAGTGGGGAGCCTGCTTCTCCCTCTGCCTCTGCCCCTCCCCCTGCTTGTGCTCTCTCTGTCAAATAAAATCTTAAAAAAACCCCACAAACTCAATTAATACTAAAAGGCTTATAGGAAAAAAAGAATACTCTCACCCCAACTCTTATCTCCCAGAAGCAATAATTTTCAATTTTAATTGGTTATTCTGACAGATATTTCTGTACTTGTAAATGATATGCTTCTCTGGCTATTTACAGGTATATTAAATTCATACATTTCTGCTGACTTTGTGTGTTGAGGATTTGGTTTTCTTATACCTACCCTCACCTCACCTCACCATCTTCACATCCATGACCCCTTTCCTCCAAAAATAGTCCTGCCACATTTTGGGGTAAAATCAGTAATTATTAAGGTTCACTCCTGGCCTGGGTGGTGGTCTACAATTACATTTTTTCCCCTTCATAAAATGTCTTGTTTTTCCTGAGGTTTTATGGCCTTATTCTAAAATTGCTTCATTGCTTGCTATTATGAATCATGGTGTATTTTTTCTAAATGCTCAAACACATCAAACTGTGGATGGTTTCTGTTTCCTTTCTGAGGCCTGCCTGCCCTGCGGGGACGTCCACCCTGCTGCTGGGAGCTGCGGTCTGGAGTTTCTCTGCTGCTGTTTTGAACACTGTCTCCCCGCCACCGTCTGGCTTATTCCGTTATTCTGTCGAGGTGTGTCCTTCAGTAGTTTCTTAAGAAAAGCTGTGTGGGAGGCACATTTTTGAGCCTCTGCATGTCTGGACGGTCTTCGTTCTGCCCCCTTGATTGCGGTGACAGCTTGATACAGAATGACAGGTGTGAAATAATTCCCATACAGAATTTTCATCGTGTTCCCCATTATGTCCAAGCTTTCCATGTAACTCCTGAAGTTTAACGTTCACACGGAAAAGTGCATAAATCCCGTCAGTGCATTTGCAGACGGAGCAGACCCCACATGACCAGCGCAGAGACGGAGCCAGAGCCACACCGTGGGGCCCCGGCTGTCCTGAGGTCCAGTGCTGCTGGGCCCATCCACCCTGCGCCCGCGGCCTGGTCCCCTCCCTCCTCCGTGGCGCTCTGGGCGCTGGTTCCTACACCGGGGGCTCCGGAGAGGCGCACGTCGGGCACACTTCCATCCCTGGCCTTGCTCTTGTTTGAGAGCATCAATCAGTGGCGTCAGCCCTGCCAAGGAACCCTGTGGATTCCATCTCGCTACACGCCCTAACGCTCGAACAAACTAACATGTACGGAGGTGGAGTGAAGGCCAGAGGAGTGGATTTATCTGTGCAAGCCACACAGCAAGGGCCCCATGTCGCCCGCAGCCTGCATGCCATCACCCTGGCATGGAGTAGGGGTCTCGTCAAAGACTTTTCCTTGTGTTTACCTAGTGCGTCATTAAATTCATAAGATGGTCACGTCCCTTGGCTGTCTGTGTTTTCTGGACACTGGTGCCCGTCTCGCCTCTCACGGACCTTGTGCGGCGTGTCCTCCCTCGGGGCGATAGCCAAGTCGCGAGTTCTGCCTCTGTTCGCAGACCAGGTACCGTGAGCGATACATCCTGTTAGAAGGGCTAACCCTTATTAACTTATTTACTCATTCGTGAATGACTCTGTGTGCTGATTTTATCTTTAGTCTCCCATAAGTGCCTAAAAGAAAATGTTTATTAGGTCATTTCACTATGAATTTATAATAATTTGGCTTTGAACTGAATTGAGATTTATTCTTTCCAATTATCTATGGAAAAAGGCTCTTGTACTGTAAATAGGAAAGGAGGAGAATATTAAATCTACTTAAAAATAGTCATTTACATAGAAATAATGAATGTACTCATTTCAAATTATCTGCACTGAAGCAGGGTGTCCATTCACTCTCTTGCTAACACTCCATTAACTAGTTTTGTGCCGTCTTATGTAAAGGAACGGATGCAACTTCATTATAAAGTATTCCATGCTCTGCCTGACCCTCCTGAGAATTAGCCTGGTCTTCCAACAGCCCCATTCCAACGTCTGTGGGCTTCTCTTGTGAGCAGCGTCCTGGACCGAATGCCACGACGGGTGTCCACACAGATGAGAAGGAAGCCGGAATGGCAGCATCCCACCGGTGGATGGCGAAGGGACAGTGACAGCAGTGTACACATGCATACCACACGATACGCATTCATGCACTCAACCAGCTTTGCTGGGTGTGTGTACGGGGCCAGAAACTGTGTGGGTCCCAGCTGGTCCTCGCGGGATGGGACTGGAGGGAGCCACACACGCAGAACAAGGTAATTGCAGGCGGCAATGCTTCCCATGAACAAGCGAAGAGGGTGCCCGTCTCAAGAGAAAACAGTTCCAAATCATGAGTCTGAGTTGGGTTTGAGAGGCACGCACAACAGTATGTTTTCAGCCTCCGACCTTCATTTGGCTCGTTAATTTCAGTGGTTGTCCCTAAGGGGTCGTCTTGGCTTGTGTGCTTCTTGCTAGAGCGGAGATTTTCCACATTAAGTCGTGCTCAGGCCTGGGTGCACTTAAAGCTTCTCACGACTCTACCCTGGCTTCAGCCCTGATGCTGTTGGGGGCCACGAGCTCCCAGCCACCAACTCCACCTCCGTCGGAGGGTATTTACGCTGTTGAATTTTTACCACTGTTACAAACAGCACTTCAGAGAACACCCTAATCATGCCATACCAGGGATGTCTTGGGGTGCATTCCCAGAGGTCCTTAAGTTAAAGGGTTCGCACATTTAACATCCGCAGGGACATTTTCAGTTTGACCTCTGTTTTCAGACTCCCTTCAACAACACAGGGAGGGGGGCACGCCCAAGCACCCTTGCACATACACGGGGGGAGGCCAATTATTCAGTCTTTGCTGGTGGGACTGGTGAAATTGTTCAAATGTGCTTCTCTCTGACCATAAAGCAAACATCTTTTCCTGTGTTTTGACCTTTGCTTATCTCCTTTTAATTCCTGTTTTACATTCTTAGCCCTCCTTTGTACTGAGGTGCTATGATTTTCTTATTAATTCATTGGGATTTCCTGTATATTAAGGATATTAGCCCTTTATCATATATGTTGCAGTTTTATTCTTACATTTCAGTTTCACTGTTTAAATTTGGGTGGGAAGAGGCTTCTATTAGTTTTTAATTTTAATTTTTTCAGACATTTCCTTTCCTTGATGGTTTCTGGCTTTCCTACCAAACCTAGAGAGATTTGTTCATGAGACCGGCCATGAATTCTGCCTTAGCCCCCAGGACGGGCACAAGGGTCTGTGCAGTGTCTCCTGCCACCCTAAGAAAAGTCCAGGGTAGCTTCATAAAGGAAGAGCCGGCAGAGGTCTGTAGCGACCACTGGCAAAACCCAAATGCAGGCGAGCCCTGCTTATGCCTCGTGCACAGACCCAGCCACATGCAGAACCACCTGCCAGAAAGTGGCAGAATAATCCACCAGGGTTTGGCATAGTTTGGTACACAGGAGAAGATAATTGATACAGCACCGCACATCTCTTGTATTCTTCTTTTCTTATTCTCCAGAATTCACGGGCTAGTATTCGGTTTATAAGATTATTTTGTTAGGTTCTAAAACTCCCATTGGTATTTTATCACGAGTGTAATAAATTTACATATTAATTTGGGGAGTAATTTTCTCATTCAAGAACATGATGTGTCTGTCCCTCCTTATTTAGCCATTTTTATGTCATTCAGTAGAGTTACATTGTTTTTTTTTTCTTTTATAGACATCGAACCTTTCTTGCTAAGATTATTCCTAGACATTTTATGTTTTTGTCATTACAGTGACCAGAACAGATTTTCCATTTGCTATTACTGATAATATATAGGAAAGTGACTGACTAATTTTTGCGTATGTATTTTGAAGCTAGCTCCCTTAACAAACTCATTTATTTATAATAAATTTTCAGCTAATTCTCTTGGGTTTTCATTTGATCTGCAAATAATGCAGCAAATTAGATAATCGGTATAGAACACATACAAAAGTCTCCCACTTGGTGACTGGGGAGGGCTGCACAGCCCGGTGGACCCACACACATCTCTGGCGTGTGCAGCCTGAATGGAGCTGGATGCAGAGGGTCTGCTACTCCCCTCCGTCAGACTGTTCCCGAAATGCGCATGATCTCAGGGCAGCACCTCTGCTTCAACGGGGCTGTTTACACATCTACGTCCATCGTCTTATCACTTAGAATTTTATCTGTCAAAAGGACATTTATGTTTATTTTACCATTCATATTTTATATTTTTTTAAATGAAGAACTTGTGTATGCCAATTTTACTAAAAGCTTATTAGAACTAAATGCTAAATTTTGAGACATGCTTCTGTGGTTTTTCTTCTGTCATCTGCGAACAAGATGCAGTACACGGACAGAATCCCCACTCCTCAGCCTGGCGACGGAGAGAAGGGTTCAGGTTTTGGGGAACCAGGGGTGGGCAGCACCCACAGGTGATCTCAGGGAACTGGCAAAGCCAGAAGTCAAACCGATCTGCACGCAGACGATGGACCACGAGAGGTCAGAAGCATGCAGCCTGGGCCTCGCCCCTACGATGTGCCATGTCCTGCAGCCTCGGAGCCCCTGGGGGCCTGTGACCCGGAACACGATCTGTGACCGATTCTGTGTGGGTCTGGGCCACGGCTGTGTGGTTCACCTGCCGCATGCACAGTCTGCCTCTTTCCTGGCTAGACCCCCCTTCCAGACTCCAAGGCTGGTCCCGGGGCAAGGGTGCGGGCACCTCTGCTTCCAGTACCCACCTGTATTTACAGGGATCACTCATAGCCTTCTAGTCGAAAGCTAGGACTCGACAGCACCCAGGAGGGTCCACCGTGTGCTGTGCTCACTGCGGCTACAAAAACACCTCTTCACCGGGGGCTCCTGGTCGTGAGGGGGGCACAGCCAGATGCCACACTTCAGGCAGGACCCAATGCCCGTGGTAATAAAATAGGTGCAGAGAAAGACACTGCAGATGACGGGGACAGTGTGGGAAGGCTTGTGCAAAGGGGGCCGTGTAGGGCTGGAGGGGAGAGCAGCAGAAACCCCATGGAGAGGACACCTCGGGCACAGGAGGCAATGGGAGCAAAGGAAGGAAGGGCAAGGGAGTAGGAGGGAGGCTCAGTGGGGGGCTGACCAGGGCCAGCAGGGGAGGATGCAGCGGGCGGGGGAGGACGCAGCGGGCAGGGGAGGTTGCAGGGCAGGGGAGGACGCAGCGGGCAGGGGAGGTTGCAGCGGACAGGGGAGGACACAGCGGGCAGGGGAGGACGCAGCGGGCAGGGGAGGATGCAGGGCAGGGGAGGACGCAGCGGGCAGGGGAGGTTGCAGCGGGCAGGGGAGGATGCAGGGCAGGGGAGGATGCAGCGGGCAGGGGAGGTTGCAGCGGGCAGGGGAGGACACAGCGGGCAGGGGAGGACGCAGCGGGCAGGGGGAGGACGCAGCGGGCAGGGGGAGGTTGCAGCGGGCAGGGGAGGACGCAGCGGGCAGGGGAGTATGCAGGGCAGGGGAGGACGCAGCGGGCAGGGGTGGTTGCAGCGGGCAGGGGGAGGTTGCAGTGGGCAGGGGGAGGTTGCAGCGGGCAGGGGGAGGTTGCAGGGCAGGGGAGGACGCAGGGCAGGGGAGGACGCAGCGGGCAGGGGAGGTTGCAGGGCAGGGGAGGACGCAGCGGGCAGGGGAGGACACAGCGGGCAGGGGAGGTTGCAGCGGGCAGGGGAGGACGCAGCGGGCAGGGGGAGGTTGCAGCGGGCAGGGGGAGGTTGCAGCGGGCAGGGGAGGACGCAGCGGGCAGGGGAGGTTGCAGCGGGCAGGGGAGGTTGCAGCGGGCAGGGGCGGCCCCGGCTGGGACTCTCACGCCGTGGAGGCTGGCAGCGGGTCCCCTCCTGTGGAGTGTCGGTGAGCGCTCTGGGCAACCAGCTGAAAGGCACACAGATGAAGAGCAAAAGGCAACAGCCCAGTGAATGGGGACAAAGAAGGGAAGCAGCAAGTAAAGATGTGAGAAGATGTTAGCCTCCTACTGAGTTTCAAAAGCCAGGAGATGGCTTTCTTTAAGAGTCAGGCAAACTGTTATAAGGACACGGCCGGCAATGTGCTCACGTGGATGGCATGGCCTCCTCTGGGCATCAGGAGGGGGCCCGGTGACGCCGTAGCGTGCTGGGTGGGCATACCCCAGGAAATAGTCCGTGAGCAAGAGTGTTCATCCCGGTGTGGCTCACTGCAGCAAGAACGGCAAACAAAGTGCGAGGAGGGAGTACCTCAAGTTAGAAAACAGCACGTCTGTGTTTGGAGACGGCACGATGCTTTACGATGGCCTGGAGAGGCAGGAAGGAGCAAGGCAGGACAGCGTCTCCTGCTCTCCGTAAAGAGCAGGCGTCATGCTCATGGTTGGGAGGACTCTTCTGAAGACGGGCATGTTCTCCAGGCCGGGCGGGGGCAGAGGGGCGGGGGCTCGGGGACCTTAGGGCTGCTGTGACACCTGTCGGGAGGCAGGTGGGGGAGCATCGGGCAGACCCCATCCCTGGACAGGACCTGAGGCTTGGTGGCTGCGTTCCCCCAGCTCTGCAGTCCTCAGGGAAGCACCCGGCTTACTCCTCCAGTTGGACATGTCCAGGCCAGCTCAGAGAGCCACACCTCTCCCACCCCTGTGTCTTCCCTGGAAATCCTGCAGAGCCCAGCCGGTGTGGGTCAGCCCAGGACCCTCCAATGTGTGGATTTCACACTGTATTTCCTGCCCATGTCCTAACTCCCAACCCTTATCAGATTATTCACACATGCCGGTAAATTAATACTTTTGGTAACATAAACAGCACAAGCTCATTTGGGAATAGCCGGTTTGTTGAGTTAGAGTAGTTAATGTCTTATTATGAAAAACATCCCTTCATGTCAGACTTAATATTTCAGACTTAAGTGGTACCTAGAATCTGAATTCTCAGGTCTCTTCCCCCAGTCAGGGTGGTGCCTGATGAATCTGTGCTTGGATGAATTTAAGTCCCTTAAAAATACTGCTCGTAAGTCAAAATAGTTCAGTCCTATCAGGGAAATGCTGGAGAGGCAATGGGACTACACACACCTGGAGAGATCTGTTTCCACTTATTTCTAATGAGCACTATTCTCACAGCCACTTGCATGCTGGTGGGGGTGGGGAAAAGAAAGGACAGACAGACCCCTTCCATATGTGCTCACAGTAAAGCGGAGAATGAAGCCCACCTTCTCCCTCCCAGGCGGAGCCTTCTCGGGTCGCTGTGCATGTGTGTGGGGGGTGGCCACTCGTCTGCAGGCTGGAGGGGGTCCTGCTTGAACCGCATCCCGGGCTGCCAGCGGTCCCCCAGGCCCCCCCAGGGGCAAGGAGGGAGGGTGAGGGTGCTTCTCCTGCCCAGCGCTTCCCTGGCCACCGTGCGGTCTCAACCCCACTGAGCACTCCACAGGGAGGCGGAGGCGGGGGCCACATCCTGCGTCACACAGTCCCTGGTGATTGCCACACGAGGTTGGATCTGACTCTAACTTTGGATTGGTGCCCCCTGCCACACTGCAGACTGTTTACATAAACCAGCTTTCGGAGAAGAACACCCGTGGCCTCTGTCCTCAGCCCTCCTGACCGCCTCCCCCCGCCTGGCGTGTCCTGCGCGAGTATCAGCATCCTCCTCGTGCACAAAAAGGCAAAAAGAGCTGCCATTTATTTAATTGTGTGTGCAAAGCACCATCCAAAGTATTACGTGAATTATTCAGTTTATTCTCAACAGCTTTGAAGCATCTGCATTTACGAGACGAGGTAGCAGGGCTCGAAAAGCAGACAGGAGTGTTTCAAGGCCTTTTAGTTGTCCTACAGGAGCTAGGCACTGGGCCCTGCTCCATGTGCAGTGTGAGAACTTAACAAATACCCAGTTTTGTCCCTTCAATGCCCCTGGATAGAGGATGGCAAAAAGAACCTTGGGACCGGGTCTCAGTTCTGCACCAGAGGGCTTGGAAGTCACCCCTCCATCCTAACAAAAGCTGAGCAGACTGAAAAATCAGCAGCTCTTCTCGAATCTGTGAGAGGGGATGATGCAGCCAACTGCACCCCAAGATCGGAGAGACCTCGGATGCAGGAGCCCCGCCTACAGGAGCCCGCACTCCAAACTGCCCCGGGAACCAGCACCGGGGCAGGAGAACCCAAACTGTGATTGATAAACTGCTGGATGCTTGGTTTGGACAAGTCTGAGAGTTAAAGCTCCAGAGGGTCCAGCCATACAGTGGCCCCAACATATGCTCAGATTTACCTCTGGGAGCTTGACCATGACCTCACAGAAGCTGTGCATATGGCAAAAAGCAGAGGATAGGATGCTTCAAGTTATGTGTCTTCAGGGAAAGGCAAATTTACTTTTTAAAAAAGATTTATTTATTTGAGAGAGAGCGAGTGAGCGTGCATGTGGGCTGGGGGGAAGGGGCAGAGGCAGAGAGAATCCCAAGCAGACTCCCTGCTGAGCATGGAGCCCAACCTGTGGCTCAATCCCACGACCTTGAGTGGAAACCAGGAGTCGGACGCTCAACCGACTGTGCCAACCCGGTGCCCCTTCAGGGAAATGCAAGTTAAAGCAACGAGATCCCACTACACACCTACTAGAATGACCAAAATCCAAAATACCGACAACACCTAATTCTGGAGGAGATGCGAAACAAGAGAAACTGTTATCTATGGCAGTGAGAATGCAAAATGGGGCAGCCACTTTGAAGACAGTTTGTAGTTTTTTACAAAACCAAATGTACTCTTATCATTCGATCTCACAATCATGCTCCTAATTATTTATCCAAATGAACTAAAAACTTACGTCTGCACAAAAGCCTGCACACCATAATTACAGCAGCTTTATTCATAATCGCCAAAACTTGGAAGCAACCACAGTGTCCTTCAGTAGGTGATGGATAAACTGTGGTCCATCCAGACAATGGAACAGTATTCGGCAGTAAAAAGGAACATGTCATCGAGCCAAGAGAAGATACAGGAACCTTGAGTGCACATCGCCAGGTAGGAGGAGCCAGTCTGAAAAGGCTATGTCCTGTGTGACCCCAAGCACACGGCGTTCTGGGAAAGGCAGAACCATGGAGACAGTGCAGACCCGTGGTGGCTGGGAGCTGGGGGATGGATGGATACGTGGACCACATGGTTTTTTGGGCAGTGAAACCACTCTGTAAGGTGCCATCATGGTAGACACGTCATTGTACATTTGTCCAAACCCACAGAACGTACACCACCAAGAGCGAGCCCTAATGTCAGTTGTGGACTCTGGTTGATGATGACGAGTCCACGTAGGTTCATCAACAGTGACAAATGCACCACTCTGATGATGGCTGTGCGTGTCAGGGCAGGGGTCTACGGGAAATCTCTGGACTTTCAATTTTTCTGTGAACCTGAAATGGCTCTAAAAACTGATCTTAAAAAAAGAATCTTGTAGCCTCTATGCTAGGCATTTTGAGTACAAGTCTTTTTTTTTTTTTCAGACTGAAGCACAAAATACACCCTCCCCCATTTTTTTTCCTGCCAAATTTGTGCAGAAATGGAAGGGGGAAAGTCCTGAGCTTTATGTTTATCCCTTGGCGCTCCTGGCTGTTTCCAGAGCCTATAAGGGCCTCACCAAAGGGTCTCTCCGATGTGGGGCCTTGGACCGCAGCTCCAGGCGGGGTGGTGGAGCCTGGGGCCTGGATGGGGAGAGAGGACCAGCCACGTCCTTGAGGAACCCGTCGGGGTGAGTGCATTCCCGGAGCACCTGTCCCGCACAGGTGCTCACCTGGCCATTCTGAGCAGCCCCGGAGGAATGACCACCTTCATCTTACAGAAGAGGAAGGTGAACAAGAATGACAGCCTGATCCAAGCAGGCTTGTCTGACTCCCCGATGAGGCTTGACTCGCTGCACAAAATTTGCCACTGGATTTTGCTGATCTTTGCAAACAGGAAAATAAACCAACCAAACCCATTCTCTTTCCTCCAGGGGCACTGCCTGTGCCGTTCTCTGCCCCGCATGCCTGTAGCCCTGGGGAAGCCCGCAGCAGTCTGTGAGGTCTGGCTGCTGACCCCTCTGTCTCTCCTTCCTCCTTCTGGCAAAGAGCAAGCAAAGCTTCACCTGGCCCTGTGGCCGCCTGGTCAGGACAGTAATCCCAGCCCTGCAGCAGCGCGTGCTCACAGCACGCAGGACCCAGGCTGCTCACTGTGCAGCCATGTTTCCACATGGAGGCCCACCTGTCCCCTGCGGGGCGGTGGAGGCTGTGTGCTGAGCGTGCACAGCTGCCTGCAGCCCCCGTTGACCACCCTGGATGCTGAGTGGCTCTGTTGCAGTGACCCTCACCAACGCTGCTTTCTTCTGCCATCGTGGTTGGGAGAAGCTCCTCCAAGAGCTCAAGAGGAAAATCCAAGTCTCCGTGCTCAGGCCAGGGGGACCCCACTACCTGCTGGCTTTGTCTGTGAGGACCGCTGTAACAACCGCAGAGTGGGGGCTCAAACAACAGACATTTATTCCTCATAGTTCTGGAGGCCTGACGTCCAAGATGAAGGGCCAGCAGATTCCGTGTGTTGCGAGGATCTGCCTCCTGGTTCACAGACAGCGTCTTTTCCCTGAGTCCTCTCAGCAAAGGGGGTGAGGGGACCCTCTGGGTCTCTTTTATAAGGACACTAATCCCATCACAGGAGTGCCACCCTTGTGACCTCATCACCTCCCAAGGCCTGACCTCCTAAAACATCACCTTGGCTTCAACATGTGAATTTGGGGGGACAACCCCAAAACTTGTCCTTCTCCCATGCAGAATACATCCATTCCAAGAGCCCCAAAGTCTCACACATTCTAGCCTCAGCTCTAACGTCCAAGGCCAAAGTCTCGCTGCATCTTGACAAAGGAGATGTGGGTGATACTCCAGGTGTGATCCATCAGAGGCAAAGTCCCCGCTGCTGTGAGCCTGCGAGCCAGACCTGTTGTGTGCCCCCCAAATACAGCGGTGGGCCAGACTCAGGGGACATTTCCATCCAACAGGAGGAAAGAAGGAGGAGACACAGGCTCCCCTTTTGTTGGTTCTGATTCTGTATCTCTGGAAAACTCTAGCACAGCTCACAGAGTGAAGCTTTTACTCTGAGAACCTGGCAAAACTCCACCTGTGTCGCGGACCACATGCCGCAGAGGCTCTGCCACCAGCTCTCAAAGCTGTTACCAAAACGTTCCTAGTAAATTTGAGGATGAAATCACAGTAGCGAAATTTATAACTAATCATACAGGCCTTGATTCAATCATGTGGGCTTTAAGGAGAAAAACTGACCGAGCCCAGTACCAGCCCAATGGAGGGGGAAGCCATGGCTTTGACAAGTGCATCCTCCCCGAGACACCCCGTCCTCTGACAGCCCGTGTGCGTGGCCTGTCTCCACTGCCAGCCGCTGGGCGGGCGCTCAGCGCCGTCTCCCAGCAGCTGCCGTACAAAAGGAATCCAGCAGCTATTTGCTGGAATAAACTTTCCTGTCCCCCATCCTCCAGACAGTTCTGAGGCCTCTCCTCGAAGCATGGAATCACCAAACAGATGTCTCCCTGCAACGTCCAACAACAGCCAACATCCGGGCACAGCCGTGGCCTCTCCCGGCCACCTTGAGCGAGCTGGGGCCCAGGGACACGTCACTTTGTGGCTGTGGTGGCCTCATTCACTCCAGATCCACAGGAGAGTCCTGAGGATCCTGCAGTAATTAGGGTACATGCACACACGGGGCCTCCACGTGGGGCGGGGAGGGGTAGCGGGGTGCTGTCCTCCCCTTCCCACAGCCTCCTGCAACCCCGAAGGTGAAGGCCACAGATGGCCTCTGGCTCAGGGTTCCTACAGCAACGTGGAGTGGGAGCTTGGAGATGACCTCAGCCGGGGGCCTGGAGTCTCCATTGTAAACCACGGTGACCCCACCTCACTCCGTGGGGGCACAGACCCCATGCTCCGTCCGAGCACCTGGCATTAGAACATCACCATCTGCTGCGTGGAGCCCCTCCAGTGTGGCCACAAAGTGGCGGGGTTACTGCTGGGTTATCATCCCTGCGGTTATTTCTTCTAGGAGCTGAGGGGAAGTGAGGTGTGCCCTGCGCATGTTCTGGATTAGGAAGTACTTTTGGCGATCAGAGAATTCAGTGTATCTTTTTGTGGCCATCGATGTTTACATTAGTAACATTTGGCCCTGCCGACAAGCTGGGACCACTGAGCAGACTACCCTAAGGCCTGGCCATGAGGACGTTTGGGGTTCAGGATGCCACCGAGACACATATGGCCCAGGTGCTGGGATGGGCCCCACTCACGGCAGGTGCACTGGGGGAGCCAGCGATGAGGTGCAGGCCTTCTGGGACCAGGCAGGGTGGGTCCTGCAGGTGAGGGCAAAGAAGCTGGCAGCCATGGGCCTGGGAGGACATGGGGTACAGTGGGGAGGGCGCTGGGTATACCCCGAGATGCCCGGAAGCAGGGGAGCAGGCCCTTTGTTAGGTTCTAGACAGCTGCTGGAGACACATGGCAAGTGTGCTGCCCACAGATAATTTCGGATTGGAGTGTGTTCCACAAGTGTTCTGGGCGGTTCTGTCTTCTAGTTACAGACACACGCGCCTGACGACCGGGTCTCCACTCCTTACACAAGGATCATCACCTCCTGAGCGAGATCACAGTTCTTTCCTGGAGACTCTGCAGGGCGCAGGTCTGACGCCGCGGCGCTGAGCTACCACTTTTCATGGTTTTCGGGCCCAGACGCCCTCTCAGGAGGGGGGATTCCTCACTGAAGGAAGAGACATCTTAGGACTGCTCAGTCTGAGATTGTGAGCACAGCACACAGGCCAGCCCGGGAGAACAGCACTTCCAGTCCCCTGGGGATGGTCCTGGATCGGGGCCCGATGTCATCTGTGTCCTCGGGAGAGGGAGGCCTGAGAGCTGGAGGCAGAGGAAGGAGCCCCCGAGGAGGGCCGAACAGCACGGACCGGGAGCTAGCCTGCCCTGACCGACAGACAGCTGGAAGGCTGGAAGGAAGGGGACCTCCCCGGGGTCTCAGCAGGCCCGGGGCCAGGACTGTGCAGGGAGACACGTGGGAGCCTCCCCCAGGCCATCTGTTTCAGTGGCCCAGGGAACACAGTGGCCCACGATGGAGCTTCTGTGGGAGTCACCTGCCGGCCAAGGCTCCTGTGATCGGCCTAACCGTGCACACTGTCACCCTCAGAATCGCAGGTTTTCATGGCCTGGGCTCAGCCCTCAGGGCGGCTCCAGCCCCAGGGCCCCACGAGGAAGGAGCCAGAAAAGGGGCCCTCAGGTCCCTGAGGCCCTGGCTGCACTCACAGCCCTGGGGGTCAGGTGGGGCACACACTGGGGTCCTCTGCACCACCGTCTGGACACTCGGGGGCCTGCAGGTGCCCCCTCCCTGGCCCTCCTCATCTTAGAGGGACGGAGCAGAAGGCAGCAATGAGTAAGGAGGGGACCGTGCATCCCTTACAGCCTTTCTGGGAGAAGCCCCTCCAAGCTCCCCCAGGGTGCGGTGGGAGAGCTAAGCCTGGGGAAGGACACCTCCTGGCCTCGGTGTGTTGTGAGGTGGTGCCTGTGATCCTGGGCATTAGAGCCCGGCTTCAGGTTTGGTTTGCCCGGGGAACAGGCTCCAGGCCCCGCCCACCCCGCGCTTCAGGCCCCGCCCACCCTGTGGGCTGCAGGCTTGGGCTGTCCAGGTGTGACTAGCTAGCGGGCAGCAGCTTGTTCCAGAAGAGGGTGCGCATCATCCATGGACTGCGCCCCAGGGTGAGCAAAGGGACACTTGAGGGGACTGGAGACCAGGAAACCAGAACCTATTCTGCGTTAGGCCAGCTGCAGAACCAGGTGTACCTGGCGATAATGCAGCATGGAGTCTCCACATGTCCTGGGCAGCACATCCAGACCCTCAGCCTCACGGGGTGCTCGTCCTACAACGCCTCCAAGAAGCAGCTTCCGCCATGGGCTTCCTTCAGCTCGGCCAGGGGCTGGGACCCCGCTCACTCCCTCACAGAGGTATCCTATGGGCCAGCCCCAGGAACCACACACAGCCGGCCCTTCTCCTCCAATCCCTTTGATACTGGAGGAAAAGGATGATCTGTCTCCTCCACACTTCTCTGTGCCAACACACAGAAGTAACCGCGGACACCAGCACTGCCAGAGAGGAAACAGACAGCTGACCGAGGGAGCTACTTCAGCTCACTTTGGGTTCTCCAGAGCACACACTGCTCCCCCAAGATGGTTCTCCAGAAGACACTGGGTGCTTTAGCTAGAACACCCACCTGAGTGTGGTGCAGGAGAAGCAGGTGTGCTTGTCACTGTGAAGGCCCACGAACGTCAGAACCAGCGGCCCAGCGGCCTGCCAACCCAAACCTCAGAGGACTCAGTTGGGAGCCTTCAGAACGATACTTAAACTTTAAAAAGAAATCTTTTAGCCACTTATTTAAAAATCAGAAATGACATACAGAATATATTTTAGCCCTGTGACTTTCAAGTTAAATTCTACTGGAAAAACCCCAACAAGAAAATACTAAAAAGCTCCCAAGTTTCTCTCTTCCCCTCTACCCTCCACCCCATCTGCCTCATGCCTGGAAAGAGTCAATGGTGAGGCCACTGTGGAAAACAGTAAGGAGGTTTCCCAGAAAAGTAAACATAGAATTACCATTCGGTTCAGCAAGTCTACTCCTGGATGTTAACCCAAAATAATGGAGAGCAAGGACTCAAGCAGGTGTTTTTACATGAAAGTTCACGGCAGCATTATGCACCATGGCCCAAAGGCATTAGCAACCCAAGTGTCCATAGATAGATGGACAAATAAGCAAAATGTGGTGTATACTTAACAATGAAATACTACTCAGCCTTAAAAAGGAGTGAAATTCTGGCACCTGCTACAACATGGATGAACCTTAAGGACATTATGCTCAGTGAAATAAGTCAGTCGCCAAACATAAATATGGTATGATTCCACTTATGTGAGGTTCTTAAAGGAGTCACAATCATAAAGACAGAAAGTAGATGGTGGGTGCCCGGAGCTGGGGACGGGGGGTCATGTTTAATGGGGACAGAGTTACAGTTTGGGGAAGATGAAAAAGTCCTGGATATGGATGGTGGTGATAATTGCACAACGTGTATGTATTTAATACCACTCAACAGCACACTTTACAATGGTTAAGATATTGGTAAATTCTGTGTATATTTTACCATACCTAAAAAGTTGACGAGTGACACTCTTTCTTCAGCACCTGCCACGTGCAGTGGGCCAGGTGCTCCACAGGTGTCTCTCACCAGGCAATGGGCAGCACACGGACATACTCTCCACCATGTGCTCACTGACACTGGGATTCTTCCTCTGTAATCCCAGAACTGACTGGACGAGACAGTACCTGGCCAGTGTGAAGTGATGTTTCGGGAAGTGGGGAGGAGGGCTGACGAATGCCAACAGTGGCAGACATGGAGGCCAGTGGGCACTCTGAGGGCTCCGCAATGGCCAGCTTGACTCCTGAGAGGATGTCAGGAATCGAGGCAACCCTAACTTCTCCGGTGTCCTGATGCTTACGTACATGATTCCCCTTCTGCACAGTGTCCAGAGTTATTGCCATTTAGAAAATCCAAACACAGCAAGTGCCTTTTTGAAGCAGAATCTGAAACTTGAGCTAAGACACCTTGAAGCGGTAGCTCAGGAATCAGACACCCAATGGCAAAGGGAACCAATTTCCTAAAATTTACATTTAAATTTAATCTGCAGTCAGAGTTGCCATGCTCTCGGTCAGCCAGCTAATAGCTAATGTTTCAGCAGGACGTTTCACTTCAGCTCTTCGCTGTGTCTCTGGAAAAGGGGTGACCCCACCACGTGTGCTCCAGGCTGACCTCCTGACCTCTGAAGGGCTCTGAGGCTTTGATCTCGAGCTCACTGCCCAAGGAAGGGGTTCTGGAGCCTTGGCCCAGCCCCTGGAATGGGGGGGGCAGGGAACTGTGGAGGGATTATGCCCCCCCACCCAAGGAGGAAACGCAGGGCAATCTCGACTCTGTCCTCCAAATACCGCAGGACCCTCTGTCTTCCAGCCCTGCTGCCCCAGACGGCACACACTTCATGCCTTTCCTGAATGTTCCCTGGATTTTCCACGGTGTGCTCAGTGCATAAAGGCTGATATGAGTTGGGTAACATCCGAACCTGGGAACATTTCTGGCCACATGTGCTGGCATTCTCACAGACCAAACAGGGCCAGAGAATCTACCATTTGCTAGAAATGCACCCAGCACCTCAACAGAGCCAACCCTGGGTTTGCCCGAGCAGACACCTGGCCTGGCTCCAGTGTCCTGCAAGAATGTGAGGTCGTGTCCCCTTGGTTCAAGACCACAGGACTAGAGATTAAAGCTCACAATTCTCCAGACCTTCATGATACTGAATGTTTAGCTGCAAGTGGTCCATGCTCTGAAGGCCCAACTACTGGAGAGGTTCAGGGAAGGCCTGCTGACCAGAGGAGAGACAGCTGAGTTCTTGCAGCTATCTTAATCAGTGCACAGCCGCGGGTCTGATGTGTGCGCCTCCTTGAGAAGGCTCACTCTGGGTGCTCTTGACCAGGGCAAGGGACGCTGGGCCCAGCGCCTGCAGTGTCAGCCCCCATCGGGGGAGGGTGTCAGAGACCAGCACTCAGCTTGCTCTCCCTTGGCCTAGCTGCCTCCAGGCCCCCGCTGTCCCCAACCTCTGTCCTGGCCACAACCAACCCACCGTGGAGCCAGCAGCCGCTCCCCAGGCTGAGCTCCGCGCCCTCCCCCCCCCCCCCCCCCCCCCCGGCCCATTCCAGTCTGCCCATCACCCCTCCTCCATCCCCCTCGCCCGGTCTTGCCCCCCATCGCCGTCCCCCAGCCCGTCGGGGCCGCCCGCGCTCACCCGCTCCTCCTCCGCGCGGATGTCCGGCATGGTGCTCAGGCAGAGGCCGACCGCTGTGGCAGCCACGAAGGCGACAGACACGCAGGCGAAGAGCTTGCCGGCGGGTCCGGAGCGCGGGTCGTCCAGCAGGTCCCGCAGGCGCCGGCCAGGCCCCGCGTCCCCCGGGCTCCCCCGCGGCCCCGCGCGCGCCTCGGCCGCCTCCTCCTCGCGGCGGCGCAGACGGCGCAGGCAGCAGCGCTCCAGGCGCGCCTCGTCTATGCCCCAGTAGGCGAGCTCGTCGCGGAAGGCCAGCGCGCACGGGCCACGCAGCAGCCGCAGCTTGCCGGCGCGCAGCAGCGCCACGATGGCGCGGAAGGCGCACGGGCTGCGGTCGAAGAAGAACTCGTCGCGGCCCGCGTCATAGTCGTCGCACACGCGCAGGACCTCATCGCGGCCGCGGCAGGCCCGCAGGCGCTCCAGGCGCGCGAGGGGACAGCGCGCTAGTGCCGCCCAGGCCAGGCGCACCCTGCAGCCGCCCACGTTGATGATGACGACGCGCCGGCCGCCCGCGGGCTCGGGGCGCAGCACCATGGCCGCCAGCGCCCGGCCGGGCTCAGGACGCAGCGCCTGCAAGGGAACAGAGGCGTCAGGCCGCGCAGGGGACCCGGCCTGGGAAGGAGCCCGGTTGTCCCGCGTCCACAGGGGACCCCTGGAGCCCACTCCTTCAGCGCCCAGAGACCCACTTAGGTGGTGCCCTGGCCTCAATTCACAGCTCGGGGGCCAGGGCAGTGGCCAAGGGACAGCTGCCCTGGCGATGTCCCGCAGGGATCCCGGCCAGGCTCATCTGCTCCTGGAATAAAGGTCAAGGGGAGAAGACTGGGAATTAGTTTTCATCAAGCTGTGGGGCAGTGTGCCCTTGGACTTTGGAAAGCCAAGCTGGTTGCTAGATGGGAGAGAGAAAGTGATCAAGGCTGAATCTTGTGTGTACTCGTGACTGCCGTCAGTAAGCACTGAATGAACATACGTGTGTCAGACACCTGACACGGAGGACATGGCTCCTTGGAATTCCAGTTTGGAGGACAGAGGCAGCCCAGCACCCCCAAATGCAAGGTGAGGTCTTTATGAGAAAGAAGACGGCGCTATGGAGGGCACTCAGAAAGGTCCAAGACAACCAGGGGGGCCTCTCAGAAGCAAAACGTTGGGGAAAATGTGAAAGTTGTGTTGAAGGAGCGAGATCTCACTTATTTGAAAGCAACATCGTTTAGGTCACAGAAACTTGCTGCAAGATTTCCTGCTGCTTCCTCAAATTGAAGACTCAGGGATTCAAGGCTCTGAGAGTTCCAGCTCATGCAATCCCCCAGGCTCACAGACTGAACCCCCTTCATGGGGTAGTAAGACATCTGAACTTGAAACGGCAGGAAGCAGCAAAAGGAGGCTTTGTGGGGGCGGCGTGTGGCACTCACAGGGACGCCTCCCAGAGTCCCCCGAGCAAGGCTGACCAGCGACTGCAGTTGGTGGTGAGGTGAGGACCAGCAGCTGCAGTGTCCGGGGAGGCTCAGAAGGTGCCATGCCCCAGAGGGAAAGCACCACACGCCGCCCTCTCTCCCGGACCTGCAGAAATCAAAGATGGGACAGCAGTTTCTGCCGGGAATACAAATGTCAGGTACAGAGAAACCCAGCTTATATGACACACATGTGGGAAAACCTGCTGGGCTGCAGAGGGCTTCGATCCCTCCCCCTTTTACACCCCCTTGGAGTCATGTACTAAATTTGTGGAACAGGATGATGGACTCCTTTTGTAGCTAAATCAAATTTGTGCTCCAAATTCTCTGTAGGTGGGTGAATAATCATTAAAAGAACTGCATAATCAGCTAGACCCTGGAACTTTTGCAAACAGTTTTCTTCCTCCAGAATATACATTTAGAAATATAACTATAAATCATCCCTCACTTTAAAACTGTTCTAAAGTCAACTTCTTGCTGACTTAAGAGACCACACTGTCACTTCCGAGCACCTTAAACACATGCCCCATTCCCAACATGGAACACAACAGACATCTAAGCGCTGCTGATTTTAAGAGGACTTACAGCTCAATAGAAAAATGGGCAAAAGTCACAAAACTTACAGGAAAGGAAGAAATAGCCTTCAAACACATGACAAGATATTCAGCTTCATTCATAATAGCAAAGAGAACTGTCAGATCACCACAAGGTGGCGAACGGGGACAGATGAAGAAGTCTGATCCCTCCATTGTCAGGGGTGTGGGCTCTGTCAGACTCGTTCACTTTTGATAGACAGTAGGTTGGTTTAACCGCAACAGCAGCTGAGGGTGTGAACTCCCGGGGCCTTTGCTAGGCTACGCCCTCAGGAAAAAGAAAAAAATCCAGCTGCCGGTGT
The DNA here is from genome assembly GCF_009762305.2 of Zalophus californianus. NCBI lineage: Eukaryota > Metazoa > Chordata > Mammalia > Carnivora > Otariidae > Zalophus > Zalophus californianus. Next base: position 93,921,967 of record NC_045608.1, on the reverse strand, counting down.
AGGAAGATCGTGAGATTTCTTTGCCTGGTTCTAGGTGAAAAATAAAAGCATGGATCTCAAAGCCCACCCTCACAGTGGTTTTTGACGTTGGAATTTTGGTCTCTGAAACTCAAAGCTAAGAAATGGTCCCTCATAGAAGACAGTCTCGGTGGGTGCTGTCCCTGTGGCCTGTGTTAGGGCCACACACACTCCGTCTAGAGCGGTGGTTCTCAACCTGCCATGGGGGGCATTTGGCGAGGCCTGCAGCCATTGTTCACTGTTGTGACTGACAACCGTGGGTAGAGAGATGGGTGCTGCTGACCCCTGCAGTGCACAGGACGTCCCCAGAACCAAGGGCTGGAAAGCGGCCCAAATATCAACAGTGCCACTGGTCTACAGAGACCGACTCTCATGTCCAGCCTCACGGGATTCCCATAGATGAAGCCTCAATGAAGATGAATTTACAAAACAAAATTCTAAAACACACAGGGCAACAACCCACATGAGCAAATATCAGCACACACATGAATAATGAGTGGGCTCCTAAGAACTTTAGGTAAAATAGAAGTTTCAAACATACATAAAGACATGAAAGAAGGAATTAAAACACCAAGGTAAAAAAGACCTCCCCAAAAAGACCAGGAGGAGCAGAACAAGAAACAGAGTCCCCCCTGGGCCCCACATCCCCCTGAACCCATGTCTTCCTGGACCCATGTCCCCTGGTCCCCAAGTCTCTCTGGGCCCCACATCCCCCCCGCCGGGCCTGTGCACACCCTGGGTGGACTCCTAGGTGCCAGCACCTGGGTCTCTTTGCCTGGGTTTCTCTGGCCGCCAGGGCCTGCCCTGCCTGCCCAGCACAGACTGAAGATGCTTGAGACTCAGTGTCCGCAGAGGCAGCTCTCACCAGGGCTGAGAAGCTGGGGTGAGAGACCCCAGAGCTCTCTAGTCCTGCGAGGGGCCTCACTGGCTGACTCACCCTGCATTCCCTTCCTGGTCACTCCAGACTGGCATTCCTGGAGTTGCTTCCCAATTTAGCTACTTGGTTCTGCATCCCTTCCTCCACTCTGCCTTGGAGGAACTGAGCTCAAACACCTGGGGAGTGTGAGGCCAGCTCTGTGTGTGGAGCACACGGTTCCTGGAACTTTAAAGAAACAGGAAGATGCAGGGAAAAACGTCTAAAAGAGAATGTTATCAGTGGTTTCATGCATGCATGCATTCATCCCTGTAACTAATGATCATTCAATACCTCCTATGCACCAGGCTCTTAGATTCAAGAATGGAACCTTCTGCTTCTTGTAGAAAGAAAAGGGATTTAAATTTGTTATCTTGGGCTGCTTGACTGGGTCTTTCATAGGAATTACTGCTCTTTTATGATATGGTCTCTGTGAACCTCACAATGCCAACTTCTGCCCTGCCGATCACCTTCCTCCCCCATGTAGTTTGTCATCCAAACTGGGACTCTCTTCAGAAGGCACAGGGTGCTGTGAACAATGACAGGGGACCCAGAGTCAACAGACAGGGACATTACCCTGCCCCAGGGGAGCAGACGTGGAGTCCTGCGGACGGCCCTGGGGAAGAGGCTCATGCCCCAGCGGTCTGTTTCCCAGCTCATCTGGAGATGGCTGGCGTGACGGCTGGTGCACAGATGGCATGGCTCCCAGAGAGTCCCCGAGCTCCCTTCCTGGCCATGCCAACAGAAGCCAGGCCCAGAGGAGCAGCGTGGGGTAGGGGAAGGAGAGGAAGCCTGACCGAGGAGGCACTAGGAGCTGGGGTGGGGGCTCCGAGCACGGTGACAGCTGCTCGGGTGACTGTCTGAGGGCATGCTGGGTCTGGGACTCCCGTGAATCCTTGTCATTTACAGGCACTGACCCTCAGAGGCAGGTTCCGCTGGCTGCACTTGGCAGACTGCAAACCACGTATCGCGGAGGGAGGGACGGAGCTGGGTGCTGGCCACTCTGGCACTTACCTTTCTCTTCTGATTCCTGCTGACTCACTCAGGACCTAATGCAGTCCTGCTAACCTGTTTGCCTTTGTCTTTTTGCCAGATCAGCTAACCTGTGATGGGGTTTGGCTCAGCCAGATGTTCTTTCAGTAAAGTGGGAGCCCATAGAGCTGTAAGCAAATTACATGCGGAATCTGCAAGCAGAGTCATAGTGCCCCAAAGCACCATCGGGATGCGAGCAAGAGTCCCGTATATTTAAGCGTTCTCTGTGTCTTGGCATTTCTGTGTCCACAGGGGCTTGACACGCCATGGGCGGTAGACCACCCCTTGTGTAGCTGCATGAGGACAGCAGTGAGGCTATGCTTGTGCTCCTGAGGGCTGCACCTGTCGCTCGGGGCTGCTTGGCAAGGGGACGCCTCTGGCTTCCTTACAGCCCCAGAGAGCCTGTCCCTCCCCAAGTCTTCCACCGGTGTTCCTCGAAGGGACAGAAATTTTACTCCTTCTCAGAATTTGAGAAGACTATGCTTCTGAGACCAGAGAGCGTTTTCCTGGCATTTTGTGTGTGTTGTGGGATGTGTAAGACCTTTATTGCCTCACTTTACAATCCAAGGGTATTTAGGAAAACATACTAAGGGGCTCCCTGCTAGCCCATTTGGGACCATGGGACAATGGAGGCCAGCCTCTGAGATGAGTCCCAAGAGGGTGGGCGCTGCTGTGGATGTTCAGTGGTGGTACTCGGGAGGTGCCTGTCCAGGGACACTTCACCACACCGTGACTGACACCTGGTGCAATGTTCTGTGATGTAGCTTGAACGCCCAGCACCCTCGACCTTCAGCTCCCGTCGGTAACATGGACACGCTCCCAAGACTGACTTCAAAATGGGACGTCAAAGCCGGCCTGGCCGTTCAGTCACTGTGCCCAGCTCACAGATTCCAGTGGAATGAGGTCCGTGCTCCTCCTCTTACAGCATTATATAGGAGCTGGAAGAACAGGATCCCCCATTTGTTGGGAGGCTCACACTGAGGCTGGCTTCCCCTTGAGCGCTGTCTGTCCTGTGGGAAGGAACACCACGTGTGGGCCCAGAAGGGAATGAATGCACGTTTGTCCCCGACCGCCTCGCCCATCAGCACAGGCCGGCGGCAGCTTCGAGGCAGCCTGTGGTCCCAATCCCGACACCTTCTGCAAGAGTCCCTCAAGGCTGATCACAGGTTGCTGACACCCCACGTCTGATGTTTTGGGGAATTCCTGACTTGTGTTGATGGGTGGCAGCGTTCAGCCACTGAATGCCTCTGGTCTGAGCCACCACCTGCTCCGGACAGATTTCCTACCTGTCCCCTGCGCCCAGCACCGCAGCCAGGGGCGCTCCCGAGGCCTTCCAGCCATCCCTCCAACCCAAGCTCCCCTGGTGCCTGTTCCCGCGGACGCAGGTCCGGCCCATGCGGTGCTCACGTGGCTGGTGCGGTGTCCTCCCCATCATCCTCCTGCCCCTCGCCTCCCTGGGGCTGTTCCTCTGCCCTGAGCACCCGCCCAGGTGCCACAGCTACAGTCCTTGTTCAAATCCTACCTCCCCTTGAGCTCTGCCTCCGTCCCTCAGCTCACCCCACACCCCGTCCTCCAACCTGCCGAAAGCTTCCTTTCGTCCTAGCACTTTGCTCCCGGAGAAGCGGGCAGTTTGCTCACTTGTTTTATCTACTGTTGGTTTCCCTTCGGCTCTGCTGGAACAGAAGCTCCACGAGAGTATGGCTGCCATCTCCTGTGCCCACTGACATATCAAACACCCCAACACAGTACCCAGAGCATCGCTGAAGGGACATGCAAGTGATGACTGAGCCTCACACCTGCCCCGGACGTTTGCAGCCTATTTGCCCCACACGTCACCCGCCCCCTGAATGGCAGCTGGTGTGGGCGTGGCTGGAGTGTGGTCCAGCCCAGGGCCCGGCACATAGGAGGTTTCTGGTTGAACTGGTCAGGGGGCCCAAGAACGTGGCCCACGTGATTTCCCCAGAAGCAACGGCAAGAGTCCGACTAAGGCAGGAGCCTGAGTCCTGAACGTGAGGCACAGAAGGCCCACGTCGAGGGCAGCAGGCCTGGACTTTACCTGCGGCTCTGCCACTGATCGGCTGGGGTTCCATGGAGAAGCTTTGTCCTCCTTATGTCAAGTGTCCCCACCAGCAAGATGGCGGTCCGGCTCTGACGTGCCATGGCCCACCTGGCTAGCGGACCCCTCACGGGGGTGGGAGGACCAGGGTGGCCGTGGCCCCGTCAGGGACACAGCAGCCTGCCACCTGGGCTCCACACACTCTTCCGGGGGCCTGCCGCATGAGTGCCTCGTTGTCTGGGACACGTCCTTTCATTAACTCAGTCTGCGTCTCAGGGGGGACTCAGCACGTCCGGACCGTGCTCAGGCTCCTGGTGTGATTTAGGATCCCAGAAAGAGAGCAGAGATGACACTGGGTACAAGATGTTCCTCAGGGAGTGAAGAGTTCAGACCCATGTCCCCATGAGCGGCAGGACATTCACGGCACAGGCCTCGCCCCCCGAGAAGGGAGGACACTTCCTCTGTGAGTCATGTTGTTGAGGAGCAGACATCCTGTTTGGTGGCAGCCATGGGGACTCAATCCCCTCAGCCCCAGCCCCACCGCAGGCCGACCCTGAGCTCCAGCACTCGAGAGCCATGCGGCCCCACAGACGTCACAGATCCCACACCCATAAACGGAATCAATAACGGCACAACAGCAGCTTCCTCGGAAGGACCGAAGAGGTCATGTGAATGCCTATGACGGTGCGGGCACGTGAGTCCTCGGCCTACATTGATACACACCGTGTGTTCCTAAAGGTGCACGGCCCCGTTTCTGGGCCTTCTGCCTAGGATCAGTGTAGTACCTGTTCTTAGTAGGGCAGGCATCCTGCTGGGGACAGCATCCTGGACGGAGCTCGAAAGCAGGAGCACGCTCCGTCCGCGAGGTGCCGTGGCAGATGGCGTGCTACGTGGTTTCTGAGGACAGGCCTCCACCGGCTCCTGCCCTGTCAGGAAACTCGCTGTGGGGCCCCAGGATGACACAGGGAGCCACGCGTGGCTTCAGGCTCCAGCCAGCATCAACCACCTGTCGGGCGAGTGAGCGAGCCCTTGGGGGTTCCAGCCCGGCCCTTGCAGCCCCTGAGCTGAGGCTCTGGGCGTGAGGCATGCGGCACAGACGGGCTGTCCACGCTGGGCTGGAGAGAAGCCAGCTGCTGTGTGTTGCTGTGGTGACCCACACGCTGGGGCCGGCAGGGCCTGGGGGCACCTCGGAGCTGCTGTGAGCACCACAGACCTGCAGGCCTGTCTGGCTGCACGCAGTGCCCGCCCCTGGCTGAGCCCCGACGCGGGGAGTGGGCGGCTGGGAAGGGACACCTGTCTGTGAGCCAAGAGGGGGCTCCTAACAGGGGTGCCAGGAGGGCAGGGTGGTGTCCTTCTTGCATTACCACCGTGTCCCGAATGCCCAGAACACCATCTGCGCTTAGTAGGTGCTCGGGAACAATGAGTTTTGGATAAAGGAGTGGAGGCTGAGGGTGGACCGGAGCTGAGGAATGCTTCTGAGCGGGGTCTGTGGGGTTTTCCCGCATGCGGATGTATGAGAACAGAGTGAGGTCACCCTGGTGTTGCAGAGGCTTTTTGGGAAACGTAATAAAGAGCAGTTGCTGGGACATGCGACATTCAGTTCTGAACTGAAATCACTCAGAGCTTCTGGGGGTGCTCATGTGGGGGCACTTGCTTACACTAAGTTCGCCTTCCCCGCGGCCTGTTAGTCTCCATGCGCCCCGCCAGGCCTCCATGGAGCGGCTCTAGGAAACTGCGGCCAGTTTTCCAGACCAAGGCTCCCACCAGGGGACGCGGGGCACCGTCTGCCGGCGGTTTTGGGAGGCCACCGCGGGAGGTGGGGGGCTGCCCATCGCGCTCCAGGGCCTGGGACGCACACCCTCCTGTCAGTGGTGCCGAGGGTGAGACCAGGCTCAAACTAGGCTTATTCAAGCGGCCCCACGAGGGGAGACACAATAAAGCCAGACATCCACCTGGAGGCTGGCAGACATTGCGAGGCTGCCGGGGCATCTGTGCCACGCGGTACAGGAGACAGGGGAGGGCGTCCTGGCCAGGAGGAAGCTCAGAGTAGTTTGGTCTCCGATTCACAGCCGTCGCTTCAGGATCTAAAAATGTTTTCACACTACAGATGTTGCAAGATAATTAATGCAGCAATTACAGGCTCTTGATGGTTGTTCCTGCCTCAGTTTTTGTTCGGGTGTCTTTGCGGAGCGGACTCCCCCCTCTCCTCACCATCAGCCACTGTGGCCAGGACGTCTGTCCACGGAGCATCTGTCCAGCCCTTCCCCCCTCCCCACCACGTGTCTAGTATTCTCCCAGGAGCAAACTCTGCTCTGTGGTCGAAACACTTAACCTCCGAGATGACACGTGTCCACAAGAGCAGATGCGTGGACCAGGCCTTGGGACACCAGGGAAACGTGGTCTCAACAAGATGATCTCCCCTTCCACCAGCTGGCTGGCGTGGGACCGAGCGAGCCCCCTCACCTCCTGACGTGAGAGCTCACAGGCTGACACCGGGTGAGGAGGTGCGCTGTTTTAGGTTCTCACTGTCCTACAAGACAAACGCTACATGAGTTACGATAAAGATCACCTACCAGTTAAAAACCAAGAGCCAAAGGTAAATAATTTTAAATAAAACATGACCCTTAGAAGATTTTCATAGTCTTAAAAATTAGTACTTATTAGGATTATTCTTATAATTCCTTTCTGATTTTTTTAAAAGGCTTTATTTGGGGAAGAATCAGAGTGAGCATGAGCAGGGGGAGGAGCAGAGGGAGAAGCAGGCTTCCCGCTCAACACAGAGCCCTTTGTGGGGCTCGATCCCAGGACCCCAGGACATGACCTGAGTCGAAGGCAGACGCTTCACTGACTGAGCCACCCAGGAGTCCCTGATTTTTTAAACTCATATGTGTTCAATTATTTTATTTTGAAATGGGTTTATTTTCTGTATGTCAAAGCAACACAAGTTACAAGAGGCTTCTAAAGTGTATATATGAACAGAACTGAAAACTTGCTGATTAGACCTATTTTTAGCCATGTTGTTGACAGAAAAATTGACGATTATTTTCCAGTTATGATTTATGGGAACCACATATAATGTCCAAATCTGTAAGACACAGAAATTTGGTAAGTAATGACTCTTACCCACAAAGCAAGGTGTATACTGCCTCAGAGACTTTTTAAATTAAACTTTAAAAAAAATTCTATTTATTTATTATTTGACAGAGAGAGAGAGAGCACAAGCAGGTGGAGTGGCTGGCAGAGGGAGAGAGAGAAGCAAGCTTCTCACTGAGCAGGGAGCTGGATGCGGGGCTTGATCCCAGGACCCCAGGATCATGACCTGAGCCGAAGGCAGACGCTTAACCGACTGAGCCACCCAGGCGCCCCTAAATTTAGCTTTTAATTTTAAGTTTGCAGAGATCCCGTGTGCCCTTCCCCTGGTTTGCCCGCGGTAGCATCTTGCAAGCCTGCAGCCCAGTCTCACCGCCAGGACGTGGGGTGACACAGACAGAACCGCCACCACCCCAGGGGCCCGGCCCAGTCTCACCGCCAGGACGTGGGGTGACACAGACAGAACCGCCACCTCCCCAGGGGCCTGGCCCAGTCTCACCGCCAGGACGTGGGGTGACACAGACAGAACCGCCACCTCCCCAGGGGCCCAGCCCAGTCTCACCGCCAGGACGTGGGGTGACACAGAACCGCCACCGCCCCAGGGGCCCGGCCCAGTCTCACCGCCAGGACGCGGGGTGACACAGACAGAACCGCCACCGCCCCAGGGGCCCGGCCCAGTCTCACCGCCAGGACGTGGGGTGACACAGACAGAACCGCCACCGCCCCAGGGGCCCGGCCCAGTCTCACCGCCAGGACGTGGGGTGACACAGACAGAACCGCCACCGCCCCAGGGGCCCGGCCCAGTCTCACTGCCAGGACGTGGGGTGACACAGACAGAACCGCCACCGCCCCAGGGGCCCGCAGGCGCCCACCTCCCTCCTGTCCCCTCTGCAACCCCCAGTAAGCACCAGCGTGCCGCCTCCCCGTCCTCCAGTCAAACCCAGGAGTGGTGGGGGCACCTGGCTGGCTCAGTTGGAGGAGCCTGTGATTCTTGATCTCAGGGTTGTGAGTTCGAGCCCCAGACTGGGTGTAGAGATTACTTAAATAAATAAGTAAATAAACTTAAAAAACCCAAAAACCCAGGAGTGGAATATAGATGGACTGTTAGGTAGCCTTCCAGGACTGGCTCTCTGCTCAGCTTTGTGCTCTCTCTCCCTCTGCCCCTCCTGTTTATGCTCTCACTCTCTCTCTTAAATAAATCAATCTTAAAAAAAAAAGAAAAAGAAAAGGAAAAAAAAAAAAAAAACCAAAAACCCAGTTGGGCCTGTTTGTGTGTCTCCTCTGTGGGTTTTCTGTTCCGTCCCACGGAGTGTGCACTCAGTCCGGCCACCACAGCGTGCGGCGTGTCTCCAGACCTGCGCCTGGGCTCCTCTCCTTCATTCTTTCCAAGACAGCCTTTACTGATTCTAGTCCCTTTGCCTCTCCACGTACGGTCCAGAATAAATTTCTCTTTATTTACAAAACCCACTTCCCTGGGCTTTTCAGAGAAACTGTGCTCACCGCAAACCTGCTTTCAACCCGGTCACAGCCAACCCCCTTGGCAGCTCCTTGTGCACATGCTCAGCACAGCCATGTCTCCAAGGCTTGAGTCTCAGCATTTAGAGTGTCCCTCCCTGTCCTGGGCGTCATGTCTGCCCCTTGTCCGCTTTATCAAATACAAAGTACGCCCACTTCACCCTCCCTTTGACTGATGTTTGCACGTCATAGCCTTCCGTTGTCAACCTGCTTAGGTCATTATATTGAAGTGGCTTTCTTTTTTTTTTTTTTAAAGATTTCATTTATTTATTTGAGAGAGAGAGAGAATGAGAGATAGAGAGCATGAGAGGGAAGAGGGTCAGAGGGAGAAGCAGGCTCCTCGCTGAGCAGGGAGCCCGATGCGGGACTCGATCCCAGGACTCCAGGATCATGACCTGAGCCGAAGGCAGTCACTTAACCAACTGAGCCACCCAGGCGCCCATTGAAGTGGCTTTCTTGTAGACAACATACAATCGGGTCCTATTTTTCCATCCAGTCTGTCAATCTCTCTCTGCCTTTTAATTGGTATTTGTTTTCTTTATACCATTTATGCTTTAAAAAAAATGGTTTAAATAATCTTTTTTTTTTTTAATTAAGAAGCTCTACACCCAGCGTGAGTCTTGAACTCACGACCCTGAGATCAAGAGTCATCAGCTCCACTGACTGAGATAGCCAGGTGCCCTTATACCACTTATGTTTAATGTAATTATTTTTTAGAGATTTATTTATTTATTTTGGGGGGGAGCATGTGCACAGGCGGAGGGGCAAAGGGAGAGGAAGAGGGAGAGAAGCAGACACCCCACTGAGTGTGGAGCCCGACACGGGGCTGAAATCATGACCTGAGCCGAAATCAAGAGTCGGATGGACGCTTAACTGCCTGAGCCACCCAGGCGCCCCTATGTTTAAGGAATTATTGATGATTAATGTAATAATGTAATTTTTAATAAAATGTCCCACTTTATTTTTTGTTTTCTGTTCTTCATTTCTGTGGATGACTTGCACATATTTTAGAATTCTCTGTGGACTCATGGCAGTGTTCCTGAATGTTTTACTGGCTGTTTTGGACACTGCATTATGTATACGCAACTTGTCAGTCTACTGTGGTGTTCTACCAGCTTGCGTGAAGCACGGATCCCTAACTGTCCTTACACGCTTATACCACGCCCGATCTGTAACTGGCCTGAATCATTCCTCTACGAGCCTTTGTAAGCACATCAGCAAACATGATGGTTTTCACTCCCACCATCAAACATCACTCAGGAAGCTCCAGAGGAACAGCAAGCCGGTTGTGTTTTCCCTGTGTTTGCTTACCAAGCTCTTCCTTCTGGAGGCTCCTCAGCCCCTCTTCCTCCTCAGAGTACTTCCAATCTGCCGGTGACAAATTCTCTTAGCCAATGTATTCTGAGAATGTCTTGATTTCACCTCATTCCTAAAGGGTATTTTTGCTGAATGTAAGATTCTGAGCTGATACTTCTTGTCCTAAACTTAGCACTTGAAAAATGTCTCACTTCCCCTGGCCTCATGGCTTCTGATGAGAGATTTCCTGCTATTTGAATTGTTTCCCTCGGGTAAGGCGCCTTTTCTCTCTACCTGCTTTCCAGATTTTTAATTTCTCCTTAGCTTTCAGAAATTTGATTATGACGTGTCTTGGTGTGGAGCTGTTGGGTTTGTACTGTTTAGAATTCATTCAGCTCTTGAATCTGTAGGCTTGTGTCTTTTACTGATTTTTAAGTCCTTATTTCTCCAAGAACTTTCAGCCCCACTGTTCTCCCCCTTCCAGGACTTGGATGACATGAATGTTGGATCTTGTTATGGTACCACAGTCTCTGAGCCTCTGTCTATGTTATTTTCAGTCTGTTTCTTCCCTGCTCTCCAGATGGGTCAGCCTTGTCATCCACGGATGCTCTCATCTATCCTTCCCATTGGCACGTGAATCCATCCATTGAGTTTCTCATATCATTTATTGTATTTTTCAGTTCTAAAATCTCTAGTTTCTTCTCCTTTATATCTTCTCTTCCTTCACTGAGACTTTCTGTTTCTTTTCTAAGGCTTTATTTTCTTGTCTGCATCAAGCTTGTTTGTAATTGCTCATTGAATGTTTTTACACTGGCTGCTTAAATAATTCTGACGTGTCTGCTATCTCGATGTTGGTGTGTGTCTACTGCATGTCCTTCATTGGGTTTGAATCATCCTGGCTCTTGGACTGATTTTCCACTGAAGCCTGGAAATTTGGGGTATGATGTTATGGGACTCTGGATCTTATTAAAACCTTCTGTTGTAGCTGCTCAGAATAGAATGAACACATCCAACATAGCTCGTAAGATCGTACAGCTAAATACCTTCTCTTTTTACTAAAAATGCTCTTAGCCATCAGGGATGGGTCCTTCCCGCTTCAGCTGAATCTCTCAGGAAGTGCCAATTCCCAAGGTTAGGCAGGCAGAATCCAGGGTGAGATCCAGTGCTTTGTGACCGTAAGCAGAGAGGCAGTCCTGGGTGAACAGGCACACGGAGAAGGGTCCTACTGGCAGATGCTGAGAGTGGACACATTAACGACTCGGCTTATTGTGAAACACGAGTAAAGAGAGGCCCATGAGTCTGTAGAGATGTGGTAATAAAAGAGAGAAGTATGGAGGAGAGAAAAACCTTTGCTACCCCCGGGGGACGGTCATCTGTCCTGCACCGGCCACCCAGACATCGTGAGGGCGAGTGTGGCCTTACAATGGGTACATTTTGGGTTCACCCCTGAATCCAGTCGCACAATTTGGCATGGCCACGCTGACATTATGGGCCTCTAACATGATGCAATGTGCAGTGGCTGACACAACCATTGGGCTCTGCCCTAGGTGACAGGGAGACCCATGTCCACGTGTCCAGAGGATACGGGGCGGGGGTGAGAAACACCACACACAAACATGAGCAAAGGCCATTCTGTGGAACAACTGCTTGGACTCTTCACAGAGCCAATGACGCAGGAAATCGAAACGTGGGAGGAATGTTCTAGAATCAGGAGTCAAAGAGCTTGAGACAACCAAACAATGAAGTGTGGAAACCTGATTAATTTTATCCAAAACGTCTACAGAAAACAGTTTTGCAACAATTGGGGAAATCTGCATTTGGACATGATACATCCATTATTGTTAATTTTCTTCAATGTTACATGGTATTGTGGTTACGGAAGGGAATGACCTTATTTTTTAGGAGATTCATACTTAGCTATTCAGGGGCAAAGTGTCTTGATTTCTGTAAGCTACTTGCAAGATGGATCATTATTCGTATATATGTGAACACACACACACACATGTACGTATAGATGGCCAGGTTTTCACTAAACTACTCTTTCAACTTTTGTGTATGTTTGAGATTTTTCACTTAAAAAAAGCTGGAGAATAACAGCCAAAAAACAAAACCCTGAAAAAAACTACACCAACAAAACATAACTCTCATGATGTTACTTTCTGTGCTGGGCATTCCCACTCTTGACCATCTGCTGTGGGACACTAAGGCTTTCCTTTCTCTTCCCAGGCCACTTAGTCTAACATCACCAGCTGCCACCGACGGCCTTTGGATAGAGCCTGGTGCATGCTGCTCACAGTGTGGCCCCAGGACTCAGCTCGGCTATGTGCAGATCTGCTGTGTCATATTTCTGTTCACGGCAATCCATCAGAATGTACCACACTGGCCTTGGCCAAATGGGACAGATTAATCTTTTTTTAAAAATGCATTTACACGGATGTGTCCATTATTCATTCATGTATGCACCACACTTTGACATGCTCAGCTCTTTGTCCATCCGTGGGGTGTCCTAGTGAAAGCGTGCTTCTAAAACTGCTGTGGCGGATTTGGGTTTTGTTCTCTAAGTTCATAGCTCCTGCTTTCTCACTCCCCAAACACCACTAAGATGCGGGTGTTGAAAGAAAAGCCTAATCACAAGTGAAGCTCCCAACAACGCTAACAGTCACATCAAAGTGCAACAAGAGATTTAAGTTAGACGTCAAGAAATCCTGAGCCAATCGTGAAGCCTGAGAAACACAGAGACACCACAACAAAGAAAACTCACATGCTATCCTTCTCTGCCAATTTTTAAGGGAAATGAAGCTTCCACCTTCCCTGTTGAAGGGGTGAGTCCTGGCTCGCAGTCGAATGCCAATGAGAGAGGACCAGCCCGATTCTATATTCTAGCTCACGGCCGACCTGCCTCTGCTCATGGGTCAGAGCGGGCACACGGGAGCTGTGAGGAGGAGGGATGCTCCTTTGAAACCACACGTCTGAGTGTGTGAAGCTGTTGTGACCGCTGAGTGCTGGCCCAACAGGACTCTTGCCACTGAGGCGGGGAAGCCCGAGGACTGAGTCGGGGGGGGGGGGATGGTGTCTTGGCCTCATCTGTGTGCGTCTGGGGCCCACCGCTCAAAGCTCTCAGGGCCTCAGGGTCCAGGCAGCAAACTGAGGGTTGAATGAAATAATCTCTAGTCTTCTCCAGACTTAAGGTCTGTAAGTGCCAGATACGAGTGGACAAGGAGGGAGGTGTGGTATTCTGGAAAACAGCCGAGAGTGGGGAGAAGAGGGAGGAGGAAAGGAGCAGCAAAGACTGAAGAGGGGAGAGGCCCAGGCTGTTGCGGGAGAGCCTGGAGGGGGGCAGGTGAGGAAGGGGGTGTGCGGGTGAGGCAGGGGAGGAGGCGGGGGAGAGCTGGGGAGGAGGGCAGGTGCGGGAGAGAATGGGGGGCAGGTGTGGGACCTCCCGGGGCAGGTGCGAGACCGGATGCCTGGAGCTGGGTAGGAGCCAGTGACACCACTCTGCTTGGGGTGATGAGCCCCTAGATCCCTGCACAGCCTTCAGTCTGGGGTCTTGGGGCAAAGCCCAAAGAATAAACAGCTCCCCAGCGTTTGCCCCACGACCGCCCCGTGGAGGGTGAGGTAGACGCTGGGGGACTCACGGGACAAGGGGTAGGGCTGGGGGACACCCAGTTCATCACTTCACCTCTATCCCGCTCTTCGGTTAAAACTCAGGGTGGCGCCCTTGGCCGTCGCCTGCTGGCCTCCCAGAGTGGCTGGCTGTGGGGGGCTGTCCTGTGAGGGCAGGTGTGCAAAGCGGCTGTGCTCCCCAGTCCATCCTCGGGTTCTCTCCCCAGAGTTCACCCTCCTTCCCATTCCTCATCTAAGCTCCGAGGAAATCAGTGTGTTTGTGGCATCATATGGTAAGATTCTTTAAAGGGGATGGTTTCAGGGAAAAGACCGGCCTTCCGGTTTCCTCCTAGTGGGATGTCGGGAGCAGGCACTCATCTTACCGCAGGTCGGTTTCCCCATGTGGTGGCTCATCCCAGGTGGCCCTTCGCAAACGGTGCCATCCCGTCAGACCTCTGCCAGTGCGTCTCAAGTCCCTGAAATGACATGTCCAATCCCCCTTTTATTTTTTCATTTTTGTTTAAAAGATATATTTTATTTGAGAGACAGAGAGAGAAGAGAGAGAGGGAGACAGCGCGTGAGCAAGCGGGGCGAGGGGCAGAGGGAGAGAGAATCCCAAGCAGACTCCCCACTGAACACAGAGCCCGACACTTGATCCCAGGACCCTGAGATCATGACCTGAGCTGAGACCAAAAGTCGGATGCTTAACCGACTGAGCCTTCTGGGGGCCCCTCCAATCCCCCTTTAGCTTCTTGACCCCGTTGGGCCATGAACTTGTTAGAGAATCTGACCAACCCAGGCCATCCCTTGTGTACAATTTATGTCACTGTACACATCATCTTGGCTCAGCCTGGGGCTTCCCTGGACCCTCTGAACTCCACCCGTGGTCACGTGGACCACAGCTCCCCCGTTTGAGAACTTCTATTTCTGGGGGAACATTTTGTATTTATCCCATTTGCCAGTTTAATATCACGATGGCCAACGTCTACCAAAGGTAGAGTCACCCCGTGCAGGGTTTTGGAAAAGGAAAACATAAGAAATTTCCAGAATTTGCTCCTTTCTCCTACCTTCTCCCGGCCTCCCATTTGCAAACTAGACAGCTGCTTGGAAGCCCCCCACTATACAGTGTGCGAAGTACTACCTCCAGGCTCCAGCCCAAGGTCTTTGTCCACCTGGCCCCAGACAGCCCCCAAGCATGGCGAACTGCTCACCCTCCCTCCTGGACAAGGGTGTCTGCTGCCTCAGCCGCACGCACGCTCACTGTGGTCCTCCTCCACCCACACACTAGCTGCGCGAGGCTGGTCTCAGCCAACCTCTAACCCTCTCTCCTCCTCGCCGCCCATCCTGGCCCCGGTCCGGCGCCTCCTGCTTCTCCCTCTGCACCTGGCTGTTTCTGACTTCCTCCTGGACGTCTGAGCCACGTCTGCACCATACATTCTACGTGCCCAGAGCTGTCTCCTTCTCTCCCCCCAGGAACCAGCTGCCCTCTGGTGTAACAGGAGCCCAAAGTCACTGTGACACAGGCCACCCACTCACCCTGCTTCCGTCTCCCGGGTGGGGTGCCCTCCAGGTCAGCCATAAACCCTGGACTTTGTTCATCATTTCACGGGGTGTAAATCCCATTAGAGGCACCCTGGCTTCTCGCCTACGGTGCCATCAGTCTGCAAAGCTAAACATGCACGTCCTCGTACGCACATCGGTATACCTTTCTCTGCCGGCACGCCTATGTTTTTTTAAGATTTATTTATTTATTTGAGAGAGAGAGGGAGAGAGCACATGAGAGGGGGGAGGGTCAGAGGGAGAAGCAGACTCCCCGCTGAGCAGGGAGCCCGATGCGGGACTCGATCCCGGGACTCCAGGATCATGACCTGAGCTGAAGGCAGTGGTTCAATCGACTGAGCCCCCCAGGCGCCCTGGCACACCTATTTTTAAGAAGACTGTTCCAGTACAATTGTAACTGCTAAATCTGCTTCAAGGTGTAGGGTAAGAGGGTTATAATTAGTGCGCAAATGTACATCAAACCCACTTCTTCTCTGAAGTAGCTATTTACGCTGGTATTTCTGCTCGTGGAGCCCAGACGAGAGAGACCTCCCTCCACCCACCACACTCCGTGTCAGCGCGCTGAGCAGCGGGCAGCTGTGGGTGGGTAATGGAGTCGCCCGTCCGCTTCCTGCTCGTTCTGGGCCGCAGTTTGGAGGAAATGCAATCCTGGAGAGAGTGGTTAACTCTCTCCGGGAGTTGCGTCTTTCTTCCTGGTATTTCCCAAATCCATCCCGAGCATCCCTCATCTGTGATGGTCTCTTGGAGACAGGGGCTGGGCCCTCGGAGTCACGGGGACCCCAGGGCACTCACCGGGCACACCTCCAGGGGCCTTGTTCCTGCGCCATCGATTTCTAACCTGGTGAGGGTGATACACACAACCCACATTTAAAAAATGCTCTTTGATGGCCTAAATCATCCCTAAGGTGGAGAAGTCTGAGAGCGGCTATCCTAAGCTGCCGAGTCCTCCTTGCTGGGCCCAGGACGACTTCCCTGACCTGAGCTGCCACAGTTCCGGGGCAGCAGGCCCTGAACACTGACCACTGAGCAGGCGTCTTCACGACACAGAGCTACTGAAATAGCAGGGGAGCTGACAGGGACTCGGTTTGAAATTCTCATGGGTTCCAGGAGTTTCCCCGTCCTGACCGTCTGCCCCTCAGTATTCCGACAGGCAGGTGGGCTGCGATCGGACCAGCCACCAGGCTCCTCCACGCTTTCTCTGCCAAGCTTTACGTGAGGGGTCCCTAGGCTGGTCCTCAGGGGGCCTGAGACCTCCGTCATGTCCCCGTAAAGACCAGCAGAGACCAATGCTGGGCCCCCCTCCCCACGCCGGTGAGAGCAGACACAGAGCAAATTTCCCAGATAATTGAATTTTACTTTTCCCTCATGACAACTCTTATTTGGTAATTTCTTTTTCAAATCAATTTTGTAAAACAAGTGATTAATCATTCCCATACCTCTGAAACAGCATGTAATGCACATAATTTAACTTTCCGTGAGAACTGCACACACACTGTGAAGTCACCACACCATGCGGCCAACAGCATGGTTGTGGGGTAAGGAAGAGAGGGGGGCCCTGATGTTGGCCTGGTTTCTGCATGACCCTCACTTCCTCACAGAGGGGGCAGTGCAGCGCATCTCCAGGACGTCTGGCGCTGCCCACCTGCTGCAAAAATAAGGCTTCAAGTAAAGCATGAAGGACTCAGGATCCAGACATTCCCTCTGCCGGTTTGAGGACAAGGCTGTTGGACATGCCCTGATGTTCCTGCAGCCCTCAGCAGCCTGCCTCCTCCCTGTTCGCCAGGCTCGCCAGGAGTTTCCCTATCTCGACCCCCTTCCCCTCCGTATCCCCGGCACCCGACAGGGCAGGTGGGCTGTGATCGGACCCTTTAGGGAGTTTCCCTTTCTGTGTCTTTTTCAAGACGTCCTCTTCAAGTCTGGGCAGTGACATCTGTGACGAAGGACCAGAAAGAACAGCAGGTTACAGAACAGCACAGACCTACGACTGACCATTTGTATACAGAGTTTCTCTTTCTGGGGAAGATGCATAAAGAAACTTCTGGAAGGAAAGTCATCAATAGGTTGATAGCACACAGGTGTGGGCTGTGGAATTTTAGGTGATTTCTACTTTGTTCATTATGTTTTTCAATCTTGCTTTTTTTCCCCCCCAAACAAAGGATCCAAGCAATTTTAGTAGTCAGGAAAAGGAATAAATCCATTCTGATTTTAGGGGGAAGTCATATCTTATAGTTTTTTATATGATGAGACGGACGTCCCCTGAAATGTAACGTGATACAATGGACCTTTGTGTGAGGTTGTACTGGCGTTTAACTCCCTGAGGATCTGCCCTGTGAGTCGGTGTCAGCTGGCACCAGGGAGCCTCAGCTTCCACAGGGGCTCTGTAGCCCCTGCAGATCTCAGGCAAGAAAACTGCTTTCCATGGTGGACAGCTCTCTGACCAGCAGCACAGAAGAGATGTTTTTGTAAACCACCCATCGGCTTATTCTTTGAAAACAGGGTGAGCAATACTCTGTAACATTGCTTTGAAAAGAATAATGCTTAAAATTCTAGTATGATGATCTTTTCTGGTCACTCAAACTTCTTCCCCCCCCCCACTTTTTTTAACCACATGATCATATTCAAGAAATTTAACTTCTGAAATGGGATATAAAAAATCATGAGACACTTTGAAGTCTTCCATGCAAATAAATCTGGAAACCTAGAGGAAATGGATAACTTTCTCAGGAAATACAGACTATCAGAATTGATCCCATGAGAGTCAGAGACATAAACACACCAATCTCCACTGAAGAAACAGACAGAGGGGTAAAGGAACTACCCATGAAAAGTACCAAACCAGATGAGTTTACTGGAAATTCTACCATACTTCATAGAAGACCTGACAGTCCTGTTGTGCTACGAAGTATTCCAGAGTGCTGAAAAGGAAGGAAGGCTTCTGAGTCCCTTTTATGAAGCAGGTAAACACTGATACTTAAACCAAACACAATTAGTACAAAGAAAGAAAACTATAGCCCAATATCACTCATGAACATCAATGCAAAAAATCTAAGCAAAAACTCCAGCTCTATTACAATGCTGTCATCATCAAGACAGTATGGTACTGGCACAAAAACAGACACATAGATCAATGGAACAGAATAGAGAGCCCAGAAATGGACCCTCAACTCTATGGTCAGCTAATCTTTGACAAAGCAGGAAAGACTGTTCAATGGAAAAAAGACAGTCTCTTCAACAAATGGTGTTGGGAAAATTGGACAGCCACATGCAGAAGAATGAAGCTGGACCATTTACTTACACCACACACAAAAATAGACTCCTAATGGCTGAAAGACCTAAATGGGAGACAGGAGTCCATCAAAATCCTAAAGGAGAACACAGGCAGCAACCTCTTCGACCTCAGCCGCAGCAACTTCTTCCTAGAAACATCACCAAAGGCAAGGGAAGCAAGGGCAAAAATGAACTATTGGGATTTCATCAAGATAAAAAGCTTTTGCACAGCAAAAGAAACAGTCCACAAAACCAAAAGACAACTGACAGAATGGGAGAAAATATCTGCAAATGACATATCAGATAAAGGGCTAGTATCCAAAATCTATAAAGAACTTATCAAACTCAACACCCAAAGAACAAATAATCCAATCAAGAAATGGGCAGAAGACATGAACAGACATTTTTCCAAAGAAGACATCCAAATGGCCAACAGACCCATGAAAAAGTGCTCAACATCGCTTGGCATCAGGGAAATCCAAATCAAAACCATAATGAGATACCACCTCACACCAGTCAGAATGGCTAAAATGAACAAGTCAGGAAACGACAGATGTTGGCGAGGATGTGGAGAAAGGGGAACCCTCCTACACTGTTGGTGGGAATGCAAGCTGGTGCAACCCCTCTGGAAAACAGTACGGAGATTCCTCAAAAAGTTGAAAATAGAGCTACCATATGATCCAGCAATTGTACTACTGGGGATTTACCACAAAGATACAAATGTAGGGGTCCGAAGGGGTAAGTGCACCCTGATGTTTATAGCAGCAATGTCCACAATAGCCAAACTGTGGAAAGAGCCAAGATGTCCATCAACAGATGAATGGATAAAGAAGATGTGGTATATATACACAATGGAATATCATGCAGCCATCAAAAGGAATGAGATCTTGCCATTTGCAACGATGTGGATGGAACTGGAGGGTGTTATGCTGAGTGAAATAAGTCAATCAGAGAAAGACATGTATCATACGACCTCACTGATATGAGGAATTCTTAATCTCAAGAAACAAACTGAGGGTTGCTGGAGTGGTGGGGGTGGGGGGGGGGGGGTGGCTGGGTGATAGACATTGGGTAGGGTATGTGCTATGGTGAGCGCTGTGAATTGTGCAAGACTGTTGAATCACAGATCTGTACCTCTGAAACAAATAATGCAATATATGTTAAGAAAAAAAAAGAAGAAGATAGCAGGAGTGGAAGAATGAAGGGGGGTAAATCGGAGGGGGAGACGAACCATGAGAGATGATGGACTCTGAAAAACAAACTGAGGGTTCTAGAGGGGAGGGGTGTGGGGGGATGGGTCAGCCTGGTGATGGGTATTAAAGAGGGCACGTTCCGCGTAGAGCACTGGGTGTTATGCACAAACAATGAATCATGGAACACTACATCAAAAACTAATGATGTAATGTATGGTGATTAACATAACAATAAAAAATTTAAAAAAAAGAAAGCAAAAAAAATCTAAGCAAATATTATTAAACGGGAAGAACCCAATGTGTCTTTAAAAAAATACTAGAAAACGTGGAATTTACTCCAGGAATGCAAGATAGGTTCAATAGTAGGAAATCCATTAGTATCATACACCATAAAAATAAACCCAAGGGGTAAATAATCATATGATTATCTCCATAGATGCCAAAAAACACTTGACAAACACTCCGGAAATTGAGGAACATTTCACTGACACAATAACCACCAGGTTAAGTCCAAAAGCCAGTCTCTTGTTCAATGAAGAAATACAAGAGGCATTCCCACTAAGATAAGGAGCAAGGGAGGACACACACTACCTCTGATGTTATTCAACATTATCCTCGAGGTATTAACTAATGGAATCAGGCAAGAAAATCAGTTAGAGGCATAGAGTGGGCAAAGGTGGTAAAACCATCCTACTTGCAGATGAGATGATAGTGTAATTGGAAAACCACAGGAACCAATGATAAAACTTTTATTATTGAAGAAAAGAATTGAGTAAAGTAGCAGGCTACAAAATCAACAGCTTTCTTTACACAAAAAATAGAGAATGTGGTGATTGAAAAGTCCATTCACAATGGCAACAAGAAAAGACTAAATATGTAGGAATATATTTCACAAGGAATGTGTACACTTTTTACAAGGAAAAATTTTAGAACCCTCCAGAATCACAAAGGCAGAACTGAACAAAGGAAAGCCATCCCCTATTCTTGGATAGGACGACTCAGCATTTACATAAAGAGGTTTTTCTGCTAGGGTTAATTTATACATTCAATTCAATCCTAGCAAAAAACAGAGTAAGCTATTTTATGGAGTTAATCATGTGGTACTAAAAGTCAAATGTGCAAGAGCAGTCAGAAATACTCTGAAAAAGAAAAACTAACATAAGAAGAACTCTTACAATTGAAGGAGAAAGGACCAAAATCCCCACAGAGAAATGGGAAAAAACCATGAAAAGGCAATTCACAAAAAAAAAAAAAAAAAAAAGATAAAAATGGCTCTCAAACGTGTGGAGAAAATGTTCAAGCACACTCATAATCAGAGAAGTACAAATTAAAACAACACTGAGACATCTTTCTTCATCCATGAGACTTGAAAAAATTTAAAAATCCAGCCACACGGTGCGGATAGGCTGTGAGGAAGCTGCTCCTCACCCTGGGGGCGGAGGTGCCCGTGGGTGCAGCCGACCAAGGGTATCCGTCAAGACACACATGCCTGGGTCGCTCACTGCAGCACTGTTCATTCCTGCAAAATACTGGGAACAATGCACATGCCCACGTGGGAGAGTGGCTGAACAGAAATGGTGGGTCCACGCTTGGGGGGGGGGGTGTTGTCTGCAGCTGCACAAAGAATGAGGAAGGTCGCCATGACCTGGTGTGAGCACATTCCAGGTAGACCGTGAGGTGACCACGCAAGCCGCAAAGGAATATACAGAGCACAACACACACACGTCTTTCTGTCTGTACAGAAGAAATTCAGGAGGGATAAGCCAAAACGGAAGAGAAGGAGGGAGGACAGCACAGCATGGTGGGACGGGGAGGGAGTGAGCCTCCCTGAGCCCCTTTCTGGACAGCCACGACTCCTAGAAGCATGGTGGTTTCCAAATTCCCTTCACATGCCACAAAATCAGTGGCTCCAATCATGTGGCACCTGAGGCATAACGCAGGGAGGTGTGAGGAGCTGGACCTGAGCGGAGCCATGGTGGGATGGGCGGCCGGTAAGTGCTGGGCTCCAAGGGCGGTGTCTCAGCAGCAAACCCTCACAGGCCCAGAACCACCTCCTCTCACACGTGGACATCTCGAGAGGCAGGGAAAGCTGCAGGCCCTTTACAGGCTGGGGGACTCAGGAGGACACGCTGAGTGTGGGGTGGGGTCCTGAGGAGGCGCGTGAAACACAGACAAGCCTGGGAAGAGAGCACCTCTGAGCGAGGGCTCTAAGCTGGTTCACATCCTGGTTGGATTATCGTCACATAAGATGTGACATGAGGGGAGCTGGGTAAGGGAACTCTGGGCTAATTTTATAGCTTTTCTGTAAGTCTAAAATAGTTCTAATAGAAAGTTTTTTAAATCTAACTTTTTCTGCTTCAACCCTGGGGCACTGGAATGAAATGTGCCTTGAGTCCTGAATTTGACAAGTTTTACTGAAAGTGTCACAACCTCCCCCAAATATTAGTGCTGGGATTTTCTCACAGGCAAAACCTACCAGAATGTTCAGCCCACTTCTAGGATGGCTCATCAAAATCCTAAGGGTTTTTTCCAGAAATAAAAAAAAAACCTAAAATTCCTATGGAACATCAGGGACTCTGAATTGCAAAAACAATCTGAAAGGAGCAACAAAGTTGGAGGTCTTACACTTCCCAATTTTAAAACATACTACAAAGCTACAGTAATCAAGAGTGTGATCCTGGCATATGGATTAGTGTGTCTACACTGATCAATGTAATGTAATAGGAAGTGCAGAAATAAACCCTCACATCTAAGGTCAGTTGATTTTATTTATTTATTTATTTATTCTGAAAGATTTTATTTATTTGAGAGAGAGAGCAAGAGAGCAGAGTTGAGGGAGGAGGGCAGAGGGCGAAGCAGACTCCCTGATGAGCAGGGAGTCCGACATGGAACTCGATCCCAGACCCTGAGATCATGACCTGAGCTGAGGGCAGATGCTTCACTGACTGAGCCACCCAGGTACCCCTTTGGTCAGTTGATTTAGACAAAGGTGCCAAGATGACTCAATGTGGAAAAAAGTGTGTCAATAAATGCCATTAGGAAAAACAGGACATTCATATGCAAGGATGAACTCTAACCTTTACCTCACACCCATATATAAAACTTAAAAAAAAATTTTTTTATTAACATATGATGACCATAATAAAAACTTAACATCAAAGTAGATCAATAATCTAAGTTCAAGAGCTAAAAACCATAAAACTTGTAGAAAAAACATAATGTCAAATCTTCACAACTTTGGATTTGGCAATGTTTCATAAATATGACACAGAAGCATAGCCAATGAAAGGAAAAATAGATTAAAGACTTCTTGTGCTTTGAAAGGCACCATCAGCCACTTGGAAAGATAGCCCATGGAATAGGAGAAAGCCCACGGAATAGGAGAAAATATTTCCACGTCACATATTTAGTAGGACTTACTATTGAGAATGTTTAAGAGCTCCTACAAACTCAATTGATGAAAAAACAAACCCAGTTAGGGCACCTGGGTGGCTCAGTCGGGTGCAGCGACTGCCTTCGGCTCAGGTCATGATCCTGGGCGTCCCGGGATCGAGTCCCGCATCTCCCTCTGACCCTCCCCCCTCTCATGTACTCTCTCTCTCTCATTCTCGCTCTCGTCAAATAAATAAATCTAAAAAAAAAAAAAAAAAACCCAGTTAAAAAAATGGGCAAAGGACAAACAGACATTTCTCCAGAGAAGGACATTCAAATGGCCAATAAATACCCGAAAAGGATGCTCAACAGCATTAGCTATTGGGGAAATGCAAATCACAGTCACACGAGATCCCACTTCTCATCGATTGGGATGGCTGGAATCAAGAAGACAGACTATCACCAGCGTAGGCGGGGATGTGCAGACACCAGAGCCCTGGGTGCACTGCTGCTTGGAGCTGCTGCAGAAAATAGTCTGGAGGGGTCCTCGAAAAATTAAACACAAGTATATGACCAAGCAATTCCACTCCTAAGTAAATACCCAAAATAATCGAAAGCTGGGACTCCAACAGGTCTATGCAAGCTGATGTTCATAGCAGCATTATTCACAACAGACAATGGTGGGAGCGTCCACCAACAGATTATATAGATAAAAAAGTGTTCTATATTCGTACAATCTTATTTTTTTTTCCTTGAAGTTAAAAGAAATGAAAAAAGATGCGTCCAGCGTATTTTAAATTAAACCACATATTTTTACAAAAAGAAAAGGGAAGAAAATGTGGTATGTACATGCAACGGGATATTTTTAGCCACAAAAAGAAGTGAACACTGATCCGTGCGAGAACATGGATGGACCATGAAGACATTATGCTCAGTGAAGGAAGCCAGACATGAAAAAGACTGGTGATTGTGTGGAACAGGCAAATTTGTGGAGACAGAAAGTAGCTCGGAGTTACCGGGGGCTGAGGGGGAAGGGTTGATTCTGCTTAATGGGTACAGGTTTCTGTTTGGGGTGATGGGAACATGCTGGAGAAGACGGTGACGTTGCACGGCCCGGTGAGGGTACTTGCGGCCACCCCACGGTCACGTCTAATGTGGCTGGAATGGCAGATTCTAGGTTTTAGATGGTGGACAGCTCCCCATCTATGAAGTGGGGCTTACACACGCCACAGACTGGTCACCAACGTGACTCAGGACTCGAGAGTCATGACCGGTGTGTTGCTCAAGCCGGCAGGGCCTGACACAGCCCAATCAGAGCAGACGGTATGCCCAGGATCGCACCTGGCGTGGACAGGCACTGCGTCTGTGACATGCGTGCGGGGGGGCGGTGCATGGAGAAGCCCGGACCCTGGAGCCACGGCGCTCCCTCTCACCTCCCAGCTCTGTGACCTGAGCCCCAGCTGCACCTGTACGGCCACCTGGAAGGTGGCCAGTGTTAGTGCTGCCACGTGCCAGGGCGCAGGGCAGCTGCCTTGTGAGAGCAGGATGGAAGACAGGCTGCCCCACTCTGCCACTGACCTGCTGCTGACCTGCCGCTGACCTGTTGTTGACCTGCCACTGGCCTATTGTTGACCTGCTGCTGACCTGCCGCTGACCTGCTGTTGACCTGCTGTTGACCTGCCGTTGACCTGCCATTGACCGGCTGCGTCCTGGGCCATGTCCGGCCGTCAGCTTGCCCAGCATCCCGCTGCAGGTTGCTTCCACAGCCTGTGTCCTGTGGGCATGTGGTCTGGGCCCCCACCTCCCTGTGTGCCCACTGCCCCTCCCTGGCCTCGGAGGACCCAGGGGTGTCTCGCCCCAACCCCCTGCTGCACCACCAACTCCTCCAGCAGGCGGGATGCACCTCTCTGCTCCTCTTCTTCCTTATTTCATTTCCTTCACCTCCTGACTGTTCACAGACGCCTCAGTTTCCCATTGAACACACAAATGTTTGCGGAACACCCACCCTGGCCAGGTGCTGGGCTGGGCCCTGAGCTCTGAGAGGCTGGACCGGGTGTCCTCAGTGATCCCAGCAGCCCCACCAGATCTTGGGGCCATGGCCTCATTGCAGCCGATGGGGGTGGGGCCGTTTTCAGTGGCAGGGCTGCCAGAAGCCCCCCTCGCCCTGCCAGTGATACCCAAGCACCCCTGAGCTCAGCGCCTGCAGGGAGCATGCTTCGGACTTCCTCCGGGAGCTTCTCTGCCTTGGACACGAAGGGCGCCTGGAGGTAGGAGCTGCTTCTTAAATGTACGGAGCTGATTCTAGCATCCGCATCTCCTGGTGTAGTGCCATGTAACTGCCCCTGAACGCACACCCCACCCTCCACGGTACCATAAGGACCCCGCATGAGGCTCCTTCACACAGCCTCCAGGTCATTTGCATGTCGGCTGCTGTGACTTTCAGGCTTCAGAAAACACTTTTTTAAAGAAATGCTGTTTTGGGCGCCTGGGTGGCTCAGTTGGTTAAGCGACTGCCTTCGGCTCAGGTCATGATCCTGGAGTCCCGGGATCGAGTCCCGCATCGGGCTCCCTGCTCAGCAGGGAGTCTGCTTCTCCCTCTGACCCTCTTCCTTCTCGTGCTTTCTATCTCTCATTCTCTCTCTCAAATAAATAAATAAAATCTTAAAAAAAAAAAAAAAAAAAGAAATGCTGTTTTCCTGTCAGCAGCAGGAGGTTTCCCCCGCTTCTCTTTTATCTACAGCTGCTACAGTTAAAAATGAGTTAATTAAAGCCAACATCCTGCTCCTGCAAAGTCGCTGGGGCCTCTGCAGCCTGGAATCACTGGTGTGCCCCCACCCCCTTCACCAGGGCGGCACCCTGCCTGCCAGAGCTCGCGAGGCTCATGGAGTCGGCGAGCGCCACCCTTCTTCACCGTGCAGGCGAGACCGTCCTGGGGAGTGTCTGTACCAGTTACATGTTCGTCTCCAGGAACTCTGGCCTGTGTTGGCTCAGGGAAACTGGTGATAAGGAGCCTGGCAGAAGGTGTCCCAACTGCTGTCCTTGACTCACTGGATGGGGGGATGCAGCTGGACTAGAGGTGGAGGGGGGCTCTGTCCGTGGTTGTAAAGCCCAGAGGACCTCGTGGCAGAAGCAACAGGAGGGAAGCTGGGCAGCGGGGGCCCCAGGAAGCAGGGGTGTGGGGGGAGGGGCCCCAGACCCTGCCAGGCCCAGGCCATTGTAAATGGAAAACAATTCCACTTATGATAGCATGAAAAAGAATAAAGTGCTCCGAATACAGCTGACCAAGGAGATAAGTTTTCTTGGCTACAAAGGTGGAAGAAATGAGAGAAGCTGCAGCTAGTACGGAGTATACCCCATGTTCACGGACCGGAAGACTTACAGTACGAAGATGTCTACACCACCCAGAATGACCGACAGATTCAGTGCAACCCTATCAAAGTCCCAACAACATGTGTTTGCAGAAACAGAGAAATCCATCCTTAGGTTCATATGAGATCTCTGAACAGCCAAAACAATCTTGAAAAAGAACAAAGTTGGAGGTCTCACACTTCCTGACTTCAAAACTACTACAAAATGAGAGTGTGGTCTTGGCCTCGAGGCAGACTGACAGACCAAAGGAACAGAGCAGAGATCACGTGCACCGTATGTGGTTAAATGATCTTCGACAAGGGTGCCAAGGCCCTTCACTGGGGAAAGGACAGTCTTCTCAACAAACGGAGCTGGGAAACTGGACAGAAGAAAGGAGTTAGACGCTCATCTTACTCCAGATAAAAAAATGAACCCAAGATGGATCAAAGACCTGGATATAAGCGCCAAAGCCATAAAACGTCTAGGAGAAAACACAAGGGAGAATCTTCATGACACTGGATTTGGTAATGGGTTCTTGGGTATGACACCAAAAACACAAATAACAAAAGAAAAAATAGGTTAATTAGACTTCATCAACATTAAATCATTTTGTGCACCAAAACACAGTATCAACAGAGTGAAAAAACCCCGCAGATCAGATTATAGGGAGAAAGTATTTTCAAACCATATATCTGATAAAGGATTAGTATCCAGAATACTCCACATATCCAGAGAACTCAGCAACAACAAAACAATTTTAAAATGGGCAAAGCATTTGAATGGTCGTTTCCCCAAGGAAGGTACACGGAGAGCCAGCACAGGAAAAGATGCTGTAACCTCACCAATCACTAGAGAAATGAAATTCAAAACCAAAGACCCTACTTCACAGGTATTAGGGTGGCTATTATATAACAAACAAAACCCAGAAAGTCCCACAGGTGTTCACAGGATGTGGAGGAACTGGAAGCTTGGGGCCCTGGGAATATAAAATAGTGCGGGTTCTGGGGACACAGTACGGAGATTCCTCACAAAATTACAAACAGAACTGCCATAGGATCCAGTAATCCCATTGCCAGGTATACACCCCAAAGAACTCCAATATCTGGACACCCATGCTCAGAGCAGCGTTATTCACAACAGCCAAGAAGGGGGACCAGCCCCAAGCCCGTCAGTGGGTGAATCGATGAGCAAGGTGTGGTCTCTCCATCCGATGGAATATTCTTCAGGCTTAACAAGGAAAGAGGCTCTGGCCCCTGCCACAGACGGATGAACCCAAGAACTGCGCTGAGTACAGAAAGCCAGGCACGAAAAGCCCGATGCTGTAGGATTCCATGTAGGTGAGGTGCTTAAAGGAGCCGCCATCACTGGGACAGAAAGCAGATGGTGGTGCCGGGTCTGGAGAAGGGGATGGCATGTCTGTGTTTGATGAATGGGCAGTGAGGGCTCCAGCTGGGGAGGAGATGGGTGATGGGGGCTGTGTGAGGGTGTTAGTGCCCCTGAACTGCACACTTAGAAATGGCTGAGCGGTAAATTCTACGTTCTGTGTATTTTACCCACCAGAGCCACGTGGCTGCTTATGATCTTAGCACTGGTTCGTTTTCCGGATTACAGGCGTCACAAAAAAAAGCACCGTTTATGCATCTGACACACCACACCCAGATTCCTCGAGGAATTCTGGCCCCCCTCGGCTCATCAGTTCCCTCTTGGCTACCATTCGAATGCGGCAACCCCTCTCGATTCTGAAATGCTCTCCCTCTCAGGAGTTGTGCTTGGAGTTTCCAGAACAGACTATAAATGGCTCACACTCTCACTGGTACTTCTCACGGAGAGTCCTGGGGATACCTCTTCTTTCATCTGTGGTGACGCAGGCAGTGACTGTGCCTCCCTAGAAGCCGGGTGCCCTCCCCACTGAGACCCTGGCCTCGCGAGGCCAGGTGCGGCTTCACTGCTTTGCTCAGGAGGGTTTGGGTGCCGGGCCTCTTGGAGACCAGAGGCCGAGTCAGGATTCAAGAAGAAGATCCCGAGGCCTTTGGGTCCAACCGTGTGCGCCACTTCCAGCCTTGCTGTCTGCAGAGGATGCTGGCGTGGGTCCCTAAGGCTCCCGTGCACTCACGCGTCTAGCCGGGCGCCCTCCCTTCCTGTGCCAGTTCAGCCCACATGGAGTCCTGCTCCTACTCCGTGGAGCCGTGCTCAGAGGGCTAGACACCTGCCCCGGAATCTGGGTTTTCACATGCTGGGGAGAATGCACCGATGAATGTGTGAACGACGTCCCCATTGTCCCTACATCCTAAATAACTCATCAGTGCTCAGCTCACAACCAACCGTACTCTTTTCTAACTACTCAGGATTCTCTCAGTTCTCTTCAGTTCAGATGGTTTCCTAAGGCCGTGATGGTGTTTGGTGTGAAAAGCCAGGGAGAGTGGTTGCCAGGTCATGAGGAGGAAGGGGACTCTCCCTGGCCCCTCAAGCTTCTCTGGGGCTATGGACTACAGGAGCATTTTGTGCAGGAGGGCGGCTGCATCCCCTCGGTGCTGGGCTCCTTGCCCGGTGCACCCTCCTCTGGGGAGACGGGGAGCTCTCGCTCGTGAATCCAGCTTCCTCTTTGTGGCCTCAGGTCACCTCCTGCAGGGGGGCTGCCCTGTGGGTCCCAGGGTGGGAGTGGTCTGCCAGCTCTTCAGGGTCAAGGATGAGAACCAGAAAGAAAGAGAAAGGGAGTGGAAAAAGTAGTAGGGGGAGAGGGAGCATGGTCCAGGACCCCAGCGCAGGGGAGGCTGTGGGTGTGATGATGGGCAAGGACAGAGGACAGGGCATCTCAGAAGGCTCTGTGACTGCTGATGGGACACCACCCAATACCTGCCGACCACTCAAGCATGTGGCAGCCTGCATGACAGCTTTGCATGACAGCTGCATGTGACAACATGGCTTTAAGGAGTCAGGCAGCCACTGCACCCACCTGCCTGCGCCCCCCTGCCTGCAGCCACCTGCCAGCAGCCACCTGCCTGTGCCCACCTGCCTGCACCCACCAGCCTGCGCCCACCTGCCTGCACCCACCCACTTGCACCCACCTGCCTGCATCCACCCACTTGCGCCCACCTGCCTGCATCTACCCGCCTACGCCCACCTGCTTGTGCCCACCTGCCTGCACCCACCAGCCTGTGCCCACCTGCCTGTGCCCACCTGCCTGCACCCAGGCATTTGCTCTGTTCAGGAATAAAACCTGTGAATTCTCTATGTGTGACAGCCAGGTTTTTGTGGTCCTTGCTTTTTGTCCCCGTGGTGGCCAGGCTGCCCCTCTGCTCACTCACATGCCTGCCCTGCGGAGGTGTGCCACGGCCTTACTCAAGTCAGCCAAGGCTCCCCAACACCCCCTTTGGTTAGGCCTGTGAGAACCTTTGTGGGGCAATTTAACATTCACAAGAAACAGCAGATGACACATTATTCAACCATTTGCACGTGTGTTAACAGCCTTTGAGTTCAGTTTGAAATAAGCCCTTTATCCACTTTTGGAAAAAAACCAGTGAGTTGAACTAACTCAAATGTTTCAATCCCACACCATCTACGTCTAATTGATAGCATGGTGACTGACCCAGGGACCACAGAGATGGGGCCCAAAGGATGGGGCCTCAGAGTTCCAGAGCTGACTGATGAGTCACGGAAGGATGTAAAAGTAAGTGACTGTGGCATCCCAGATCCCCGACGAGGAGCTGCCCCTCCTCCGACAGCCCCGAGCCCCAGCACAGCCAGCTCCGTGGAGTCCGCTGCTGCACCCGGACCACAGTATTAGCCCCTGTCATTCAGCGCACCACCACCGAAGGAAGCAGGCATGTGTCCTTGTCCATCCTGCAGAAACAGCGCGTGCTCCTGGGCAGCTGGTAGGTGCCGGGGGGAGGAGGCTCCCTCAGCAGATGGACACTCTTCTCTGTTCTTTCAGGCACGAGAAGGATGTGTTCTGATATTTCTTATTCTTCTGTATGTTAATTCGCCTAAATGAGTCTTAGACGTTCATCTTCATAAAAAGTAATGTTCCAATTATAAAACTAACCAATGGCAAAAGTGGAAACCCGGGCAGTACAATAAAATAGAAGGAAAAGAATACCTTTAATCCCATTGCCACAGGCAGCTGTGGGAACTCGGGTCTTCTTTCTTGTACTTTCTCGTGGCTGGCTGACTCCGCGCACTGGCTGGCCGTTGGCTGCAGCAGGTGCTGCTGGGCTCCGGGGACTTGGGCTGAGGGGGACGGGGCACGGCACACGGGGTGGACGTACATCCACATGAAGGTCTGAAGAGCCCCAGGGGCCAGAGTTCAAGCGTCCTCAGATTCCACGCCCAGGGCTCTCCTCTCTTCTCCCTCCCCAGGGGACGTAAACGGTAAAATAAGAAGCTTGAGCAAGACCTTTGAGGAGAAGTTTGGGGTTGTGCTGTGTGGTTGAATGGGGACAGGCATGGACTGTGATGATGCCCATGGTTTTGTTAAATTGTGGTTCTTTTATTTACACTGGGAGTCCAGTACAAATAGTGACGTTGGATCTTCTTGGATTCCACTCCCACATTTGTCTACAGTCGGTGAGCTTGTAGACAGACACTGTGCATAGCATCTCATTCCAAGGATGGGCCATTACTTACATCAGCATTCCTCCATCACTGGATGTTATTTTAATATTAACCTACAATCAGACACCGTGAATGCTCTTGCGTATTCAAGTCACTTGCTCTGAAAAGCCTTCCTCATCCCCAACTAAGCATCTTCATATTAGCATATAGCATTTACGACAGTACGGAGAGGGGATGGTCCAGGTCCACCTCTACCCGCCCTTCAATGGCACCTACAGGGGACGGTCCACCTCCACCTCTACCCTCCCTTCAACGGCACCTACAGGGGACGGTCCACCTCCACCTCTACCCTCCCTTCAATGGCACGTACAGGGGACGGTCCACCTCCACCTCTACCCGCCCTTCAATGGCACCTACAGGGGACGGTCCACCTCCACCTCAACCCTCCCTTCAACGGCACGTACAGGGGATGGTCCAGGTCCACCTCTACCCTCCCTTCAACGGCACCTACAGGGGACAGTCCACCTCCACCTCTACCCTCCCCTCAACGGCACATACAGGGTACGGTCCACCTCCACCTCTACCCGCCCTTCAATGGCACCTACAGGGGATGGTCCAGGTCCACCTCTACCCACCCTTCAATGGCACCTACAGGGGACGGTCCACCTCCACCTCTACCCTCCCTTCAACGGCACCTACAGGGGACGGTCCACCTCCACCTCTACCCTCCCTTCAACGGCACGTACAGGGGATGGTCCAGGTCCACCTCTACCCGCCCTTCAATGGCACCTACAGGGGACGGTCCACCTCCACCTCTACCCTCCCTTCAACGACACGTTGAGGGGACGGTCCACCTCCACCTCTACCCTCCCTTCAACGGCACGTACAGGGGACGGTCCACCTCCACCTCTACCTGCCCTTCAACGGCACCTACAGGGGACGGTCCACCTCCACCTCTACCCGCCCTTCAAATCCAATCCAATCTTCATGGTGACTTTCAAGGTGACATATTTGTCCAGAACTTTTACTAAGCCTTTATATGAAATATTTGCACATATGTTCTAAAGATTAAACTTATTTTGAAATATCTGTGGATTCCTATACAGTTGAAGAAACAATATTAGGAGATTCGTGTTCCTTTTCCTGGTTGCCCCAGTGTTACAACCACCGGGACGCTGACACTGACAGCCCAGAGGGAAGACATCCATCGCCACCAGGGTCCCCCCTGAAACCCAGGTCCCGCCCTCTCCCCGACTCCTTAACCCCTGGCAACTGCTAATCTGTTCCCAATCTCTGTAATTTTGTCATTTCAAGAATATTATATAAATTGGAATCATTACAATGATTATCTAGAGATTGGCCTATTTGATTCAGCGTGATTACCTGAAGATTCATCCAAACTGTTAGTGTATTAATACCTCACTCCTTCTCAGTGCTGAGCAGTGTTCCATGGGGGAAGACGTCCTTCAGTATAACCATCCACCCACAGAAAGACAGGTGGGTTGCATCCAGTTCTTGATTATTACAAACAGAACTACTATAAACCGTTGTGTACAGGTTTTTGAGTGCATGTAAATTGTCATGTCTCTGGGATAAATGCCCAGGAGAGCAACTGCTGGGTCATATGTTAACTCCATGACTGATTTTATTAGAGACTGCCAAGCAATATTCTAGAGTGATCATACCGTTTTCCATTCCCACCAGCAATGTATGAGAGATCATTTCTCTACATCCTCGTCAGTATTTGGTATATATGTATTTTTATTTTAGTTGCTTTGATAAGTGTACAGTGATATCTCTTTATGGTTTTGACGTGCATTTCCCTAATGGCTAATGATGTTGGACATCTTTTCATCCATCCTCTGTATATCCTCTTCAGTGAAATATCTTTTCACATATTTTGCTCATTTAGTTGTATATTTTATTTGTGGGTTTTTTTGGGGGGGGATTGCTATTGAGTTTTGAGAATTCTTAATATAGTATAGATTTTGATCCTTTACTGGATGTGTGGTTTGCAAATATTTTCTCTCACTTCAGCTTTTCCCATCATGCTCTTAAACAGTCCTTTGAAGAGCAGGTTTTAATTTTGATGAGGTCAAATTTATCAAGCCAATTTTTATGGATCATGCTTTTGGTGTTAAGTCTAAGAACTGATTGCTTAACCCTAGATCCAAATGGTTTTCTCCAATTTTTTTTCCTAAAAGTCTTATAGCTGTACATTTTACACTTAAAATGTGATCCATTTTTAGGTTAATTTTTATATAAGGTGTGAGGTTAAGGATGAGGTTCTTTTTTCCCCAGCTATAGATGAACAATTGCTCAGCTGTTATTTGTTGTAAAGGCTCTGCTTCCACCACTGAACTGGTTTCACAACTTTGTTAAAAATCAGCTGGACACAAGACCAGGAAAAAAATCAGGTGGACAGACTGGTGTGGGTCTGTGTTCTGTTCCATTGTTCTGTGCATTTGTCTGTCCTTCTGCCAGCATCACAGGGTCCTGGCTCCTGGATCGTGATAGTGAACATTAACATAGGGTCGTAAGACCTCACACTTTATTCTTGTTTTTCAAGATTGTCTTAGGTATGTTAGAGCTCGTGCCTTTCCATATGAATTTCAGAATAAGCTGTCCGTATCTACAAAAATTCTTGTTGGGATTGTGATAGAAATTTTATTAAATCCACAGATCAATTTGAGGAGAAAAAACAAACTATATAGAGTCTTCCAATCCACGAACATGGTATGTCTTTCCATTTGTTTAGGAGGTTTGGGGAACATTCCTTGGAATTTTCTACATAGATAATTATGCTATCTGCAAATAGGGATTGCTATATTTCTTCTTTTCTGACCTATACCCCTTTTACGTCCTTTTCTTGTTTTATCTTTCAGTACTAGGTTGAGTAACAGTGATGAGGGTGGACAGTTTTGTCTTGTTCTTGATCTTAGGGGGAAAACATTCAGCCTTTCACTTATGTATGTTATTAGCTTTGGATTTTTTGTAGATGCTCTTTATCTAGTCGAATATCTATTTTTAGTTTTCTGAGAGTTTTTATTATAGGTGGGTGTTGGATCTTATCAAATGCCTTTTTTTGTATCAATTGATGTGATATTATGTCTCTTCTGTGGATACGGTGGATTATACTGACTGATTTTTGACTGTTGAACAAGCCTTGCACATCTGGAATAAATCTCACCTGGTCCAGCAACTTTATACATCACTGGATTCAATTTGCTAATATTTTGTTTAGGATTTTGTGTCTAAGTTCATGAAAAATATTGATCTGTAGTTCTTTTTTGTGCTTTCTAGTGTGGTCTCCAGGTAATGTTAACCTCATAAAGTGAGTTAGGAATTGCCTCCTTTTTGCTGAATGCTTGATAGAATTAACTCTTCTTTGAATGTTCGGTAGAATTTTCTAGTGAAATTGCCTAGGCCTGAAGATTTCTTTTCTTAGGAGTTTTAAAAGAATTAATACCATTTTGTAAGTTATATTGATTTGAGACTGGCGGGGGCTTGTTTCAGCCCCGGAACAGGACAGCCACCCAAGGCTGACTGAGTGAGCATCATGGGACCAGGTTGGCCTGAACACAGGTGCCTGCCTGGGGCACGGACACTGGCCATGGGCTCAGGGCCCTACCAGCCCTGCAGGCTGGGTCCCCACAGTGGGGAGGAGGAGTCTGAAACCCAGAGCAGTGAAGGAGACAGGGAGGAAGGCTTTTGTGAAATCCCATGACCTGGGTGGGCCAGCACAGTTAGTGTCACTGGGTGAAGCGCTTGTGTTTTCTAGAAGAGGTGACCAGCCCCTATTCTAGGGTAGGATGCCATGGAGCACCGCATGAAGAAGATGAGTCAGTGGACGTTGAGTGTCCTCCCAGCTGTGAGTGAGGGTTAGGATGGAATACCCGGAAGCTGTGTGGGGCTGGAGGCAGATGGCACCAGGCTCTCAAGTGCAGACCCAGGATCGGATTTGGGGCATCACAACCAGGACCAGCTTTTCTGGCTGTGATGTGAGGAGAGCCAGCCACATGAGGGGCTGTGGGCCCAACACCCAAAGTGCTGCCAGGGTGCAGAGGATGGAGAACAGTCAAGAGGGAAGGGGGCCGTCTGGTCCTGGGACAAGCTGGGAAAAGGGATTTTGAGCCCGGAAATATGTCCTAATCATTTGCTTAGGAGAAGTGTGGCCTTGAACTCATTACTCAAGATGTTTATCTGTAAAACGCAGTGAACACAACTGCTTCAGGACCTTCGTGAAAGCTAAGTGTGTGATGTGTGCAAAGAGGTTGTAAAGCTCAGAAGCCCTGTAATGCATCCCTGGCGAGGGAGCCCTGTGCTCTTTCAGGTGACGAAGCCTGTGGGCAAGTGGGGATGCTGGGGAAGTTCTGGAAGTGTCTCACGGGATGTAAGGAAAGACACGTGGCCCATTCAAAATCCCCCGTGCATACAGTCCTCACAGAATGGTCCCCTCGGAGGCCCTCCTTGAGGAAGAGTAGAGAACAAGAGCCACACCTGTGCGTTTGCAGGCCTAGAGCCGCTGTGCCGAGGAAGGCCAGGCGAGGCACGTGGGTCTGGGCCACTCTCCTTATCTTCCTTGGCTCTAATTCTGATCTTTCACTTAAAAATAGGTGAGGGAGTGCAGCCCTGGGGGCAGCCTGACACCCTACACAGAGCATCGAGCCATGGGGAGGGACAAGAGAAAAGAAAATGATGCAAAACCCCCATTTATTATTAATTTCTAATTCTGGCCCCAAAGCAGCACATGTGTGGGGAGCTGTCAGTCTTGAACTGATGAGAGAGAGAACACAGTTTTCACCTTCACTTGCCTGAGGAGGCTCTCAAGCCCTTATTTCTGGTCGCAGCCTGAAAGGGGGTCACCACACGGTCTCAAGGGAGGTGCCGGTCCCAGAAGGTGGAGCGAGGGGCGACTCCACCATGGCTGGAAATGCTGCAAGGACCAGAGAACCCATGTCCTGGGTTTCCATCAGCGCCAACTTCCGAGAGGTGACAGACATCCCCGATTCTGAAGGCTTTCTTTTCCAGACCTGACTGGGGGTAGAGGGCATGTCTGAAAGATCCCAGAATAATTCCCACTGCCCAGGGCCGGGGGCAATGAGAGAGGGGCTGGCTGAACCCATTTCAGGAGACACCCCTGAGGTCCTGCAAAGTGCAACAGGCCCCAAGCCACCGATGAGGTAGGCAAGGCTGCTGGCCACACCGCCTCAGGGCAGAACCACCATGTGCAGGGCCCAGGAGAGGCCAGCCAGTCCCTCAGGCACAGATGAATGGCTTCTTCAGGCAGCCCTTCATGTCGGGAGATGACCGAGCCCTCAGAGGCAGATGTGTCCTGGGAGACAGGCTCCCACCACTCAGCAGGGACGAGGCTCAAAGTCGCCCCGGGAGGTGTTTTCAGGCCACTGACATCCCCCCACCATAAAGACATCCGGAAGATGGATGTGAACAAGACACCAACACACAGACCGCCCAGCTCAGACCCTGCAGGTCAGACCCTCCCTGGGGACTTTATTTGGGAGTCTCGTCAGCCCTGAGTCAGCTCTGGATTAGCATCTGCTCGTCAGGACATGCCTGGTGACTCTTACTAAGTTCTCCCCTGCCCACCAGGCTTGTGTATATACATGCATTCATGCACGCACGTGTGTGTCTGTGTATACGTGTATTCATGCGTGTGTGTATGCACTCCACAAACCTGCCAATGTTGCTGGCTCCCTAGGAAAACAACACGTCATGACTACCAGAGGAGAAGGGTGGACTCGTTTGTCCTAAGGGCTGCCCACCAGCTCCTACACCTGCATCTTCTCCAGATGCTAGAATTGTTCTATTTCTAATCTCTTGAGTATTGAAGAAGCTGGTACATATATTTACTATCCTTTCTCATCTAAAAGATGCCTTTTTCTTCTTCTGGTGGAAATAATCAAGGAAATTTGTTCACGGTCAGAAACTGTCCATTTCCTGAAGGAAACGTGAACCAGCCAAATGAACGTGAGCTGTGATAAATGCTCCAGAAAAGCGGCCCAGAAGACAGGCACACCGCATCCTCCCGACCCCACAGTTGAATCTCACAGATGCCAAGAGGACTGTTTCCCTATGACTAGCTAATCTACATAACGAGCATTACTTTTTAATGCATTTTATTTCACCAAAGCATTTCACTCGATTGCATTAATTGCTAGGATGTTAAATAAAATACACAGATATAAAACTTGTCATGCACTTTATTTTCCCATTAATCTACACACGAAGACATCTCCTCCACACCCTAAAACTCGAAAGAAAGGAAATAGGAAGGGAACCTGTTCTCCCCTGCCCACCAGGCTTGTGTATATACGTGTATCCATGCATAGCTTTTACCAGACACGGGTCTGCACGTCTTCTCCGGGGCATGATGAGAAACCCACTGGGCCACACACGTGACTCTGCGCAGGGGGATGGCTGGGCACCCCTGGGTGCAAACTGAGGGAGGAAGACTCTGGGGTGGGGAGCCTGCCACGCGCCCCTCAGCAAGGGCAGGGGCCAAAGTGCAGCCAGGCCTGACCTCAGCGCCCTGGCCCAGCCTGGGCTTCCTAACTAAGAGCATTTGGAAATTTCTACACCTAGCTAAACTCACTCAGAGACAGACCTGGGTGCCTCAAGACATAAACAGTCTGGATGGGGGCTGTCCATTACTGTAAACTCACAGTAATAAATACATTTTATACTGTGGCCCAGAACACACAAAACCACACCTGTGAGATAGGAAATTCTGATAGTTTCTCTTCTCTATCTCATTACAGAGATGCCAGTTCCAACCCAAACCAGCATTTCCAACCTTCAAAATGATAAGAATTACTCAGAATTCGTATTGAGAATCTGAATCCCTGGGCCCCACCGGACCCATCAAACCGAACCTGCGGGCGTGTGGCCCGGAAGCAGGCATCAACCCGACGCGTTGATTTCACGGCTCTCGGGGGCCAAGGGCGAGAGTGGGGACAGCCAGCCAGGGGCACACCAGCTGGGGGCAGACCCTCTGTCCACCCCTTCCCTAAGTCCTGCTGGGGCCAGGCAGGTGCGAGACCATCACACAGCCTCTCCCACTGGTGCTAATCCTGTGCAGAAACAAATCTGCCTCTTCAAGACAGAACTGAATAAAAACTGCCTGACGGTATCTGAGGTTCTGCAGGGCCCCGGCACGCTCGCCTTCGATTTCATGTGCCTGATGCTACTCAAGTCTAAGATTTAAAGTTCATTCAAACCTCTGAGAAGGTTAAAAACACCCCGGAAATTCATTAAATTCTGGGAAGTGCCACCCTGGGATCGGGCCACTGTCTGTCTTCCTTACCACGCAGCTTGTCCAAAGGAGGCCGAGCTGAGGGTTGGCACCGAGCAGGTGTGGCCTGGAGCGCAGGTGCCCCTGATGGCCAATGGGAGAGACTGCTAAATCAAGAGATGCCACGACGTCCAGCTGCCCTGTCCTGGGCAGGAGGAGGCGAAGGGCAGAGTCCGGCCCCTCAGGAGTACCACTGGGAGCTGGGCCACGTGCATTTCTGTGAATTCTCTCTCATTGTCTTAGCTTTGTTAATTGAAAAGAGCAACATAAAAGTCTTCTGTACTGTTTATACATTACACTTCAATTAATCTTTTCCTAAACATACAATCAAATTAAAATATTGGGTATTTCCATTTTGAGTGAATATATTACTTCCCTTTTCACGATACAAGTTCCTCCTCTGAAAATCAGAAAGCTAAGGCATGGCTCAGTCCTGCCTTCTCATCTCCTGTGGGAGAAATCAGAAAACACAAGCAGTCAAAGAATTTGCCAACATCTCCTGGCCCACGAGGCCCAGGACATTTGCACTGGCCTTCACAGGAATGTGCACCTTTAGTTCTTAGGGGGTATTAATAACAAGAAGCTTCAGGTAAACCAGGCTGTTCATACAGTTCCTTTCAGAAGGTCTGTGACTCTGAGCAGACCCTCTGCAGTCTTCCTCTGGGGACCTGTTTCCACTTGACATTTGATTCGCTTGTGTCTCAAGGTGGTTTCTGACTTAAGTTGGCTCTTACAGACAAACCTGCTTGTTAAAGGAGCCCAGGAAAGGCTGCAGGTGTCCACAGGTGAGATGCCAAGCCAGGAGCCAGCCTCAGAGCCCAGGGAAAGAAAGTGCTGGATGCCTATCTCTTTAACGCCTCTCAAGCTTTGCAGTGCACATCAGTGGCTTACTAGGAGGCTGGGTGGGGCCTAGGAGCATCCCTGACAGGTTCCAGGGCCCCCTCCATGAAAAGGGAGAGCCAGGCGCCATGAGCCGGCCCTCACCTCACCGTTCAGCTGATCCTCTTCCCAGCCTGGGGCTCCCTGATGTTGCCCTTATTCAGTCCAACCTTGAGCCAGCCGCCAGGCACCGGGGGCTCCAGCCCTCAAATATCCCGATTCCTCGTGAAAGTGCCTGTTAGTACACAGGGGCTCAGGTATTCAGACACACGTGGCCATGCTTCTCGGACCCCTGCGCCATCTCATCTGGAAAAGCCCACCTTCCTCGTCTTGCAGCAGGGTCCTCTCGCAGCTGGCTGTCCTGCGGTGGCCTCCCGACCTCCCAGCACACACACACACACACCCTGGTGCGGCCCCATCTGCTCCCCTTCACTCCCACCCCCTCATATCCGCACTTGCTGCAGAAGCTGAGAGCGCCCTCCCACTCCAAACACTGCTCAAGCCAGTCCTGCCCTCCCGCCTGAGTAAGAGGCGCCGCTTCCGGAAGAGCAGCCGGAACCATGGGACGGGGGAGGAAGAAGCTGCCGAGCCCTTGGCTGCCAAATCCTCCCAAGACACTCAGACCCCACCTGCTTTTGCCGGGCAAACCCCAGAATTTTATCATTCCCTACCAACCCATGTGTTCTACACGACCTACTAATTGTGGCACATACACCTGTAATTACAATAATGCCACTCCCAGCCATACACCAGGTAGAAACTCTTAATATAACTCCAACAATTCATCAACCAGCTCATATTTTCGGAGCATGTGGCATGCGCGGGACTCCGTGCCAGGCATAGAACAGAAAAACTGCACAGCCTCCCGCTTTGGTGCCAGCTAACAACGCGCTTCCCTCCTTTTCTTCCCATGCCCACAAAAACACCCAATTTTTTCTTGAATTATGGAAATCTCAAGGTATTAAAAAAAACTTTTGCAAAGTGGAATATATACATTGTAAAAGGAAAGGGATCGGAACACTATTTGGCACCGGCCTTGGAAAGAATCTCAAAGTTGTTTTCCTAACCTGTCTCCAATTAAAATACAAATGTCTTTTCTTAGCCATAGCCTATAATTCTTTGCACCTGCGTGGCTGGTACGCACCAGGGAACCACAGCCAAGTGGATTTCATCCCCCAAATGGGCCCCAATGCACCCCCT
The DNA here is from genome assembly GCF_009762305.2 of Zalophus californianus. Lineage (NCBI taxonomy): Eukaryota > Metazoa > Chordata > Mammalia > Carnivora > Otariidae > Zalophus > Zalophus californianus. The sequence goes on along the minus strand of NC_045608.1, from coordinate 93,881,762 downwards.
CCCCCAATTCACAGTTTAAGAGAACCCAGAGCAATTCCATCCCCTTGACTAACTGGGAATTATTAATAAAGGAAGCCTCCGGAGAGCAGCAGCAGATTGCGCAGCACGACCCACGCACCACGGTCCGCGCACCACGATCCTACAGACCAGGTGCAGACAGGACAGCCTCTCTTCTGCTTCAGCCTGTCTGAGGTTTGTGGGATCCCGCCTGGATTTCACGGATCTCATGACTTCCTCCACTGGGCCTTCGTTCCTTGTGCACAGGACGACCTTGGAGGGTTCACCTAACTAACCTCCTTTTCAGCAGCTGTCCCTCGGCAGGGCTGGGACGAACCGGTCTCCCACTTGTGTTGGTCCAAGGAAGTCAGCCATTCCGAGACGCACCAGCAGAGTCAGAATCCATTTTACAACTGCTACTCGGTCCAAACATTGGCCTTGAGCACACACTTGAGGAAACCATGGGTTTTTGCAGCCCAAGGAAGAGGGAGGAGAAAGGGAGGCCTGGGACAGGGAAAAGAAGTACTTTTTGGAATTCTAAAGACCAAGTAGAATTCAGGGAACTCAAGCCCAAGCTCTGGGCTGGGGTTTCAGTCCAGGTGATAAAGGGAGTAAGGGTCCCTGACCGTGGCCCTGCTCCGACAGCCAGAAACCAGAAACCGAACCCTCTGGAACAAGGCAGGCTGGGAGGGGGCTCCACGGTCAACCCCAAACCGCCAGAGCACAAACACGCGCAGGCGCACGGAACGCCTCAGCGCTCCCCTTCCGGGGCTGACCCCCGGCCGCTAGCTGCGCGCCCCCCACCTCCGCCCCCGCCCCGGATCTGTTCTCCGCGCGCGAGTGTGTGAGGCCCCTCGGCCAGCTCGGGCTGCTCCTGAGTTTGCAGAATTCGCGGCTAACTGAGCCGGGACCCCCTCACCAGTCAGGTCTGCGCCCCGGGTAGCCAGAGAAGGCAGGGCTGGAGGAGGGCCGTGAGTGTGTAAGGTGTGAGTGTGCGAGGTGCGCGCCTGTGTAAGGGTATGCGTGTCAGGTGCACGTGTGAGGCGCGCAGGGGTGGGTATGAGGGGCGGCAGGAAGAGGCGAGGAAAGGGCCCCCACGAGCCAAGCACTCGCCCACGTCCCGCCGCCTCCTCGCTCGAGCCGGGTGCGCCCACCTATCAAGCGGGGGCGAGAGCAGGGGGAGCCCTGGTCACCCCCTGGATGGCGGACGCCAATTTGCCCGTCCCACCCTTCCTCTCACCTGGGCTCGGGCAGATCCGACGCGGACGGGTCGGAGGCAGGAACCGGGCTGCGGCTGCGGCTGCGGCCGCCCAGACCTCCATGGAAGCGCACCCAGAGGCCCGAGCCCGCGCGCGCCTCCCCCTGGGGGCCAGCCGGCCAGCGGGGGGACTCGGATCTCGGCGGGGGTCTGGGGGCGGCGCTCCTCACAGCCCGCCCCTCCTCCGGGGGCCCTGGGCGCTGGGAGGGCGCTTCAAGTGCCCCCCCGAATCTCCGTTGCCCCCACTCCACGGCACAACCGAGTAGCAAGTGTGCACGCGGGACCAGCGCCGCGCCGGGACAGTCGTCTGCGCCCCCCTTGCCTTGCTCCGGCCCCGGCCCCTTCGGTGTAGACACCCCCTGCCCCTTGCCCCGCTTTGGCCCAGAGAGACTCCAACGTAGACATCTCCTCCGCGCCGCGCCCCCTTGTCCCTTCTCTTGCGAGGAACCCTCCCTTGTAGACACTCCCCGCTCTCCGTCCCCACGATCCCCCAGTGTAGATCTGCCTCTTCACCAGCCCCCGCTTCTGCCCCGCGACCCTCCGGTGCAGACCGGCTCCACCGTGCACGCAACTTTACCTCGGGGCTGGGACTCCGAGGGCCCCGCTCCGCTCGCCTGGCCGCGGCCTCCTCGGGGCGGAGCGCGGCGTCTCCGGAGCTGGCAGCCCGCGGAGTCCGGCACCGCCCCGCTCGCCCCGGCGATCGCCCCCCCCCCCCCCCCCCCCCACCCCCCCCGGCCCCGCTCGGCCCCGGCGATCCGCCGGGCGGCGGTGGCGCGGCGCCCCCTCGCGCCCGGCCGCAGGTCCCCGGGGCGGGCAGACACCCGGGCGCGGCGGCCGGCGGGCCGGAGCCCGGAGCTCAGGGCTGTGTCCACTTGGAGCGGGCGCTCGGGGCATCCGAGGCGCGGACCCCGCTCTCCGCACCGCTCCTGGCCCACGCGCTCACACTCACTCCCAGACGCGCGCGCTCACACACACACACACACACACATCGCGGCGGTTCCAGAAGCAGAGATCCCCCCCCCCCCGCCCGCATCCCTCCTCACCATACCCTGAAGCAACCCTGTGGTAAAGAGGCAGAACCAGGGGCTGTCCCGTTGGGCGCGGCCCTGAGAGCCCTGGGGAAGGCACTGGAGTCTGGAGACGCTCGGCCCGGCGTCCAGGGAGCCGCTGTCGGGGGCTCGTGTACCGGTGGCGTCTGTGTCATGGATCTTGGACGACTGGCACAGCTCTGGTAAGGAGATGTTTCGTCGCTTGCATTTTCAGGAAGGAAGTGTTCCTCCCAGCTTGAGTCTGAACATGGAAACCTTGGAAGGGAGTTTTCTTCTCCATAGAAACACTCATTGAATTTCGGATCCGGAGAAGCCTGGCCCCCCACGGGTGAAAGACCACCCCTCTCCCATGGGAATGATGGCTCTGGGACACAGCTCTGTGTGTTAGCGGAGTCCCCCTCAGGTCTAGCAGAATCCCTCTTCTGGAGCACGTGCCCCCAGGGCAGAATGGATACAGTTGCTGCCCAGGCCGAGGAGGCCTTGCCCACCGGGAGAAAACGCATTAAAACATAAATAAGCAAACAAGATAATTCTCAGAAGGTTCTCAGCGGGATGGCCCAACAGCTGGTAGCTGATTACCTAGGTGGGGGTGTGGTGGATACGTGATTTCTCAGACTCAAGTGACCCCGACCCTTGCCTGTCCTCCCAGGAGGACGTTTCCACACCCCCTGCACCCTGGCTGCGCCTTTGACGGGGTCTCTGGGCTGCGGGGACTGTGCCCTGCAGAGGGGCCCCACACTCCACCCCTGTGTGCCAAGCCTCTTCTGCAGGACATCACATTTTGTCAACCCTGGCCTTTTAGTCAAAAAAAATCTCTAGATCTAGTTGTTTTTTTATCTTTCCTGATCCATAATTTTCAGTCATTTTGTTCTTTAAAATTAGATGTCTCAGAAAATTTAATCGTATCATGTGACATATTAGCTCGTTCCTCACCTTGAGCCGGAGGAAACTTGTTTGTCCAAGGCTTGGGTGCTGTCCTTGCTGACAGAGCGGGGCTGAGCCTGGGCCCTGGGCTCCACTGGCCTCTGCCTGGGATGTGCTGCTGACCGGTGGTCGGTTCACCTGGGCCTGACCGTGGGGCCAGCGCAATCTGCCTCCCATCTAGACCGGTCCAGCAACTCACATCTCCTGAATTTTTTGGGAGGTATCCGCGGAGACTTTCTTGAAAGCCTCTCGGAAATCAGATAGAAGGAACCAGGCTTCTAAGTGGCGCTGGGCAGGCTGTGCGTGTGATCCTGTCGAACTGACTTGGTGTTTTCCTGCAGGCCCGTCTGTGATTTCCCTCATATGCATCTCATCCTCCTGTGTCATCTGTGTTCCCTGTTTCGGAGCCTCCAGTGTTTCATCTGTGTTTCTGATTGTTTTTGAAATCACAGTGAGGCAGCCGTGGTGAGGGGCTTACTGCTGGGGGTCCTGGACCCTCCGGCAGCCACGCGGCCTAGAGTCCCTGAGCGGCTAGCATTGTGTCCGGGCGTTTATGGTGGTCCACAAGGGCAGGGACCCAGGAGCAGGCTGCAGAAGGCAGTACCCATATCATCCTGGTAGCCTCTCTGTTGCTTTTTCTAAATAATGTTCAGTTCATGTCCTGGTTGACGCATTTCCACTTTCGTGTAGCTTCTGTTTTGGAAAAGGAGCAAACATTTACAAAAAATTTGTATATATATTATATGCTCATTGTAGAAAATCAGAAAACTTTCTGGGAAAAATAAAAAGGGGAAAATAAACCCTCTGATTTTCCTACCTCCATCATCCAGAATTTATCACTGCTATGGTTTGGGTACCTAATGTTTGTACTAAAGCATTTTGCTCTCTTTTAATGTAAAAATATATTTTTGTTTGTTTATATTCAAAAACAGCACCATAATGTATGCTGGATTTTCACCCCTTAACAAGAAATGAAACAATGTTTTCCAGGCTCCAATGTCATTTTTTAAAATTTATTTTTATTTTTTAAAAAGATTTTATTTATTTATTTGACAGAGAGAGACACAGTGAGAGAGGGAACACAAGCAGGGGCAGTGGGAGAGGGAGAAGGGAGAAGGGGGGAGTGGGAGAGGGACAGGGAGAAGCATACTCCTTGCTGAGCAGGGAGCCCGATGCAGGTCTCGATCCCAGGACCCTAGGACCATGACCTGAGCTGAAGGCAGACGCTTCACTGACTGAGCACCCAGGCGCCCCTCAGTCATTTTAAATGATGGCATAGAAGCCCATCCTGTGGCCAGTACCGTACTTTGACTGAAACTCTATTATTTGACATTTATATTTGCTCCCATGTTTCGCTGGTATAGAATACTCTGCCGTAAATGCCTTTGTAGGTGTATCCCGACTCGTTCATTGCCACAGGAACGTAATGGTGAGTACGGACTGGTGCGCTCTTCGGCAAGTCCTGGTGGTGAATGTAACTGAAAACTCATTTCTTTGAAGGAGCAGGTTTGCGCGTGCACGCACTGATCTGTGTCTCGGCGGACGGAAGCCCCCTGTGCAGGGCCTGCAGAGTTGGTTTTTGCCTCCTTGGTCCTTGGCTCAGGGCACCTGAGCGTGTGTTTTGCAGACGGATATTGTGGTGTGTGATGAGGAAGCAAGGGGCTGCTTCTGTAGACACAGACGTCTAGTTCCTTTCCTCACTAATATTTTCCAAAGTAGTCACTTTTTCTAGGTATTTATACTTTTCACGAATTTTCATTTCCTGGCTGCTTTTCAAACCGAGAGATGTATTCCTTCCTTTTTTTTGTTTTTTGTTTTTTGTTTTTTGGCCACAGCTTTATTGCGATAGCGTTCAGACACCGCACAATTCACCCATTTAAAGTGTGCAATTCAGGGGTTTTTAGGATGCTCACCGGGGCATGCCACCTCTGCCGCAGTCGGCTCAGGCTATTTTTCCTGCTTTGCCGCCCCAGCCCCGGCAGCAAGGAGCACCTGCCCCTCTGTTCCCCTCCTGGGCCGGGGGTCCCTGGGGGCTGTAACGCAGTCATGTCCCCACAGCCCTGGTCTGCCATGGCCCTCCCCTCGGCTGTCAGACACCGGTGCTCTTCCGCTGACCTGGCTGGCTCTTCGCTTTTTGTCCTTTGCTTTCGTGACAGAGGGGACAGTTTCTGGCACCTGCCGCCCTCCAGACGGTGGCTTCCTCCCCCTGAGCCACCATCTCCTCCACAGCGAGCCTTTCACAGCTTTACTCAGCTGTGACTAGAAAGCACTTCTCGGTCTACATTTCCATTCTCAGAGTTTCCCTTCTCTTGAGAGTTTGGTCATCTTGCAGCTGCCCCAAACCATCGAGGGCGAAGGCGGCTCTTGCTACTTCGAATTTCTCTCTTATCTGCTCTGTCATCCTGCTTTTGAAGGATCAAGCGTCCAGCCTCCCTTTGAGCTTTCTCAGATTTTCTCCTTTGTTCATTACTTTTCATCCCAAATTCCCTGGCTCCACATTTCTGTTACTCACCTTAATTTGAGCTCCAGACGGGAATCAGTCTCCTGAAATGTGGATACATTTACTTTGTGGTGTTCCTGACGGAGCAGAGACCAAACTGATCTTTCTCCTGCTCCCTTGTGGTTCAGGAAGAGAACAGTGTTGTATGCAGGGAATGTGTGCAGATTACAGTTTGGTCATTTAGGTCAAATACGGTGAGTTCCGATGAAGGGCACTCTGGGGGTGGGCGGAGGGGGGAGCAATCAGTCCTTTCTTTGCTCTTGGACAAGGGAGGAGTTCTACACATTCATAGAGCGTCTGTGATCAGGTCCCTCCCTCTCCAGACCGCAGGTGGCAGGCGTGTGTGGTCTGGGCTTTCTATCTGTAACTTCCAGGACCCACCTCAGAGTTGCTTTCAGGATTATGCCGTGTTCCCGATCCAGGAAGCACCACAGGATTTCTTTAGGACTGTCTCCTGTCATTGACTTTCCATCCACCCTGGGATTCAGGCATCTCTTACCGCCCTATTGGTTCTGGGCTACGGATTTCACATTCGATTTCACTGGCCCTGCTTCTCAGAAGTATCTCACATTTGATGTAATAACACTTTAAGTTATTTGAATTGCTTCGTCCTGTGTGGTATACTGGAACAGGGTTTTGGATGATTGGGACTTGCTTTTCTTCCTGAATTATTTGGCATTACAGACATTCTGAAGAGAAGTTGCTCTTGTCTGCGAGTAGAGCAGAGCCCCCGGCCATTCACTCGCCTCGATCCAGTTCAGCAACGATTTGTTCACGCGTCAGCGGAATAGCCACATGGTGCCAGGGACGCGTCAGACCCAGCGCTGCCCTCGTGGAAACCATGTCAGTGCACGCCCTGAGCTACCCCGCAGGGCAGACTGGTGAACCTGCTGTGCCTTGAGGGGGAAGGGGCTCTGTGGACACGCACCGGAGGCCTGCTCCTCACCTTCGTCTTCCCCAAACACGAACCACTCCATGTGCTCCCTTCCCCCTGTCTTCAGCCTCCACAGAAAACGCAGGTCTTGGGGCAGGAGACAGCAGTGAGACGAAGGGAGACGTAGAGAGGAAGCTACAGTCGACTCCCCCACACACAACAAACCCGAAGAGAACAAAGAGCCATTCTCTGATTCGTAAGAAATACACAGGGGCACTTCTCATCTTGTGTGGGGTGTAGCCGCCTTCCTCAAAGACAACGAATGAGGCACAGTAATTGCATGGAAAGACCAAGCATTTTCCTGTAAGTGAGGAGAATGGTGCCGGAGACAGGCAGAAGAGGCTGGGCAGAGTGGCTATGGCGACAGGGAGTGTGGACAACCAGCACACCGGCCCACGTGGCCACGGCCTCCCGAGTCCCTCGGAGAGAAAGGCGGACGTGGCTGTCGGTGCAGTGCCCACGGCAGAGGCGCCCGGAGCAGAGGCGCCCGCGGCACAGGCGCCAGGGGTGCACCTGGTCTGCCTCTTCATCCTGGGATCATTAGCACTTCTAACTAAAAACAAAAACCAGAAAGCCCAGGCTGCTTCAGCATCTGGATGCTTTCCTATCTGTGAATGCTGCTCTTAGTCACCTCCCGAGGCTGCTGTCCCGAGAGCTGGCCCAGAAGCCCAGACACCCTCTCGGCTCAGGTCAGAGGTCAGTCCTGGCCACGGACCCCACACACCCACCGTTATCTGGCTGGGCCATTCTGCTTATACTTGCCTGTTGGAAAATGTGCTCCATCTCCTCTAAATAAATAGCAAGACCATTGCTTCTAAGAATGTGTAGAATTCTTAGAATTAAGGTGGAATTGCCCTTTTGCTAGAATTTTTCCCTGGATTCATTTTCAGCCTCACACCCTGGCTCACACTTCCCTTGCACAGATTCATCCTGACAGCATCTGGGGTGGTTGTAGCTGGGTCTGCCGGCCTTCATTACCATGCTAGCCACGTGGCTAGAGGGCTCCCACGAAGGCCCTGCTGGGTGTGAGCTTCATGCTCTACACACTTGTTTCTGGGGTTTGCTAACGAGGGACATGAACAATCCCCGAGGCTTCCGGCGTCCCCATGGCGCTGACGACTCTTCAGCCGGCGGCCAGCCTGCTGGCCCCTGCTGTGAGGAGTTAGCTCTCTGGGGTGGGGCTCACTGTGCAAGGCAGGGGGAGGCCCTTTCCTGGGACATAAATACACTCAAGGAATGTAGGTTGTCTCTCGTGCTTCCCGTGGGACCAGAATGCGTCGGTCAGGCCCCGTTTGGAATATCAAGGACATGATGAGACCCCTGGACAAAGCAGCATCAAGACCTCCTCCTGCACGTCTGTGGGTAGCCACCGGTGGGGTGACCGTAGGGACACTGGGAACATCACCCGCCGGGCCCCTGTGGTGGGAGCACTGTGTGAGTCAGGTTGGGCCTGGATGTCACCTGTGCTGGGTTCTGCAGCCCAAGAGCTCTGCTCACCCAGTCCTGGGCCCCCGGCGGGTCCAGGTAGTAAGTCCGTGAGGGCCGCTGCCTGACTTACCGCCTGTAGGTGCGTTATGCTCATTTATGCTCATCTTTGCCTGTGCAGTGTCCACAATCTGTGGCATTTATCAGTGTCTTGGTGGTGGGTTGTTGGAAATTCCGAGAGCGTTTTCCCATGAGATAGTTGTGGTTTGCTTCTGCGGCTGGGATGGTAACCTTCGCTCTGATCTGGGTCCAGGGAGGGAGCAAATGCACAGACAGGAGCCGCCTGCCCCTGGAAGCTGGCGACAACCACAGAGCAGGTGTGTCCCCAAAGCTCACCCCCAGGGCACAGCTGTCCCTGCTACGCTTGCTGGGACTCCCAGGCCCTTCACGCCTGCCACCTGACGTGTCTTAACCTGGTGTTATTTTTGTGTGTTTGAGCGGTGTGCATGGCTGAGACGTGTGTGTGCATGTGAGGTGTGTGTATCGTGTGCACGTGTACAAATGTGCGTCTGTTTGCATGCATGCGTGTGGCTGGTCCCCATCCTGCCCCTGTGTTGGAGGGCAGGTGCCCGGTGTCCCTCACAGAGCCTGGGACAGCATCTTGCATGTGGCAGGCACTGGGTTGTACTTGTTCTATTTGTTCAAGGAGCTAAGACGATGCTCCTGCGGGAGCGCATAGGGTTCTTCTGGCTCCATGTCGGGGTGCTTCTGTTCCCCATTCCCCACCCTTCTCGGTGGCTCTAGAAGCAAAGAAGGAAGCCTCCAGAGATTCAGAGACACTGCCCAGGGGCGGGGTGAGGGTGTCGCCCACTGGTGGAGGTGAGGAACTCTCTGGAAGGATTGCCCCAGGTAGAGCTCATAAGGAGCAAAGGACCGGACTGATGGATGAAGGATGCCCCTACTTCTGTGGCCTCTGCAGATGGTGGGTGGCCCCAATGCTGAGGCCTGTGGACCACACCGATCAGGAGGGAACAGTCTATCGGCTTCATTCGTGGGCGGGAAGAATGGCTGTGCTTTGTGTTATGAGCCACTGTCCTTTACCACAGTTATACAAGTTTTCTGAAAAAAAAAAAAGTGATCTTACAGTTTGGTAGCAACTGGTCATATTTCCTACATTTGAAATAACTAACTAGAAAAAAATTTAAACCAGGTGCAGGGGAGGGGAGATCCCTGCTGGCTGGAGGTGGTCAACTGAAACATTTTCTTCCATTTTGGAATTAACCATTTGGAGGTCACTTCGGATCCACTGGGAAATCCGGTAGGTGGAAAATTAGGAATTCCTCTCTTCCCCACACTGCACCTTGAGGAGCCTCCGAGGTCTTAGCTGGTGGTGTTTGGTCTCTGGTGGCAGTGACGGGGCTGGTGTGATGCCCAGGGATGGCAAACGGGGGTCCACATGGGCTTGTGCGTCCATAAAGGGCTTCGGCAGAAACACTGCAAGCATGACGGGTAGCAGTGGATGAAAACGGTCTGCATTCAGGGCTCCTTGCAGAGTGGGGTGGCTGGGGGCTGGGCGCACTCGGCCTGGGGTCTGGCTGCACACCCGGGCTCAGTGGGCAAGGCCTTCGGTGCACTCGAGCTGCAGAAGCACGTTTCCCTGCCTGCGGCGGGTCACTGAGCACCTGGGGCGCGGCCGACTAACAAGTGTCCTTTGACGGAGCCTCCGAGGCCACGAGCATCCTGTCTCTCTGTAGGTCTGTCTGTGGTCAGTCAGGGCTCCTGGCACCCAGCCAAGGAGGCACCACCTTCTCTAATACTTGGGGTGGGGTCTTTGCCATTGTTTTCCACTGAAAATCAGGAAGGTATTTGTTCATCAGAGTAGCTGTGTTATTTACCTCTCAGAGCAAATAGATCTTTAGTGCAAATTTCTCCAAGTTTCCCCACTGTTTCTTCAGTGGCAGGTTCCAACCCTGCTGGTCTGTGGACAGGCTGACGGTGACCACGAGTGCAGCGTGGCTCCAGCGAAGAGAGGCGTCCAGCCCACTGCCCGGGGGCAGCGCCCCGCAGGCCCGCATGCGTTTTAATTTCCTTGTCTGTCCAATGAGAACGTTCAAGGGCGGCTCCTTCCCAAGGGACTGAAATGGAAGTGACCAAATAGAACGGTATCAACAGACACTTGAAAACGCTGCTCAGGCTCACTTGCAATCAAAGGGCACACGGGAGCCCCACCACCTCTCCTTTCAAGGTGCGCACCTTCTCAGGGCACCCGCCATCCTTGTCGGGAAGTCTCTGAAGGAAGTAGATCGGATTGGACAAGTTTAGGTGCAAGAATGTTGACGGGAGCTGTATCAGAATGTTGCCAAAAGGGGAGGTACCTAACTGCCCAGTCAGGCTTCATGGGGGTGGTAGCGGGACACCGCGCCCGCAAGTGACATGATGGCAGTAAGGACAGGGGTAACACTGTGCCTAATGTTAAAATCTCACAAATGTGGTGTGAACCGGGTCCCGCTTGCACCCTCGCCTGTGGATGTGAGTGCTTTTTACTTCTCCATGTTCTCCGTAAAGCACTTGCACGACTTTCACAACCATAACAGGTGGGAAGTGAACAAAAATGAAGGGGCCCCTCCCCCCTTCGCTTTGTTCTCAGCCGCAGAAGGAGGGAGTCTCGCTGCCTTCACGTCTGACCTGTAAAACCTACTCATTTATCAAGGAAGGCTTTATGCTGGAAAGACTTAGCAGTGTTTTCCAAACAATTTGTAAAATACTGAGAATGTAAAGTGCTATTCTTAACCATAGGACAATTGGACAAATAAAAGTTCAACAGGAAAAACCCTTAATTTGTTAGGCTGTTTCACATTACAAAAGGAAGGAAAGAAAAGTAATTCTTCTGACATTTTCAACTTCAAATCAGAGGAAAAGAGTTGTAGGCTTTGCAGAAACACTCCGCATTCCTCTAGTGTGCCGTTGAAGAGTAAGTGACCTTATATTTTATTTATATAGATTGCCCCTTTGCTGAAAACAGTATGGCATCCATGGGCGTATAGCCAGGACTTTGGTTGGGCATGAGAAATGCTCTCAAACTGGCGTAGCTTACGGAAGACTCAGCCGTCTAACCCACTTTCTCAAGACCACGAGCCCGGCCCCAGGTGGGCCTGAGTTTAGGGTGCAGACAATGTCACGGGGTCCGTTTTTCTCCTTCCACGTGTCTTGGCCCTGCTCTCCTCTCTGCTCTGTTCTCAGCAGGTGCCTCACAAGGGCAGGGGCCCCAGCATCTTGGAGTCTCTGGTGCAGAGACATTCTGGCAGCAATCCCAGGAAGGATCCGACGTCTCATTTCTGTCCCAGAATAATATCACTGTGTCCAGAGGCACGAGCTCCCTGGCAGGTCAGGCGGGGTAGGTGGGGAGAGGGCCGTGCAGAACAGACAAACCACAGGACAGCCTGCAGCGGGGCCTCTCAGCCTCGGCTCCCTCAGCGTTCAGGCGGGTCATTTTTGGGGTGGGGGAGATGTCCTGTGCCTCACAGGATGTTCAGCAGCACCCCAGCCCCCACCCATAAGATGCCAGTGCCCCCCATATGTAACTAAGACCCTCCAGATGTGGCCAGATGTGCTGGGGGGTGGGGGTAGAGACATGCCATCTGAGAATCATGGTGTTACCTGATGTCCACACCCCAAATTCTTGTAGAATAAAGAAAATCACTGTATTTTAGAGCTGAAATGAGGTTTTCCCACTTAGACTTAATCTCAGAGGTCATCTGGTATTGTTGCATTTATGGGGCAGGAACGTTTAATGTCTCAAATACAATTTGGAGGAATAGAGAGGCAAACCCTGGTTTATTGTACTTGTTTGAGGCCTGACTATCCATTGCAGTGAAGAAAATGTGGTCCTGGCTATGTGCAGAGGAGAAAACAGCGACCCAGTGTGCAGCTGAGTCAGGAACGGCCCCTCCCCACCAACAGGCAGCCCCTGGTCCTGGCCAGTGACCCCCATCATGCCCCAAAGCCCCAAACCCCCAAAATGGGAATTGCAGGAGCTAAAAATAGAGATGTTATGGGTAATGAATTCGGCCTGTCTTCTCCCTTCAAGCTAAATAATTCCTGTTCCGTTAGCAGTCTTTCATAACATGTATCTGACAGCACTTTACTCATCTGTGTGGCCGTGGATTGAATCATCCTGCGTCCTTCCTCTTGTGTGGGGTCCAGAGCTGAGCCAGCATTTAAAATTAGTATAGAATTCGCTGAGGCTCACACGTTAGAATAGATTCCAACCAAGGTGTCCCAGAGAAAACTCATTCACCAAACAGCGTAGACTGAGAACATGTGGTAATCCAGCATTTTCTGCTTGTTTCTGCTTCCGTGGGACGACCCATGTGGACCTGCCTGTTACTGAGGGCTGCATCGCCTCCCTCAGAATGTAGTCAACCAGCTTACCTGGGGCGTCCACATTTTGTAGTGAATTGACTGGTTGAATCCACAATAGAAACACCTATTGGTGTGCAGCAACACAGTGTTGTGGATTGAATTTCCTATTATTGTAAAAAAATTTCTTTTCACCCATTCCAGAACTTTCTTTAATTACCCTCTCCCTGCAAGTTATGCACCAGGCACTTGTGATGCAAAAATTCCTGTCATGGAGGAGCCTCTGCTCTTACAGGGGAAACAGACCCATAGACAGGTATCAGGTTGATGGGGCAGCAGGCAGGTGTGATGGGGCAGGGGGGCAGGTGTGATGGAGCAGGTGGGCAGGTGTGATGGGGCAGGCAGGCAGGTGTGACTGTGCGGGCAGAGGTGTGATGGGGCAGGGGGCAGGTGTGATGGGACAGGTGGGCAGGTGTGACTGTGTGGGCAGGTGTGACTGTGCGGGCAGGTGTGATGGGGCAGTGGGCAGGTGACTGTGCAGGCAGGTGTGATGGAGCAGGTGGGCAGGTGACTGTGCAGGCAGGTGTGATGGAGCAGGTGTGACTGTGCGGGCAGGTGTGATGGGGCAGGTGGGCAGGTGTGATGGGGCAGGTGTAATGGGGCAGGGGGGCAGGGGTGACTGTGCGGGCAGGTGTGATGGGGCAGGTGGGCAGGTGTGATGGGGCAGGTGTAATGGGGCAGGGGGGCAGGTGTGACTGTGCGGGCAGGTGTGATGGGGCAGGTGGGCAGGTGACTGTGCAGGCAGGTGTGATGGAGCAGGTGTGACTGTGCGGGCAGGTGTGATGGGGCAGGTGGGCAGGTGTGATGGGGCAGGTGTAATGGGGCAGGGGGGCAGGTGTGACTGTGCGGGCAGGTGTGATGGGGCAGGTGGGCAGGTGTGATGGGGCAGGTGTAATGGGGCAGGGGGGCAGGTGTGACTGTGTGGGCAGGTGTGATGGGGCGGTGGGCAGGCCATTGTGATGCACTCCCCTTTGCTACATACTCTCATTGGTACAGTGTCTCTTTTCTCCAGGTGGGCCTGCATCTGTCACCCCCAATCCCGTGGAGACTGGTGCTTGGCAGGAGCACAGAGTTCTTTGAAGGGATGAGGGAATGGCATTGAGCTCCACAGGAAGTGACGCAGTGATCGCTGGATTCCAGATGCATTTATCTGGGCCAAGTGAGGGGAAGGGAGGTCAGTTTGTGGGGACATGGTCTCCATTCAGTGTTCTCTTCTGACGCGCGACTTGCCTTCCTCTTTGTGACCCTCACTGCACGGGTTTGCTGACTCTGCTTTAACCTATTTTGCAGATATACCTGGCGCTCTACCTGCACGTTTTTCTGATGATCCCTGGTGACTTCTGACGGTCTTGTCAGCCTCAGAAAGTCCTGTGTCCCTAGCATGTACGCTCTCCCTTCTCCCATTCTGCACCCGTCTGCCAGGTCACGATTGGCCAAGGAGGGGGGCTTTTTGAGCGGGGAGCCCTTTCTGCAACTATTGCTTCGGTGTCCTAGCAGCTCGAGGGAGACCGAGGGTTCAGGGCCAGGCTTCCCGGTCATTGCATCCTTACTGGATGCTGAGTTTAGACCCAGGAGGGCTGAAAAAGCACAGTGCACAGAAAACAAAGCAAGAGAAACTACTGTTTTCATTATGCCACAGCCCTAGGAGGCAGAGCTGCTACAATGATCTGAGCTGGAAGCTGGCACTGGGGGGGGGGGGGGGCACAGGCGCGTGCGGGGCTGCTGGAGGACCTGTCCTGCGGGGTTGGGACCCGGGGGGACACCCTGCTGGGTTGGAAGCCCAGCTGTGTGCTTGGCTGGAGCTCGCAGGCGATGCTGGACGGGGCCCCGAGCCCTGGCTAAAGATGGCCCAGCGTCCTGGGTGCTGTGCAGGGCACCTCACCTCCAGCGGGGCTTGTTCCCACAGAGACCCCCTGGGTGGGGACTCAGGCTTGAAGCAGAGGCGAGGGGAGCGGGTGGGCCTGCCCCCATCGCTGGCAGCCGCACACCCAGGCTGACTTGGCACCACGTCATCCAATACGTGACCGTGCTTTGAAGGGGAGACTTCTGGGAAAGTGTCGTTTTGCTCAGATTGGCCATGAACGTCTCGTCTGTCTGCTCCTTTCCTCCCTGGCGGGGAGTCCTCAAGGACCCCTCCTGTGCCGGGCATTTGCCGGTAGGTTCAGCAGCTACGGGAGGGACTGCCCCACCTTTGGGGTCTGTGGTCCCTGCGAGGCATCCCACGGCATCCAGGGAACAGGCCCTGGCTGATTCCGTCCCTTGGTCAACACGCAGTTCTGGAAACATTATTTAGGGAACAGTCAGGGTGTTGCAGAGGCCCGGAATTTGAATGGTTTCCCCGCTCACTTAGTTTCCTGTATTTGCTCTGGAAGGACTGGAAAATCCCCCATCTCTCAACACCCACGAGCCAGAGATTACTAGAACCAAAAATAAAAAGATACCCCACGGTTTCCGAGCAGGTAGAGCGCAGTGATGGGGGGGCGCCCCGAGTCCCCCCCAGACGCCGCTCGCGGGAACACTCTTAAGATAGCAATTAGAGAAACCCCGCTGTTGAGAAAAACGCCACAGGCTGCTGGCTTTGAATTTTCCTTCTTTCTCAAAAAATGTTTTCTTTTTCTCAATTGGATCTCTGGCCAAGTTATAAAACTGAAAATTTGGATTTTCGAAGGAAGTGCTGCAGCCCACCGGTTGGAGACTGAGAGCGGGTCTTGGGGAAGGTGAATGTCATTAGGAAGCACAAGCGGAGGGAGAAGCTCCCTCCGGAGCTGGGGCCTGGCACTCCTTCCAGGTAGAACCACTGTGGCGTCGCTTTAGAACTTCTCAGAACTTCCTCACAGCAGCTGTGCTGGGAGAGGCCACACTCCCAGCGTGACCCAGAGCCTGGTGGCAGGGGCGCGGGGATGGGGGTGCGTCCTTTGTGTGCCCCACCCCCAGGCCCCTCAAGGTCCTTCCACTCTCAGGGCGGAAACATCCGTTTATCGGTAATGAAGACACCTGAACCAGGGAGGGCAGGAGGCCAGTTCTGCTCGGTCTGCCCCGGGGTGGGGGGGGGTGAGGGGGGGGACGCACAAGGGTCCTAGCCTCCTTGCTGCTGACCAAGCTCATCTCAGCTCGGCCAGAAGGCAGCCCCGCGTGAGCTGGGGCAGTGCCCAGGAAAGGCCAGTGTCGGGTCAGAGGAAGAGCTTATGGGCCTTGTGGGCCCCAGGACTGCAGCTGGGAAGCTGGTTGAGGAGAAGCTTCCCTGGGGAGCTGAGCTGCTGGAGAGGCAGGGCCCCTCACTGGGGCCGAGCAGCCGGCCCAGAGATCAGTGCTTCCTCTGCAAATGGAGCCTTGAAGTGGTTCTGGTTTGTGGCATTGTGTTGTGTCCTGTTCAGCGGGTCTGTTTGCTCACTTCTGAAACCAGGGATGCTGGCTAATTGGCTAAACGCCGGGCCAAGCACTGGCCTGGCCGTGTGCTGTGAAAACCAGTTCCAGAAGGCCAGCAAGACTCAGACCCAATTACAGCAGAGTCCCCGGGCTGTTGCATGGGGAGTTCTCACCATCCTTGCGGTTTGCTTCGTGCGTGTGCACTGGCGGGCATTTGGGAGATAGCTGAAAATCGGTGTGAGTAAGAAGAGATGCAGGCTGGGCACATGGGTCGGAGGGAAGGGGAGGGCAGGGCCAGCGAGTGGAAACATGAGCGGGGCAGCCACGGGCCCTCAGGCCTCAGGCCCTCCTCCAGCGCAAAAGGGTTGTGCAGCCCCCAGGGTCTGAGCCTGTGGGAGACACCAGGCCCCGGGTGCTGCCGGGACCACACAGTTAGATTAGATTCTCTGTGTCACGAGACCCAGGGGGCCCATCCAAGAGCCGTCCATGCTCCCGCCTCTGAAGTCTGCCCTTGACATGTATTCGCTTCTATCAAAAGAAGGCAGGACCCCAAGAGGCTGTAAAGAGGTCAGCCGTGGGCAGAACAGGCAGCATGGCCGTGTGGACGGAGAGCCTCGGCTCACTTCATATCTGTTCGGGGCAGGCAGCGGGGTCCCAGGGCTGCAGGGCCAGTGCCGAAGCAAGGCAGTCATTACCGGCCGTTGTTAGAAATTAACTTCCGCAGCTTATGACATCAACGGTGAAGCAGGAGACTGAGGAGTCCCTCGCCGCTCTCCTGCTCTCGAGGTGGCCAGGCCTGGAAGTGGTGCCCAGTCGGGGCCCTCACAGCCCAGAGGCCAGCAGACACTGCTCGCCAACTCCCGGCCCATCACTGGGCGCTTTCTCAGACATGTCTGGAAATGTGGTCCCGCCCAGGAACAGGCTGGGGAGAGTCTATGATGATGCACTGACTGCAGAGCCGCATTTCCGGAAGGAGGGGAGTGGCCAGGCGCCCTGAGGGCAGCCAGGCAGCCTGTTACCATACGCAGCAAGCCCCTAGGCCCCCAGCCGTGCCCAATTTCCAGGCAAAGTTTTCACAAGTGACCACATTAAATGAGAGGGAGCTTTCTGGAGAACTGTTAGGAGCTCACAGGTTCACTGGTCAGGTGGGTGGGCAGCTCCCAGACCACAGAGCCCCAGGCCGGCTGGCTGAATGCACTTGGTGCCAGGAGGGGGGCCAGGCCCTCTTCCTGCAGGACTCCCAGTGAGTGTGTGCCATGCTGGGGGTCTCTGCACCCTGACCTCCAGCAGCTCCCAGAGGGAACGACCAGCTCTCTGGTCCTCCTGATGCACTAGAGAGGACGTGCCCCCCCAGGGGCTGAGAGTGTGCCCTCCCATGGGCCTCAGCTGAGCTTCTCCACTGGGGACACCATTTTGATACTTAAAACCAGACTCAAAATCAATTCCATCCTGAAGTTCCGGCCGCTGGGGTCACAGCCAAAGAGGGTATTTGTCAGAATCACGGGGGAGAAGCTCAGCGGCTCCGTGCCTGTGCCCTCCGGGCGTCTTTGCACTTGGGAGCCGTCAGGAGGACACATTTCCCACCAGAAGCCGCAGAAGATTAGCCCCAGCCGCCGCCACCAGACACCTGCGCCAGGGGCCAGGAGACAGGGTGCGGGGTCACTCCGGGCTGCCAAGCAGACAGCCGCCCCTCCCGCCCTGTGAGGAGTCCTAGCTGGCTTCCTCGTCGCCCAGAACAGCTTCTAGGAGCGGGTCTTCCTCGCGCGTGGCCCAGTGTGACTGGTACCAAGTAAATAGCTGTTAAATGTATGAACGAGTAAGAATTGTGGGAAGTGTTGTATGTAATGCAGCAGTCCCGAGACTCAGACTTTCCTGTTGCTAACAGGGGTCCTGACACAGGAGGCAGGGGTTGGCGGGAGAGGGTCAGCAGGACCCAGACTGCAGGAAGCCGTCCATGGAGACCAGGAAGACCCAGCCGGCTGGCGGGTCCACCATTGTGCCCAGTGGGATCCCAATTTAGCAATTCACTGAGAGTCACAGCCAGGAGCTTTGATAAGACCGTCACTGCCCGGCGCCTCCCCACCCTCCAGCATCTGTGTCCACGATCTCCATGATCGGGGCAGCGTCGGGATTCTGGAACCCAGTGTGGGTGAGCAAGACCCTTCTTTACAGGCTGACTGCTTTTCAGGGGTAAAGACCCAGCTGGGCTCCCTTTCCCTGGGTGGGGCCCCTCTGACCTCCAAGTCTGGGCCGCATGCCTAACACAGTAGACGTTGACTGTTCTTCTTGCCCTAAACACCCCTTTCTTGCAGGCCGGCACTTGTCCTTGAGAACATGGCCGGCCCCCTCCTACCAACCATGTTCCTTTGATGGGGCTGCTGCATGCCTTACCTGGCCGAGGGTCTCCGATGGGTACTGGGTGGATAGGCTTTAGCTGGGAGCCCGGACAGGGGACAGTTGACCTCAGCCCAGGAGGCAGATTGCTCCTCCGCGGGGTGGGAGCTCAGCGTGCGGAGGGTAGGAGAGTGGTAGGTGCTGGGCCAGTGTCGCGGGATGAGGGGCACTGAGCACCTGGGCTCAGCGGCGGACGCTCACCCTGCCTCCCGTCTCTGTGATTTGACGTTTCTGCTCTTCCTCAACGGCGTGAGCCAAGTGGTCCCCCTTTACTGAAAGCAGTTGACGTCGGTTTTCAGGTACGAGCTCGGTGTCCTTCCACCGGGCCTAAGGTGGCCACACACATCTGGAGTGTCGGTACATGGCCCTCAGACGCCCCGGCTTGTGCGGGAGGGATCTCCTTAAAGGCAGACACTGGCCTGTTGTGCAGCTCCTGGGAGAGGTTGATTCAGAGCAGGTCAGTGTTTGTTGAGCTGAACCTATCACGTCTGTGCGGCAGGCCATTCCTGCCCGAGGCTGCTTCACGCACACACACGTCTCCCTAGAAGTAGATGACGTGTCCACATCCCCGTAACAGGAGGGGCAGTTGATGTCACTGTGGGGCTCTTGGCTTCCACCCCGCTTACACGACAGAAGGGCCAAGCCACCCAGGTTTCCTGGCTGCCGGCTCCCCATATGCACCGTCTTGAATTCCACCCTTGGCCCTGTCTGCACAGCCCCCACCCCCACAGGGCAGCCGTGTCGGTGGGTACCCTCCACGCAGGGCTCACCTGGGCCACAGAGGAGGGCCACGGAACTGGTGGGCATCTCTGCTGTCAGTCGGGCTCCCCTCCTCTGGCCATGCACAGCCCTGGGGCCTTTTCTGGAGTGGGGGAAGTGTGGGGGAGCCCCAGTTAGCTGTGTGCTTGAAGCGTGGCAGGATGAGGTCGGGCAGCTGGGACTTAAGACCTTGGGCTCAAGGTACTGGATGGATTCCCTTTGCTTTCAGCCTTCAGCATAAAACGGCTGGTCAGGCTGTCCCTACCAGCCTGGTTCTGCTCGTCTAGAACTGCCCTCCCCGCGCATCTGTTTCAACCCTCGTGTTCCTGCCCAGGGAGAGCGTGGAGCCGGGGCCACAGCCCAGATGACACACGAGGCCTGACTGAGCCCTGGTGCTGGGTGGGCACCTGCCTTCCTCAGGCAGCAAGATCAGTGCCCGTCAGAGCAGGGGCCCTCCAGACGGGGTGGGGGTGCTCCTGTTGGGTGAGCAGGCATCTCCCCAGAACCAGGGCTCGGCACCACTGGCTCACACCCCCCCGTAAAAGGGGTTTGTTGCTGTTGTGAGCTGCCTTGCCATTTTCAGAGGCGCCGGGGAGTGAGATCAACCAGCAGGTGATGGAGGGATTTCAGGATATAGGACACAGAATGAAGCCTGTGCCCGTGTCCAGGGCCCCCTGGTCTCCCCAGCCCTGCTCACGCAGCCAGTGGAACGCTGGGGTAGCCGACAAAGTCTGGTCAAGATCTGCAGACCCGCGGGGGACTGGTACCGTGGACAGTGAGTAGAAGGAGCCGCCTGCGGGCTGGGTCCAGGCCTTCTTTCTCTTTTTAAAACGAACATATGTATTTATAGTGTAATATATGCAAACAAAATTTAAGTTCATATGTGTGTGGGTTTCGTATTTATACCTTTTTCTGTTGCTGAAATGGAAAACCATTGCTAACTATATATACATACTTGTGTAAGTCATATATATGTGATTTATGTTCAGCATATTTCCTAATATTTTTTCTCTTTAATATACATCACATCACATTGATTTTTTAAAAACATTGAATAAAAATCCTTACGGTCATCCTTGTGTGTGCTATTCTAACAAAGGTCCTCAAATTTTCTCTTCTGGAATAGTCCTTGCAAAGAAAGATTACTCCTAGGAACTGCAGCCTAGCCCAGTCTGTGCTTCTCAGCAGCGGCCTGCTCTGGAGCCCCCTCCACCCTCCAGCACGGCCCCCCTCCCCAGACCCTGTCCCTCCTCCAGCACAGCCCCCCAGGGACCCTGGCCCTCCTTCGGCACCGCACCTGCAGGCTGTCCCCTCTTCCATCCTGACCGACCCTCCTGGCTGCCCACTAAGTACCCGACACCATCATCATACTGGCTCCTTATTGGTTTCTCGGACATCCTGGACTTTCCAGAGCCCTCCGCTCTTCCCACACCCTAAAGCCTGCTTTGGGGGACAGGGGGAAACGTCCATGCACTTGGTGCATCTTTAGTTTTTTCACTTAAGAGCGATCCTCACAGTCACCTGCCTGCCGTTTGCCAAGAGCCGCGGTGGGTCGTCGTGAGGCCCTCACACCCAGCGTGGAGACACACTGGACCTTGCTCTTGGCAGTGGCTGCCCTGGCCTGATGTTCCGGAAATCTTGCAAGATAGAGATGCATGGCTATTGGTCCAAGCTACTTTCCAGCGAGAAACGGGTTTGAGAACGCCGCCTGTGTGGTTCAGGTGGACACGTGCTCACTTTCCACGTTCATGGCCAATGAGACCGTTGATTCATTCCCTCGGAGACCATTTCTGAGGATCTCCTGGGTATCCACACAGCCGTTGAGATGTTCCCCACCGGGAGTGCATCCAGGCCATGGGGACTGTGGCAGGCACCCCATGGAGGCCACTCCTGCGAGCGGCTCCCCTGGCAGGGGCTGTGGCTCACAGGCCACCATTCGCAGGCCCATAGCTGTGACGGCCACAGGTAAGCATCGTCAGTGTGCAGAAGAATGGTGAGCAACGGGGTTGGCAGAGTCCCCCAAACCCTCCCCCCCACACTTACGAAAACTGCCCGACCACTCTAAGCCCGTGATCAAGGCCACGTCAGGATGACACGGCTGACACCAGGTGCTCCCTGAGGGCGTGGGAGGGCACAGCGCCCCGTGAGGCTCCTGGCACGGGACAGCAACGACTCTCTCCGAGAGCACACAGGACTCCTCGCAAGGGTCCAGGTCACGACAGAGACAGACTGAGGGACCATCACAGCCCGGACGGGGTGAAGGACTCGGGGAGCAACGGGGGCTCCTGGGTTGGGCTCTGGAACAGAAAAAGGACACCATTTGTGGGTCAGCCGACACAGAAATCAACCATGCGTGCAAGCCCCCGCTCCATCTGCAGACCTCCGCTTAGGCGTTCTTGAGGAAGGGAGCAAGGCGCTGTCTCCTGTCCTCTCCCACGCTGCCTCAGCCATGACAGACGTCCACAGGTCAGCACTAGACTCCAAGCAGGGAGGGCCCCGGGCAGGGAGGGAGGGCCCGGGCAGGGAGGGAGGGCCCCGGGCAGGGAGAACCCCAGCCCCACCACCTCCTCTGACAGGAGACCGAGGCCCCACCTGGACAGTCGGCTTTTTTGGTGCCCCCACCCTCCCTGGCCTCACATTCTAGAATGGTCTCTTGGCCCAAGGTGGCCGCTTTGTTTCCTTTGCACTGGGATGTGGGTGCTGAGGGAGTGGCGGGGCTGTCTTTCCGTGAATTCGGGGCATGCTGGGACGTCCTGAACGAGTGGCCTTGGCAGCGCCAAGCTACCCAGGAATGCTTCCTTCCATCTTGTCGGGATGAACACCTGTCCTGGGCTCTGGTCTGGATTTGCGTTTTCAGACTGAAGGACTTTTTCAGTAAAGGAAAAGATGATGTCACATGTCCTGTTTTGCTGCTGAAAGTACCTGGTGGGGCAGTCAGGCTGGTGATGTTTCAGCTGTTGTTTCTGCTCTCTTTCTAAAAAAATGTCTATTTTAATTCCGGTGTAGTTAACGTACAGCGCAGGCGTACCGTGTGCCGTCCAACGCCTCCTCCGTCACCCGGTGCTCAGCACGGCAGGTGCACTCCCCATCACCTGCTTCCCCTGTCCTGCACCCCAGTCACCACCAGCGCGTTCTCGGCAGCAAGAGTCTCTTTCTTGGTTTGTTGTTGTTGTTTTTATTTTATTTTATTTAGCAGGAAGCCCTGTCTTCATACTGGGTCCCGTGTGGACATCCAGCCTGTGAACAGATGGGAGGGTGGGTCCTTTTGGGAAGGGGCCCAGGTGGGGCCAGTGCGACTCTGCCTGCTCCTCACTTTCCTGCCCCGGGTCCCCACCAGGCACTCGAGGAGCCCAGGACCGTCACGCAGCCGACACCTGCGCCTCACACCCTCCTCTCTGGAAGCCCGAAGCATCGTCCTTGGCGGCTGTCCTCGCGCGTTCCACAGACAGACAGGAAGCGTCTGCTGGGGAATGCTGATGCCAGGATGGGGCGGGGGAGCCTGGGGGCCCTGACTTTAGGAAGTGGTCAGAGGGTCGTCGAGGGGCTGGAGGAGGGGGCCGTGGAAACATCGTGAATAGTTAATGCCACTCTAGGACAGTGTCTGCGTGTCTGCTTCGGGTGAGCCCCTGGGCGTGGAGCAAGAACGCGTCGCGGAGCTCTTCCTGCAGGCGCGAGGGCCAGGCGCCCGGTGCGCACACTCCAGGCCTCAGAACCGAGCGCCTGTGTCACTTCCTCAGCCACAGGGAGCACAGAGCTGGAGCGGCTTCGAACACAGAAGGGTCTGTTTTATGCCCGAGGTCTGCTGCTTGTGATGCTGGCCGGCTGGGATCCATCTGGTGGGGGTGGCGGGTGGTTGCCCCCATCCTCCCCCAAGTTCAGATGTAATTATTACCAAATATGGGAGAAGGAGCCCCAACCGGTGAGGGCCAGACTAACAGGGTCTTGGTGCCTCCTGTGTCCACTGTGGGAGCAACAGGAAGGGCTTGCCGGCCGAGGGGTGGTGGGGATGTGGGCTGGGGCGTGCCTGAGCCCTGCTCTGACCCAGGCTGTGCCGCCTTGGGAAGGAGAGCGACTTCTCTGAGACTTGGCTAGCTCTAATATGCCTGGTGCCGGGGGCTCACAGGGGTCCCTGTCTCCAGGGCTGGGGTGTAGGGTGGGAACCAGGTGTCTTAGTGCATGGACCCGTGTGAGCACTGGGAGCCATGTGTTTCCTGACTGCTCATCTTCCTGAGGGCGTTACAGGATCAGAACGGACCCCTCAAACAGTCACGTTTTCTAAACAAGAGACCCCTCAGGACGTGACCTGCACACATAACCGTGTGCAGGTCCCCCCCGTGAACGACCTTTACTCCAGGACTGAGTTTCTGGGCCTGTATAAACAGACACATCAGAGAAATTGCATCTGTTACAGGGAATGGATTCTAACTAATAAAACAGCTCTGGACCCACATCCTGTTTGTCTCTGAGCGCATAACGGGCAGCAGAATTCCTAGGACACCTCTCGCTCAGCAAAACCAGCGTGCGCTGAGGTGCTAGGCACAAGGCCAGCGCTGAGGAAGGCCCGTCCCTCCTGTACACTCATCTAATGGCCACACGTGCCTAAGAGAAATATTAATATTTTTAAAGATTTATTATTTATTTATTTGACAGAGAGAGAGACACAGCGAGAGAGGGAACACAAGCCGGGGGAGAGGGAGAGGGAGAAGCAGGCTTCCCGCGGAGCAGGGAGCCCGACGCGGGGCTCGATCCCAGGACCCTGGGACCATGACCTGAGCCGAAGGCAGACGCCCAACCGACTGAGCCACCCAGGCGCCCCAGAAAAATATTTAAAAAAATCAGGCAGCTTCCTAAAGGTTACCACTGGGGAAGAAACCTCAAAGTGGACAAGGCAGGTATGGCATAACTCCTCGTGTTCAGTCTGCATGGTGCTGAGCAGCTGTGCAGGCTTCTGTTTGGTTTCTGTCTCCATCGAGCTGTTTTGGTGCCATGCGGGCTGGAGCAGTCTAACGCACAGAAACGAAACATCAGGGTTTGGGAAGAGCATCCAGAAGGAACCCGCCTGAAGCAGAGCATGCAGTTTATAAACGCCGGAAGTTGACCAGCGTTTCCTAATTGAGACTCGCGGGGCCCCTGCCTGCCGTCGTGTGGGGGGGGAGAGAGTGAGGGTGAGGAGCACACACGAGCCCCCCGCCTCACCCAGCGGGGACCCCATGCTTCCAGCTGTCCCGCCAGCCTTGGAGCAGAGCGGATGCCAGAGGAAACCCAGGCCAGCTGCCCAGGAGGACGGCACTATTTGGCCTAGATTCTCCAGCTTCCTTCTCAGCAAAGATGATGCTTGCAGACAGCGGGCCGGGCAGCAGCTGGGCCAGACCCCCTGGCTCCGCGCCGCCCCAAGAAAGGCAGCTGGACGCCACCCACCTCTGAGTGTCTCCCCCAGCGACCCAGTGCCTGGCCTGAGCGCGGGGAACATGGAACGCTGGTGGCTTCACCCCATCAGAGGGGGCCACCTCATCTGAGAAGAAGGAGAGAGGCCAAGGAGGGGCCCTGCAGGCTCAGAGGCAGCGGATTCCCCTGTCCGCCTCCTGCAGGCCGAGTGACAGGTGTGGGTCAGGGCCTCGCCGACACCTGCTCGAACCCTCCACCTGGGGGGGCAGCATTTCTGTGGGGGGCCAGCCCTCTCTGCAGGGCTGACAGGGCCCATCGGGGTGACCCAGGGGTAGGGGCTTCCCAAGCCCCTTGCCCATGTGGCATGACCCTCGGTCAGTCCTGACCTTGAGCCTGAGGGTTCGCTCCCGGCAGCACAAGCAAGAAGCCAGGATGTCCCCTTTCTGAGTTCTGCGTCAGATCCGGAGTGACTTTGCTGGAGCGCTGTCACCTCTGGGGAGAGGAAGAGCGGTCCTGAAGAGGTTCTGCTACGCGCCCCTCCCTTCAAAGTGACAAGTCGTGCTATAACCTTGCTGGACTTGGAGAGTGTGCCTGCCAACTCGCATTGCGTGTGCTGGGGAGCTAAGGGTAAACACTTCCACACGATGTCCATTCTGGGCCAGGCTGTGGCCGGAGCGAATATTCTCCGACCCGGCTCAGCAGGGGCGAGGTTCGTGCCTGTGGGAAATTGTCTCTTGTGTGAATAAGAAGCCAGCAGACTCCCGTGTGTGCATGTGCCCATGTGGGTCTAGAGGGTGATTTGTTTGACCCGGTTATGAAGGAGGCATTTACCTTGTGTCCAGCGTCTGACCTCAGGACCGTGGACCTCGGGGGGGAGGCGGCAGGTAATCAGGGAACCGGACGTGTGGCAGCACCACAGAGGCTCCGCAGACGGCTCGATCCAGCGGCCCACGCCTGGCCGCAGACGTGCTCTGCAGACCCTGCTCACAGGCCCAAGAGCGGAGAAGTGGGCCTCTGGTGGGGGGGACGTGGAGAGTGCGCGGCAGCATCCCAGAGGCTGGACCCCTGCTGCAGGACCGTGGGCTGGGAACAGACTGGAAATGAAGAGAAAGCAGAACTGGTCTCCACCACAGAGGCTGAGAAACGGAGCTGAAGACTTCGTATTTCTTCTTTGGTTGGGCGTACAGTTACAGTCTACTTTATATATTTGACTCTATTCCTTCCTGGGTCTTAATCCAAATGGGAGAATATAACGTGACCAGTGCAAGCTGCCGGGTGCCAGGAAGACGTCATGCTGAACATCTCACAACCAAAACCTGTGTAAGACATTGTATCTGAAGCCAACAACCTTGCGGGGCCAGGACTGGGAAGCAGGCCCATCATCACCCAACACGCAGGACGGAGTGGCGTCTTCAGGTCCTGGTCGGCATGCCTGTTGGGCGTCCCAGTGTCAGCCCTTGCCTGCCGGCCGCCCACACCGCCTGGCGTCCAGTGGCCTGAGCCCCTTTCTGCTGGAAACGCCAGAGTGTGCACTTGCCCGCCTGCCCACGGAGAGCAGGGCTCTGGGGTAAGTGCCTCCCGTCTCTGCTGATCCATAGCGGGACCTACCAGGTTTCTGCAGAGGCTCCCATGCTTAGTGCTGAGCGCGGGGCTGCCGCAGGGATGAACGCCCACGGGTGCATGTGGGAGTGTGGCCGTGCAGGCACGCGTGTGTGCGTGTGTGCAAGCATCGTGTGTGGGACTGTGGCCGTGCAGGCACGTGTGTGTGCAAGCATCGTGAGCGTGTGGGAGTGTGCCTGTGCAGGTATGCAGACCTCGTGAAGCGGGTGTGTTGCCCCTTTCGAGGCGCCTGGAGAATTGCTGTATTCCCCAGGGGCTTTCTCCTTTGCTCCTCTGTGCACGTGCCTGAACAGGGGCTCGGTGGCACCACCCAGGAGCTGGGTGGAAATGCAAAGCCAGGCCCCCCGTTCCCCCAGTCCGCTGAGTCGGGCTGTGCTTCGACAAGCCCCTGGGCCCCTGTGCATCTGAGGCTGGCGGAGCTGGAGGGGCAAGGACCCTGGGGTAGCTTCTCTGAACTCCATGATGGTGGCAAACAAGAGGAGGTGTGATTCTGTGGCTCTGAAAGTTGACTCCCTGCCACCTCCATGAGCAGACTCAGTCTTGAGTCTGGGTGGTGCTGTTGGTCCTGGAAATATAGCCAGGCCGTGGTCCTTGCTGGCCCATCTCGCTCGGTGCTGCCCAGGCCGTGAGGATGGGGGCTTGCCCGCTGGGCTGGGCTTTGGGGTCCTGGGGTGGCCTGTCTGCTGTGCCTGCCCCCCGACCCGCAGGCCCCTGGCTTCCTCCTGTCGTCCCTGTTCCCCATTTACGAGGCTTGTCAGCCCTTCTTTTTTTTTTTTTTTAAAGATTTTATTTATTTGAGAGAGAGAGAATGAGAGACAGAGAGCACGAGAGGGAAGAGGGCCAGAGGGAGAAGCAGACTCCCCGCCGAGCAGGGAGCCCGATGCGGGACTCGATCCCGGGACTCCAGGGTCATGACCTGAGCCGAAGGCAGACGCCCAACGACTGAGCCACCCAGGCGCCCCAAGTCAGCCCTGCTTCTGTAAACTCATCGGATTCCTGGAATGGAGGTGCCCGACTTAGGGAGCACATGGCTCAGCAGCTAGGCTCGGTGAGGACCGTCTGGGAGGCAGCTGGGACATGAAGCAACGGTAACGCGGCAGCTGGAGCTGGTTGACTTCCCAGCGCTTTCACCAACAAGAGGCCATTGAGCAGAGAAGGCCGTCGGCCAGCGCTAGGAGGTGGGCGGCCGCACCAGCCAGGGCGATGGCCAGTGGCCTTGACTCTGTCCCGGGCTGCAGCGCCCCAGATCTGTGTCCACGTCGTCACAGTCGGGCTGCCTCGGGGCGGGGGAAGCCAGACGTCATCCTCTGGAGTGTGTCTAACCAGCAACAGCAAGCAGGGTCCCCAGGGCAGCTCCTCAGGATGGCAGGGCCCGCGGACCACACTCCACGTGGCGGGTCAGCCGGGCCTGTGGCGCAGGAACCTGAAGGACTCAGGCTCACTCAGTTCTCAGCAAGGTGTTCCCTGGGAACCCCTGGAGGCCCATCCCTCCGTCCTTCCTCCCACCCTTCCAGCCACCCACCCACCCACTCACCCATCCATCATCCACCTTTCCCTCCCTCCCTCCCTCCTTTTAGTAACAGCCTCGGCAACGGCAGAGCGCGTTTCTGAGCCTGTAAGAAGCGTAAAATCTCGGTGAGCACCCTCATCCCGTTTTGTTAGGACCCCAGGCACACAGAACTGGATTAAGCGTTTGAGGTTAATTCCTGGCTCACCAACACATTCTCATCGTTGTCTCCTATACGGCCTTATTTCATGATCTTATTTAATCCTTAACCCAATACCGCAGCACCGTTATCTGGTCCATTTTCTGGACAAGGACATTTAGGCATTAATGGTGCAAGAAATACTCTCCATGTCATGCAGCCACCCTCTCTCAGGCTCTGACAGCTCATGAGGCCAGTGCCCTCCGGGGCAGGGCACCCACACCCCACAGAGGTGACCCTAAGTGAGTCGTTCAGCCCAGGATGGTGGATCTTGTCCCCCTCCTGCAGGGCCAGAAGCATCTCCCCCTCCCCGCCCCCCAAGGACCGGTCAGGCCCTGAGGGGCAGACCAGTGGGAGGGGGAGGAGACATCTGGTCCGTCCCTGCTCACTCTGGCGTGGAGATCGGGGGGGGGACAGCGACACGGCCCCAAAGGCAGCCACGTGCTCAGGACAGAGCTCTGCCTCACCTCCAGGGAGACCTTGGGGCTGAACTTCCCAAAGACCAGCGGAAGACAAAACAGGCTTTATCAGCAGGTCCAGTACATGAGAAACTGCTTTTGAGTAGCGTGAAATTTCCACTCCTGATTGTGGCTCTGCAGGGAGTTGGTTTAATTAAACGGAACATTTCTTAAAAGTGTCTGAAAGTGACAGCTGTGTTGATTCAGACTGTCCAAGGCCTGTAGCAAGGGCAGCTCCCTCCAGGAAGGAGCCTGGAAACCACCTCCACAGGACCTCAGTGCTGGGGGTGCCCGGTGCTGGGGGGTCGGCTTCGGGACACCTGCGGGGCCCGCGTGGGGGTGCCCGGTGCTGGGGGGTCGGCTTCGGGACACCTGCGGGGTCCACGTGGGTGTTGTCTGTGCTGGGGGGTCGGCTTCGGGACACCTGCGGGGCCCGCGTGGGGGTGCCCGGTGCTGGGGGGTCGGCTTCGGGACACCTGCGGGGCCCGCGTGGGTGTTGTCTGTGCTGGGGGGGTCGGCTTCGGGACACCTGCGGGGCCCGCGTGGGTGTTGTCTGTGCTGGGGGGGTCGGCTTCGGGACACCTGCGGGGCCCGCGTGGGTGTTGTCTGTGCTGGGGGGTCGGCTTCGGGACACCTGCGGGGCCCGCGTGGGTGTTGGCTGTGCTGGGGGGTCGGCTTCGGGACACCTGCGGGGCCCGCGTGGGTGTTGTCTGTGCTGGGGGGTCGGCTTCGGGACACCTGCGGGGCCCGCGTGGGTGTTGTCTGTGCTGGGGGGTCGGCTTCGGGACATCTGCGGGGCCCACGTGGGGGTGCCCGGTGCTGGGGGGTCGGCTTCGGGACACCTGCGGGGCCCACGTGGGGGTGCCCGGTGCTGGGGGGTCGGCTTCGGGACACCTGTAGGGCCCGCGTGGGGGTGCCCGGTGCTGGGGGTGGGTTGGCTTCGGGACACCTGCGGGGTCCACGTGGGTGTTGTCTGTGCTGGGGGGTTGGCTTCGGGACACCTGCGGGGTCCGCATGGGGGTTCCCAGCGCTGGGGGGGTCGACTTGGGGACACCCGCGGGGCCCACGTGGGGGTGCCTGGCACTGGGAGGTCAGCTTCGGGACACCTGTGGGGCCTACATGGGGGTCCCCGGTGCTGGGTGGGTGCAGCTCCGGGACACCTGCATGGCAAATTGGCCGGACAGAGAGAGGCTTTGTGGTAGGAGGTGGGCCGGGAAGAAGGTGCAGAGGAAATGAAGTTTGCGTGTTTTCCGTGCAGTCGAGCAGGGAAGAGACAAGGGCTGAGGCGAGTCTGTCCTGTCTCAGGGACAGTAGTAACCGCGCCAGGAGGGTTTCCCTGCTGACACTGAGCGGGGGTCATCGGGCTCGTGTGCAGAGTTCATCCCCAGAGAGTGAGCCCTGTGGTTTGTGACCACCTGTGGCCCCAGAAGTCCAGACTCTGACCCACGAAAGCCCTGCCAGGCGAGGACAGTGGCTCATGTCCTTAACTTGTATCTTCTTCAACCTTTATTGAGCCCCTGCTGTATGCACAAACTGTTCTAGGTCCAGGAAATGCAGAATGCACTGGCCCGGCATTTCAGCCTAACTGGGCACACGCCCAAGGAGTGATGGGAGGTGGCCCATGTCGGGCACTGTGCACACGGGGGCTCGGAACTCCTGCACCATCAAACACATCTTCCCAGGAAGTGCCCGGGAGGGAGGGAGATTTCCAATGGCGTCTGAACTGTGTGCAGAGCATCTGTCACTTGCTTCTTCCTGTCTTGGACACGAGGACTTACTTTTGTTCCCTTCTTCCCTCTTTGAAAAGTTCTGATTTTCCAGAGAATCGAGCTTTTTAAAGAAAGTGCCTATTAATGCCCTCGACAAATCCGTGCCCCCCCGCCCCCAAGGCTGCAGACGCCCGCCCCTCCCTGACTCGCCAACAGCGCCCAGCCTTCCAGCGTCTGGCATTTCACGCAGAGGCTTCTGATGCAGATTCATCCTCGTGCCATCGAGGCTTTCCTTCTTCACTGTCAAACTTAAATCAATTTTTAGAAACTAGTTATAACAACCGCAACAGAAATAACCGTTGAGGCGAGACTCTTGACCAAGGCCTGGCCTTTCCTGTCCCGGCCCCCAGAAGTCAGGCTGGGGGGTGGCCACCTGCATTCCGGATGCTGAGGGTGGAGACAGACGTGTGCACCCCTCCCCTGGCTGCTTGGTGACGGGCGTCTGGGGCCCAGGACCAGAGCCACATCCTCAAGCAGGGCGGGCATCAGGGACTAAGCCGCCAGTGTGTCCCTCTGGGGATGGTGGCACCTCCCAGTACTGGCGCCCCTGGTCACGTGGGACCGTCCATGTTGCCAACAAGGGCTTGTCTTTGGAAATGGGCAGACGCATCCCCAGGCAGAGGAGCTTCTGAGGGAGGCTTTGGGATGTTTTCTAAACCCCAGTGTTTGGTAGCCATGCTGGTCTCGAGCGCTGATGATCCTGCGTGGGCTGTGTCCCCGGGGACGGGGGCACGGCTGGCCCTTCCAGAGTGGCCGTGCCAGCAGAGCCCTTTGGTGACTATGGCGTGTCATCACCTGCACGAGGACGGTCACTCTCCCAGAAGGGCAGGACTTGAACTGTCAGTCCATCAAGTGTGGGAACCAGTCCCCAGAGACCGTCAGGGAAGGCTGGTGGCTGAGCAGGGCTCGTGGGAGGTCCCGTCCACAGACGTGGCCCTCTGCCCCTGGGGCAGGGCCGGGTGGAGTGTGAGCTGCCATAACCAGGAAGATGACTGCGTCATCTAGGAAACCCGGGGACACACAGAATGCTCCCAGCAGCCCACTTGCTCGTCGAGAGCTAGAGGCAGCATCCATCACAAGGAGAATGAACAAATACAATTCGGAATGTTCCCGTAACGGGGTACTGGGGAACACAGGACATAGGGCCCTGACATGGACAAGTTCCAAAAATGTAACGCTAAGTGAGGAAAAGAGGATTCCCTCTTAAAATCCAAAACCAGGCAAAACTAAATAACATTTTGCAGGGGAGAAGCAGCTTGCTCGGAGAGCGGAAAGGAGGACGTCAGAGCCCCCGAGCTTGCAGGTCGGGGGTTTGCTCTTGCTGTCGACACGGGGTAGTGATACTGTCCCAAACCACCATGCTCTGAGCATGAACAGACCGCTCTTCCTCTGAGAATGAACGCACTTTTAGAAATCTTAATGTGGGGGAGGGGGTTGAAAACAATATGGAGTAAAAGAAACTATCTTTTACAAAATTGTAAAACGCAAGGACCCGAAGGAAACTTCAGAGGAGCCTGGTGTTCTAATAGGATGCAACACGCAGGACACGGAGGCGGGAGCTGCCGGAGCGCAGGTGCAGGTCGCCCGGCGGACGCTGACAAGGGGCCAGGTGCAGTGGGGAGAAGCTGCGGGGAAGCTCCCGTGGCCCCAGGACTGCGGAGGAGGAGGAGCTGGCCTCTTGAGAACCGGACTGGAGACCTCAGGACGCTACACACACTAACTCATCCTCTTCAGATGTGCAAGAGAGAAACCAGAACTGACGTCGCAAGAACCATGAAGTTGTGGTTAAAAAAGGCAAGAGGGTCTCAGTTTGGAGCCAAATTGGGGCAAGTTTTGTGGCTGGGGGCCACGGCTCCCCCCGCGGGAAAGTGGTCCTCACACGTTTGTGTGGAGCCTTTTCTTTGCAAATGACCACCGAAAACATGCCACTTCATTCTGCTCCTCGCTACCAATGAACCCAAATCCTCCCTGGAAAGACGGCCGGGACGCGCCCGTGTGCTTGCCGTCTCCTGGCGAGGAGCTGGCCGCATTCTGTGCATCTGGCTGGCTGTCCGGGGACATTTCAGACACAGGCCAAAGGCAGACCTCGGCTTCACCCCCGATGAACCCGGACAGCGTTCTCATCGGGACCTCCCCCCGTCCCCACCCTTTCTGTCATTTTGAGGCAAACCCCAGACCTTGCATTCCAGGTTTCTAACAGACAGGGACTCTCAAAAAAGTATGTCCTCCAAAACAAATAGTCTAAGTATCTAAGTAAATCCTCTAAGACAAATAGTCACCAGTATCGTCTACGCCAGGTTAAAAGCTGCCAGGCTGCCCGTGCGCCCCCTTCCGACCCGGGCAAGCCCCACACCGGGAGCTGCTGACGCACTTCTGGGCTCGTTAACCACTAGGTTCCCCTCCATTTGTTCCTTTTCTTTTTTCTTAGAAATTATGTTTTGAAGAAACCAGGTTGTCTGTCTTAAGGAACTTCTGAGTCTGGGTTCTGATGCTGCAAAGACAGAGGCACTCTGAGTGCGCGTGCCCAGGTGGAGACAACCGGTCTGGGCCGGTCTGTGGAGCTGCTGCCGGGAGCCCTGGGAAAGGCACCACCAGGGGGACAGAGAGGCCTCGGTGGTTGTCGGGGGGCAGCTTAGGAGAGAGGGAGGGACAGCACAGGATTTTTAGGGCAGCGAAACTACTCTGGTGGATTCATGACATCATGTATTTGTCTGGACCCACAGAACGTACACCACCTTGTTACCCAACGCAAACCATGACCAGTTGATTAGGACGTGTCAGGGTGGGCTCCTCAACAGTGACAAATAACACGGCTCTGTTGGGGGTACAGGCAATGGGGAGGCCGTGCCTGTGTGGGGGCCGGAGGGCTCTGGGAAATCTCCATACCTTCCCCTCAATTCTGCTCAAGAACAAGTCTGTTGAAATGATATGCTAAGTGGGCAAACAGCACGTTGAAATGTTAATGTGGTTAAATTAGGTGGCAGGATTCTAGCAATTTTTCTTCATCTTTGATTTGTATATGTTAAAAGGTCACAATTAGATTAATTTAAAAAAAAACAAGGGAAATGATTACAGCGAAGTGCAGAAAAGGCTATTATGTGATCATGAGGCTCGGGTGGTGTGATGAGTGTGTCTTCTGTTTCTGTTTCGGTACTTGAAAGGTTTTCCACCTGGGTGGTACTTTCAAAACAGAAAGCTTTACTTAAAAACCAGGCTGCAGCCTTGAACGTGGGCACACACGTGTGCAAACCCAGGCTAGCACGCCCCGGCCAGGTGCTGGATGGCTGGGCTTTATGGAGATGCGATTCCCACGCCACGAAGCATGCCCTTCACGTGTACAACCGTGCTGAGTCCCAGTGCGTCCAGCGTGTAAAATCCCCCAGAGCCTCCGCTGGTGCCATACAGGGAGCAGGGGCCCAGGGTCCCCACCCGGACACGCCCACAGCCGCCTGGCCCTGACTCCATGCCCCCTGCCAGACAGGGCCTGCAGACTGGCTAGGGACAAGGTTGTTCTGAAAACATGAAAAACTCAGGACATGGGATCCACTCCTATTCACACAAAGTTTCAACATTCTATTTCCCAAAGAAGAAAGAAAAATTCCATTAAATTTCCAGGTTCAGATTTTTCAGTGTTTGTAAATAAATGGCCTAATTATTACCTACTTGTACAAAGATTTCTTGTGGATTTAAGGAGTTCACTCTTCAAATTCCCAATCACGTGTTTCCTTACAGCCCTTTTACGGACTGCAGAGCTCTCAGACTTGATGTGCGGAGCCCACCAAGTTCGAGTCTCCTGTTAAAGCTTCTTACGGAGAGGCACGGATGACTCAGTGTCTCCTGACCAGGCTGCACGGTCAGCGTTACCACCTGCAGCCCCCACGGCCTCCCTGCGGCAGGAGTGAAGGCCCCAAGCCCGACGGCTCTGCAACGTGCACTCCCCAGGGAGGGGCACTGGAGTCTGTTTAAAAGGTAGTTTTCGTGCATTTAGGGCACAGACACGTAGTTAACAGTGACAAGAACACCAAAGGCCAGATGACCAGGGGCAGGCCACTGTGGGCATACAGGCCCCGTTCCTGCCCAGTGGTCCCAAAGGGCAGAGCCCCACTGCAGACGGGCATGCCCCACATGGACACGCCTGCTCCCGGGAATGCTGCCAGCCAAGGCAAGTCCCGGCGTCCAGAGGAAACCACCACGTGGCAGAAAATTAAGAAACATGGGGCTGCTGGAGGATCCTGACCAGCATCATGGCTCCTGGCACACTCTGTTCCTAGCAGCTGAACTTAAGACACCAGCTTTCTTTGGGACGGCAACTTGTAGACCCCCGTGCTTTCCTGCTCAGTTGCGCTCCGTGGGGCCCCCGGTCTTCCCTCGCCAGACCACCTTCTCATGTTCCCGAGGCCTTGGCCTTTCTTTCCTGCTAACACCGGTCCGGGTCTTTTCTTCAAATTCAACCACTCTCATTATCCCGATGCTTACTGGGGCACTCGGGGCACCGGGGCATCTGAGCCCTGAGGAGCGGTCTCCCCGTCTCCCTCTGGGACCCACGGGAAAGGGCCCAACCAGCTGAGATGGACACAGCTTCCGTCCCCACCCTCCTGGGTGTGCAGAGCCCCCACAAAGTCGTCCAGATGTGACAGCAACCAGCAGCCCAGGATCAGCCCCACCACCTTAGTTCAGACACTTTTTACTGACAGCAAGCGATGCTGCAAGATACGGAATTAGCACTGAGCCCTTTTAGAAACCGTGGCCTGAGGCATTTAAGGAGGAAATCTCCAGCTTCTTCCAATTCACAGTTGTGCTGCCTCCATTTCTGTGCTAACAGAAAGAGCATCAGGGTCCTCCCCTTCCGAGCCCAGCTCCTGGAGACTTCGGTTATTGCTGTTGTAGAAAGGAGCAAATCTACGTAGCTACACCTACCTTCTGGAAAAGAACAAGGCAAGGGTGGTGCTTTGATTGTTGGACATCTGCCTGCCCGCGCACCCATCCAGTGCACATGGTAATACCCCCACCTTCTCCCTCTCTGCCTGTCATGGGAAGTACAGATGGGATCTAGGCATCATGCCCCATTGTGTGAAGACCTGCGGAGTACAACCAGGAGAGAGATAGCCCAAACTCCTGGAGGAGGATTCAGGTTCTTGATGATGCCTGAGTATCCAGTGAAAACCTAGAACCAGCCATACCTGAAGCTCCATCCGTCACTTCTCAGACAAGTGAGTAACACAGCAAGATAACCCCAGTGGAGCCATGGTTCTGTTACTTGCACTCAAAGAACATGCATAGCACGCAGCCTTAACCTAACACATTACCTCTAATTCAGTAAGCAGTCTGGAAAATGGGGAGGAGAAAAGACTTGTGGGGCCTGCAGATCTACACTGAAAAAGGTAGGCTAAACCAACGATGTCTTTAAGCAGCACCTCAAACTGTTCTAGAGGCTCACAAACACATCCCGGGTCACCCCCAGCCCAAAGCCCAGCCGCCACCAACAGGAAGGGGCCGTCTCAGAGGGACCATCAAGATGAATTACCCACGGATGGCATGGACCAAGGCTTGCGCCCAGAGATCTCTGGACAAGGGGACTTGGAAACCGAGGCCCCTGGGCTCTCTACCAGCTCTTACCGGAGCCGCACGAATGCAAGGGGCCTGTGGGTCAGACCCAGGCACAGGGACGATGCACGACCAAGCGTCCGGGGGACGCGCCGTGTGACGAACCCTGATCTCCAGCTTGTCAGTCGGGGTCGGAACTGCCTTGTTTTCTGGGCTATCTTAGATCCAATGCTCATCGCCTGATGTAGCCACAGTAACAGCAACCCTCTGCGTTCTTAATGCTTTGGTACAAGCTTCTGAGAAGCTCTTCACAAGTAATAAAAAGTCCAGCCTCCACAGAACGGCCTAGAAGAGGAAGTTGGGTCTGTTCTCCCGGCGATGGGCCCGGAGTGCACGGGCACCCCAGCACGCACGTGCCCCAACACGCAGTGTTCTCTGGCCCACAGGCTGCTGGGCGGGCAGGGCGCTCGGGGCGGGGGCGGCTCCTGCCAGCACACCAGGGAACGAGCTTACAAAAAGGAGTTTTATTAAATGAAAGAGAAATCTGCTCGGTGGGTCAAATGTGAAATAGATATACAAAAACTTTACATCTGTGTCCCGGAGGAGGGCCCTGCGCGCCCGCCCACTGCCCCACCCCCATCGGGGTGCCCCGGCTGCTGCCCTGCGTCCTACATGCCCACTCCGAACCAGGCTGCGCGGGGCGTGGCAACATCTTTGGCACACCGCCTCCCGGGACACTGTCCCTTAGAAAAGTAGACTTTCCGTAGTAAAACCTCTAAAAACACCTATTTCTGCAAAATTATGTGTTTCTGTATGTGGAGCTCTGCAAATATACACATCTCTCTGGAAAAAAGGAACCATCCAAGGGCCCGTGGGGCCTGGAGCCCTCCGGGGATGGAGCGCCAAGCGGGTGTCGGCCCTGCACCCTGCAGGTCACATGAGGTCGCTGAGCTCTGCCTCGAGCGCTGCAGCCATCTCGTCCGCCTCCGAGCTGCTGCCCTCCTCGTCCTCCCCGCTCGACTCCCCACTGGACGCGCTGCCGGCGTCCTCCTCGGGTAGCTTCCGCTTGTGGCCCCTGCAAGACAGACGCAGGCCGTGAAACGCACGCCCCGGGAGCGGGCACACACGGGCGCCCCGGCACGCACGCGCCCTGGAACCGGCACGCAAACACCCCCAGCACCAGCATCCACGTGCCCTGCACGCACCGCAGGCTGCAAGCACCCACGTGGCACGCACACGCGCAGTGCATCCCTGTCCTTTGCCGAACATCACTGCAAGACGCTGTCCTAGCTTCAGTGCGAGAACCAGTCGGAGCCGATGGTCAAAGACCGCAGGGCCAGCAGACCCCGGAGCATGGCACTCGCTCTATGCCCCACGCCGCCAGGCCCCGCATTCAGAGGCGGCCGCGCAGCGACAGTCGGTTGGTTGTACACAAGGGCGTCACGGGCAGGTGACAGAACACCTATCACCCTAGAGGACATGGGGAGAGGACAAGGGCTGGATGCCATGAGCGCGGAAGGTGTGACTGAGGACTGATGCGGGGACCGGAGGGCGTGCTCCTGCCTTCTTCCTGGAGCTCCAAGAACCAGCAGACACGAACCAACATGCAGAGTGCCAACAGACAGGCTGGTCTGTCAGAGGAACTGCTGTGCCACCTCGCAGATGTGGAAGCCACAGCACATCCCAGGTGATCACACAGGGCCAGGGCACGGTCCACTGCCTCCAAACTCCGCTTTCCCGAGGCAGCACCAACACAAGGTACCCTGATCACAGACGGAAGCGCATGAAAAGCCTTTGGCGAAGTCACAAACATGAGGTCGGAAGACCATCTGCAAGACTAAGACCCACGTGACCTAAGACCACAAAACAGAGGAAGCCTCTACAAACTGGTTAAGGCAATAAGTAATCTGAGAAACACTCCCAAATCAGAAAACAGCAACTGACAGAAGAACAAATTCAAAATGGACAGAAACCCTGGAAAGGACTAAGGAAACGTAAGTAAGGCATCTGTGTGACGGCTCAGGCTGGCAACGGTGAGTGTGAGGGGCTCAGCATCCGTGGCCACGGTGCGGGGCTACGTGGCAGGTGCCAGGTGTCCATCTGCAGGACTCGAACCCCGGGTCGGGCCCAAACCAGGCACACATGCAGCCTGAGGACACACTGTCAGGTAACTCAGCAAAGGCTTAATTTTGGATTTGCAAGGTATCCTGAAACAAAAGCTTTTTTAAAGAGAATTTTATTGATTTTAGAGTGTGCACATGCACATGCAAGCCAGGGGGAGGGAGAGGGACAAGCCGACTCCACGTGGAGTCTGAATCGGGGCTCGATCCCACAACCCCGAGATCACGACCTGAGCCGAAATCAAGAGTCCAAGCACCCCAGAACAAAAGCTATTTTTAAGCACAGTTACTAGGAGGCCACTCAGATGACTGTCCATTTGTTGAGTGGTGAAGAAGCTGTATTTAGAAATGACACACACACACAACAGGTAACCTGCTTCACGTAAAAACGGCAAGTGCCCATCTAAATACCGTAAGAGGCTGTTCATACTACTGATAACA
Source organism: Zalophus californianus (assembly GCF_009762305.2). Lineage (NCBI taxonomy): Eukaryota > Metazoa > Chordata > Mammalia > Carnivora > Otariidae > Zalophus > Zalophus californianus. The sequence continues at coordinate 93,843,694 of NC_045608.1, read as the reverse complement.
ACCCCAATAAAAACAGCGTCCCATGGGGCACTGCCCAGGAAAGTGTGTGTGGGCCCCGAGCCCCAGACCCACAGGGTAGGAACACGGCTTGGCTGCTGCTGAGTGGTGGAGGTTTATCAGAAATGCCAGTGATTTTGAGAAAACCTGGGAAAACACTGGCTGTACCCTGTCCTCTGGGCACCCCGTCCTCCGGCACCCCACCCGGCCTCAGGCCTGCAGCTGAAGCGCACGCGGGGGGAACGTGAAGGCTTGTCTCCGGTTTCCCCACGTGATCTGCGGTTTACTGTCAGGATGTGTTCACAGTCCTGGGCTTCCATGAGTCACTGAGAATCGCGGCCTGACTGGGAGCACAGCTCACACTGCGTGCACACACCGTCAAAGCCGTTCTGGGGTGTCCTCTGCTTTGCACAGTGGCCCGGTCTCAGGAAGTGACAAACACCACCAACCTCCCTTGCCTCCTGCTACAAATGGTCTGCTCTTTGTGGAGAGCCCGGCCCCCATCCAGGTTCCCTTTCACTCCCGTGAAAGAAGGGAGGCAAAAAAGCAAAGACAGAGAGTTCCCGTGGTCGGGGATGAAGACCCCCAAGTCCAGGAAAAAGCCAGACCCACTGCTGTGAGGACGTGGACTGGGAACCCGCAGAAGCGCCTCGGACAACGCCCCAGGCAGAGGCAAGGGGTGCATGCTGGTGGGGACCCCGGGTAGCAGAGGCAGAGCTCAGGGGAGAGCAGGGACCCTTGAGGGCAGGGCCAGGGCAGGGGAAAGCTACAGACTGCTCGAAGAGTTGTCTTTCAAAACAGCCATCTTACAACGATGATTATTTGTGATAAAATCTTCCGTGAAAACCTTTTTTTTTTTTTTTAAAGATTTTGAGAGTGAGACAGCGAGAGAGCGAGCGCGCGCGTGCATAAGTGGGGGGAGGGGCAGCGGAAGAAGGAGAAGCAAACTCCCCGCCGAGCAGGGAGCCCGATGCTGGGCTCGATCCCAGGACCCCGGGATCATGACCTGAGCCGAAGGCAGACACTTCTCGGACTGCCTGAGCCCCCAGGCACCCCTTGTGAACCTTTCGCCTGCACTTGGGAGAACATCTAGGGCAGAGGCGCCCAGTCCTGTTGCTTGTGTACGGCCCACACATGGGTAGGGCTCACTGCACAAATGCTCTTTGTATTCCCAGACAACGGGTGATAATGCCTTCTGGGTCCCTGGCTGCACGGGGCAAGGTGTCCTGTAATCTTCATAAAAAGCCCACGAGAGGGGTGTCATCGTTCCCGTCTGTAGCTGAGGAGACCACGAACTAGACAGAGGCAAGCTGACAGCCACATCCTTGGGGGGCTGGACCCCACACTGTCCCACGCAGGGTGGTGCCTCTTAGAAATGACTGACTTCACTGAAACAGGGTCGTCTCGTGTGCAAAAGGGACAGAAGGAGAGAAGACGTGGCGTAAGCAGCCCCATGTTGGGGAGGTCATGCCAGGCACTCCCACGGGAGCCAAGTGCATGGCTCAAGATCAGGGAGAAACGGCCGGTGGCCCAGGGGGCAATGCCATGTGCCAAGCCTTTCTGAGACAAAGTATAAAAAGAGACGGACTAAGAAGGGCAAACCTTTTGGTTAAATAATGTGTGGAAGATGATATTTCTATACACAGCATGACTGAATTGTAGTAATTAAAAATTATCTCGGGGCACCTGGGGGGCTCGGTTGAGTGACTGACTCTTGATTTCGGGGCAGTTTGTGATCTCAGGGTCATGGGATCGAGCCCCAGGTTGGGCTCCGTGCTCAGCAGGGGGTCTGCTGGAGGTTCTCCCTCTCGCTCTGCCCCCACTGCCCCCTCTAAAAAATTATCTCCAATATTGGGAACAGGCCTGCAAGTGATGGTTAATAAAAGCCTGTGAATGATACCAACTTCATCCCCCTGAGCAGAACACACACAGTATTTGTATTTTGTTGTTACAACCAACCGCACAGCTGCACAGAAATGCTGACAGGCTTAACGTGGAGGAAATGTAAAGCCTGGAAAACCCTCTAAGGGCGTGGAATCCAGCAAGAACATGACAGCAGCATCAGTATGTGTACATTTCCTCGATGGTCCAGCTTCTGAATGCACTGCCGCAAGCCCACGCTGGTGCCTCGAGGGTGCTGCCCATCGTGCACATGACGGCTTCTGTCTAACCAACGACTGTCCGACAGTATCCACAAAGCATGTGTTTTCAACTTGCCGGTTAAAGCAGCTTGTTTCTTGGCCGAGAACAAGCAGCTGCAGGGCTGCACTTGGCGAGGTCACCGTCTCGGCTAGCAAACCTGTTTCGTACGCGCGCGTGTGTGGGAAGGCCAGGTCTGGATTCTGCAGGGACGACCACGCCCGAGGCAGCTCCCTTCTCAGACACGCGCACGGTTTGAAGCAAGCGTGGGCACGGTGGGCGTCTTCTCATCCGTGAGGATTTCGACCCCATGACCACCACACTGATGCCGGAGCCGCACTGCCCAGGACCAGGAGGAGGGAGTCCTCCCGAGCTGCTCCTTTTCACGACGGTGTGGGCCGTTGTGGGCGCGCCGGCGTGTCCCACAGGTGTGTGGTGGGGGGGCTGAGTGGCCGTTTGTCTGCCTCCTGCCTCTCGGCCCTTGCCATGACCGACGGTGGGCGTCCAGCCTCCAAGTGCCGCTGAGCTGCCACCTCCCTCCCCGCTGCTCACCCTTAAGAAGCACGAAGGCTGTCTACCCTTGGACTGCCCAACCCGCTCACACTGGTCATGCTCGGGGGTCGTGCAGTTCTGACCCCGTTCGTCTTTACTGCCTCCTTCTGCACTAAGCGAGCCTACCCACTGAGACGCTGCAGGACGGTCTCCTGGACTTCCTTCCCCAGTGGTTGCTGCGGGCTCCTCTCACGGACCCATGTCACGCCGTCAGGATGGATGGCAGACGGACCCGGGTCTCACCCGGTCAGATATGGGTACGGACTTGTCCCTCCGCTCAGGGCCTGCCCTTCCTTCCCGAGCTTCTGTCGTTCGTGGTGTACCTACGTGTGCCACACGCCGTTATAACCCGGACACCGTGTGCGATTTTCTGTCTTACACAGAAGCTGACAGAAGGGAAGAAAACACGCACGCTGACCGCGCGTCATTCGAACCTTCTCACTTACGGTTTCTTCCGAAATATCTCATGCCTCCTGCCTCTGCGTGGTCACTGGTGAACACTCGGCTCTCCATACTGCGGGCCCCACAGACAACACGTCATCTTCTACAACTGCTCCTGATATCAGTTAAATGGAGAGAGAAGAAAACTATAAATTCACGTTGCCCGATAATTACACGGTGCTCTTTGCGTGATCCTGGTCTCTGGGTCCCTGGCTTTCAGACCGAAGAGCTCCCTTCCAGATTTCTCATAGGTCAGGCTGGCTCACAATGAATTCTCTCCGTTCCCAGCCAGGAAGGTCCTCATCACGCCTTCGTTTCTGACAGAGTTTTGCCTGGTTGATGCTTTTTTCCTCCAACACCTGGGCGTGCCACGGTCTCTGACGAGAAGCTGGCTGCGCGTCCTGCAGGCGCCCTCGGCGGTGCCGTCCAGTCGTCCACATGTGCTCTGTCTCCGGCTCTCAGCACTTTTACCACAACGTCTCTGGGCGTGGATCTCTGTGCTGACCCTGCTTGGAGTCTGTCGGGCTCGGGATGTGTGAGAATGCCTTCCATCCATCTGGGGGGTTTTCGGCCCTTCCCCTCCATGCCCGCCCGGCTCCCACTGTGGGCACGCACTACTCTGCTCGTTCTTTCTTCTGAGACTGAGCTCGACCCTCGGGCCCCTGGGGAACGTTCATTTCCCTGCTGCACTTTGCAACGTCGTCCACCTACTTGCTCTCGTCCCCCCGCACGGCCCTCACGGTGGCTGTGCTCACCGGCAGCTTCTCTGGCCCACGTCTTCCCTGCGAGTGGAAGCAGGAGTTGTGGTTCCTGTCCTGTAGCCGCTGGGTCTGGCCTCTCCCTGGCCAGCATGGCTGCTGCGTGCCGTGGCCAGCCAGGCCGTTCGGGCACATGAAGAGCCCGCTGAGCACTCTGGCCATGGAGACACTCGTGTGGAAAGCGGAGCCTGTGAGCCCACCGTTGCTCACTTCCACGTCTAGTCCCCGTGAACAAGAACAAAATACAGCCAGAACCGCACATCTGCCAGTTTCTCTGGTACAGAAAGAAACGAGGTTTGCAAACCTAAGTCACCCGCCTTGGCTGACGGGGAGCCACCGTGCGCCTGACTCCGCTGTGGTCAAGGGTCAGAGCCGTGGGGCACACCCAGAAACCCCGAGCTCCCGCCACGGCCACACGTACGAAGTTCAGGAGAAACAGAGGAAGGCAGGTGGGAAGGAGCCCCGTGAGTGTTCCGGGCTCAGGGACGAGCGGAAGCCGGCTCGTAGGAGGTAAGAGAGTATGTCCCACACAGCAAGCAGAGTCTGAGCAAAGTCTGGGAATGCTTGGTTCTCATGGTCAGAGATGTGGCTCCCAGAACGGGGGGCGCCTGTTGGGGGCTCAGCCCCCCACCCCCACCGTCACAAGTTGGAGGATTTCAAGCTTCTTGTTTGCCATGTTCAGATGCTCTCCACGGGACCAGGAGAAACTTCCGAGCTGGAAGCTTAGACTTCTACTCCCTATGCACGCTGACCACGGAGATGCAGGAAACCTAGCGCCCTGGGACTAAAACCACGTTGCCCCACGGACCTCCAGTGCAGAAGGCCGGCACCCAAACCACATCAAAGCAAAGTCTCTTTCCAACAAGCCCTGGTGCCTGTCGTTTGTGGGCACGTGAACCAGCGAAAACGAAGAAACAAAACAGGACGTTCACTCTGGGGCTCGGTGGCGCACAGGGCTCAGCTCAGTATATGCTGAGCGCCTGCAGCCCCCGCCCCTTGAGGAGAGGACACTCCCGGTGGGCTCCGGCCAGGCCTGAGTCTTCGTGAAAAATGCCTCAATTTCTTTTTTTATTCGACAGAGAAAACAAGAGCAGGACCAGAGCTACAAATCAGCAAGAAGATGTCATGAGTCACGGGCACCAGCCGGCACCTCCATACCCGGGTTCTCAGAGCGGGTGGCAGGCCGGCTCCTCAGAGGCCCCAGTGGGACCCCTGCACAGAGAGGAAGACACAGCCCAGCACGGTGATCGTGCAAGGCTTACCATCACCCAATACGGAACTTTAAAACAACTAGTTCCTAAAACAACCGAACAGCGTTTCACACCGCTCTGCTGCATGGCTTGACGGGTGGGACGGCACCAGCACCGTGAGAAGCGGCTCCGTCTGCCTGCTCCGAAGCGTGGCTGCAGGTCCACTTCCCTTCTCGGAGTAAACTGCTACACAGGGAACCACCAATCTCTGCGCCCTCTCTCTGGTCGCTGCTAGAATTTTTGGCCCAATCCTGTTTTGTAACGGGACTGTTCAAGTAAACTAAACTCTTTTGGGCTGTTTATCCACCTACAGAACGTCTTAGGGTCGGACCAGATGGGGTGTGAACAGACTCAGTGGGTAAAGAGCCCCCACACAGAGGGAGATCCCAGTTACAGGGCGAGCACACGCGTGTGCGGTCTGTACCGGCCTCGATTCACTGGCTGACCTGCAGCGACCCTGAGGTGGCACCACCAACACCCCCATTTCAGAAGAGGAAACAGGCACGGGAGGTTCGAGAGCTTGCCCACTGTTGTGTGGCTGGAAGGAGGTTCTTGGGATGCGTGTCTGCTCGTTTCTCGTCATGGGGGGTTGGCAGGGGTTGGGGTGGTCCTGCTGAAGAACCCCTGGCCTGGCGTGAGCAGCCTGGGCTCTGATGCATGGTGTGCAAACACTGCAGGGCACATGGGGCAGGATGAAGACAGCAGGAAGCAGGGGAGAGAGGCCCTCACCGCGGCAGACAGCAGGTACCACCGCCAACACTGCGTGCAGAGCTGGAGCAACGCTGTCTGAATTCTGAGGGCCACAGTGCCCTCCCGGGACCACTGATTCCCCTCCACTGTCAAGCTAGCGTGGGCAAAACCAAGAAAGCATTTCCTGAGGCGCCAAGTTTGCCTGCCTTCCACACACACTATCCCAGAAAGCTTCTGGAAGATGCACCCACTCCACCAAAACAAGAGAACAAACATGGTGTTGGAGCCATGGAGCAGTGAGGCCAGTCCCGGCAGGCAGCAGGGCCCCACGGGGAGGCTCAGGGACGCTTGGGGACAGCAGCTCTGGCTTCGGGCCAGACTGAACTGAGCCACTGGGGTCGGAAGACTTGGAAAGAGGCAAAAAAGAAGGAAGTTGAGCAAGGAGAACATGAGGTGATAAGCGAATCCGAGTGAGACAAGGAGATGCTTCGGAGGAGACTCCTCGCACACCACTCGGTCCAGGAGAGGACTTGGTCACAGTGGTGGCGCTGGCCGGGAGGCTGCCGCGGCGTCAGCGCACACCACCCACCGACGGGCTGCGGAGCAAGAGCGGGGCTTGTGGAAAAGTGGGAGCCGGCCACAACGCGCTGCCACAGTGCCGCCTCTCTCCGCCCCCGGCTGGCGACCGCTGGTCCTGCAGGTGTTCCCACCAACCACACACAGGAAGCGCTTTCCCAAGGGGAGGAAATGAGATCTCCACGAGGCGTAACTGAAACCACAAAGACTGTTCTGTGATTGCATCGCACCTGCAGACGCCACGGGGCCTGCCGCCTGCCCTGGCCCACCTCACCTGGGCCCCCGGCTGCCTGCGGTGGTCCTCCCGCTGCATGGTGTGGCCTCCAGTGTGGCCTCCGGCGTGGCCTGGGGCTCCCGGGGTGGGGGCCTCTTCTTCTCGCTGTCGCTGTCGTCACTGCCCTCTCCTAGGATGTCATCCACCTGGCAGAGGACGAGAGTCAGTGTGGGAACACATCCACCTCCCATCCCACGTCCCGTGGCCCCCGCCCACACCCAGCCACACGCACACGCTTTTGGTGGATGGGGTGCACGTCCAGCCCCACGCTGGGCCAAGTCCCTGGGTCTGCAGACGCACTGCACCAAGGGGCACCGAGCAGGTGCATGAGGAGGGCGAGGGAAAGCTGGGAAGGCCCAGGCCACCCCTCCTGGGATCCCAGGACCCCACGTGTGACCCTGGTGCAGGTCATGGGGACACCCGGGGAGTCATCTCTTGGCGGCATGATTCTAACAGGGGTTTTCTCGCTAGTGCGCGAATGAACTTTACAGTGAACAGAATCAGAGGATTCTGTTCAAATGCTCATGATCAATGAGCCACACAGAACGACTGCCTTCCAGGAAGCGCTCTGGAGTCTTGGGGTGGGGGCAGCTGCTGCCGGTGGGGTCCCCAGCTGTGCCCGGGGGCACCTGTTCTCTCCCACAGGTCCCAGGCCGAACCATTCACAGACATGCCAAGTGAGGGTGATGGGAACTCATAGGCAAGGGCCCTAGAATCAGCCCTCACCGCTCCCCTATAGCTCGGGGCAGATCTGCTTCCGGACGCCGGGTCCCCAGGGACGCCCGCCAGGGGAGGCTCCCATGGCTCTCCCACCAGCACAGCTAGGCCGGGCTGCCCAGGCCAAGGGGGATGAAAGCTGCCTCCTAACACCTGTTCAGTCAGAAGGAGCTGTTCCGTCAGATTTGGGGTGGGCCTGGAGACAGAAGATGGGGTGAGGGTTGGCCTTCCACCTGTCTGACCTTGGTCTCCATGCCTCTCTCTCAAATTCTCCCTGGTCCTCTCACAAAGACACTGGATACCAGAAGAGATCAGGTGGAAAGGAGAAAATAAGGAACGGGAGGTGACCCACTGCACCAGGACAGAACTGTCCTGTCAACGGCTTTGGATTTCTGAGCACCTCCAACGACATTTTTGGAACACTGCTTGTTTTCTCTGCCGGCACAACTGAAATTGGGATCTTTCTTTGTTCTAACTTAACATGTGACAGAAACACTGTGGGGCCCCCATCGGTGGGTGGGCTGGGGGCCCCGCAGTGCAGGGCAGCAGAGCCAGCCCTTCCTAGGGGCGTGTGTGGTCAGGGTGGCCAAGCCCGGAGGGCAGACGTTCACAGAGGTAACTCCCAGGCTCAGAAGCTCGGCTTCAAGGCCTCTGTAACTTCCCCAAATGTACGCACGCCTGAGAAGTGCCAACACGTTTCAGGACGTTAACATCAACTTATTAAAAAAGGCGCAAAGTGGAACACAAAGATGACCACCCTAACAAGTGCATCGCTTGAGTCCTAGGGACCACACTTCAGAACTGAAGGTGTTTTTCCCCCTCAAAATATGTATACAGAAAAAGGAAACAACGATGTCAAAAATCCTCTAAGTCAACATAATTACGTCTTTAGGACCTCAAAGTGGATGATTACGTAACAAGGTTAACTGATGTGTAAAATAGTAAGAGATGTATTTATTGGTCTCTGTCCCTCTGTCCTGACATGGAGCTCCTGAGCCCCTTGCACTTTCCAGATGGACAGCAGCATCTCTTTTTCTAATGAGGCGACTCTAGGTGGGCTCTGGGCGGGTCTGGTCACCGGAGACCGGCCAGAGCGAAGCCTGGAGCCTGCAGCCCCACCCCCACCCTCCAGGCCTCGGGGAGCTTCCGCATCCTGGCAGGCGGCCCACCCCAGCTCCACGGGGACGGCAGCCCCTACGCTCGGGACCCTGCGCACCGCACCCTGTGTGGCTCTTCGCCTGTTCATCTGCGTCTGTCATGCTCTTCGTTACGTAATAAGCCGCTAAACGTAGCGCAGGAGCAGCTCTAGCAAAGGATGGAATACGCCAGGAGCAGGCTGTGGGAACCCCGAGCCTCAGCTGGTTGGTCACCCGTAGGCGTGACAAGCCCGCACCCCCCACGTGCGACTGGCGTCTGACGAGGGGGAGTGTGGAGGCTGGCGGTGTCAGAGCTGCTTGCTGTGACCCCCACATATCTGGGCGAGAATGGATGCGTCTGTCAACCCACTTCCCAACACGGACTTAAGACAAGAGCCACCGGGTGTGAGGGCACCGTTTTCCCAACTGCCAGGCCGTGCTCTGCAGGGACGCCGGGCCGGCTGCAGCCAAGGTGAAAGCTCTCTGTGGGAACCCTGCTCACAGCGGCTTTCAGGCGTTTTGAACTTGGAACTACAGGGATATTATGGCTACTTAAATGTTAAATTTAGAAAATCCATTAATTCAGAAAGACCAGGTTTTCAGCTTATTCCAGAAAACACAGAAAGGAAGAAAGGCAGTCAGATGTACTTAACTCACAAAAACGGACTTTTCCCCATGGACAACTGGGTCGTGCCCCCTAAGGAAGCTCCCGGCAAGGCTGGCCGGCTGCAGCCCCTCCCTACAATGGGCCAAGTGCATGCCCTCCGGGCCCCGCCCCACCAGCCCCTCAGCGCATTCAGGGACAGGGCCGCTCACTCCTCGCCTCCCGGCATCAGGCACCCCCACAGGGCCTGTGAGCTTCTCCGCATGGACCACGAGGGCTCTGATGGATTAAGAGGAGGTCCTAATCCAGAGCAGCGTCCACCCGATACTATCAGTCGCTCCCACACTGACCTCAGTGAGAATATGGAAACGGCGAGAGCTACGTCAATAAAGCAATAATCATCATGTCACTATAAAGTTTTTACACACAGGGTTTGCTCCTAAGCTAAATGCATTTAATAGAAAGCATGGAGTTAATTCTAAGAAGTTAGCGCATTCACACTTCACCATTATGTTCAATTGGTTGTATTTACTCTATGTTGATGAGCAAATCTCCTATTAGAATATTCTATTAAATTTTCCTTTGAAAATACTTCAGGCCTTTAACTCTGCATCATACCTTTTCAAGAGAAAAAAAAAAGAATTTAAAAAATCAGTTATTTTAAACGTGACCACCAAAGTACACAATCACAGCCTCTCGGAGACCGTGAAGTGACCCGAAAGTGTTGGTGCTGTCTCCGAGTAGGAGCCCGGTCGCTTCTTGAGTCGGCGGACAGCTAACCCAAGTGTGTGTTCACTCTGCCAGCTGATTGGAAGATTCAGAAAGACACTGTGCACGGCCCAACTAAAATCGTGGATACACATTAAAATCTGGCCGTATCTAAATTATGCTTAAACTTGCTCTTCCTCATTCTGCTTTTCTCATATAAAAGGATCTGTTTCAGAACAAAAGACATTTTTCCAGGGCTTTCTTTTACACAGAGGTAACTGGGCTTTTTGAAAAAGAGTAATGTGTAATGAACTAGTTATTTCATAAATACTATTTAAAAAGATGCTAGGGTAAAAACTTTAGAATCTTAAGGAAAAATCTAAAAGCAAGTATGTGAAGAGAAGAACAAAATTCATTTTATACTGAATTAACTACTGAATTCTCCAAGGGCCAACACGGATCACACTGAATGCACTGGAAAACATTCCCATCCCTCACTTGGAAGACACAGGACCATGGGGATTACGGACTCCTCACGGCCTCTGTCTGCAGAGAAGTAAGGCAGCCAAGCGGAGAGTCGTGAGAGAGGGAACAGAAACACGTCCCGGGCTGGAAAAGCAAACTTCCAGTCACTCCCTCTAACAGGCGACCTTCTCTCTTGATAAAACTGGAAATGTGTCTAGACACATTAGAGATTACTTTCTCCAAGGAGGACGCAGAAAAAAGGGGACCGAAGCGGAGCTGCCCAAGTCCACCTGGACCTGTAAACTCGAAACAGACAAGGCCAAGAAAAAGCCTGCCATTCCCTCTGCCGCAGCGCCCTGGGAGCCTGCAGGCAGCAAGAAGACGCCCGGGCAACATTGGTGGCCGTGGCTTCAGGCCATCGGCGGGCTTGCCACAGTTCCTTCGGCTGTGGCCCCCTGCACGGACTGACCTGGCCGAGCCTGCAGGACAGACACTCCAGGAAACGAGAAATAAATTAGGACATGTTTCCCCATTTCACTCTCCTACTATTAAAATGCTGTTTTCCACAAATTATCTTCAATCTCAAGTGATTTTTCTAAAGGTTAATGTATGTTAGTCGTCTCACGACATCTAGAAAGTTCATGACCCTGTTTACGGAGCTGCCTGCTTCCTGATGCAACACAACACCGTGCTAAGACACAAGAATTCTCACGGTGAGAATTTGGTGAAATAACTTTGGGAAGCCTGCTAACCCATGTAAATCCCTGAATGTCACAAATGTATCTGTTGGTCCATGAGTACCTGCTCCAAACAGAAGCGTGTGAACAGAAGGGTCACTTGGCAAAGTTACGGAGGCATCCCTGCCCAATGTCCGGGCCTGATTCCATTCCAAGGAAGAAAGCCCGTTTGGCGTGACCACGAGGCTGCTCAGGCTGGACACATATAGAGATTGCACGGCAAGCCTGACCGCTGAAAGGGCTGAAGAAAAAAGGAAAACATTCAGGCTGCCATGAAAACAAGCAATTAAACCTTTGCAAGCGCTTACTGCTCATAAAATGTGCACATGACGCCTAGGATTAGAGACTTCTGTGACCTAGCCTCAAGTAACTCTCTCAACGATCCCCAGCCATCTCTTCCGTGTGTGTGGCTGCCAATGAACACCGAGTCCTGCCATGTGCCCTGTCCCTGCAACCCTGACTGGGAGGCATCCTCTCCGAGCACACACACAAGGGCTCCCAGCACTCCGCAGGGCCCTCCTCAAATGCAAGCCTTCTCCACACAGCCTGCTGTGGGGCCAAGAGAAGACACAGAACACGGACGACGTCACTCTGCTTTATGAAACTCTGCAACTGGCCAGACTGGTCTGTAGCATCAGAAACCAGTAAATTTATGCCTTCGACCAAGCTCTGGGGGTTTTCAGCCATCCATCCGCCAAGTAGCTGTGCCACACCGATGTCCTCCCCGTCTTGGGAATTCTGACGCGCACGTGATGGCTCTGATGGTGACCGGGCGTCCCCGATGCTCTGACCACAGCCCCCGATCTGTTTTCCAGCTTGTCTTCAGGGTGGTGTCGGCAGCCCTGTTCGCGAGCTCTTTCCTCTTCGCCTCCACTCGATCAGGGGAGTGTCTGGAGAGCGTCAGGGACTTTGCTTAGCATGTGCCTTTCTCAGTTCTGAAATTCCCGTTGCTTGTTCTTCATCACGTGCATTCCCTTCAAGGCTGCGCGCCTCTGCCCAGGGAGCACGGCGCCGAGCTGCTCTGCAAGTGCTGGTCTCAGAACCCCGACGTCCGGGCTGGCTGGGGTGGGCGTCTGCTGCCGCTCACTCAGACTGGGCCTGGACAGCTCCAACAGGCCATCCTCTTGGAGTCTCTGGAGAACACGCGTCTGTGTTAGCAGGCGACCAGCCTGGTGAGGGCGGGTAAGATACAGAGTTCTGCCTCCTTCTGTGGACTGCGACATGAATTTTATGCTTTTGTGATGCTGTTCCATGGCCTCTTTGGATCTCACAGGGAGGTGAGCCTGCGGCTCAGTCAGCGCCTACACAGAATTGGGGTGCTCCCCTCAGCCCCTGAGCTGTTGCACAGTATGGTGTGGCTGGGGCTACCCATGGGGAAACAGGTAGAGGAAGGTGCCTCCATACTCTCTGGGCCACAGATCTCCTGTCCCCAGACCCTCTGCGTTTGGTGCCTGCCCTAGAACAGAGCCGGGGCAGAGATGCCCCTGCCTCCAAATCGGGGCAAGAGCTGGGGACACAGGAGGAAAAATGCCAGAACACCCACTACCATGCTTGCTCTTCCCTGCTGCACCCATGCTGGCTTTCAGGAACCTCTTTGCTCCTTCTCGCTTTCTGAAATTTCAATTTTTTTTCCCCTTAAAGTAAGCTCTAGGCCCAACATGGGGCTCGGACTCATGACCCTGATCAAGAACTGCCTGCTCTACGGACTGAGTGGGGCCCTCCTTTCTCTGTTCCATGGACTTGAGCTGCAGGTACAGGGGAGGCTGGGGGAGGCTGTGGCGGGGGTTACACACCTGGGCCAGCACGGGGGGGTGGGGGGTGGTCAGCGATGGTTTGCTCTTCCTCCAAACCATGATCCTTCCCTGCACTTCTTCAGTGTGTGTGAGTAGCATCATTCGCTGGTTCTCTTCATTATTTATGGCTAACACTTCACCTACTGACCTGACTCTAAGCAAATCTTCTGTTTTAACATATTAGACCTTTCACTTTCAGAACAGACTGTTGCATGTTTTAACTTGAAGGGTGGAACCTTTGTTTTGGAGCCACAACCCCCACATCCCACCACAAAAACTGCTCATCGGCCTCTGAACACACACAGTGAGAATTCCATTCTGTACTTTTCTTGTGTGTCTGCCTAAAATGTAAACACACATGAATAAACCTGATCCATGAGAACACCACACTACAATAAAACATACAACCTCTGAGAAGTGACACCTTGTGAAAAATCACACACAGGGTCGAAGACTCCATTAATTCTAAGGATCATAATCTGGGCAAAGCATTATGAACGTGTTAACAACAGTAACAATCCTGACCCAGGAACACAAACTAGAACAGTGTCGCAGACACACCTGCGTGGGCCCCCACCACCCCCCAAAGCTGGGGTCCATGGTAGCTTCTGGAATAAACTTGCTTCGTCCCAACATTTTGAAGCCAATAGAAAATGTGCCTGTTTTATTCCGAATATAACTGCAAAACAGCATTTGCTGCCAGATGGGGCAGACCGGCCATCAGGGGTGGGAAAAGCTACTCTGTGAAGATTTTCCTGATGCACGAGTCCCACACCGAGTGCAGCTTCGAAGCAAAAGGGAAAAAGTGGTGGCGTGTGGCACCAGGCCGAAATCACCCCGGGCAGCTCCCCAGCATCGTGAATCCTCCAAGAGCCAAATAAATGGATGAAACCGTGCGCGTGGACACTCTGGTCAGCTCATGTGGCACCATAACTCTCCAGACAACAGCACACCCATGACGGAGGCCCCACCTCCTCTCAGGAAAGGTATCACTGTATACAAGCAGCAGGCGGCCGGAGCTCACTATGCTTACAGGTGGTGCTTACTCTTCAGAAGCAAACCTACAAGTTCAACAAAACCAAAGCATCCACGCTACGAAATGAGGCTCGCCGTCTCATGCATGACAGAACCCGCCACTGTGCTCAAACTGCCCACGGTGTGACCACCTGTGTCTGAACCACAGCAAAGGGTGACCGCGGTCATGGAGTCTTGGCAAAAAGCTCTGCTTTGTGTGAACCACAAGACACAAAGCAAATTGGTACCAACATGACTAAAAACAGAAAAAATAATCACACTAGACAGCGTATGCAGCAGTCCCTCCCTATGCACGGGGTATGCTGCAGGACCCCAGGGGATGCCTGAACCCTAGACATACGTGTCTAGGATAAAGCTGAGCCAACAGGGAAAGGTCACCAGTAACTAGTGGTGGAACAGAACGTCACAGCGACACGTTGCTGGTGAGATGCGTGTGAACGTGGTCTCTCTCAGAGCATCGCCACCTCCTCTCACCTCGCTGCTCCCACCTTCCTCCTCCAGTGGAGACACGAAAGGGGCGAAGAACGTCAGGCCGCTACTGACCACCTGACCACACGTCTGGAGGAGGACCCCCAGCCTCTGGAGCACGGCCTGCTGCAGGTACCCCGAGCCTGCAGCAAGTGAACCCCTGGATGAGGGAGGCCACGGTGGCGTTAGAACTCTTTGAAAACAGTCCACAGAAGGTTCTGTCTCAGACCGTGGTTCGCAAGGATGGTCTGAGATGCCGGCACAATGCCTGGTGCATGACAAGGACTGACAGGCCAGGGGCAGGCCCTGCAGCACCCAGAGTACCTCGTCACCAGTGAGACGCGCCTCCAGGGACTTGAGTTGAGCTGCGTTTACAGAGAACTCTGGCAGCAGGACAAAGGAGGGACAGAAACGAAGGGGACCGCGCCTGCTGGGGGCTGGGCGAGGTGTCCGGTTCCAGACACAGGGCCTCTGACAGACACACTGCGGAACACCCTGGCTGCGGAGCGCCCGTCGGTGTGGACTGAAGCCCGGCGGGGCAGCTGCCTCGGGCGGAGTCAATACAACTACAGAAGGCATGGAGTGACTGCACAGGTGAGCGAGCACAGGGGGGAATCGGGACAGGGCCCAGGATGGTATGGGGACCTCCTGATATGACAAAGGTGAGTAATCTCACATTTCTCGATCCTATTTCCCAGGACCCTCCATCTACTGAACCAAGTAAGAGAACTGCCTAATATGTGTACAGAATTAAGCCAGGGGGCCTGTGGCAGATCTCACAATTCCCAGAACCTAACTGTATTTAAAACAAATGTTTTTGTCAGACAGATCACTGAAAGAGCTCATACAAGACATTTTGTTATTCAGTCGACGTTCTTGATAAATCCAAGAAAAAAACACAAAAAGCAGGCCACCTAAGTCAGTTCACCAATGTGTACAAATTTCTACAGAAACCAGGACAACTCTGGAAAAGCAATCCACCCTGAATTATCTCAAAAGAACGAGGGCTGCTAGAAAATAAAACCAGTCCAACATGTTGCTGGTAGAAACATGACCCCTTTCTATCAACCCACTCCAGTTTTTAGGAAGCTTCCTGGGATTCTCTCCAGAGGTTTCAGGATTTCCTACAAGCCTCACCCTCCCTTCTACTCTAACGAAAGACCTCAGGGTCACTGCCTCGCAGACTGGGGTGCTCTCAGAAACCTGCCTGTGAAACACGATCGTCACACAGGTCTTCATCTCACAGTATCTGCTCTCCTCCTGATCCAGAGCTGTGTGAGGTGAGTACGGCACGCTGCGTGAGACTCAGCGAAGCGGACGCAGGACCGAGTGTCACTTCCTCAAACTCACAGAGCAAGGGCCCAAGACCAGTGTCCGCTGAGGACACGTGTCTGCTTTCTAGCAGCACTCCGTGAGGCCGATGTGCATCTCCCGCCACCTGGACAACGGTGCTTTAAAGACCCTTTCTGGGCGTCTGGGTGTTTCAGAAGGGGACACGGGTGGCGACAGCATCTTCTGACACCTGGGTGTCCCTCCTGTCGGGGGCACACTCGGTTCAGGACGTCCCCATGTGACCTGGCATGAAGCTGCTCTGAGACCACCTGCGGCCACTGCACCACCCGCTGACCACACGTAGCAGCCAGGGGCCCAGGACTGTCCCTCCAGTCGCGGCTGCTTGCTGTGGCTCTTGGGGACCTTTTCTGCTCCGGATGGAACCGCAGACAAGAGGGACCCCGTCGTACATGGGCTGGGCTGTGCACCTTCGTCTCCCTGCTTCTCAGCTTCTGATTTCTAAACCGTGCAGTCTGTGGCCCACCGTGCTTCCCAAGAACTGGGAATCCAGTCAGAGGAGCAGGGGTGGAGGCTCGGCTCTGGCTGCCACTGGGCAGGGCGCCCAGCGTCTGTGCCCAAACGCAGCTGTGGTCTCCCTGGCGGGGTGCATGGGACTGAACCTCTGTTCTCGCCCCACTTACAGCACAGCCCAGTGCTTGCCGGTCCGAAGTCCAAGACTGCTCTCGCCCTCCACACCTCCTGTTGCTGAGGAGCCAGACGTAAGGCTTGAAGGCTAATTTTTATTTCTCAGAGTGACGGTAAGATTCCCACCCCTCTGATATGGAGTGAGTGCCGCAATCAGCGTTGCCTCCCAGGACTGGAGCGTCGCCGGGCGGCCAGGAGGACGGGGGAGACAGGTGCCGGCGGCCCCACCCCGAGGGCCCCTGCGGGGTCGGCAACTCCCTTAGAGATATACAATAGCACTGAGGAAATTTTTTTGGAGAAGGCATTTTTATGAAACAAAAAACAGCACATATACCAGCTAATGTTCAAAAAAATGGCAGAGAGAGGAATTCAGCACATCTGCAAACACGGTGTAACCGTCATCAGGTAAACCAGCATCTGAAGATGATAACCTGAGATGCTGGTGAGATTTTGTGCTAAGTGTAACATTTTCCTGCTGCGACTGAAAATAAACTAAGAATCGTTTTGCTGGGTATGCATCTTCCCAGTGGTCGCCATGAACACAGAGCGTGGCGTGGTGCTGGAGCAGAGTGAGGCCGCCGAGGGGCCGGCTGGGAGTGTGCCAAGAAGGGGCCACGTGCACTCGGATGCGTGATGTGGTTTTCTGCACAGAAGCTGCACAACCACCTACAAGTAAACGGAGACCCCCACAGGCAGGTGGGGCCCTCTCAAGGGCGCTGGCCTAGGGCAGGGCATGAGGGCCACAGGGCCCGGGGGCTGACAGGACTCAGGATGGGCTGACATGCGAGCGTCGGTCATTTCCGAAGACGACCCAGGAGACAGACAACAGACTTACAAAATTATCTGCAGCTCAGTGCTGTTTGGTTCCGAAAGAAAAATCCCCACCGTATTTAGTCTCCGATTCAAAACAGGCTCAGGCCCTATTATCCTTATTCCCACAACTAAGCATTTAAAAAAACAAAAACCCCAGCGATGTGGCCTAAATCTATTTAGTGGTGTAACGGTAAGATCCTACAATAAACTGCCGGCCGTGACCCAGGCAGGCGGTCATCGAGGGTCTCCCGCTGGGCCGTGCAGGCCACCAGCAGCCCCACCCACCCGAGGCCGGGCCCTCGTCAACGACGGGGGCGAGCACTCGCCCGTCGGCCCCACCGGTGGGTCGCAGCCGGGCTTTCCAGTGTTGCCGATGCCCCGACGCGTCACTCAAGGCCGCTGCACATCTCTCAGTGGAAGCGTCCCTGGGAAACCAAGGGTGGTGCGTGAGCGCGGTCCGCGCCTGCCCCTGGCGCGCTGGCGCCCGCGGGCCTCACCTCTTTGTCCATACTCTCTAAGTCCTCCTTACAGAGCGTGTACAGTGGCATTGTCTCTGACATGCTGGGCTGTCGCTTCCGTCCACTGGGGCCGGGCTGCTCTCCGGGTCGGTTATCTGGCAGCTCTTGAGCAAGCATCTGCCGCGGCGGCTGAACCACTCTGAAATGAATGTCACAGGTCCCACGTGAGGAACGGCACTTTGAAGGACTCCTGGCTCTTGGAGCAGGTACATAAATACATACAAACAGAGAGCATTTTAGTCACGAAAACCCACCGTGTCTCTCAACAGCGCCTACTTATGCTTTCTCAGAGCTGACTCCCCAAATCCGAGTGACGCCCCCTCGGGCTGGAAGCCAACACCTACCTTCTTGTGCCAACACAACACCACTGCATTTGGTTCCCTCATTTTAGAACAAAGGGCAACATGTGAAGAGCTACTGAACAATTTCCTAGAAACAGCAGGAAATGTTATTTATTCTCAAATACAGTCATGCAAGTCATAAGACTCTTAAAACGACAAAGGCAACAAACTGTTTCTATCCATATTCTCTGGAACCGAAAGAATGTGCGGCGCTAGGAAGCAGGTGCACGGGGCTGAAGTCAGCCGTCCACCGAAGGGCAGGGGAGGCAATTCGGGACGACGAGTGCACAGTTCTGTTAGACGGTCAAATATTAACACAAAAAAACAGCGAGTGCTGCGGCAGTGCTCTTCCCTGGGGCCCACCCCAGGCTGGCCGGGTAGTTTCTCCCAGCACCTTCCACGCTCACGTCTGTCTCCGCGTCAGACCCAAGCACATGCTCTCGCATGTCACGACCCTGAGAGATGAGGGGCTCATGCATGGCTGGCGGGTCCGCCCCAAGTGGCTGCTTCTAGGGGCTGCTCACTGGGGTCGGAGCCTGCACGAGGACACCTCAGGCCCCATGGCCACTGCCAGTCACATGCTCCCTCCCTGAGATGCTGATACAGTAAGACCTCATGATTCTGAGGAAAAACAGGGGTGCTACATCCAAACCCCGTAAGTGAAGAGAAGCAGCTATGCTAGGAAGTGAGACTTCTCCCCGATGAACATAAAGCGCCACCACACTGCGCCGCCCTCTTCTTCCTCAAACGTCAGAGCACACACCTCACCAGTGTGTCCACACAGCTCCCCGCCTTGGCACCAGGACACCGCCCCCCCCCACTGACCGGCGGCCCCAACTCGGGAAGACAGCAAAGTATCTTAAAAACAAGTACATTACAGTCTCCCCTCAGAAAACTGGTTTCAGCTTTAACCAAAACCTGAAATGTGCAGGCGGGTGACCCCCCCCCCCCCCCCACCGCCCCAAGGGGCCGCTGGTCAGGGTGCGTGGGCCGGCCAAGCCGCATCTGCATGGGCGCTGGCCCTCGAAAAGGCATGATTCTCTTCATCTCACAGGGCACTGGATTGGCCACCAAACCAAGGGCCCCCGAGTCTCCCTTCGCCAACAACACCCCACACCGGAGGCGGCAGAGCTTGGTCCTGTGTTTCCACCAAAGGGCAGCTCCCAGCAGGTGGGCACAGAGGCAGAGGGCAAGCACCGTCCTTAGCCAGAGCCACAAAAATGCAAACAAGCCGCTCTTTTCGTTATGCTTCTTATCCGTTGGCAAATAGCTACCTTGTTAAAAACGCGATACTGTGTTAACACGCAATGGCTTCCTGTTACTCTGAAACGCGTGAATGAGTGTCTCCCAGACAGCTCAGTTCCTATGTCTGACATGGTCAGCTCTGGGGGACGAAACCCCCAGGACAAGAGCTCCCTGTTCCTGACACCATGCTGCTCGCACAGCTCCCCCCAAACGGGACGACAAGTGCAAAGAGAAAATAAAACACAGAGGGATTCACTGCTATTCTGAGCTGCAAGCTGACCTTCAGTCCCAGGCAGGCAGGTGGGCCTCTGCCACCCTCCTGGGAGCTCAACCCTAGACCTGGGCCTCTAGGGGACCACAGAGGACGGACGGAGGAGGAGGACCAGGAGCGGGCGACACGAAACACCAAAAGGCAGACACAGAGCCCCAAGAACAGGCTGCTCTCCGCAGCGGAAGCTCAAAGAGAGGCTGCCTTGTAGGACAGGAACGCCTGAGAGAGGCACTGCTCTACTGCAGGCCACCACCACAAGCTGTGTCCCCACCAGCAGTCTCCGGGAAGGCTGAGTGGGGAGCCAAGGCCCTTCCTCCCAGCCAGCCTGTAACAAGCACCCCACCACCATGCCGTGTCCATGGAGACCAACGTAGGCAGGAGCCTGGACAAGCACCCTACCCTGCCGGTAACAAAGCCCCCAGTCCAGGCTGGGAGGTGTCAGGGTCAGATGTTCATCTTCTCCCAGTGGTAACAGCAGTGACCCCCGGGGACAGCCGGAGCCCCCATGGCCTGGCGGCAGCAATGACCACCCCCATGCAGCAGGTGCCAAACGAGGCCGGTGCACACCTGGACTTCCCGCTGGGCACAGGTGAGGCAGTGCATCCACCTGGGCTGCTGGCGCACAGCCGGGCAGAGACAGCCAGGCACAAGGTCTGAATAAGGTCCCGATGCCAGCAGGTGCCAAACGAGGCCGGTGCACACCTGGACTTCCCGCTGGGCACAGGTGAGGCAGTGCATCCACCTGGGTTGCTGGCGCACAGCCGGGCAGAGACAGCCAGGCACAAGGTCTGAATAAGGTCCCGATGCTCACAACGTGATATGAAGCCGTCCAGGCTTCAGTCGAAAATCACTCGTCCTACCAAGAACCAGGAAGGTCTCAAGCTGAATAAACGTCACCTCTGAGATGGCAAAGATGATAGAAGTCCTGACACGGATGTTATCGCATCGCAGGAAAAGATGCTGCCACAAGAACTACAGGCCCACAAAACGTTAAGTGAGAAAACCCGGCAAAGAAGCAGAAGACACAAAGAAGAGCCGAGCAGAAGCTTGAGAACTGAAAACATT
This sequence comes from Zalophus californianus, assembly GCF_009762305.2. Taxonomy (NCBI): domain Eukaryota; kingdom Metazoa; phylum Chordata; class Mammalia; order Carnivora; family Otariidae; genus Zalophus; species Zalophus californianus. The sequence continues at coordinate 93,823,124 of NC_045608.1, read as the reverse complement.
GTGACAGGCACAATTTTTAAAGACGCAGGGAATGGGCTCTACTTCACAAGGAAGGGAACAGAAACCACAAAATCAGTGAACCTGAGGGGTAGTAGAAATTGCTCGGTCTGAACAATAGGGAGAAAAGAGACTGTTCAGAACACGCAAGAGGACAACAACATCCAGTGTTCGCGTCCCCGATCCGAGGAGGAGGAGAAACATGGCAGAGCTGGAAAAGTCCTCAAAGAACAAGGGCTGGAAATGTCCTAAATTTGGCAAAAGACATTAAACTTTCTGACTCAAAAAGCTGAGTGAATCCAAAAAGGATAAACCCCTAAATCCACATTAGGACACATCCTCATCAAACTTATTATTCAAAACCAGGAAAAAAGTCTCGAAAGCAGCGAGAGAACTGTAATTCGAATGACAGGCCAAAGAAGAGAAACCATTTTACCATATCACTATAGATAAAGCACCTAAAAAATTAAATACCCATACAGGATAAAAACTCGCAGGAACTTGGGAAGAAGGAGGGAGAACTCTCCCAACTTGGTAAAGAGCATCTACAGAGAACCTAGAGCCAACATCATACTTAAAAAAAAAATGGAATGCTTCCACCTTAAGATCAAGAAAAGCAAGAACATCTGCGGATCAAGGGAGCAGGTGGGAACCCAGAAATGACCCAGACAGATGTCCCTCCACACCTGACACGGGCACCAAAGCAACGGACGGAAGACGCCTTTTCAGCTGACAGTGTGGGCGGAAGACTGACCCCCAGCCGAAGATCTCACCCCTTGTGCAAAAACTCAGAATGGATCATGGCCTTCAATATAAAACATAAAAGCTATGAAACTTTGAGAATAAGACAGAAGAGAAAACCTTTAGGATCTCGGACCACACAGAGAGTTCACAGACTTGACACCAAATGCGTAATTCATGAAAAGAAAACTGACACACAGAACCTGATTCATCAAAATGAAACACTTTGGGTTCGCCCAACTCTGTGAAGATGAAAAGCTACAGAGAAAATACCTTCCAGCCACACTGCTCACAAATAATACCTAAAATACACAAACAACCATTAAACTCAGCAGTCACATAACCATCCGGTTGGAAAACAGGCGAAGACACACACACGCTTCACGGGGGAGGATGTTCAGGGGCCAGCGTGTCCCCGCGGGGCGCACACGCCCGTCAGAGCGGCTACCATCAAGAACAGTGTCTACTCCAAACGCGGGTGGGGTGCAGGGAGGACTGCACTGCCGGCGGGAATGCGAAATGGTGCTGTTCCTCCAGAGGAAAGCCGCGCACCCACTCAGCACACAGCGCCACAGGTACACCCCTGGGGCACCGGTCCCGCAGAAATGGACGCAGACACAAAGGTTCGGAGCAGCCTTCTGTTGGGGGGCCCGGGGCTGGATACACCCAGGAGGCTGCTCGGCCGCAGGAGGAGAGAATGTGTGAGCACGTGTGAGCAATGCTGCAACAGTGCAGCTGGTCTTGGGCTGAGTGCAAGAGCCTGTGTGCACGGCACTCCTGGACTGACCGAAGGACGGGGAGGAGCCGGGTCAGCGGTTGCTGGGGGGGTTACAGAGGGGGCGGAAGGGAGGTGGGCATTGGAGGGCCCCAGGGGTGGTGGCGGTTCTGTGTCCCCGACACCCTGGCGGTGAGACTGGGCTGCAGGTTTGCAAGATACTACCATGGGCAAACCAGGGTGAGGGCACACGGGATCTCTCCTACTTCCTACACCTGCCTGTGGGTCTACAGTGACACCCAAATAAAAAGTTTAATAATGAAAAAAACCCCCCAAAATGTTTACAACTGACAGCACATTATAATGACGGGTAAAAAATGAAATTCAGAATTCTGGACTCTGTGCTTGCAGGGGTATAAGTTTAGACTGACTGTGAGGTGAGCCCCTGTGGTCCTGGCTGCTCAACCCCCCCCCCCCCCCCCCCCCCCGCCTCCCCGCCACTCCCCGACCAGGCCTCTCACCTTCCCCTCCAGGCACGTCCTGGGATCACTGCCTGTGGAAGCCCTTCGACTCTGCCTCGGGCGAGGTGGACAGAACCTGGCAACATGCAAGCAACAGCAGGAGAGCCCCAAGGAGCTCTGATCCCAAGTCCCCAGGAGAGCCAGCACCCCAGCCCAGAACTAAAACCACCCAAGGAGGACACATACAGATCTCAGGGCCTCGGCCAGCCAAGCACACAGAACAGTGTCAGTGCACCCTGTCACAATAGGGTCTGCGCGGGGTTCCAGGTTCAGAACGGGGCGGAGCCACCCCTCCTGGGGCTCTCCTTCCTGCAGCCCTCGACACACAGGGACAGGGGACCAGAGCCTCGAAGGGGCGGGCAGCTGGTGCAGGCCTCGAGCCTGTGATTCCAAGGATTTGCAGTGTGGACAGCTTGCATCTCTGAGGGCTGACGCTGCACGCGGACCGGTAGGTGCCTGGGTAGCTGTGCGTGGACAGAGGACGGAGGACACAGGCGTGTGTGGGTCCAGCGAGAAATCAAAGAAACGGGGAGCTCTAGCTCGACGCAGAAAGGACGCCCTGGCTCTATGCCGCGACGATGAAGGGCGTGGGGCCTCTCCCTCTCCACAAGCGCCTGTGGGAGCGGGACCCGGGCCTGCCTGGGCCTCTTGCCTCCGGGTTCTGGACTAGTGCCAAGACAGGGGCCGCCCCCCGTGTAGAAATGGGTCGTTTCTTTCATCGGTTTTACAACATACAGTGTCCTACACACGAGTGAGGAAAAAGATACAGTTACCACAGTGAAGGCGACAGGCTCCCACCAGCGCACGCACGGGACTGACGCGCGTCCACCGACGGTGCCACCATCCTGCTGCTCACCTACACTGTTGAGTGAACGCTGGGGTGGAAATCACACCTCCAAGCTAAAGAAAGAAAACTTCACCAGAGCCACCTCCAGATAAGCTGCCACGCAGCGTGCGTTTTCCTCCCAGAAGACGAGGCCGAACGGTTCTTCCGTGCTCTCAAACCGAAGTGCCGCTGTTCACAAAAATTACACACTTTTCAGAACAAATAGGCAGTTATCTGTTGCCTGATGGTTACTGTTCTATGTGAAACAGCGGCACTCGACTGTATTCAAGTTCAGCTTACCATCTGCAAGTGTTTTCAGACAACACTTCATTACTTCTCCCACACCTTGGAAGTCCCTGGCCCGCTGCCACTTACTGTGAGCCAGCCTCAACAGTCCCCAAACCAACTCTGAACCCCACTTCTAAACATTCCAGACACTTGTTCTGTATGCTTCAGAGAATTAACTCAAAAGGTTCGTGATCTAATTTCCAACAAGATGAAAAGCAGATTCTAAAAACCAGGACTCGCTCACGGAAATATCAGCATAGCACAGACTCGGGACGGCTTCTGACGACGTAAGAGGACTGTAAGCTGCGAGGCAGGTGCTGGTTTGTGATCCATGCTTTTAACGTGCACCCTGTCCAGTCCTCCACACCTTCCCGGACGCAGACCGTAACTCCCTGCACGACGTCCTCCGCGGCAAGAATCTGAACCACACAACCGTCCGGACAGCAGTGCAGCGCCTCCTCGAGGAGGGAGTTCCAGATCCTTGTGATAGAAGCCCCCGCCCCCACTGTCATAAATCAGGATATTGCTCAGCTCTCAGTGCTCAGTTGCCTGGGTCAGTCTGGGCGATGAGCACGGGAGTCAACGAGGAGAGGCACGAACGGAAGGCTGTCTGCCGCGGGACAACTTCTGGAAGGCGGGAGACACGCTCACCTTTGTGGCTGGGCCGTCTGTCCCGGTACGTGCAGATTCACTGCAGCCCCTTACCCCCGTCCCACAGTCCGTGTTCCTCCTAAACCGGACCTGGGACCACCATCCATCGGCCCAGGGAGCAGGGACAGCACACGACCTTGGCTGAGTCCGGTGCTTGGGATACCTACGTACAGGCCACAGCACTGCCCACGTGGAAGGACAAGAAATCAGGGGACCCCTCCCCCCAACTGTATAAACACCTGTGAAGTGAGATCCATGAAGTGAGGAAGAAAGGCAATGCAGCATCCCACGTCCCCAAAGGCTCCAGCACAGGGTGCAGAAGTCCACCTTCCTGCACCTCTTCCCGGTGTCCACCATTGTCCCCCAAACGCAAAACACACGGTGTCAGCACCTGCTTTGAGCAAATGTCCCTGAGCCAGGACTCAGGAGGTGCCCGGCAGTGTTCCCACACATGCATCAGGGTCTCTGCAAGCCCGTCCCCTGGCGTCAGGGTCACGGAGGCTCTGCCCAGGACACCACTGAGGGGGCCGAGCTGCCTGTGCTCATAATACAACCAGCTCCAAAAAAAAAAAAAATAATACAACCAGCTCCACAAAGCAACTCTCTCGGCAGGAGAGACGTGCAGGCCCACCGCATGAGCACCCAGCTCTGCCTGCTTGGCACCTTGTTTCTGCTCCCTCCGGTCTGTACCGTCCGCAGCTGTGCGGGCGTTCTCAGGCTCTGCCACGGCGAGGCAGCTGTCCCCGTGCACCTGCCAGCATCCAAGAAGTCCCCTCTCAAGTGGACGCCCTGCCACCTGGCCTGCTGGGACCCTCTTGCCTCCCTCCCTTCTCTCCACGGCTCACATCCCGCCAGGAGACCCGGGCCCTGCTCACCCCTCCTGTGCATGCGCACCATCCACACGGTACCTGCTGCTGCCTCTCCATGTTAATCTCTGTCCACGGCCCGAGCGCTATCAAACGCCTAGTCTGTCTGTCTCAGACAATCCGATTACATTCGAAGGTTACTGACCCTGTTGTACTTGTGGCAATTAAAACAAACTGCTTTTGCTTTTCTGCTGTGTATAAACACTCACATTTAAGACGTAAAATTGACCTGTTACATAAGTACACGTGTTAGGTGACACTGTTTAACATTTAGGAGTATTTTAATCGTAGGTCATTCACATTAGTATCAATATTAGTGGTTGTCGGACCAGGATATACACTCATACTGCACGTATAAAACATACACTTTCTTCTTGTTTTTGGTTTAATTCTTTGTTTTTAAGTAATCTCTACACTCAACGTGGAGCTCAAATTCACAACCAGAGATCAAGAGTCCCGACGGCGAGGGACCTATCTCGTTTTCCTTTAGCTTGTGTCACAACTTACGGGATCTGAGGATTTGTTTCTCCCTGGCTCTGGCCAGTCTGCAGAGATTAAGTCCACACCCTGACCTGCCCCAGGGGCCGCGGCTCGCTCCCGTTCTTCTCTGCTGCTTCCAGCATGGTATCTACTGGCCATCTCCCAGTTAACTTTACATTGGGACTTCCCGGTTCTGGAACATGCTTCTGTTTTCTGTACCGGCGACAAGTCTCGGCTGACATTCTCCACCCTTCACCTGTTTTGCCTGTCCTACTTCATCGAGCACAGCCACGCTGCTACTTGAAAGCCTCTGTCCCCCTCTCTCTGGGACCCAAATCCCAGCTGTGCTGACCCCTTCAACCCCACGCTCGGTCCCCAGAGCCCATGTGCTTGGCTTCGCTCCATACAAGCTGAGCCGAGTGCCTCCCAACCACAGCTTTTCTGGTTATTCATCTTTGGCAGGAGGATTAGTCTGATAAAGGCGTGCCATGTGCCATAGTCACACTCCAGGGGCACGTTCCCAAGGGGAGAGCCGGTTGAGGGGGTGTGGAACCATGCACACTCCTCGAGCAGAATGAGTGCGCTCAGTCCCAGGCCCTGGCGGTCAGCACTGAGATCACCACCTGTAAGCAGCTCACCAGCCGACCCACATTAAGTCGCGCTGTCCCACCCAGCTCTCCCCTCCTGGGAGCTTCTATTCACACCTGCCTCCATCTGGACCACAGCTCAGGTGCCGGGGTACGGCGAGTCTCCCCTCACACTGCCCCGGCCACAGAGAGCCCTGAGAAGCCGGCTGTCCACCCCCAACAGCTCTGGAGCTGCATGTTCCTCCTGCTGCCATGTGGGCCTCCCACTGGGGCCAGAGTCCCTCTGACGGCCTCCCGACAGGAACTTTGTCAGAAGCGCCTCTAGAATCTCCACTAACCGTGACCTTGTCTCTAACCCAGACCTCACAGGAGTGGCTCCCCTGACCTGCACCCACACAGCCTGGTCCAACACCTCACGCCTCAGAGCTGGGAGATCAGCATGTCCCTCAGGGCTCCCGGAGCAGTGCCCCGCCATCCTGCACACCCATGGATTCCCTTCAAATGCAGGAACCTCAAAACTGGGGTGAGCTCACCATCTCAGAGAACATTTCAGCAATAAAAATGAACTCTCACAACATACAGGACAAGGGAACGGACACAGAGCGTGTCCTGAAATCAACGTCTACACCTCTTTAGAGCTCAGAAGGGAGAAGGCAGAACTGACCCGGCAAGGGCTCTTTCCCTTACGTTCCTGTTGCTACCCCCTCCCTTGGTCTGATCTGGGCAAGGAAGTGGGACGGGATGCCAGGGGAGGCCCAGAGCTGGCTTGTCTTCTGGCCCTCCCACCCTACGCCGCCGCCTTCCACACTGCAGAAGGGACAGACCAGGGGGCACTGGCACAGGGGGTTTCCTGCTGGGGGGACGTGGGCCGCTATCAGGGTGCAGGTCTGGTCTGTAGATGGAACAGCTTGTCGGAGACAGCCTGAGCCAATGTGAGAGCGTGTCTGGCACACGCAAGACATCTCACAGGCTAGACCCCGGCCCTATCTGTTCTGGTGTCAGAGACCAGGACAGGACAGAACATGCAAAGGCCCGATGCCTCAGTGCGGAAGCCCGGCCCCAGCTCAGGATGCAGCAAACCCCCAACTCCACGTCCCACCAGCACCGCTTTTGGTCAGCTCTCAGTGAGCATGGTAGTCCAAGGCGCTCAGAGGCACCCTGCTGCTGCAAGACAGCTCCCAGGCCCATGTACCTGAAGGAGGAGTGCTCCGTGTGGACCGCCAGGGAGCCAGGGGGCCCGGGGCCCACGGCACCTTTCCGGATGAGCTTGCCCGTGTTGGCGTCATAGATGCGAACTTCTGGCCCAGGCTGGGCCCTGGGGTGGACGGGCGTTGGGTGGAACAAGGCAGTTGGAAGCGCACCCTGCCTGTCAGGAAAGGCTGCTGGGCCATCCTCCCTGCGGGACCAGAACAAGGGCCATGAGAAAGCGCTGGAACAGGCTCAGGCCCAGATGCAGCCAAAGGCCCGTCCAGATGAAGACGAGAAGAGTGCGTGCCCCGTGGCCTGCCTGTGGCCTCAGATGGAGTCTGCGATCACCGTCCCTCTGACGCCTGTTCCAGAACTTTACCCCGAAACACAACAGCCAAAGTCTGACAAAGAACAGGAAGCATTTTCTCAAGCTGGTCTCAGCAGAACAGACCGTCCCCGACAAACGTACAGAACCACCTTGCCCCACCAGGCTCCCAACCACCCCTCACTCTGGTCATTGTCGCCCTGGCCACTGGGACTCCACGAAGGCTCAACGTCGTTCAGGACACTGCTCCCAGGCCAGGAAGGAAGTGCAGGCAAGCCGAGCCTCCCTGCTAAGCCTCCCTGCTGGTGTTGCTGGGAGAAAAAGCAACTACCTTTTCGAGATGGTGACGGCGTTTTAGAGTGTGTGCTCTGCAGGGCTGGGAGTGCCAGTGGGGAGGGCCTGGCCTGGGTGGCCGCGGAGGCCGCAGGGACCACAGGGATGGAAGCTCGTGTCCTCCGGCCGGGGCCCCGTGCTGAGGGTGGGGAGTGGGAGGCAGGTGCAGGCGTGGCGCTCACCTCTGCGCTCTGCCGTAGTCATCCCTGAGCGGGAAGAGCTGCTCCTCTACCCGGTCCCAGCGCTCCAGGCAGCTCCACAGCCAGTCGGGGTTGACCACATGCAGCTGCCCGCACTCCTGGGCCTGGCGCACCTTCTCTGTGCCTGCAGGGAGACCACCTCAGTCAGTGCAGCCTGGCCTGCAGGCGTGTGGCGGCCTCGAATCACTCACTTGGGCCCTGAACCCTGCCTGGCACGAACTGTTTCTGGAATCCGGGACTTCACCGTCCAACCAGTGCTGCCTGCCCCCGGCCCGCCCCACAGAACGGGGACCTGCCGTGGGGTCTCACTGGACCCACTGACAGGCCCGCGGGGAGGGCAGGGATCTGATGGACCCCACCACACCAGCCAGCAGGCACCCATCCGTTTCTGTGGGAAGTCTCCCGCTGCCTCCGTGACCTGCAGCCAGCTGGCCGACATCTCTTCCCCAGGACCCACGGGCTCGGCACTGGCAAAGGCTCGGCCACTGCCGTGGGCTCAGAGCCCCACCCGGCCCCCTCTACCAAGGTCACCTTGTTACTGCAGCCCCCCGAAGGGCAACGGCCACAGCAGCTGGGGTGTAAGCGGGCCAAGTGGAGGACAGGGGGGACATGTGGGTGCGTCCCTGAGGCGCACATGTCTGCATCCTCGGAAAGGCTCTTCGGTAGTTGGCAAGGACACCTGTCCTGCCCACCGCAGGCTTGGACCACCCTGTGCTGTGACCACGGGGGCAGAGGCCAGGCACTGTCAGCCATCACGCGTCTCCAAGTGAACAAGCAGTGACTTTGGGATTGGGGAGGGGAGGACAAGGGCGCTGGGCACCCAGGCAGGAGTGAGCCAGGTGCCTCCCTCCCCTTGCCCCTGGGCTCACTGCACGTTCCTACAGTGACATTCAGCCTCAATTCCTTAGGACGGACGTGGCTCCAGCTGGAACCTTTGTGCTCAGTCTTCTCAGAGGCTTAGGCGCCCGCTCCCCCCTGAACTGTGTGTGCTGACAACCATGTAACTGGGCTCCATCATCAACTCCCCAACCCCTTCTCCACTCCCCACTCCAGGCAGAGGAGCCTGACGACATGGAGCACGCAGCGGCAGCCGGGCCAGGAAACACGAGGTGCTGCCCCCTGGCTTGGGAGCGCCTGCGGACAGCACACACGCACGCGAGCAGACCAACTCCGACACCAACACATGACCACGAGTGGACGCATACGAGGCACTGATGCAGGACAGGGCTTCTGAAAGCTCACCACGGAACAAGCAGCCACGTAGGGCCAGTGCAGATGGGCCCGGCCCCAGGAGCACCACGGGGTGGTCTTCTGTCCCCGCCCCCCCCCCCCCCAGCAGGATGGCGGGAAGCAGGCCGGCGTGGCGCACGTACCTGCCCTTGCTGCGATCAGGTGCGTGGCCCTGTCGGGGTTGTCCGGGTCCAGCACCAGCTGCGTGAGGATCTTGGCTCCAAGGGCTGTGGCATGGTAGTGCTCCCGCGTCTTCTCGATGGGGAAGTTTGTCGGGTGCAGCCCACTAAATATTATGGCAACATCCGCCAGCACCCTGCTCTTGAGCTCCGGGACGATCTTCCGTATGTCGGGGGCTTCCTGGCTGTCCCCGCACAGGTACCGGTCGTACCTGGCATAGTAGTCGGAGTGCACTCGGGCAAGGATCCCCTCCAGGTGGACCAGGTGGTCGTCCTGATCCCCGTCCTCCCCCTCCTCCTCCTCCTCCTCCACACTCTGGTCCAGGGACTCGCCGGCCGTGATGCCCGACTGCTCGCTGTTCTGGGACTCGGTCTCGGCCTCCTTCCTGTCCGCAGAGCCACCGCCCAGCCCGCAGAGGCCGTCCCGCTCACCCTCCTCCTGCGCTTCGGCATGCAAGCCTGGGGCAGGCTCTCCACATGGACTCGCTCCTGTGGGCCTCTCCCCTCCTGGGCCCGGGGGGCCGCCCCGCTGTGCCACCTTCCCTGCGTCTCGTGCTCCCTGAGGCCGTTCCAGGCTCCTCCTCTCCCCACTTTCACCATCGGAGGACGACTGGGCGTCTGACTCGCTGTCGCTGGAAAGGTCAAAGTCCAGGTCACTGCCTGCCAGGCCCTGAGCTGACCGCTTTTCCGGCAATGTCCGATCATGCTGCTGAGCACATGCTGGGGGGCCCTTGCCATCAGCCGAGGGTCCACGGGCAGTGAGCCGGCTGCCTCTCTCCTCCTCCTGCCCAGGCAGGGGCCAGTCCCCCCGTGGAGAAGCACCCCCGTTGAGCTCCCTCGTGGGCTTCCCGAGGCCATTACTTTGCTCGACCCCAGAAACCTGCCGTCCTTCCTCGGTCTCCCTGACGGACGGAGCTTGTTCTGGGATGTCGGCCCCTTTCGGAGACTGATTTACTATAGGTATGCACAAAAGAAAAGGGGTGACTGTTATTTAACATCCAACGTGAAAGCTCTCGTTAAAGCAACGGTGGTTCCCCACCCCCGTGTCTGGCTCTAATCGTGCTCTAGACCTGGGCTTGGCAAAGTCTGGCTGTAAAGGCAAATTTTTAGGTTTCTGGCCACAGATGGTCACTTTGTCTTGGTCTTTACAATGGGTTAGAAATGAAGAGAACACTCTAGGCTTCCACGCTGCAAGTGGCGGCCTCCCAGCCCTGCTCTGGCAGCCCTGAGAAGTATGTCTCCCTTAGGCCCCACTGCCCCCGGCCTGGGCCTCCAGCTCTTACTGACTGCAGCACTCACTGCAGGCCTCACACGGAGTGTTTACACACTAAAGATCATCAGACACACTTTCCACCAAAACCTCAAATTTTCTTCAGACTCTGGCTTCATGCTCGGCCAACGGGTTAAGCCATGTGGCTCCCTGCATGCTCTGGGCCCGGGCACAGCGCCAACCACCACCAAGCTGGAACTGCTACGCCCCCCAGCTCGCTCTTTCCAAGGATTGCGACGGCCAAATTCCCGCTGTCCTGCTTGCCTTTTAAGAGACACCAGGACAACAGGCAGGATTCAGACACAATGAATTAAGCAAATTCTTTAAACTTCACTCAACTGAGAAAATGTTTAGGTTAGTACTATTAAAAAACAAAAACAAAAACAAAAAAAACCAAGGCAGAAACCAAACATTATGCTTTTCGTTTTTATAAATAAACACGACCAGGCCTGAGATGCAAAGAATCAAAAACAAAGCAGCCACAAAAGAGCTGGGAAGCACTGTCACCTACTCCTTTGCCGCCCAGAAGATCCTCACCCACCTTTCCTTCTCGCCTGTGACTCCCGAGATCCAGACGGGGCGTTGATGTCCCCTATGCCCTGGAAGTAGACGTATTTCTTCACGGTGATCAGATTGGGGGCAAACTTCCAGACATCTTCTCGGTCATCAATAATGCAAACCATTGAGTCTCCACAGGGAAAGAGATTTCTAGAAGTAAAAATGTACCAGAACTAGCACACTTTACAAAAAATAACCAACTAAAAGTAACAATAATCTTTTACAGGTAGCCAGCAGATCATGGATTAGTCAGAAACAGATGGAAACTACACTGTAGGACTTTTGTTTGGCTCATGTTTACACTCTCAAGGTTTCCAAACAAAATAATATTAACATAGTTAGACTTTCTCCACTGTGTCTGATGCTCCTTACGGGGCTGCAGCACAGAGTCTAGTGTTTGGGGGCCGTGTCCCCGTCCTGGGAAGCTAACAAACGACCACACCCCAGTACGTTCACAAATACAGGTGACGAGCCTGTGGGCCAGTCTGAAGGTGCCCGCCCCACAGCGAAGGGCTTTCCAGGTAAAGGTGGGAGGACGGGACCGTACATCTCAGCCCTCTAAAACAAACAACGGTTTCCTGCAATGTACCTGCACGTCTCTTTCAAGCCCCCAAACGTTATTAGAATGTACAGGGTCAGCAAACATGTTAGCACGGGTTGGCCACCTGACAGATGGAGGCACACTGTGCTACCCTCACACGGTCTTGTGAAATTCTATTTCTGTCCACAATTCTGGGATTCGGATAGGCTCGGAGCATTCAAAATTCAAAGTGGATTTCGTCTCGGATCTAGAAATAAACTCGGGAGGACAGCCTGGCACTGCTCAGTCCTATAGCTGCTAATGGCTACAACTACCCAGAAAAACATGTTCATGTGTCCAGAATTAATACTATTTCCTGAGTCCGTTTCCCACAGGTAAAACAGCAGCTGAGGTAACTTACATGGTCCATGCTTTCCGGCACATTTAACTCCAGACGGGGGGAGATAAAAACTGGGAAAAGAGCCCCCACTGCCTGTACCTACACGAGCCATGGGCTGGTCACCTGCGCCCGCTGGGGAGCACGCCGCTCCCCTCCGGCGTCCCTGTGGGTCCTATGCCTGAACCCATCGCTGACAACACCTCCCACTTTCCTTTGGCTTCACCAATGTGCTCACTCTGACACTAACTAGCAAACGCGAAGCAGGGACTTTCAGATTCTCCTCTTGGTTCCTATGGCCTCGAATAGGTCCCTGTGTGTGGGGACACCCTAAATCTGAAACACGCAATGCTGCATGAGGATGGCCAACACCAGTGGAAGGCCAGAAGCCACAGCGTTATTGCCCAAACATCCCCAAGAACCAACGTGCATGAAAATGCGTTACAGCTGATACAGTATCGAACGGGAGGGTTACTACCTCTCAGGGCAGAAATGGGGAAATTCCTTGTGCAGAGTGAACACGTGCAAGAACCTTTGGACTGGGGGGTGAGGGTGCCCCCCCCGTAAAAGCACAGAGGGCAGGACGGGCAGGGCACACGGTGATGGGAGGGAATGGAACCAGGAACAGATGGGACTGGGACTCTGGACCTGGGAGTAAACTAAGTAGGATTAAGGGCAGGCGAGCTCCTATGGGAATACAACTGTGAGGCTCCAACACCTCTTTTCGAGTTGCCCTGCACTCGCAGGGGCTCTGGGTCCCTCTGCTTGTCACCTCCCGTCCCCCCGGCCCCAGCACACTGCTCTTGTTCCCTCTGCCCAGACTCTCCACCTCTGGGGCGGGTGTGGCCCGCGTGCCCTGGAGTCCGGCAGGGAGCCCACCACGGCATGGACACTCAGGGAGCTGGGGGAGGAAGGAGCCTGGCTAGAAGAGAGCAGGGTTTCTGAGTGCTGGGAAGATAAAGCCGGAAATGGGGAGAATGAACACGAAATTGCTGGTCTGACGTGCTTTCCACTGGACAATGAACAGTGAACGTCCTCCATGAACACAGCCAGGTACATACCTGAGGTTCCCTGTTTTAGAAAATGGGTCAATACATTCGTCCCTCGATAATATTCGATGAGAAAAAAGCTTCTTCTCAGGGTCTAAAAAACCTTTGAAAAGAAGACAAAACAAGGGCAGACGTGTGACTGGCTGATGTCCCCCTGCGTAGAGCGAAGCCCCTTCTTCTGCATCAGGACACTAAGCATCCTACTCTGGCACCAAATGCTCTCGTCTCTCTTGGTAGACTGTGATTCACTTACCGTTCCTTTTAACATGTTTAAGGGCATCTGTCCATTAACCATTTGCTGAATTTAACATGACCTGAATTTGGCTGAGAACAGAAGACGAGGACTAAACAAAGCTCAGTGTTACTCCCCCAGGGAGCGTGGAGTCTGCAGGAGCAATAAACACATGAACACATAATTTCTACCCAGCACGCTATGCAGAGATGAGGGGCTGGGACCAAGAATTCTGGTTCTGCCACTGTGCAGCTTCCCTGTGCCTCCGGCTGTTTGCAAAGTGAAGCGGCGAACGAGGCGCCCGGCAGCCTCGCACACTTACTCAGACAAGTCTACCATGTTCTCTGGAGATCTTTTTAGGGTGCATCCCATCAGCGCATAAACGTGACACGGCGGCCCACCTCTGCAGCCCACTGCTGTCGGGCAGCACGCTGAGCAGGCCAGCCTCCCGTCCACCTTCCCAGCAGGACCCCCGAGACCACACATGTGACTCACACACCCTGTCACAGAAGAGGCGTCCCGGTGCTCTGGTGGCTGCGCACAGGGCCCGCCACACCGCAGGGGAGCGGCTGCCACCTCCAGCTGTTTACATCTGTGGGATCCCCATGCCATCCGCATTTACTAACAGAGAGCACTCACTCCGACAGAAAATGTTACAAACACTCATTCTTACTAAAGAACATGCAAATTCTCTACGGACTGATGCCACTCGGTGGCTAAACCTGAAGCTTACTCACAGGGTTCTTAGTCTCTACAATCAAATAAATGAAAAGCACCCCAAGCTCTTAATCGTTCTAACAAAACAGGTCTATCCTAATTATACCAAAAATATACATCCTGAGAAAATGATAACTTTCAAAATTAAAAGTTGACAGGATGAGGAAGCTATAGAAACTGTGGTTGTTAAAAACCACGGCAGGGCCTCCGACTGTCCTCTGTCAACAATCAAATCCACCCGACACCAAGCTCAACTCCCCCAGCCCCCGGTGCCTTTCCGTGCCGGCGACCTGCCCTCTGAAGGCCCAACCACCTCAAAGCCATGTGGGGCACGTGTCCCATGGGCTTCCTCCCAAGTCCTCTTCTGTGCGTGATGCCGTTGCCAATGCTGGAGGGCCGCCCAGCAGCGGTGGGTCTCCTGGCCTGTGGCGAGGGGTACTTCCTGTGACGTGTCTGCATGTGTTAGGATGTGGGAATTCTAAGGTACAGAGCACAGCCTGACACAGGGAAAAGGCAGACTGCCCAAGGGCCCCAGGAATGTCCTCTCAGCCTCCAGGGGCGCCCTACCCCCCAGGCGCTTCTACCTAAATCAGTATTATCTTCACTACCCCTTTGTGGACCCCACTGACGGAGATCCGGAGAGATGCCACGGCTCCGGAGGTAAAGGCCCAAGTCATCCTGTGGCCAGGAGACAAAGCCCAAAGTGGGCACCTGAGGACCTGACCGCTCTTTCGGCTTGGGGTGCTCAGTCACTGGTATGCAGGTTCCATGGAGTGGGGACACCAGGTGGCCACTCAACAAAGGCAAACACAAGAAGACGCGACTTCAACACACGGCCGCCGTGCTCAGGGATGAAAATTACAAAGGTGCTACGTGTTGAAGGGGGATTCGAAAGTCATTTACCCATCAACAAAGACCAAGACCAACCAGTAAAAACATTTCAATGTAGAAGTTCTTAATGTGGCCACCCTGGAATGAATATGAAGGTGTCGTCGCCAGCATCTGAAGCAGGTGCCAATGTCCACGGACGGTGAGAGTGCACTGGAGCCCTGCCGTCCCCAGGCAGAGCTGCCACCAGCGTGCAACACCTCGCCGCCCAGGGGGGCCTCTGACACACACTGCCCAAGCGCAGCACCAACACTAAATCAGCACATCACTCACGTACAAGAGACAGCTGCCTGCACTCCAAGTGTCAACTACAGATAGACACCAGCAACGTGGCTCCAGGGGGCTTCCAAACCAAGTAATGAAACAACCTCAAGTATGCTCACACAGGAAGTTTGTCCTTTTCTACCTCCCTGCAGTCCTGAGCAACTCTCAAACTGGCCCGCTGCGTGCCCCTGACCAGAGAGCGAGCAGCCCAAGCATTTGGGGAAGCAACAGCTAGCTCTGGGACTGAATGGAGTTTGGGAGAGCTGGATTTTTCCCCTCCATCTTTAAGGGTGTCACTGAAAGTAACACTGTGGACAATGTTCACACAACGCTCGACGGATACAGGGTGACCGAGGACTGAGCCACCCACCTGCGATGGTGTGGGCATACAGCCGGCTCCCGAACGTGAAGACGTGCAGCTCGTACAGCCTGGCAATCTTCTCCAGGAACTCCCTGCAGTGGGGACGCACACGGGTGTGCAGCATTGGCTCGCCCCGGCCCAGCTGGAAGTGAAAGATGCCCTGGAAAAACACACACGCCCGTGAGAAGGCAGGAGCTGCCCGGGACGGCACCTCCAGACTGCATCCCCCTGCCGTGGTACCCACCCACGACCAACACCCGTGGTAACTACGGAGGGAACTGTGCCTTCTTAGTTGCCGAAGGACAACTGAGGTAACCACCCTGTTACCACGGGCTTCAGCGATGTCGCCAGATCCTTACGCTAACCATTTCGTCCGCAGTCTTTTTCTGATAAGGGATAAAGCAAGTCTCCCAGAGTGATGACGTGTGTGTCTGGTTCCTCAAGCATGAACCCTTATTGAGTAGCTGAGCCACAGCAGGCCACCCAGAACAGGTGTCCAGTGACCCACCGACAGCGTCCTCCCGGGGCAGCAATAGGAGTAAACCACGTAATTTAGTCCAGCTCCCCAACTGTTCCAATATGCAGGTTTATTAACTTACAAATACAGCACAAAAGCTGACATCGTATTCCAAATCCCCTTTAGTAGACACATAAAATCAGTAATACTAATCTGCTTACACACGATTAATATACAAGTTTACTTTCCTAAGGAAGCTAAGCTTTGATCCTTTCAATCCTGTTTATCATTAATTTCCTCAGTAAAAATATGCTGAACTGAAAAATAAAGGTAAGTGACCCTGGTCTGAAGTAACTTTTGACTGGCTCTAAACTAGTCAACTCTCTCACAACACAGCTGTTTTGCGGAAACGTGTGGAAGCGTGGCATTCTAGAATCTTGGGTCCCCCCCTGCTCCACAGGTGCAGCGGAAATGTCCTTAAAAACACAAGTTTGGCTCTCCAGAGTTCAGAATGCAACACATCTTCCTAGCTGTGGTGAGCGGCTGCCGGAGTGCCTGGCAGGGGCAGAGGTGAGAATGGCACCCCTACGGCCACAGCCGGAGCCGAGGCCTGTCCACATGGATGGGAGGAGGCCTTCGGCTTGTATATCACGCAAGCGAGGAACAGGTTTGTCACAGCGAGTTCAAACTTTTATGGAACTAATTAAAAGTGCCAACTTCAAAGGCACAATAAAACCCCCAGCCAGTTGGGGCAACATACACACAGGAACATACGTGCGGCAAGTATTTCTCCACATAAAGTCCTCCGACTCTTCAAGATACTCGCAAAGCAGGGTAGTTGTTATGAATGAAACAACCTCAAAGGACTTCCAAACACCTCACGTCACACACACAAACACACACCCACATAAGGTCTCTTGGTACACAGAGACAGCTGAGGCAGCTCAACAGCACACGCTGCTTCACGGGCGACGGGACTGAACCCGAGTGAGAACTTCACTGCTCACAACTGTCAGGACCACCCCGCACTGTCCGCAGTGTGCAGTAAGGAAGCAGAACCCCACTGCCTGTGGGACTGATGGAGACGGTCCACATGGACACTGCTATCACTGCGTCTGTTTACGAAGCCAAACTTCTTTCAGGCCAAGTTTGTAACAAAACCCCGATGACACGCAGCTGTCACTGACCAAACCTCTCTCCTATCCCTCCAAGCCCAGCTGCCAGCCTGGCCTCAGCACTCCTGTCAGAGGCCTTCCCATGGGGCTCTGCCACCATCAGGAACCGCTATCTGCAGATGCTGACGACCTGACACCTAACACAGAGTCTACGCATCGACCGCCCGACCGCAAAGAATTCTAAAAAATGACTCTTTGTGTTGGTGAGGCCTCATTTGTTAATGATGGTATAAGCTGGTCTCAGCCTTCAGAGAGCCATCTGTCACAGGCATTCGTAAACGCCTCCTGAAGGGACCAGAAGAAAGTCAGCTTCTCAGGGTCCACACCAAGGAAAAGAAGTGGAATGTGGGAAGAGTTTTAATGTGGACTTAAACAGGGTTCCATCCCTGACCCTTTACTTTTCTCTGAAAAATTAATCTCCCTGGAGAACCCCACCCTGTATGTGCAGCCTCTCGAGGACAGACCCAGGACCCACCTGTACCCCTACCCCCAGTATCCCAGATACTCCTGGAGGGAGCCAGCACCAGCTCATCGTCCCCACCAAGACCGTTCCTCCTTTGCTGTCCACCCCGCTGTATGGTCCCGGGCCTCAGGTCTTCCAGGTCCTGAACCCTCAACCCTCCCAACTAACACGGCCACGTGTGGACCTGGTAATAGTGGGGCGGAGTGAACCAGGAGGCAGGAGTGTGCTCCAGTGCTTCCCACTGAGGACCAGCCTCAGGGACACAACCCCAGCAGCACGGGCCTTGGGAGCCTGCCCCTGTCAGCCTGCCCGGCCCCAAGAAGCGCTCACTTTGTTGGACATCTGCTGGCAGTGTTGTTCTGTCGTGTGGATAAGCGTCTGGTCCAAGTCGACCATGAGCACCAGTTTTCTGTTTCGATGCAGCCGCTGCTGGTCTTCCCGTCCCAGCTTCTCAGCTTGCTAAAGTAAAAAGGAAAACCATAAATAAGTGTATCTGGATCCAAAACCAAATCCAATTTTGTCAGGAAAAAACGGAAGTGGAGAGGTGCTCTTTGCTGGTCTCCGCACCAGCACGAGGGTAGCCCCACCCGTGTGCTAATACAGCACCTGGGGCCACACGGCCTGCACCCCCCCACCTCCCGAGCCACTTCCGTTTGGTCCTGTGGCCGTTGACACGAGGATTTCTGATCGTAATTCTGTAACTTAACGTGTTAACCAATGAAAGAGGCGAAAAGAAAACAGCTGAGTCCGTCAAGTTTGTTTGAACACAATAAGCTGTAGAATAAGGCAGGAAGCTGAGGTGGAGGCAAACGGCCAACTGTGAAGCAACAGGCAGGCGGCAGGGGTGTGGCGGAGCTGTCTCAGGCCCCCAGGGATGCCATTTCACCTCAGCAGAGACCCAGGTGGGTCCTGGAGACGGTGTGGCATACCATGGCCGATGGGGCCGGCGTGGGACTCTCCTCTGGGAAGGGGCCCCGGCCAGCAGCCTGTGTTTCGGGGTGCGCATCACTTCTGCCTCCTCGGTTCAGTTCCCGTTGCTACAGACAAGCTCCTGGTCCTGCTCAAGTCAGCCACAACAATGCTACGTCTGCCGCCGAGAGGGGCTATGGACACAGACCAGTGGTAATTCTGTCATGGCAGGAACAACGGGGGACCCTTTCTTCTCTTCTTATCCCCCAACTTCCCAGGTCTGTCTGTGTCTCCGTCTCTCTCTCTCTCATACACTCTTCTGTATTTACAGTTGTTTAAAGTTCAGTAATTCAGGAAAATCAGAATTCTGTATCTGGCATTTTGTCTTTCCCGCAGAAAAATAAAGCGGGTATGTATCATTCAAAAGCACAAATCCGACAGAATTGTAACACTGAAAAACGTCTCCCCTACTTACAAAAATGGGCAGCTCTGAAACTGCCTCATGGGAAGACAAGAGCCCAGCTTCCACATCACTTGTGGAAGACTCCGTCCTGGTGCCTGCCCCGCCCCCGCACCTGCACCCCTGGCCCATGAAAACGAGGTGTCAGGATGCCTCGGACCAACACTGCCCACGAGACTCTTAAAATGCGCGAGAAGTGAAGACTGTTCTGAGCACACACAACCTGCCGCCCCACGGATGCTGCTCCGTGTGCTTTTCCGCGAGGACTCATGCGGCACGTGTCCCCCCCCCCCCCCCCAACTCCACCAGCTCCACCTCTCAAACCCGACACTTCTCCCTTCACGCACAGCCGCCCGGCTCCCACCTGCTCCCAGCCCTACCACTCTTCTCACATGGCAGCGTGCACGATGCCCTCTCCTCATCCCCACCCCTGCAGCTTCCAGTGGCTTCCCGCCTTCCCGTCTGTCAGCCTCCCGCTCTGCGCCAGGAGCCACAGCACCCCACAGAGCTCCCGACTCAGGGGCAGTGGGGCCGGCATCTCCCCACTTTGGGAAAGAGAAACATGCGCAGCCTTCCGTACCACAGGCAGAGAGCACATGCCACACAAACCGCCCATCTCCCCAGGGGCTGTCTGAGAAACCATCATGATGACAGGCCTGGTACTTTCCCCAGCCGCCCTCTGCACAGTGAGAGAGGCCCACAGAGGCTCCCTGCTGTTCTCAGGAAATTTCTCAGACTTCGCCTCTGCCAGATGCAGGCCTTACCTCAGAGCTCACCATCAGCTCTGGGACACTGTGCACCATCGACACCGTGGCCGTGGACAGAGGCACCTGCTGCTGCCCGTTCTTACTCTGCAGCCTGCAGACAAGAGAAAGCACACCGAGATGAACACCTGGAACTGATCAAGTACCCACAGAATGCAAGCGAGACTGCGGGGCAAGATTCTAATCTACGCTTCAGGTGATGGTCAATCTAGCTTTGTGCAGAGTCTCACTCTGCTCACAGCTGCTGAAATGTCATCTGATGTCTGAAAGCAGACAGGAAAGCTCTCACCAAGAGCTCACGAGGATCTCCCGGAAATGAACTGTGATGGCCATGCTGGAACATGAAAATACAGGACAGTCCACACTGCTCTGCACATCTAATGAGGGTGACCACCTGCTGCTGGTGGTAAAGGAGCCCAGGGAGCAAGGTGGGGGACTGGGGGGGGGGACCCGGGAGCCGTGAGGTGCAAGCCGACCGCAGATGCACAGTTTGCTTGGCTGCAAGGAAAAAGCAAACCCACCACACCTGGGTGAGCATCAGACACACTCCAGTGCTTTCACAACTTAACCAGAAAGGATGCCTCCCTGGGAGACAGGCCTGCGTTGCCAGATAAGGAGGGTGCCTGCCATCTGCTGTCAGAGGTGGATGCCCCTTTGAATCTGTAGGTGACCCCATCTCAAGCACCCAGAGGCACCACCTTTCACCCGAGAGCTGCCAGTACTTACTGGGTGAGGTCTTGGCCACACTCCGCACACAAGCCTTTCATGACAACTGGGTGGCTACATCCTTCCAAACGCACCAGAACCGCCCTAGAAACAGAGATGAAAATGGTCCCAAATTAGGAAGGGAAGAAGTATGATCCCTTGATTTACCACACGACCACAGGGGGTATACAGACCCCGAGGTCTGGTACTGATTCTGCCAGCGACTTCCACCTAGGGCTCCTGGCAGGTCACACCCCCCTACAGGGCTCCACCTCCCTGGGGTCTCTCTCATGCAAACACAGCTGGAAGAGCCAGGGATGTCCTGTCAGGAGAGGAGACTTGGGAGATTATTAAGACTTGGGATACATTCTGGTAACAACTCATACTCATGGAAGCGTATGTTCATATGGCAAGAAGCAACCTGGTATAATACTTACCAACAGTGAATGTTGTCTCCCACATATCACTCCCAGTCTACAGAGAAGCTACGCTTCACTGAAATTTTTCTGGAACTACTATTATATTTCTGTTTTTTACCAACACAGAAATGGCAATTTCTTGCGTGCACTAGTAATCAAGCCCTTGTCCGAAGTGGGGCAAGTGGCATACACACCTCAAGGCTGTGTGGTCAGAGCACCACTGCCGAGTCAGAGCTCTGGGGAAATAACTCAGTACCATGGGAGTCTGCTGATCCCGCAGAGCCTCACCTAGACCCGGGCACCCAGGCACCTTCAGGCCAGCGTCTGTGAAGAGGGGCCTTTCTGGGTGCTTCCTCACAAAGGCCACAGACCAAAGAGACACTGTGAGGTCCAAGAGTCGGCCCACCAGTGAGTGCCGCACACTTCTTCCTCACCCATACCGCCAGAGAGCTTCTGGACCACAGAGGACTTTCATGGGCTCACAGAGGTACCAAATGGGTACCCAGTACCAGGGGCGGCACCCCCTCTTCCACAACCAAGCACTCGGGGCCCCAATGACTGGGCCCGGGGCTTGCTAGCCTGTGTGCCCACAGCCTGGCAGCATGCTTGACCCCAAACCTCAGTACTGGCATTCTTCAGGGAGGTACTCTTCCATCTTTAGCACCCTTTAAACCACTGGCTAGAATCTGCCCGTCTCCCCAGACTTCAACCAAGCCGCCCCTGCAGTGGATCCTCAGAAACCGTCCCCGTCTGTATGGCACCTGCTCAAAGATGTCTTCTTGCTCCAGGTTCCTGCCCGCCTGACACTGGGGATCTATGTGCCAAGAGGAGTCCGTCCCCTACTCACTGTCCGCCTCCTCCGGGCAGCCTGCATTTCTTCTACCTTCCACCACCAGCTTCTGTGCTGCTGGTGGTTGGAGCTGGTAGTTGGGTCTGGCTTTGGGACCACGGCCCAGCTGGCTTTCTCCACTTGACTGGCTCTGTAGCACTTCGCCCAACCAAGCCCAGTCCCCGCTCAGATGACCACGTGAGAGCCCCTTCAGCCTCCTTTCTGACCGCACACCACCCCCTCCGAGCGGCTGCCGGGGTCCAGGCCTCTCAGATCACAGCCCTCACGGCAGGCACCTCCAAATCAGCCCTCACTCGGACACGAGAGACACACCCTCCCAGGGAGCTGTCCGCAGAGCAGCCCACCTTGCAAACAACCTGCAGTTCAGACTCTATCTGCCGGGGCCTCTTCCTTGCCCATCCTGGTCTCCTGCATGCAGGAGGGGAAGCAAGAGGCCCAGGAAGGCGGCCGTCTGAGAGGATAGGAGCAGAGCTGGCAAGAGGACTGACTTCCACTTCCCCAAAAGTCAAAGGTGTCTATCAACTGTTGGCTAATGGGTTTTTGAAGGGTTTGTCAGGCCTTCTGGAACCTGGCAAAAATCTGCTATTTGCCCCCTGGAATGCTGGGGGTTAGGTTTTATGAGAAACAGAGTAAACTGGTTCATTCACCAGTCTTCAGGGTTTACAAACGCTGACGTTGCTTGCATTTTAATGACAGGTTCTGTGGACCCACTGCTGCATAAGAACGCAAAGGCTGCACAAGCACCGCAGATGGAGGGGTTCCGGTCTCAGGCGCAGTGTGACCTGGTGGCCAGGCCTGCAAACACTGCCTCTTCCTCTGTGCCCACAGCAAACAGATGTGAAACGTACACAACAGTCTGCATTTATTCACTTTACTCATTTCTACACTAAAACATGACTTGCGAAATATTTTTTCAGCAACACCAAAAAATGCACTAGGAGGATTTCACCAACCTCTCCTAAAACGTTAACCTGAAGATGCACCTGGTGTCTCTAGCTCAACCAATAAACAGGTCAAAACACTTTGTGCGGTATGCATTTCCATTCCGTAGTCAGCCTTTTCATTTTCTTAACAGTGGTTTTTGAAGATAAGGTTTTAAATTTTGATCCAGTTCAATTTATCAGATGTTTTGTGTCCTTAAGAAATCTTTGTCGGGCGCCTGGGTGGCTCAGTTGTTAAGCGTCTGCCTTCGGCTCAGGTCATGATCCCGGGGTCCTGGGATCGAGCCCCGCATCGGGCTCCCTGTTCTGCGGGAAGCCTGCTTCTCCCTCTCCCACTCCCCCTGCTTGTGTTCCCTCTCTGTGTCTCTCTCTGTCAAATAAATAAATAAAATCTTTATTAAAAAAAAAAAAATCTTTGTCTTACCCCAGTCACCAAGATTCAAGGGAAACCCCAAGGGAGTGGGGCGACTAATTCTAGAGGATTAACTGTCCTTCAGCAGGAGGAAGCTTCTAAGACAGCCCCCACAAGGTGATAGGAAGCAGGTGTGGGATTTGGGTGGGGGGGGGGTAGGAGCAAGGCCAAGTCGCACAGGTGAGGGGCACCAGGCTTCACATCCCCCCAGCTAAGAGCACGCTGAAAGTGGTGGCTTGGAGACCAATGGGTCTGGAACCTACAGGTGGTGCTGGGAAAGGAGCCAGGGGTGGGGTGAGCAGACAAACTCTAAATGCACAAGTGCAGGCAGGAGATGCTGGGAGAAGTGTGAACCAAGAGACACGGGAGTGCCGTGGACACTCTTGGACGTTCCCGAACACACCTGCCGGAGACCAGATACAGAAAGGACAAGTAAGTCCACCTGGAGAACAGAGCAAGGGGAGCACAGGTACCACCAGCTGCCACACAGCTGAACACACACCCGTCTGGATGTGGACAGGGCCAGACTTGGAGACCTGGGCTGTGCATCCCAGGCCAGGGCATCACCATCTCATAGAAGACAGATGGCAGGCCTTTGGGGACTCCCAACAATTAAGGCAGAGGCAGAAAAAAGAATGTCAATTTTAAGAAACAAAACCAAACCACTGTTCACAAAGGCTGAGTAGCCAGCATCACAAGAGATGCTAGGGAACAAACATTTTGAGAAAGAAAAAGCTGTCAGAGGTAAGCACCCCAGGAGAGACCAGACAGGGTGAACATCACACCCAGACCAAGATGTCCACACCTTGACCGGGGGTGGTTTCTAAGCACACATTTGTCAAAACTCACCAAACTACGCAGTTACAATGCGCACCTATACTGGCTGACCGCCAACTAACGAGGCCAACGCACCAGACCTGGTGAGGAAGGGTTGTGGTGACCTTTCCAAAGGTCCATGTGGTAGAGCCCCGCAGCGAGGCCCAGAGGAGGATGGGGCCGGCCCCCGGGCTGCAGCTGAGTCCTGCCCCCCAAGCACGCATCCAGTCACCAGGGGGCTTCCGGGGTCACCCTTGCAGGGCAAACCCCGGCTAAGGCAGGCGTGCCATCCAGGGTGACAGCCTGCCTTGTCCTGACCCCTGGGACCTCGCCGGGCCCCTCCATGGCCCTTGGGACCCACGCGCCTGGCCCGTGACATGCTCCCAAGCGCTGCTGGCAGTCTCCCCAACACAGGGGCTCCCTCTGCTCAGACCAGCCTGCTACTCACCACCTCTGCCTCACCCTTCCGTCTGAACCCAAGCCCAGAGCCGCACCTTCTCCCGGAAGTCCTCTCACCTCCCACGCTCTATAGGTGGCGCGCAGTACACCCTCCAGCGGGCTGTCGAAGGCCCAGCAGCAAGCACAGAACCCTTGATGGAGCAGAGGGAGGCACCAGCAGGCAACCAGGAGGCAGGTGACATGAAAGGGCACACAGGCTAGCCACTCCGCACGTCCTTGGCAATGTGGCCTGAGTATGTGCCTTCCTCTAGAAAGCCTTTCACCTACAGGTTACATTAAAGGTCATGTAACCTTCTGCGCTGGGGTCAGAGAGTTTTGCCTGTGGTATTCCACAGAGCAGGTCAGGGCTCAGTCAGCTGTGGCGCTCCCTGGGGGAAACGGGCAGTGTCTGGAGACACCTCTGGCTGTCACGATGTGGGGGCAGCTACTGGCATCTGCAGGGTGGGGCCAGGGGTGCTGTTAAGCACCTTGCCATGCACAGGGTGCCCCTTGCAAACCCAGTGCAGACAATCAACAGATGGGTGTCAGCTTAGAGGCCTGTCCTGGTGGATACCCAGAGCTGTGTGCACCAGCAGCCCCCACCCGCAGTAGAGCAAAGACAGCCAGGGAGCAGGCACAGGGAGGCCCCTGCTCTCAAAAGGTACTTGGGACAAGTCCAATCACCCCAAGGCCTGAAGAGAATATTTAATGTTGACAATGACTATCACAGGAGACAGTACCACACAAAGCTTCTACAGGGACTCCCTCTGTGGTGATACGACACACGTGTCATCATCACATGACACGTGTAAGAGATACACGGATCACTCACACACCAACTTAATCCCTCATAAACTGCCTTCATTTCAAAACTCGACGTCTCCTCTCCTTGACGTGAGTCACCCATAGTGTTAGGAGCTCAAACTCCACATTTGTGAATATTAACAGAGGACTTGCTAAATTTAAACACGAGGTCTCCACTTGGAATTCACCCTGGCAGGGCATGTCACATTTCACCTCATGTGGGCTCAGCACCAGTGGGTGAGTCCACGCAGGAAGGGCGTGGGGAGGAGGTGGTATGCAGGTCATCAAATGCAAAACAAAACATCATGCAATTTCCTCAGAGTACCCAAGTCTGAAGACACCATGTGCTACAATCTAGCAAAGTGGGCCCCAAACCAAGCAGCATCCCACTAAACACCCACCGTGTCATACACCCATCCATGCAGGATGCTAAGACCACACCTGCCAGGTTAGGGGAGGAAGTGTTTAAAAACACAACATCATCTCCACTCACAGGGTAGGAGCCCTAGGTCTTCATAGAAATGTTTCTGACAAATGTCGGCCAAAGAGAAATAAAAGATGCTGTGTGCTGCTGCCGAGCCACCCGGACCTGTGCGGTTTCTGGAATTTCTGCAGCCCAGGGAGAATGGCAGGCGAGGCCTGAGGCTCAGAGCAGCACGCCGGACTGGACTGGACCACAGAGGATGCGCAGCGCATGACAGTTTGTGACTACCCCCAGAAGACTCAGAATGAACTGTCTGTCCCACCCAGCCACATGGATGGATACGCACACGTGGTCCAAAGTACAGCATCTCAAAAACATCCGGTCTAAATCAACAGGAGAGTAAAGGGACTGCATTCTTCGTCTGAATTAAAAGATCATTCAGAATGGTTTTGCAGGGTCAGAGCGGAGTACGACATCATCCGGTGGACTACTACTCCTTCATCTTTGCATGGGCCAAAAGAATTCTCAAAAAAGTGAAGGAATGGCCAAGAGAGAGGGAAAGAGTATTTTCGAAAAAACTAACAGTAATGTCCTTTTTCAGTATAAGATGATTTCATTTTTGCAGATACTGAAGCAAGACAGGGATGAAAGGGTTAGTGTTTCTACCTTCAACCCAACAAACAGCCACCAGTGCCACACCCTAAGGGGAGTGGCAGGCTGTGATGTCTAGAGAAAACACTTCAGCCAAGCCCCAGAAGGTCATGTCAGTCACCACTAAATGTTACCTTGTCTGGTTTGTCCTTGAAAAAAAATCCAGAGGAAAATCATAAAATGCAATTTCTGAAGAAGTTATTTTCCCCCAAATACACAAACTCTCTCGAATCTTTTGTATGCCCTGGCTTTTGTGTCTGCTCTGATGGGAAGGCCAGAGGGCATGGGGGGAGGTGGGGGGGTATCAGGAAGAGCAAAGAGTGAGGAAGGTGGGTACCCTGAACTCTGTGCTCGTAGAAGCCATCCTGTTAAATGCTGGGTCTGACCCTTCCCTTCTCCTTGTAGATTAGAAGAGCTCAAGGCCCTCCTCCAAACGCCACACACAGAGCTTAGTGTATGAGTGCACGGGGGAAAATGTATTTTGTGCACCCAGATCCTGGTTCCTAAATGTCATTCTCCATTAAAAGGAAGCAGGACTTCTTGGAGAAATGTGTGATTCCAGAGCTCGGGAGCAGGAGCCTCACTACCACTTGTGTCAGAAAACATGGCCACGCTCTGAGACCAACGGGGCCTCACCACAGGGGTCAGCTCGATGGGCTCCCACTGGCCAAACCTGGGACAACTGGAGCATCAGGGCAAATAACAGTAGTGGACAATAAGAACCCAAGAGTCTACACTGTTAAATTAATTGTTCTTATAGTAGAAAGCCAATCCAGAAATGGAGACGAACAACAGACTTAAGAACGTCACCACTAGACAATCCTGATAAAAACAAAAATACAGGAGATTCAGACAAGAGTCATCAAGATGCCAGAGACGATGGGTGACCATCTGATGCGAGAATTTAAGATATTTACTGAGGAAGAAAGTATCTTTCACAAGATACTTAGCAATTACAACAAGAACATTAGTAAGTTTTCACTACAGCCAAGGACAGCTGGGGAGCAGGCACAGGGAGGGCCTAACAAACCGCCACCTAACAAACCAGAATGGGACAAACTGAGGCCACCTGCTGCCTGATGGGCCCGCTCAGGACACACAGGCGCTCTGGCAACTCCTGCCCAAATGCACACCACAGTGTGAACTGACAGCCAGTCTGCAAAACCACCAGCTGATAATGAGAAGAAAAAGGAGGAACAGAGGAACCACCCAAGGTTAGAGACCCAGGAGCTCTGACAGCTGAGTCTAACACATGATCTGGGGTTTCTTGTGCTTCCAAGGACAATACTGGCCCACCGGGGAGATCCAATGAGCAGAAAATAGCCCTGCATGGACATTATTTCTGATTCTGATCACTGTACCAGGGTTAGATAAGAGAATTTTTTTAGGAAATCGAAATATTTAGGGATAAAGTGCATCACATCTGCAACTTACTCCTCAACCGCAGGAAGAAAAATACCACATGTGGAGGGAGAAGAAAAGCAGAGCAGATATGGCAACATGCTGACCTCTGGAAACCCGTGTGACACTTATGTGAGAAGGCTTGGTCCTACTTCTGCAACTTTTCCTAGGTCTGGAGTTATGTCCACAAAGAAGCACAAAGGTACACCAGCGTCGTCACTACTGCAGGGGCAGGTGAGGTGCCAGCAGCAGGGTGCAGGGCATCCCCCCTGCCTGTCATTCAAGCTGGGCCCATGCGGAAGTGAGAGCCAGGACAGAGCCACCTCAGAGCACACCGGCCACCTCCAGCCTGGTGACTGAAGTCGTGTTTGTACGAGACAAGACCCAAAGCATTTGAAGAAACTAAAATAAAAAGATGACCCATTCCCAGTACCATAGAAAAACTACAGACTGAGCTACTGAGATTCCACAAAGCAATTCTGTACAGCATTCTCTTAAACCTGTATGCACCTCCACTGTGGCCTCCTAGGACTTACTTGACGAAACTCATGCTTCAAAAGCAAGTGGCACCACCACACCCAGACCCCCCTGCACTGCTGGGTTACACAGGCAGGGAAGGACTCCCAGCCTCGGGGAGGCCAACTGCCTCCCTGGCCTCAGAATTTCAACTTCGTCTCCAGGATGCACCCCAGAGTGCTGTTAAGTTCTTCAAAATAGCATGACGGCAACTTTAAACGCTTCCAGCCTTAAACAGCAACAGCCACCCTGCCCCCATGCTCAGATGAAAAGCACTGCAGGGGACTTACGGTATCAGCTAACACGTAAGGCAGACCGAACTCCTTCATCCCACCAACTCACAGCCAGCACAAGAGACCAATCAGATGGGAGGAAACTAGCAGCACCTACAATTCAAAGCACCACCATAAAACCATGAACGTCTTCTAAAAGTTTCTTCAAAATACAAAGACTAAACAGGTCAACATCTAGCTCAAGTTCGTGAAGTTCTAAGGAATTTTATAAATACAAAGCGCTAAGTAAGAAATATTTAAGGTCTAGTTACAGTCTTTAGAAATTATATTTATCTTTTAAGATATTACATGAATACTTTGAAATTGATTTGTTCTACTTTGTCTAGATTCTCACTCCCTTAAATAAAAAAAAGCACTTTTTCTGAGACAACTGATATATTACTTCCTTTGTTATCACTTTTGGCTTTACTATCAGTATTTATGCCGTTCAAAAAACGGTATGTGAAGTTAAAGATTGCCCATTCTTCTGTAACCAGATATTTGATTTCATATACTTTGAAATTAACTTTAAACATGAAAATGGAAATAAATATGGTGATGCATGCTACCATCTACTGAAATCTACCCATCAGTTTTTAGGCAGACCAAGCTTCAAAGCCCATTTGGTCCAAAGGTCTTTATTTAAAGGATTAGACAAGATACCTAAAAATCAAAAGAACTGCAATAAAATTAAATCATGTGTGCATATAGAGTTAAGTAGATAAAAAGGCCAGTGGTTTTCTGGTTAAGTGAAAACTGGAAAAAACAAAAAAATTCATTTGAAGTGGATTCAATTAAACGAAGTGACAATTTCCCCAATTTTAGACATAAATGTCTTTTTAATGGCATAATCTTTTTTTAAATATATTTTTTAAGATTTTATTTATTTGTCAGAGAGAGAGAGAGCATGCGTGCACAGGCAGGGGAGCGGCAGGCAGAGGGAGAAGCAGGCTTCTCACTGAGCAAGGAGCCCAGGATCCTGGGATAACCACCTGAGCCAAAGGCAGATGCTTGACTCTCCTGAGCCACCCAGGTGTCTCTGGGGTAATCTTTTAAATAGTGCAGATGTCAACAGAGAAGGATAAGATCATTTAAGGGATGTACATCTAAGATGTACATGGCCCCGGCAGAGGGAAGCTGTGCACCAACCACCGCAGCAGGAAGCAGAATGCTCACCTGCCGGGTTTCTGCTCCTGACAGTGAAAACATAAAAGAATGTTCTAGTTCATCAAGGTGGTTCAATATTGGGTTGGAAAAGTAGTTTCCTTACTTCCAAGATAAGACCTCTACAGATAAGTATTGTAGTGCACCCAGTGAACTGGGCTCAGAATTTTAAACCCCACAATCTCAGGCTGGTAAGTTTTCTTTATGAGTTTCTCTGAGATTTTTTTTGTTCTAATACCTACGAAGCAAGCATGGGACAGTTGTGCTCGGTCAGTGATGCTGGAGCCCTCCTCAGCAGCACTCACCCCAGACCCTGGCTGATGCAAACTTTCTTCTGTAGACAGACTACGGGGCACAGAAGGAACTGGACAGACGTCAATTACAGACAACTACCCCCCCCCCCATCAGTCCTAAACCACCACCAGACGTGTCCCCAGATTATTTCATATATCTTCCTTTGGGACTTCACTGCCTCCCAGTGAATGATAACAGACATAAAAGCAGACAGGTGGGAAGGAAGGACATCATTAGGTAAACTGATCATTAATAGATTGTTTCTGACCCATCATGCCATGTCAGAATATTTTCAAATCAAAATACTTTTAACCACATGGAAATTATAAAGACAGACACGTACCCTCATTCTATCTACTTCCCCACACTGGGACTCTGGATGCAACGTGGTCTAAGGAGAGAACGGGCATGGCGTAGGACGACCATGAGAAGCCTCAGCAAGGTGAGGTGCTGGGCACGTCAAAACCCCTGGGGACCCCAGTGCCCTCCCTCCCTATCAGAAGAGGAAGAATACAGTTCCTACCTCTACCTGAGAGCAGGTACAAAACATGCAAATCAGAACGATAATCTAGTGATTATTTCAACTACACCCAGAAGCAGTTCCTTGCTTGAGAATAACCGCTGATGTGTCAGAGAAGTCCCAACGATGCCAGTGATGATGAAGACAGCAAGGGCAGCTCCAAGCAGGTGAGCCTGGCTGTGCTATAGCGCTTTACCTGCATCTCCAGGAGAAATACTATCATCAGACTCTGGAGAGCCTCGTGATGAATCACAGCAGCGAGATACCCTCAATCTCAAACATCCAAAACACAAAAAGGAAAGAACTTCTCAGCACTGAGAGCTTGTCATCAGGTTAGTTACTTGGTTGACTGGTGAGATTAACGCATAGGGTTACTCTGCTTTGCTAGTCCGGCTGATGTGATCAAAGCACTGCACATGGAGTTTCTAACCAGCTGCAAACTAGTCCGTGATCTGCCTGGACCCTACTGGCCTTTTCTGGATAACTGGAGGAAAAGAAGGAAATGAAGAATCCTTCCCCTCAGGAATCTTCTACACAGTGACACACCAGCATCGGGGTTCATCTCCCCAACTATGGGCTCACAGGTTTAGGTAGGCTCTGACCTCAAAGTAATGATGGCAGCGTGCCACAGCATGCCAGATGTACAGCCCAGCAACTGTTTCCCTTCCAAAGGAGAGCAGCCAGACAGCTCCTGGGGAGGGTGCAGCCCCAAGGCAGCTCCCATCCCACCCTGCCTGCATTCACTGGGCAGGCGTAGGCCCTCACCCCAAGGCCAAGGACCAGGGTGCCCTCTCCAAACAATGAGTGGGAAGAAGTGGACACAGGAAAAGGCTTGTGGGGTTGGGACGGAGGCCAGGAGTGTTTGGTGGGCAGGGCAGGAAGCAGATGCTCAACAGATGCAGTTATAGTGCAGCCGCAGGGAGAGGAGCAGAGACCAGAGCAAATGGCACGACCAGCCGGCCGCAGGGTGCAGAAGGGCGCTGAGCACCTAGGAGCCTAAGGTGTACCGCGGCCCCGGCAGAGCGAAGCCGTGCACCAACCACCGCAGCAGGAACCAGAATGCTCACCTGCCGGGTTTCTGCTCCGGACAGTGAAAACATGAGTCATGTCTACATCACACACCTGTGCCCACACATCAACACAATCTCAGGGCACGACACCGGGAAACTGACGCAAGGTGTAGATGGACAAGAGAAAACAGTCCCTTATGAGGTTGAAACGGAGCTCTAAGCAGCTACAACGTGCTACTCCTGCGTCATCTTGAACTACCCGCGCTGAGGCTGCACCCCGTGAGCTACGATGCACAACCAGCCTTTACAACCGCGTTTCTGGAGCTTTACGAGCAGCCCCGGGAGTGCACCCATCCCCAGCAGTTTACGCCACGGTAACGAGGTGGAGCGCGCCTGGTCGTCGCGTCCGCGCAGCCGGGGCGGGGGGCTACAGAAGGAGACCGAACGCCCTCCCCTCCTCAGGACTGCACTTTCGGCGGCTGCTGAAGTCAAACGCCGCGGTGGTGACTGCGCTCCGACTGCGGAAAAGACCCTCAGACGCGCAAAGTGCTCCCCGAGCTCAGGCCCTTTGGCTGCAGCCCGGGGACCTTTCCTGCCCAGTGCCCGGCCCAGGACCCCTCCAGACCCCGCCCCCCGACCCCACTCACCCGGGGGCCACCACCTGGCCTGGCTGCGCGCACAGCTCCCGCACCACGCCGGCGCGCTCCGACCTCAGCCTGCCCTCGGCGCGCACGCAGCCCCCGGAGCCAGCGCGGGCAGGGGAGGGTCCGGCGGGCTGCGTGGAGGCGGTGGCCTCACACACGGCTAGCACGGAGCCGATACGCACGGCCGCGCCCGTCGCCACCCTCCACTCGAGCAGGCGCAGCGGCCCAGGGCCCGGGCAGCGCACCTCGGCCACAGCCGCCGGCGGGGTGCCCTCGGCGGGAACGCGGCCCGCGGGCGGCGCCTCCATCGCGGCCGGGCGGGGTCGCTGTGGGAAGGCAGGCGAGCGGGCGGGGCGCTCAGGGCCCGCTGCCCATCGCGGGTGGGTGGACGGGACGGCGACCCCGGCCCAGGCCGCGAAGGCGACGGCGCTGCAATTCGCGCTCCGGCACCGGCTTCCACCCGCCGCCCGGCCCGCGCCAACTTCCGGGACAGCGTCTGACGTCGCGTGACGCCGCGTGACGCCGCGTGCGTGCGTGGCGGGGCCCGCGTGTAAACACACGCCCACGCGAGGCCCAAGAGGCGCTGCGTCGGACGCGGGTGCCCGGAGCGTCCTGGGAGCCGGCCGGACGGGAACAGCGTGGCCACGCCCCATGTGCCCCGGGAGCTCCTGCGGCGTGGGGCTGCGGGTCCCGGCGTGCAGCGCGCGCCGCTGCCCTGAACCCCCGGCGTGCCCTGCGAGGTCCCGGCATGCCGCGCGCTCCCCTGTCCCATAACTCCCTTGGAGAGCCGGGGCCCAGGGTCGTTAAACTATGCGTCCCGGCATGCAACGCGGGCCGCCCGCCGCAGCCCAGTCACGTGCTGGGGCCGGTTGTGGAGAGACCGCGAGTCCCGGCATGCCACGCGCACATCGGGAAGTTGCGGTTCCGGCCGATGCCGCGCGCCGTCCGGGGCCCGGGGGAGGCGGGCGCTCCGGGCCGCTCGCCGCCTGGATCGCGGGGCTTGGGGTGCTGGCTGGCGGTGGCCCGTGGCCCGTGCTCGCGCGTAGGGAGGTCCCTGGAGCTGCGGGAGGAGAGGGACGGCGGGCCGGTGATGACCTAGCGGTTTGTCCAAGCTCCGCGGTTCCGGCCGCGGGGCTCCCTGGTGCCTGGGGCGGGAGGGCACCGGCGGAGGGGGAGGCAGGCGAGGCAGCGCCGGCTGCCGGGCCCCCCGGGCCCCGTCAGCACGGGGCCGAGCGGCGGGGCGGAGGGGGGCGTGCGGCCGCCCTGCAGACCCAGCAGGCCTCCGGGCCGCGCTCGCCCCGGGAGCAGCGTCCTCCCGGCCCCCCGCCCCTGGGCGCCTTGTGGGCTGGCTCTCAACAGTTCGCAGACCAAGCTGTTCTCTGACCGCGGTGGGGTTTGTCCTGGGCGCCTCTGCACCGAGCCAGCTGTATGCGGTGGGAAAGCGGGGGCAGCGATTGTAAAGCAGGCTGGGGGCTCCAGACGCAGGGGGGTCGCGCTACACATTGAGCTTGGTTGCCCCCGAGTCACATAAGGTGTCGTGGTGGCTCCCCGCAAACATGGCAGAACGAGTCAGTCCGTGAACCCACGGCTCGGTCGGAGGCGGCTCTCCTCGCCTGCTGCTTGCTGCGTCCGGGCAGCGCAGGGCCTCCGCTGTGTGCAGGGATGGACGCCCGTGCAGAGCCCTCGGGGCAGCGGCCTCCCACCGCGGGCAGCCTTGGGGGGGCGGCGGATCTCCTCCCTGCGGCTCCCGCGATCATCGGCCGCTGGCTCTCCCGGGTTCCCGTGGCCCTTGTCCTGCCAGTCTGTGCTGGTTTGGGTGACCTCTGGTCTCAGCCATGCCCTCGGCTGCTTTCCTGCTTATGTCAACACTTGGCCTGAGCGACTGCGCCTTGTTCTCTGCAGAATTTAGAAATCCACAGTGTGGAAGGAAACCGGGGACAGTCACAGTTGTGTGGACGTTAAGCAGCACTCCTCAAGTAACCGAACAAAGGAAATCACGAGAAATAAGAAGCCTGTGAATGAAAAACACTAAAGCTTGTGTGCTGCAGGTAATGCAGGGCGTAGAGGGGAATGTGTGACCAAAACACCCACGTTAAAAAAAGAAGAAATCTCAAATCTAGTCAAGAAGCAGGGACACCTCCCTATAATGAGTGTCATTTTTCAGGAATTAATAGAGTATAGCTTTGTGGTGAAAGTATGTTTTCTGCCAACATGACTTTGATCCTGATCCTTAGAAAAGAGCAACATGTTTTCCGTATTGTTGCCATAAGGGGCTGCTGGCTCTTCCCAACCCTAGTCTATAGGAGAAGAGCCACGCGTGGTATTCACTTAATTTTACCTACCTTGCAGTGGTGCCATTTTCATAGATTTCTGATTCCCGAATCCTCTTCTGATGAAAAGAGGCGACCCTTGACCCCCTTACCATCCTCGGGCCACCCCAGCTGTCATGGAAACGGTTTTTCAGGCTCTGGCTATTGCAAGTTCTCTAGCCCCCTCCCCTCCCCAAACTTACCCAAAACAGTCCTGGAAGCCTCAAGAGGTCAATCTGTGATGTTCCAAAGAGCCTTCTGGACTCCTGCCAGGTACTGTCCCAAAGAGATCCTCAGGACTCACTTCTTGGTCCCCCTTGCTCCCTTCTGCGTAGGTCTGCCAGGCCTGATGCTTTCAGTGGACACACCATGCGACTGTCCCAGTTGCTCCTAGTGGCACGCCAGCATCGTGCATAGAAGAAATCTAGAGCTCCCAACACCTCAGCCTTTCTTCTGTAGGCGCACAGGGGGAGGGGCTGATCGCCGAAATTCAACAACTGATTTGGGGTAGGGCCTTGTTGGAGCCTCAAGTATGGCTCAGTCCCCGTGTGGTTTCACGGTTCTTCCTGGGTGCTCTGTAGGCCTTCTTGCTGCTGGGAGTTTGTCTAGTCTTAGATACCTCCACTGTCCTGCAGGCCTGGCCACACTCCTGAGATGTGCATGCCTCTCGAGCACTAGGTTGATGTCCCGTGCAGAGAGCCAGACTTTTCAGCCCTCTTAGTTTCCAGAGCTCTCTGGTGTCTGTTAAAACATGGTGTTTGCAAGTACCTGTTTTCCCCAAGTTCTTGTGGCAGGAGCAATGGCTGGTTTCTACCTACTTCACTCTTGCTGGAAGAAGACCTTGAATGGGATTCTAACAGAAGAGGAAACAGGACTTCTAGACACAAGGACCATCGTGGTTGGGGTTCTGGGGGATGCCTTGATGGAGTCCTTTATGGCAAAAACGGGAACAGGACTAGGATGTTTGAAAGGTTGCAGACACCACCAGTCACAATTCTGACTTAATTGGTTTTGGAGGGGACCCGAGCATCAGGAGTTTTGCTCGCTGCGTTATTCTAATGTGTAGCTAGGTTTGTAGGCAGTGGTAGTTACTACGTATTTTTGGGCAGATGTCTGAGCTCCTCTGATCTGTGTGTAAGGCACTGCTGATAGCTGAGGGCAGAGTGAGCCTGGAGCTGGAGACCCCAGTTCCCGGTGATCCCAACAGATGGGAGGAGTTGTGGGGAGAGTTTCTGAGCTACCACCACCAGGTCTTGTCACTTGCTGGGCAGGTTAGTGAGAAGGAGGGGTCCAGAGTGGCCGCTGGAAGAAGACCCTGAACCAGGAAGGGGGGCGGGGCCGCAGGGGGATGAGACACAGGGAGTTCCCCGGGAGTCTGTCAGGTCTGAGCTGCCTGGGCACACGGGAGAGCCGGCCAGTGGGTGGGAGAGCAGGGCTGGTGTGGCAGCTTTCTGGATCCACCAGGGCAGCGCAGATGGCACCAAGTGAGGGGAGCATCTCTCGTGTGGGAAAGGCGGCCACAGTGTTGTGGGCAGAGAATGGAGGCACCGGCAGGGAGCAGGGCCAGTGGTGTCATGGGCTGTGGTGAGACCAGGGCTGGTGTTGCCAGTAGGGAGGGGGCTGTGCTGGAGGGTCCAGGCGGGGACTGGGAACACAGGCAGGAGCAAGGCTTGCTGAGGAGGGAGGCGGTGTTTCTGCGAAGCAGATGGGAGGGGCAGACACAGACAAGCATCACAGGTACTTGTTTACCCAGTGGTAACATTTAATAGCTTTTACTTGGATGGCTCCCTCTGTTCTTCTCCCCTTCCCCCTCCCCGTTAAAAATTATGTAAATTAAGCAGATACCAAAATCTGTGTGTAATCCTAAAATGAACCCGTCAGCCAACCTGAAATCTATAGCATTAGCAATACTGTGAGGACTCCCTGTATGCTCCCCACCTTCCTGTGCTGCCCCCTTAATTCCCTCAATTTTGCATTTGTTGTGCTCCCTTTGTGTGGGGTTTTGCTGCATGCATACTGTGGAGTTATGCTTGGTTTTGAGGTTGGAAAAAATGCATCACATAAAAAAATGCATCACACATATATGGGGATTTTGGGTCTGTGAATGGCTTTTTCATTCATCACTATGTACCCAGAATTCATCCATATTACTTTGTGTGGTTATTGTTTATCGTGACTTCTATTTAATAGCTCATGTGGAGTGTCACAGGATGCATTTACCATTCTCTTGTAGATGGACATTTGGGTTGTTTTGGATTCTTATGAAAAGTGCTGGGTTTCCTGGTGCCCCTGAGCTGGAGCCTGAGGGTGGAGCTGCTGAATCCCAGAATGCAGATGTATGGGGCAACCCCAAACCACGTTCCTGCGGGGCTGTCTCAGCTTGCACCCCCACCGTACCCTCGGCAGCCCTGCACCACGCTTCCTAGTCTGTGAGTCCGGGTGAAGATGTGTGTTAGAGTTGAAGCTGTGGTCCTAACTTGCGTCTTTCCAGTAGCCGTTCTGGCTATAAGTCAAGTTCCCTGTTGTTTTCTTGCCTTTTGTGCTTTCTCTTCTCTGAGGTGCCTTTTCATGTTGATCACTCTTTTCCCACCGGGTTGTCTTCTTCCTGATTTGTAGTCGTTTCTTATGGCTTCTGAACACCTTCCTTGTTTATATGTTATCCCCATCATCTCTCACTTTTTGCCTTGTCCTATTTTCATTTTCTTTATAAAATCTTCTGATGCACAGAAGTTCTTAATTTTAGGACTGCATTGCCTAACCTGGAATCATAAAGATAGCTTCTTTTTTACTTTTTTTTTTTAAAGATTTTATTTCTTTATTTGACAGAGAGACACAGCGAGAGAGGGAACACAAGCAGGGGGAGTGGGAGAGGGAGAAGCAGGCTTCCCGCGGAGCAGGGAGCCTGATCCCAGGACCCTGGGACCATGACCTGAGCCGAAGGCAGACGCTTAACGACTGAGCCACCCAGGCGCCCCGCTTCTTTTTTACTTCTAAAAATCTATAAAACTTTGCCTTTCACAGCGAAGTCCTTAAGTAGTAAGAAATGGGTATTTCATATGTGGTGTCAGGCACTGATCAGACTTCTTTCCCATCGGGGTAGGCAGTTGTCCCAGCCCCAGTTTGGAAAAGCTCATCCCGTTTGCATTGGTCTGCGACGCATCTCTGGTATGCAGTAAGTCCCTGTAAATGCACGAGCCTATTTTGGACTTTCTGTTCTGCTTATTCTCGAACTGTCTCAATTGCTATAGCTTCACAATAAGTCATGACATCTGGGAAGTTTCTTCACACGGTTTGTGGATATTTGTGGCCTTTGTTTTTTCATAAATTTTAGAATTAGTGTGTCAGTTTTATTGATAAAACTTGTTAAGAGTTTTGATCAGAACTGTATGGAGTCTATAAATCAATTTGGGGAGAAGTGACGTCTTTGTGACTTGAATTGTGCCATCCATAAACTCAGTATATCAGTCTATTTAGGCTCTCTTTAAGGTCTTCAGATACGATTTTTATGATTTTCTCCATATAGGACTTGCACATTTTTTTGTTAGATCTATTCCTAGTTTATTTTTTTTTGCTCATACTTTTGTTGATACATGATACTTAAAAAAACCCCACGAAACCCAACCTTTTCTAGTTGACTGTTGCTGGCATATAAAAATGCAATAGGTTTTTGTGA
Source organism: Zalophus californianus (assembly GCF_009762305.2). NCBI lineage: Eukaryota > Metazoa > Chordata > Mammalia > Carnivora > Otariidae > Zalophus > Zalophus californianus. The sequence goes on along the minus strand of NC_045608.1, from coordinate 93,785,250 downwards.
ACTGATGTTATACCTAATAATCTTTCAAAGTTCTTTTATATTTAATTCATTAATTTTGGCTTATCTTCTTTTTAAGGAGAACTTCAATGACATAACATGTCCTACCAAGCATCACTTTTGCCTCCTTTCACATGTTTTGATATATAATCTTCTTACTGTCAGTCATGCAATTATTCTTTTGTACTCACTATGATCTTTTTCTTTGGCAAATAAGTTATTTAGAAGTATATTTAAAAATGTCCACATGCATGGGAATTTTTCTCCATATTTTTATGGTTGATTTCTAAATTGCATTATAGTCAGGTAACATAATCTGAATGACACTACTTTTTTGAAATTTAATGCTATTGGAATAATTCCAGGATTGGGTTAATGTGTGCTTCAAAAGAATGTGTATCTTTTCCTTATTTGAGTCAGGATTCTAGATCTACCCAATAAATCAACCCTCTTGAATGTGTCATTCAAATCTTCTAGGATCTACCCAATAAATCAACCCTCTTGAATGTGTCATTCAAATCTTCTAGGTTTACATATCTTTCTGTTTGACCAAAAGCAATGGTTGAGAGAGCTAAGTTGAAATCTCTTCTTTGGTTACGAATTTTCCTCTCTCTCCCTGTAGAGAGATTAACTGTTTGTATGTGTGTATATGTGTTTGTGTATGTGTGTGTGTGCATGTGTTTGTGTGTGTGGGGGGAGAGGCTGTTATTAAAGGAATACACATTTAGAATTTTTATATCCTTGACAAATTGACCCTTCTTCATTGTGTGGAGCTCCCTGTATCCTGAACAATGCTTCTCTCTTGAAATGTATTTTCTTTGAAGTAATATGACTATCCTAACTTTCTTTTTTTTTTTAAGATTTTGTTTATTTGTCAGAGAGAGACAGAGCACAAGCGGGGGCAGCGGCAGAGGGAGAAGCAGGCTCCCCACTGAGCAGGGAGCCTGATGTGGGGCTCGATGCCAGGACCCTGAGATCATGACCTGAGCTGAAGGCAGACGCTTAACGACTGAGCCCTCCAGGCGCCCCTATCATAACTCTCTTTTAATAAATGTTTGCCTGGTATAGTCTTCATTTTTACTTTTAGTGTTTGTGTACCTTAAGTTTAGATATTTATGCTATAAACAACATGTAGCTAGACTTTGATGATTTATTCTCACACTGTCTTTCAGCTGCTGAGTCCAATATATTTATATTTAACCTCATGTTTCTATGGGGTATATTTTCTCCTTTCTCATCTCTTTTCCCCCATTGGTGATATACAGACATCTGCTTTTCCATTTATTTTTTTACTCTATTTTTATTCTTTTGGTTATCACCATTGAAATTTTACTTTGTATTGTATTTCTAACTTAGTAAATGTAACTTTACATTTATATTTTACATTTTATATTAACTTTAATATTCTAATTTCTTTGCAAACAATACATAGATCTTAAAATACTATATATACCTCTGCTCTTCTCTAGACTCACATACTGAAATTGTACAGTATTTTAGTTCTGCATTTTTACATCCCCGAATTAGGTACTCTTGTTATTTTACAATGTTTGTTTTTATTTAATGTATATTTACCAGTTTACCTCATCAGCATTTTTCTAATATTTCATATCTTCCTTTTTTTTAAGTAACAAATAATTTGTTAGGAAAGAGAAACATTCCAATGAAAAGAAATTGTTTCTGTTAAAATAAGGGATATCTAACATACATCTAAGATATTCGTGTAACGTATCACCTACACATGATACGTGTGCTTACGCCGCGTTGTGTGTGAGTAAATCTCAGCCGGCTTGCGGGATTGGTGCTCGCCTTCTCGGAAGTTCTGCTGGAGGTAAACCCTCAGTTTCTGTTTATCTGAGAGGGTTTTATTTTGCTCTTACTGTGGAAAACTAGTTTTGGTGGACATACAGCTAGAGGATGACAGTGATCTTTCATTAGAAGACATTTCCCATTGGATTCTGGTTTCTGTGTTTTGTTGTTGAAAGTCTGTTAGTCTGACTGTGCTGGCTTTGTAGGTGATCATCTTTGTCTTTGGTGTTCTGTAATTTCATTGCCGTGTGTCTAGGGGTGATTTCTTTTCCTTTATTCTGTTTAGGATGTATTGTAGATTCATGAATTTTATTTGTTCCTGAAATTCTCAAGCATTATCTCTTTAAAAACTTCTTCCGTGCTAGTGTGTGTGGAACTCTGAATAGATAGATATTTGTTCAACCTCCTCGTGCCATAATTCCTCTCTCAATCTTTATTACATTTTCCCTCTTCTCGTTTCTCAGGGGAATTTCTTCAGATGCGCCTCCAGTTTATTTTTTTATTTCTTTTTTTTTTTTAAAGATTTATTTATTTATTTGAGAGAGCGAGAATGAGATAGAGAGCACGAGAGGGAAGAGGGTCAGCGGGAGAAGCAGACTCCCTGCCGAGCGGGGAGCCCAATGCGGGACTTGATCCCGGGACTCCAGGATCATGACCTGAGCCGAAGGCAGCCGCCCAACGACTGAACCCCCCAGGTGCCCGCACCTCCAGTTTATTAACCTCTCCATCTGTGTGTAATCTGCTGTCTTAGTCATCTTTTGAGATTTTAAAAAATCATAGTTTTCACTTAGGAGAGTTCTATTTGGATGTTTTTCAAATATGCCTGATCATTTATAGTCTGTTTTTACTTGCTCATTTATTTTGGTAATTCTGTCTTTTTTCCTTAATAGTTTACACCTAATTTTTAAGATTCTGAATCTGACCATTTAAATACTTGATGTCATTGTGGGTTTACATCTGTTTTGTTTGTTTGTTGTTCATATAAGTGGTTTCCTCTCACGGTTGGTGCTGTTTGTGGGCTCATATTCAGTGGGTGGTAATCTGTGGGAATGTGGTGACCTTGCTCTGGCAAGAACCAGAGGACCCAGGTGGGCACTTCCGAGTCCTTGCAGGCAGGGTCTGGAGCTGCTGTACCCCCTCTACAACCCCAGGTCATCCTGATTCTGGCGGGCTCTCTGAGGGCACCCCACTTTGTGTATTTTCCCACCCACATTCCCTCCCCCGGACCCTGCTCATGAGGGTTTCCCTGGTTTGGGAGTGTTTAGGGCACCCCTTGCTTCTTGTAAACCCAGTCCTGGCATGAAAATCAAGTCTTAGCCTCTAATTGTTCTGCAGTGAGGAGGACCCTTCAGAGTGTCCTGACTGCCTTCCTGCCTGAAGTAGAAGTCTTTGATTTTTCTTTGTTTTTAACTGGGTCAGGGAGACCGAAGGGGAATGCCCCATGCCCACCCCTGTTTTCCCAGATACAGCGCTGACTGTGGGGTGTTGTAGGCTCACAGTCCCTTGTCTCTGAGTGAGGAGCACAGGGAATGGTGAGGACGGGGAGAGGCCCCGTGGCTGGAAGGACGGACGCGATCTGGGAGGACAGGGCTCCACGAGAGGAGTCTGCAGTCAGACAATGCTCCTGCGTGATGGATTAACTTTAGAACACAATGCACACGCCAGTCAGACATGCTGCATGAGCCGTGCAAGCGCTGGGACCATCCCGGCCCCGACAGCTGGGGACCGAGCCCCCACGCCCGTGGGCTTGGCTGCAGTCTCTAAAATGGCTCTTGAAGAAGAGACGAATCATGAGAACAAAAGCATTTTCTTTCTTAAGGGAGCTGGTAGCACACATTGTGTGAACTGTGCACGCGGACAGACAACCAGGAGAAGGGATGTGGCTGTGGCGGTCTCTGGGAGAAGGCAGAGGCCGGGATGAGGCACCCTCTGTGTGTGTTGCTGCTGAGAGCAGGGGGCGTGCGGTGGGCCGGTCGGGTAGAGGCGAGAAGACGTTGCTTCCCAACCATCTGTCACAGAGAGGGTCGACGGCAGAACCCATGCTCCTGGCCTGGGGACGTCTTGTAGGGTGCACTTTAGAGCACCAGGGACTTTTCCAGGGCCATCTCCTAGCACTGGGAAGCAACCAGGTAATCATGCGATAGGAAACAGGCTGTGGTTTTTCCGGCTCTTTATTGTTCTGCCTCCCAGCGGAGGGAGATGCCGTCAAGTCTGGGGTTCATTCTGCAGGAATATCTAGGGGATTATGATTTTAGTGACAGCCCACAGGGTTTGAGGGTCAGTTTGTCTCAGATTCCCACCAGGGATGTTCATTACAACAGGTAGACATGGCACTGAGATCTGGGACTGTTGAACCTTCTGCCGTGGCTCGGGTTTGTTTGACTTTTTAAATTATTATCTCAAGTCAGGTGTGGAGAACACATATTTTAGAGTGAATCTGATTCTCTAAGCCCCGAGTTTTCATTTGAAACCCTGCTTTATCGGTTCAGAACTGCGTAGTAAGCCTTTCTCCCAGCCTGAGAGCCTGCAGGCAGCAGTCAGCTTTCCTGCACCCTGCTGGTTCCCCCAAACATCCAACATCCCCACTGCCATGTTAGAGGAAATAATCTTCCCATATAAATTCCACGTGTAATTTATGTACAAATTACCTTCTCATTTGCTTCTCCCCTCATGACTGCCAAGTTTCCATCTCAGCCACTGGAGGGAGTTTATGAAACCCCGGTCTCCAGATGACTGCCTTCGTGTGAGTCAAAACAGAGAATGAGGTGGAGTCGTTGCCTTTGGTTGGTTCCCTGTTTTGAATCCAGCACACGACAGGAGAATGTACTACGGGGTCGAGAGAGTCCTTGATAGAAAGACCTCTCTCTCCAGTGACTCTTTAGAACGTGATTTTGTGTCCCTTTTGCTGTGCAGACTCTGAACGTCCTGCAGTTTCAAGTTCTACCCGCTGATCTTTACGTCCGTCCTTATGCTGATCACGGTGTTGGCAGCTCAAAAGCCGTAAATTCTCTAACTTTGTTCTTTTTCAAGATTGTTTTGGCTATTCTAGGTCCTTTTCTTGTCCATAAAAATAATAGGCTCCCTTTGTCGATTTCTACAAAAACATGCCAGGATTTTGGGAGTGATTGCCCGGAGCTGAAGTATAAATGATACTGAATCTTTTCACCTATGAACACGGAATGTGTCTTGATTAAATCTGTAATTTCTCTCAGAGACGCTTTATAGTTCTACGTGAACAAATCTTGTACTTCTTTTGTTATACTTAACACTAAGTAGCGTATTATTTTTGATGCTATTGTAAATGGAATTGTTTTCTTAATTTCAGGTTGTTGATACCATGTGAAAATAGGATTGATTTTTTTTGCATAATGATCTTGTGTCCTGCAGTCTTGATAAGATAATCTTGCCTGTTCTGGTAGTTCTTTTTTTGTTTGTGTGTGTTGTTTTTTGTAGAATTCTTAGAATTTTCCATGTACAGGATCAGGTCATCTGTAAATATTTTATTTCTTCTTTTTAGTATTTATGGCTAATTGCTTCTCCTTTCTCCCGTTCCCTTTTTTCTTTGAGGGGAGATGGTTATCGCACTGACTAGGAGCTCCTGTGTGATGCTGAGTGGAGTGGTGAGAACAGATAGCATTGCCCTGTTCACAGCTTGAGGAGGGAAAGAACTCAAGTCTCTCATCAAACACTCTGCTGTGATGAGGGGCACCCAGGCGGCTCGGTCTGTTAAGCGTCTGACTCTTGGTTTTAGCACAGGTCATGATGTCAGGGTCAGTACAGACTCTGCTTGAGGTTCTCTCTCTCCCTCTCTTGCCAACCCCTGCTTGTGTGTACACGCTTGCTCTCTCAAATAAAGAAACAAATCCTTTTGAAAAAAACCTGTTAAGATTACAGCTGTAGGTTTTTTTTTTTTTTACATGTCCTTTATTAGGTTGAGGACATTCTTTTACTTATTTGAGAGTTGTTTTTAAACATTTTCTTAAAATTTTTTTAAAGATTTTATTTATTTATTTGACAGAGAGAGACACAGTGAGAGAGGGAACACAAGCAGGGGGAGCGGGAGAGGGAGAAGCAGGCCTCCCGCTGAGCAGGGAGCCCGATGCGGGGCTCGATCCCAGGACCCTGGGACCATGACCTGAGCTGAAGGCAGACGCTTAATGACTGAGCCCCCCAGGCCCCCCAAGAGGTTTTCTTCATTTTTTTTAACTTTTTTTTTAAGATTTTATTTATTTATATGAGACAGAGAATGAGAGAGAGAGAGAGAGAGCACATGAGAGGGGGGAGGGTCCAAGGGAGAAGCAGACTCCCCTCTGAGCAGGGAGCCCGATGCGGGACTCGATCCCGGGACTCCAGGATCATGACCTGAGCCAAAGGCAGTCGCTTAACCGACTGAGCCACCCAGGCGCCCCTAAAAATTTTTGAATAGACATTAGATTTTGTCATTAATATTTTCCCACAGCTATTGATTGATCTATTTTCAGGTGTTTGTCCAATCTGTACTCCTGGGATAAGCTCTGATTGGTCATGGTTTATCATCTTTTTAAAGATTTTTTAAAGGATTTATTTATTTATTTTCGAGAGAGAGAGAGAGAGCAAGAGAGAGTGAAGGGGCAAGAAGGAGAGGGAAAAGACAGAAGCAGAGTCCTGACTAAGCAGGGAGCCCGACGAGGGGCTCAATCCCATGACCCTCAGATCATGACCTGAGCCGAAATCAAGAGTTGAGTGCTTAACCGACTGAGCCACCCAGGCATCCCTATGATCCTTTCAAATGCTTGTAGATTCAGTTTGCTAATATTCTGTTAAGGTTTTCTGTCCGTGTTCCTGAGACGCTGGGGTGAAGTTCTCCTGTGACGTTAGGTCTGGCTTTGGTGTCAGGTGACTCCTGTCGGACTCTTCCGAGGCCCCAGTTTCTCCAGAAGGACTTGGATCCTCTACAGAGACACAGAGTAGGTGGGTGTCATTTTGCTCATTTGTCTTTCTAGGGACTTAGCATTTCCTCGTCACGGGCACAGCGTTGTCCGTGACTCTCTTGTGGAGCCCCTCCTTTCCCGTGGTCAGCAGGGATGCACCCTCTTCCCTCACTGGCTCTGCTAGTCGGGCCCCTCTCTCTCGTCTTGGTGGGTCCAGCTAAGCATGTGTGATGGTTCAGTCCTGGTGGTTCGGGCGGAGGGCTGACGACGCGCAGGTGGACTTGCAGGTGTGAGGTGTTTAGGAACAACCACATGAAAGGGGGGACCCAGGACCTGGTGAGGGGCGCGGTTGAACTGCAGCCCAGCTTCAGCAGCCTGGCCCCCTCATGGTGCTCTGCAGGGTATGTGGCCGTCAGAGCTGGCCCCAAATGGTGCTTGGGTTTTCCTTCCTGCCCTCCTCAGACTTCGGATGTGGGTCTCGGCAGCTCAGGCAGTGAGACTGGAGGGGCTCGCGCTGCTCTGCTTACATCCCAGGGGCAGATGGGGGGCCTGGTGCTCTTGTCCAGCCTGTGTGGGCCCTTTCTCTCTGACGCTTGCAGACGAAGAAGACCAGCAGGGCTGTGAAGACAAGCCGCGGTGGCAGCAGATTCTCTGGAGACCGCAGGGCCCTCTTTCCAGCGCATGGCAGTGGGAGCACCCACCCTCCTTACAGGACAAAGGGAGACTACTCTCGGTGCTCTCCCTCCCAGAAGACGTGCCGTGCACACGCGGCTTTGTTTTCTGCTTTATCCACACCTGTAGCTGAGGCTGCATCTCAGCTGGAAAATTAACACTTGAATCCTAAATAATAATAATTACTGTTTCTGGTTATTTTGAATTCACTGACAAAGACCTTTACAAAATAATTGCACTGATCAATCCCCTGTGAGTTACAGGGGAAGATTGTTGAGTTGGTGTGTGATGAGAACATTAGTGGGAATTCTGTTTCGTACGTGTAATTGTAAGGAATATGTCGTGTTCAAATGCCTGACGTAGCGTCTTGTAATAACACATGGTTTCCATCAAGCAGCAGATGTTTCTTAACCTTCCCTTAGAATAAAAATCATAATTTAGCCACACCCACCAGCTCCACTGCGAAGCGAGAGCAAAGGCCTAGCTGCACATCTCAGATCTGTGGAACTGCAGCTTGAAAGCACGTTTTGGGGAGAAATGTCCTTAAAAAGAAACGACTTTTGGGCACCTGGGTGGCTCAGATGGTTAAGCGTCTGCCTTCGGCTCGGGTCATGATCCCGGGGTCCTAGGATCGAGTCCCGCATCGGGCTCCCTGCTCCTTGGGAGCCTGCTTCTCCCTCTGCCTCTCTCTCTCTCCTCTCTCTCTCTCCTCCTCTGCCTCTCATGAATAAATAAAATCTTTAAAAAAAAAAAAAAACGACTTTTTAGAATGTCAGATAAAAGGATCCTGGGGAAACTGTGTTTAATAGGAACTGTAGATGTGGTTTACAAACACACAAAATGTCTACTTCTGTTTTTAAGACTGCTGGTCCCTGGAATGTGAACGGGGTGTCCCCAAGACAAAGCACAGATGAAGATGACACTCTCACAGGAGATAAGGACAGTTGCCTTTCTGTCCTGCCGAATACGCTCACAGCAGTTCTTCCTGATGGAGCTGCTTCTGTGTGATTCGCGCGGTTGCAGGGCGCAGCGCAGTGGGCTTTGTATGGTCCCCACAGGTGCCAGAACTTTTCATCCCGAGAAAGGAGCCAAGGGACCGTCACCGCGCCCACTTCCCAGTATAATGAGGTGACAACCACCAGAGGGGGACGTTCCCCCAGCGGGCTCCCCTAAGTAAATAATAATCTGGGTACATTCGTTGAGTAATAGCGTAAGTGCCATGTGGGGTGCTGGAGCATCTGAGGGGTGGGAGCAGTGCTGGACTGCAGGAGGCTTCAGTGAAAGCCCCTTAACCACAGTGAGAATGGGAAATGCAATTTTCTCTCATCTGCTTTGGGAGTCTTCCACCTGCTGATCAGCAGGGAATAATTCCAGTGCTTTCACTCTTCTCCCAGGCCTCTGAAGCAAGAGGCCTTTGATTTATACTACGCTGTCAGATAGCTGTGCAGGGAGAGAAGGCCCCTCGGTAATTTGGAACTTCCTCATGCTGCTAATGCAATCAGGAAGCTGGCCCTTTATAGAATTAGAGGGTGCGTGCATGCTCGGAGTTACTAGCCTGTCACCCTGCGTGCAGTGGGAACAGAGGAGGCGGGAGGATGGGGAGGCTCTTTGGGGGCGGGTAGCGATTAGTGGGACTTAGCCAACAATTTTGAAACCTGGAAATCAGGTTTTCGGACATAAATTTTAGTATGTGAGTTCTCCAAACTGTGTTCTCCAAACTTTTTTTCTGGTTCTGTCCTCTCCTCCGGTGGCGAGCTCTCACCTCCCACTGCCTGTCCTTAAGAGGTGCTCAGCTCAGTACCTGATTCCGTTTTAGTGCCAGTCCTGTGAACTAGGAGGTCGTCTTATCCCCGTTTTCTAGGTGAGGAAAGTGACGTTCAGAGCAGGTGTTTGGAAGGGCGGCACTCGGGTTCTGGTCTTCTAACTCCAGAATTCTCTTGATGTACTTTCTCAGAATTGTCTGCATCCGGAGACACAGGGCACCTGCTTGTATGATACATACCCTAACCTCCTGCCATGGTGGCTTCTTCATGGGGAAAAGGGTTGGAATAAAGAAACCCAAGACGTCGTAGATTTCCCCTTTTCCCGAAGTGTTGCAGTTTTGGGAAATTCACGTACCAAGTAATTGGCTTTGGGAGGGAGGACAGATTGTGGTGTTGTAGAATCCTATTGCATAAGAGGGGTCTTACTCCTCCTGTTAAGCAACTGCTTAAAATGCTGGGGGGGCAATATAAAATGCATTAAGAAATATTTGTTGAGGAAGTAAATAAATGGGTAAAGCAGATAATAAACATAGTATCTGGCCCTAAAGAACAAACAAGATCATAAGATGAGGCATTACAAACACCACAGTTTGACGCAGAAGCTGGTGTGGCACTACCATTAGCCCTGATTATTTGCAGTTGCTGCAAGCGTTGAAGACCCTCCGGATGCAGGTTCTCTGGCTTGCAGTCTCTTCTGTCACCACACGGGGGCACAGTTGGACCTTTGAAAATTATGTGTGCGAGATGAAATTTATTTCTCTGTATTTATAGCATCCTCCAAATAAAAATGGCGAAACTTAGTGTACTAAACAGGGAAAGAGAGGGATCAGGCTTTAACGAGAGAGGTGTGCTGTCACTGCGCCCAGAGGGGAAGAGGTTTAGGAAGGGCCGGATTAACACCTGAGAGTTCTGGGGGACGGGAAATAGCCTGTTGGCCTGTGCGCCCAGGTGAGGGGCCTCCCGATTGTGCACCCCGGTGAGGGAACGGCAGGTACCTGTGCGCCCAGGTGAGGGAGGAGCCTGATTGCCTGTGCGCCCAGGTGAGGGAACATCAGGCACCTGTGCGCCCAGGTGAGGGGGCAGCCCGATTGTGCACCCCGGTGAGGGAACGGCAGGTACCTGTGCGCCCAGGTGAGGGAGGAGCCTGATTGCCTGTGCGCCCAGGTGAGGGGACGTCAGGCACCTCTGCGGCCAGGTGAGGGAGGAGCCCGATTGTGCACCCCGGTGAGGGAACGGCAGGTACCTGTGCGCCCAGGTGAGGGAGGAGCCTGATTGCCTGTGTGCCCAGGTGAGGGAACATCAGGCACCTGTGCGCCCAGGTGAGGGGGCAGCCCGATTGTGCACCCCGGTGAGGGAACGGCAGGTACCTGTGCGCCCAGGTGAGGGAGGAGCCTGATTGCCTGTGCGCCCAGGTGAGGGGACGTCAGGCACCTGTGCGCCCAGGTGAGGGGGCAGCCCGATTGTGCACCCCGGTGAGGGAACGGCAGGTACCTGTGCGCCCAGGTGAGGGAGGAGCCTGATTGCCTGTGCGCCCAGGTGAGGGGACGTCAGGCACCTCTGCGGCCAGGTGAGGGGGCAGCCCGATTGTGCACCCCGGTGAGGGAACGGCAGGTACCTGTGCGCCCAGGTGAGGGAGGAGCCTGATTGCGTGTGTGCCCAGGTGAGGGAACATCAGGCACCTGTGCGCCCAGGTGAGGGGGCAGCCCGATTGTGCACCCCGGTGAGGGAACGGCAGGTACCTGTGCGCCCAGGTGAGGGAACGTCAGGCACCTGTGCGCCCAGGTGAGGGGGCAGCCGGGTCCACCTGCATGGACCTTCTGTGGGCTGACTCCTGGCTGCTTTCTTGGTCCATGCCCACTGCCCAGTGTGATTACTGCCAGTGCCCCGGTACCTCAAAATGCCCCGGTTTAGAGAGGACTCGTGAGCATCCTGGTTCTAAGGGGTAGACGTGGGGGGGTGGGAGGCCTGTGGGCGAAAACGCTGGGGGTCTGGTATCCACACATTGACCAGGAGTGGACAAGGGTGGGGGGGCTGGGGTGCTGCAGAGCTGGGGGCACGGGAAAAATGAAGGAGACGCCCCGTGACGGAAGACTCCCTGCGCTCAGCCCCCACAGTCTACCGTTTGTAAATCTCCATGGGAACTTGGAGGTTATAAGCAATTACCACCGATGAGAAGCTGGAACTCAGCCACGCAGCATCAGGGAGACTGGAACACGGGCGGGTCATGGGGGAGGATTCCTGTGGGAAGTGCCCTCAGCTGACCGTCCCCAGCCCGGGGCCCCCTGAGGGCGCTGAGGCCAGGGTGGAGCCTGGGTCTGGGCAGGTGGCAGGACTTCCAAAGTGTCCCTCCCCTCCCTCCTTGCCCTGCATCCTTCACCTCTCCCTCCCTCCCCATCCCTCCTCCTCCTCGTTAATATATCTCAATTAATAACTTAAATTGTATAAACCTGTATAAAAAGTGGCTTAGAGAAATATGAAAGCATGTATTAAAATGCAGTGAAGACTGAGTATATCTCCCAAAGAACTGAAAACAGAGTCTCAAAAACATACATGTGCACCCGTGTTCCTAACAGCGTTACTCACGTAGGTGGACACGGACCAGTGTCGATGAGTGGATATATGGGTAGGCAAACGGTGGTGCATCCACGTAACGGAATGGTATTCAGCCTTAAAAAGGAGGGATATTCTGGCACCTGCTGCCACACAGCTGAGCCTGGAGGACACTGTGCCGAGGGATGTGAGCCAGCGCCGTGGGACTCCTCTTGTGTGAGGTCCTGGAGCCACCAGGTCATGGGGACAGAGGGCAGGCGGTGGGTGCGGGGGCTGGGGGAGCGAGGGCTAGTGTTCAGTGGGTTCGGGTTGGGACAGAGGCTCGGTCTTACCGGGGAGCAGAGGATGGGGGCGGATGTGCCGCGTGGTGAATGTGCTCATCCGTGTCACTGATCTCTACACTTAAAAATCGTCACGATGCTAGATTTTATGTCCCGTGTATTTTACTACGAGTTACAGAGTGCCTTGTTTGGGAGACCTGGGTGTTTAAAGAGAGGGGAGCCCAGGCTGTGGGACTCAGGATCGTGTGGGACTCTTCTGAGGCCCCCAGAAGGACTGTGATACTCCGCAGTTGAGACACACAATATGTGGGTTTTGTTTTGGTTCCTTTTTTAAAAAGAAAGGAGGAATTCCAGAATCACAGTGAGCGGGGCTGATGGCAGCCTGTTTCAGGAATCACCAAGCTGCGCTCTCGTGCATCAGGAGCAGCAGAGATGCAGCCCCTCGTGGCGCGGTGCGGCAGGGTGGTCCTGGGCGTGGGGACACTCACGGGGTCCCCGATTAACATCTGCATGGTCGGCACACACCCACGGACGTGCTTCGTGGGGGCTGCTCACGCCGTGGCCCTGTCCTACCCTTGACTCCACGTGGTGAGGCTGACACATTCCATCCATCTCACGACAGGAATTTATGGCATATTTTAAGGGGATGTCCCTCTGTTTTTCAAGTCCAATAAAACCTGCCCTAGTGGTTCAACGCCCTTCCCCTCCCACCCAGACTCCACGTGGAAAAGTCTCCAGGCCGCCAGGAGCCGCCGCGTGGGGACCTGTCCTCTGGGCTGACTCAGGCTCCTCCGGGGCCAAGGGCATCTGACGGCGTCCAGACAGCGCGCCTGCCCTAGGGGACGTGGCAGGGAGGGGGCCTCAAACCTTTCTACTTCGTGGGACGATGTCTCTCGTGGCCACGTTGCAGGGTTGAGGCTGGGAATGCCGGGTTGGAATGGCCTGGAGACGCACGCAGAGCAGGGTGAGCGGCCCTCTGTTCAAGACAAACGCTCTTTTCTTGCAACAAACTTCTCAAGAAATGTTACTACCCATGTATTTCCACCAAAACATTTAAGCTTACACACAGTTTTAGGTTGGAGTTCCTTATTTACAGAGTTCAAATGTTGGTGACCTTTGCCTTTGGCGCAGACGCTGGCCAATGAGAGCAGATCCCAGATGAACTTTCTCACTTTGAAACAGTCGGTGTGGGAACAACCCCCAGTGGAGACACACGTCCAGCCCACGCCCCCTCTGCACGCTCGCTGGTGACTCTGGCCCCAGAGGAGTCGGGTCGCCATCCAGCAACGGAGGCCCTGTGGAAACCTTGCGAGGAAAGCCTGGAACCTGCCACATTTCAGAGCCTTGGAAGGCTGGCCGGCTCTTCACTCAGCTGCCTCTCCAGACCCTGGGCTGTGTCATCCCTGCAGCTCTGAAGGGGGATGGGATCCTGGGGTCCGCTGCTGCCTTGGGGCCCCCCGCCCCTCGCTGGCATCCGCGCGTGAGGATTTTGTCTGGAAGAGTCTAGTCGCAGCGACTAGAGCTGACCTTGCTCCGGCTGGAGGATGCGTGCCGCCCAAGCCCACTCGCCACAGGGCCAGGGGGCCGTTCCCTGGACCCCACAGGCTCACGGTGGGGACAGAAGGTTCCAGACAGCTCCTCCCACCTGGTGGTCTTCAGGGCCCCTCCCCTGACTTTTCCAGACAATAATTCTCATGTGTGGACTCCCCAGGCTCCGGTTCCCCTCCTTGGCCCACAGGGGGGCCATCCGTGGTGCTGCTCTGACCATGTTCTTGGGGTCCAGGGAGTGCACCGCTGCCGTTTCCCAGGAAATTCCACCAGCAATGCTTTCTCCTGTTTGAAAACACAAGTCTGAGTCTGTCCCTTCAGCAGCGGGTCAGGCGGCATCCGGGGCAGCAGGGGGAAAGTGCCCCATGAGCCGGCAGGATGCCAGGCCTGGGCATGACCCCCACTGGGCCGCGACCCCCTGCTCAGCTGTGACCCCTGCTGGGCTGCGACCCCTGCTCGGCCGTGACCCCCCTCCAATGTGACCCCTGCTCCGCCACGACCCCCACTCGGCTGCAACCCCAGCTCCAGTGTGAGCCCCCACTCCAGTGTGACCCCCGCTCCAGTGTGACCCCCATTCGGCCATGACCCCCGCTCAGCTGCGCCCCCACTCCAGTGTGACCCCCCCACTCGGCCACAACCTCAGCTCCAGTGTGATCTCCGCTCGGCTGCGACCCCCGCTCTGCTGCGACCCAAGCTCCAGGGTGACCCCCGCTCCACCGCGACCCCTGCTCCACCGTGACCCCCGCTCCACCGCGACCCCCGCTCCAGTGTGACCCCTGCTCCGCAGTGACCTCTGCTCGGCTGTGACCCTTGCTCCCCAGGCTGAGCTCTCCCTGGTTTCATGCCTTTCGCTCTGGTTTCCTTGGGAGTGACGTCTGTGTTGATGCCTCTGTCTGTCCCCCGGGTTGCCGCAGGTGGGTGATGGGCGACTCCCCATTTTCCTGTCCTCTGAGCCTGAACCTGATAATGCCTGGCATGCCGCGGGTGCTCAGAGACCTGCTCCAGAGAGCCCGCAGTGACAGTCTGTGTGTCACGGCACTCCAGCAGGGGGCAGACAGACGTGCGGACGCTGACAGGTCCATCAGTGTCGCCTGAGACCGTTTCGCGCTTCATAGACGCTGACCTGCAGCACCCGCATCGCTGGCCCTCACGTGGAAGTCTGTGCCTCGGTGGGCCTGGTTCCACGTCTGTGACACGGCTGCCCCAGCGGAGGCTGCGGCCGGGAGCAGGCCTGCCACCCAGGGCAGGTCGCAGTCAAACCCTCCACAAAACCGCCACGTTTACTTCTGTCCCATGTCTGCATCTGATTGACATTGTTCGATCTTTTTAGTGGCAGAATTCTCATTTAATTTATTTCACTTGAACTTCTGTTTTTTTGTTTCAGATAGTTATATTTTTGATATTTCCTAGAACTTTATAACAATTCTTTTGACTTCATGCTGTTTTAAAAAAAATTAAAAATAAAAGTATAAACTAACATTGAGTGTAATTTACTGTCAAAGTAAAATATTGCTACCAACATCCCCCGCCCCCTGCAATGTACTGTCAGACTTTAGAAATAGGAAAATCCACTGTGATTCGGAGGAATGATGGGCACACAGGGCTCTCGGTGCCTTGGCGGTTGTGAAAGGGGGAGTGTTCACAGAGGCCACTGAGCGCTCGCCCCACAGCCCGCTGGGCCAGAGAGGGCTCACAGAGCTGCGTTCCCACCTGCCTCCCCGGGGCCTCCCCCCGTGGTGGCCTTGGAGGTGAGGCCTGGCTCTGGGGCGGACCTGCCAGGGTTGAGGCTCAGCTGTCCACAGGGCCACCACTTTCTATTTTGCTTTTGAGGTTTACGACTCCCCTGCACCCAAACAGGATGAAAGCTTATAACACCAAGATACACACGAGAAAGGACAGAGCAGATTAGAAGTAACCTGAACACCAACAGGAACTGGTGAGAGGCAGCAAGGCATGGGACATCCTGACCTCAGCGCTGCGCTCCCTGGACCCTGCCCGGACACGAAGAGGAACCTTAGAATTTGGCCCCTCAGGTTGAGAAGGAGGGACCTGCTGTCTGCCTTTTGAGAGGACACAGCTGCCCACAATGGAAGATTTTGCCAACCTTTCTCACTGCCAGTTGTCCCTCGTCCTCTTCTTATTTGCAGCCCCCAGCCCTAAGCCACTCTCTGAATCTGGATGGGAACGTGCCATGCCCTGTGCTTTGTGCAGCGTGGCTACGGCGGGGCATGCACCTGCAGCCAGCTTTCTGTGCCCTCGTTCAGGAAGACTTGTGAGGAGCGGTGTTTGCCGCCTGCCAGCGGGGTCAAGCGGCCAGAGGGTG
Source organism: Zalophus californianus (assembly GCF_009762305.2). Taxonomy (NCBI): domain Eukaryota; kingdom Metazoa; phylum Chordata; class Mammalia; order Carnivora; family Otariidae; genus Zalophus; species Zalophus californianus. Next base: position 93,769,397 of record NC_045608.1, on the reverse strand, counting down.
CTCACACGGATCCAGAGGGTGGGCGGCATGGGCGCGGCTGCTGACTTTCTCTGTCACGGCAGGACTAGCCGAGGCATTTCCCGCAAGGAGCAGGCAGCCAGAGCCCGGAAGTGCTTACAACTGGATCCTGCAGGCCCTTCTCTGCACCTCTTGGCTGGAGGCCTACTGTGTGCCAGGCACTGTCGGGGCTGCAGTCACACTAGGGGACGCAAAGGGGACCCTGACTCTGGAGACAGGAGTGGGGTGGGGTGCAGAGTTAAGTGGGAGAAACAGGGAAATGTCATCTAGAGAGCGACTTGAGGGGAGGGCACTTGGATGTCCTGAGTGAGAGGGACTGGCCTGCCCACCTGGTGCATTCTGGAGCAACCCGGCCCAATGTTGGGTGGGGAGCGGGACAGAGGGAGGGGTGAGGAGGGTGTGCAGGGTGTGAGTAGGAGCAGGGTCAGGGTGTGAGTAGGAGCAGGTGCAGGGTGTGAGTAGGAGCAGGTGCAGGGTGTGAGTAGGAGCAGGTGCAGGGCTGGGGAGGAGGGGCGCAGGGTGTGAGTAGGAGCAGGTGCAGGGCTGGGGAGGAGGGGTGCAGGGTGTGAGTAGGAGCAGGTGCAGGGGCTGGGGAGGAGAGGTGCAGGGGCTGGGGAGGAGGGGTGCAGGGTGTGAGTAGGAGCAGGTGCAGGGCTGGGGAGGAGGGGTGCAGGGTGTGAGTAGGAGCAGGTGCAGGGCTGGGGAGGAGGGATGCAGGGGCTGGGGAGGAGGGGTGCAGGGGCTGGGGAGGAGGGGTGCAGGGTGTGAGTAGGAGCAGGGTCAGGGTGTGAGTAGGAGCAGGTGCAGGGTGTGAGTAGGAGCAGGTGCAGGGCTGGGGAGGAGGGGTGCAGGGTGTGAGTAGGAGCAGGTGCAGGGTGTGAGTAGGAGCAGGTGCAGGGTGTGAGTAGGAGCAGGTGCAGGGTGTGAGTAGGAGCAGGTGCAGGGCTGGGGAGGAGGGGTGCAGGGTGTGAGTAGGAGCAGGTGCAGGGCTGGGGAGGAGGGATGCAGGGGCTGGGGAGGAGGGGTGCAGGGGCTGGGGAGGAGGGGTGCAGGGTGTGAGTAGGAGCAGGGTCAGGGTGTGAGTAGGAGCAGGTGCAGGGTGTGAGTAGGAGCAGGTGCAGGGCTGGGGAGGAGGGGTGCAGGGTGTGAGTAGGAGCAGGTGCAGGGTGTGAGTAGGAGCAGGTGCAGGGTGTGAGTAGGAGCAGGTGCAGGGTGTGAGTAGGAGCAGGTGCAGGGCTGGGGAGGAGGGGTGCAGGGTGTGAGTAGGAGCAGGTGCAGGGTGTGAGTAGGAGCAGGTGCAGGGTGTGAGTAGGAGCAGGTGCAGGGCTGGGGAGGAGGGGTGCAGGGGCTGGGGAGGAGGTGTGCAGGGGCTGCGGAGGAGGGGTGCAGGGGCTGGGGAGGAGGGGTGCAGGGTGTGAGTAGGAGCAGGTGCAGGGTGTGAGTAGGAGCAGGTGCAGGGCTGGGGAGGAGGGGCGCAGGGTGTGAGTAGGAGCAGGTGCAGGGCTGGGGAGGAGGGGTGCAGGGTGTGAGTAGGAGCAGGTGCAGGGGCTGGGGAGGAGGGGTGCAGGGGCTGGGGAGGAGGGGTGCAGGGTGTGAGTAGGAGCAGGTGCAGGGCTGGGGAGGAGGGGTGCAGGGTGTGAGTAGGAGCAGGTGCAGGGCTGGGGAGGAGGGGTGCAGGGGCTGGGGAGGAGGGGTGCAGGGGCTGGGGAGGAGGGGTGCAGGGTGTGAGTAGGAGCAGGTGCAGGGTGTGAGTAGGAGCAGGTGCAGGGTGTGAGTAGGAGCAGGTGCAGGGCTGGGGAGGAGGGGTGCAGGGTGTGAGTAGGAGCAGGTGCAGGGTGTGAGTAGGAGCAGGTGCAGGGGCTGGGGAGGAGGGGTGCAGGGTGTGAGTAGGAGCAGGTGCAGGGTGTGAGTAGGAGCAGGTGCAGGGTGTGAGTAGGAGCAGGTGCAGGGCTGGGGAGGAGGGGTGCAGGGGCTGGGGAGGAGGGGTGCAGGGGCTGGGGAGGAGGGGTGCAGGGGCTGGGGAGGAGGGGTGCAGGGTGTGAGTAGGAGCAGGTGCAGGGTGTGAGTAGGAGCAGGTGCAGGGTGTGAGTAGGAGCAGGTGCAGGGGCTGGGGAGGAGGGGTGCAGGGGCTGGGGAGGAGGGGTGCAGGGTGTGAGTAGGAGCAGGTGCAGGGTGTGAGTAGGAGCAGGTGCAGGGTGTGAGTAGGAGCAGGTGCAGGGCTGGGGAGGAGGGGTGCAGGGGCTGGGGAGGAGGGGTGCAGGGGCTGGGGAGGAGGGGTGCAGGGTGTGAGTAGGAGCAGGTGCAGGGTGTGAGTAGGAGCAGGTGCAGGGTGTGAGTAGGAGCAGGTGCAGGGCTGGGGAGGAGGGGTGCAGGGTGTGAGTAGGAGCAGGTGCAGGGTTTGAGTAGGAGCAGGGTCAGGGTGTGAGCAGGAGCAGGTGCAGGGTGTGAGTAGGAGCAGGTGCAGGGCTGGGGAGGAGGGGTGCAGGGTGTGAGTAGGAGCAGGTGCAGGGTGTGAGTAGGAGCAGGTGCAGGGTGTGAGTAGGAGCAGGTGCAGGGGCTGGGGAGGAGGGGTGCAGGGTGTGAGTAGGAGCAGGTGCAGGGTGTGAGTAGGAGCAGGTGCAGGGCTGGGGAGGAGGGGTGCAGGGGCTGGGGAGGAGGGGTGCAGGGGCTGGGGAGGAGGGGTGCAGGGTGTGAGTAGGAGCAGGTGCAGGGTGTGAGTAGGAGCAGGTGCAGGGCTGGGGAGGAGGGGTGCAGGGTGTGAGTAGGAGCAGGTGCAGGGTTTGAGTAGGAGCAGGGTCAGGGTGTGAGTAGGAGCAGGTGCAGGGTGTGAGTAGGAGCAGGTGCAGGGCTGGGGAGGAGGGGTGCAGGCCACGTGAGGGGCATGGCTGGGTGGCACTGGAGGGCTGGGTGCAGGGCCCTGCAGGCTGTGCCGAGGTGATGTTGGCCCGAATGGGGAGGTTCCGGTTGCCCACTCAGAGCCACCTGGAAAGCGGGACAAATGCTCGGAAGGTGGTCCTTCTGGGCCCTCCTGCCGCAGCACCAGGCCCTGGGATGGCCCAGGCTTGAGGGTCCAGATGCTTTGGGTCCCAGCGCTGTGTCTGTCCCTTCCCGTGTCCTGGAACCTTGGGCCACAGCGCAGGTCTGCTCAGGGGGTTCTGTCGACTGCTGAGCTGAGGGCTGTCGGCCCCTTGGCTGGGCCTGCGCGCACCCCGGCCATGTGGGGTCAGAGCCCTGCTGTGCAATCCCAAGTGGGGCCCCTCCCCCACACCCCACGTGTCCTGACCCTGAACACACTGGCGTGCTTGTCGGAAATCCCGCATCTGCGACTCATGGGGGAGGTGATGGGAGGCTTGCGCGGCCCGACCGCGTGCGGTGTCCCCTGCAGCCTGAGTCACAGACGGCGTTAGCCTCCCCCAGCAGAGAAGGGCGCAGGTGTGCGACGTATGCAGATGGTGTCACGGTGAAGACCAGCACCTACTAAGTGCTTGTGCAGCCCACGACCGACACGGGTCCATGGGGTGGCACCTCAGTCGTCAGGAGACCCCGTGGGGTGGACACCACCACCCCTCCGCATGCGCGGGACCCGGGCAACCGGATGTGCCCCCTCCCCTGGTCCCCAACCACACACAGAGTCACAGTCCACAAGCCCCACAGTGTCCATGCAGCCCACGTGCTGGTCTGGGCTCCAAGCAGCGGCTGCGGGGTTGAATTTCGCTTGATCTGTGTGTCTGAGGGCCACTGCGCACCGACAGGGACACACATGCACATGCACACACAGGTCTACATGACCAACTATCCTTATTCTCAGTGACTTTCATGGATACAAATCTCCCTGAAAAAAATCACAAACAAAAATTCAAACACACCGCGCAGCGGGCCGGAAGCCATGGGCTGCCGGGAACGGAGGGTGAGACTCACCGCCTGCTCCGCGGGAGCCCACAGCACCTCATCGGGGGTCACAGGCCTCACCACGAGCTGGGGTTACAAACCACAGTACCTCCCATTCCTGTGACACATTTTGTTTTCTGTCGGCTTACACATGTGCCCTCACACGTACGAGGGAAACTGAGGCACAGGGTCAGGGAGCATCCTGCAACCTTCCAAGTGCAGTGTCTGCTGGGAGTGCTAGCTCGGCACCTCGTATGCGCTCTGCTCTGCCCGCGGGGCCACGGCCACAGTCTGGGCGGCACTCGGACCCCAGGTAAGCCGCTCCGCCTCCTTGGATGCCCCCCACAGCTTGGCCATCCCAGGGGCCTCTGAGGGGCTGGCGACCCCACGGGCCGTCTCTGAGCCAGGATCCCCGGGGCCGATGAGGACTTTGCACATCCAGCATCAAGTCGTTCTGGGAGACGCGTGAAAGGACAGGTTATCAATGACTAACGAGCTCATTCCCTCACTGCAGGGACGGTAAGCGTGGATGGCATTTACCACCGCACGCCCGGCCTGTAGCAGGTGCCCCCAAGACACGCCGAGGGAACCCGTCCTCCGCTGTCTGCCCAATGCCCCGTGGCAGCTCATTCCATCCCCGACATGCGTTTCCTTGGCTTCTGTCCCACTCTGCGTCTCCCTGGGGCCGGGCTGGCCCTGCCACTTCTCCACTACCGGCCAGTGAGGGACAGAGACTCGGCGGCCCCGCTGTCCCTGCCCCGTTCAGAAGCCCGCACTGACTGTGACCGCATGCCTGGCACCGCCTTCCGTCTTCCCCGGACTTGTTGAACCCGTGGCACGGGCCTCTGCTTCCAGCACTGCCTGACCTACGGGGCCTCTCCAGGCCCTCCCGTGGGGCCGCGTGCTGAGCGCCGTGGGGGAGTCGCCATGGGAGACCTTCCCGCCTGGAAACTCACCTTCAGTTCTGGGGGCTTTTCCTGGGATTACTGGCTGGAGACCCCTCTGTTCCCCCTCCCACGCCCCCCTTCCCGGGCTCCTGTTGGCCAAGTGCCTCCCCTTCGGCACTTCCTTTCCTGTGTCCCATCTCCGTGCTGAGGAGCCATACTTTCTGGCGGTTTCCCTGAGCCTTAGTGAGGCCCTGGCCCCTCCCTCAGTCCTGGGACTCCTTGTGCGGGTTGGTCGCCACGATACAGTAGCTTGCGTGCACGTCACAGCCGTGGTGCCTTGCAGAGGGCGGGAAAGGGGGTCTCTTGTCCAGGACACACAGACTCTGGGGGGCCTGGTGGCCGTGAGACTGGGTTTTAGCATCCCCAGGGAAGCACCTGGGAAGGGGGAGGCCCAGGGCGTGGAGATGGGGAGAAGGTTCTAGAACCAGGCTGGCGCCTGCAGGGTGAGAGCCCTGGGTCAGGCCCGCTCTCAGCTGTCCTTTCTGCCGTGTCACCGGCCACCAGTCCACCTGGGGTCTGTCTCTTCGGCCTGCCGACTGTGCTGTTTTGGCTGCATCTTCTCCCGGCTCGTCGGTTCTGGCATCATTTTAAATCCTTTACAACACCCCGAACCCGGCACCCGATGGGAACAAAATGGTGGTGTGCCACAGTCTACACGACATTTCCCTCTGCCCCCACTATCCGCAGGCTTCAGGCACAGTCGCCTTCCCCCTGCCGGGGGCCTGGTGCCTGGTGCCTGGAGCCGCGACTGCCCCGCGGGACGGCTCCCTCCTCAGCCGCCTGCCGCCAAAGGGCCAGGAAACCAGCCTCCTCCACGGTGTCTCGGGAAAGTACAGTGAACATGCGCATCCAGCTCCCGGGGTGGAGACCGCAGCACAGGCCTCACGGTTAGCTTCCGCCCGATGACGGGACCTCGGGCTGCCTTCACGCTCTAACGTTTGTCTCAGAAGCTTCTGGTCCCGGACCATGGGGTGTGGCGGGAAGGACGTGGCACCGTTGTGCTCCCATCCTCTGCTCTTCAGAAGCAGGCAGCTAGTCTGTGTTAAAATCTAGGCTCGGTCAGTGGGAGACAGGGGTCCAGAGAAGTTTCATTCTCAGACGTCCAACCAAGCCGCCTCCCTGCAGCCTAACAGGCGTGGGAGCTGCCACATCCTCGCGGCCTGGCCAGGTGGCCTCCTCTGGGCGTCAGGGCTCCAGGTCCCGAGATGTCACTGCCCAGGCGGGGACTTAGACTGCAGACACCTCTGGGGAGGGTTTCTGCTGGTGACACCGCAAGTCCCACTGCCCTTGGTGACCAGCAGGTCTTACAGCCACATTTGCCCATCCCCCCCTCTGGCTGGGTCCTTCCAGCTCTGCAGGTCCCCCTCCAGCTCTGCGGGTCCCCCTCCGGCTCTGCCGGTCCCCCTCCAGCTCTGCGGGTCCCCCTCCGGCTCTGCCGGTCCCCCTCCGGCTCTGTGGGTCCCCCTCCGGCTCTGTCGGTCCCCCTCCGGCTCTGCGGGTCCCTCTCCGGCTCTGCGGGTCCCCCTCCGGCTCTGCGGGTCCCTCTCCGGCTCTGCGGGTCCCTCTCCGGCTCTGCGGGTCCCCTTCCGGCTCTGTCGGTCCCCCTCCGGCTCTGCGGGTCCCCTCCGGCTCTGTGGGTCCCTCCAGCATGGTTAGCTCTGGTCATCGAGGCACTTGTGCTCTGGGGTCCCAGGCAGCATGGCCTCACCTGAACCCAGCAGAGCCTCTGCCCCGGACAGTGCATTTCAAGCAGAAGAGAGAGGGTGACATCTTTGTTTAGAAGTCCAGTGGCTGACACCCATTCATTTGGGCGTCAGAGATGAGTGTCTCCACTGGACGGTCACTGCACTTGTGCCTTGGAAATCGATCGTCTCCTGGTTCCTGGAGTTGCCTCTGCACGTCCAGATGGCTGGCGCTGGACCCGCTGAGCCCGTCAAACTGGTTTCACGTCAGGCAGGCTCCGGGCCGAGTGGACATTCAGCTGCCATCTTTAAACACAGGCTTCTCCCAAATGCAGATTCCAGAAGTGGGTGGAAAGCTCCAGTGACTTCCTGATGGCGGCGGCCCGAGCGCGATGTGGATATACTTAGCACCAGGGTGACAGCTCCCTCCCCGGGAAGACAGCCGTGGGCGCTAATGGGCACCAGCTGCCGTTCCAAACCTCTGTTCTGTTGGTGGGTTCCAGAGACCGTGCTTACATCCTGTGAGTAGCAAAACAGAAGTAAACACCCATCACTTCTAAAGAACCTTGCAGACCCTCCCCAGGCCTCGGCCTAAGAGCCCTCGTCCCCTGAGCACGACCTCGGAGGGTGGGGTGAGACGAGAGGTGAGTTTGTTAACCAGTTGTCCCAGAAAGGGTCAGAGATGGAGCCTATGGAATAAAACCCATAGAGTGAAGGGAAAACAAAATATCCTAACCAGAGAAAATGGGAGGTGGAACGGAGGTCCAAGGGGACACATGGAGCCCAGATTCGTGGCCCTCCGGGCTCACGTGTGGGCTGAGATTTCAGGTCTGAAGAGCCCCGGGAGACAGCCCACCGCTGTGCCCAGGAGGAGAGTCCGTCCTCAGCCCCCACGCGTCAGTCCGGCCCAACGCAGAGCTGGGGAGCATGCAGAGCCCCCCAGAAAGCGCTCTCTCAGGGAGGAGGACCGGGCGGACACGTCTGCCATCCGCCCCGCGGGAGGGCCCCTGACGCTCCTTCCCAGGAGGCCGTGGGGCCTCAGCAGGAATTTGTGCACATTTTCTCTGTGTTTTGGGATGGGACGCTGCCCAGAGCTGCCTCAGATGCAGCCGGGAACGGGTCTGGCTCAGTGTCGGCCCAGGAGGAGACTCCTACGGAGCCTGATGGTTGAATCAGGAGCAAGCGCTCTGCATGGCTGGGGGTCAGTCTTGAGAGGGAAACCCCAGGGCTCCAAACTTGGATCTGCTCGGAACCTATTTCAACAAATGCTGTCTTCTACATTAACTTTTCGAAACGGTCTCCACCCCATTTAGTGAGGAACCCGTGGTTTTGCCAAGGATCTGAACCGAGCACCTGTGTGATGTCTGCTCGTCTTTGGGCCCCCCTCGGGGCTGACCCGGCCCTGCCACTGGCCTGTCCCAAGCGCGTCCCACACTGTTTCAGTGTTACAGACCTTGAACTGACCTGGCAGCACAAATCCTGCCCACAACTGGAAGGTCTTTGGTTTGTTTTATTTTGCCATTCTTGTACTTTTCCAAGAAGAAGGTCCCAATGCCAAGGCACGCGCCCGCTCCCGCTCCCATTGTGCTCACGGTCTTCTGGCCGAGTGGCCTGGAAACTGCTCATCATCAGGCCCAGCCCCCCAGGCCATTGCAGGAGGGTCTCGCGAGGGGCCTCCACTGTCCAGACACCCGGCCGCGTGTCCCTGCACCTGCGAGGTTTCCACAAGAATAGGGAAGGGGAAACTTCTGGTTTTTCTCTGAAAGGGGAAGCTTGGACCCGTCATGAGTGTTTTCAGTCAGTTTCTTGTTTCTGCTTTCTCCAGAAATAGTTCCCGGCTGGTGAGCCAGGCTGACGTCGCAGACCCGACACTCACACAGGGAAGCCCCTCTTTGCCCTGAAGCACCCACGTGTTGAATCAAAGGCTCCTTCACGAGTCAATGAATTAAACGTTTACAAAACTGCTTGTTGGTCTCCTGAATCAGAGCTGGGACACGTGTTTGCTCTCAAAAGCAGAATGTTGCTGTTATTTTAAATATTCTCTTTGATACAGAAGCTGGGGCTTTAGATAGAAATCTCATAACATTGCGTTTCCTCAGTGGGGATGCGGTCCTGAAAGTGCAACAAACAGTGGCACCTGCTATGAGCCGTCCTCTGAAGACTGTGAACTGACAAATCTTTATAAGACGTCATGGCAGAAATCTCCTTGTGTAGTGCCATTTCGTATGGTTGTTAAAGACATATGAAAGTAACGCTAACTTTCGAATTGTACCCCGCGGTATCCTTAGATTGCTGTCAGTTCAAACTCACTTATATAATAATATAATCAGGAGACTTCTTGGCTCCTATAGCTGACAGGTCCAGAGGATCAGGCTTCAGGGATGGTTTGATCCAGCAGCTCAATGATGACATCAGTTCTACCTCATCCTGTTCTACCTCATCACAAGGGGGTTTCTGACAGCAACTGATTCATGAGAGTGAGGGTCCCCCGTCCCATATCAGATAGAGGCCAGATCTGGAGGGTCGCTCCACCAGACTAACTTTAGGCCACATCTCCTCCTGGGACTAGTCACGATGGCAGGGGAGAGTTCCAAGCTGGACAGCGCCCCTGAGGCTAGGGCTGGCTTGGCCTTCCCAAACACCATGTATGTATCACACAGGTGATCAGCCTCTCCTGTGAACACAGGATCTGGGCAGATTCCCTCGCTTTTTGGTGTATGACCTGGTGGTGCTTCCTTCACACGTGATTCTGATGCTCTCAGCCTTGGGCAGGGGTCTTGCCCTCAGAGCCAATAAAATCTGACAAACACACAGGGCAGGGGCATAGGAAACCCCTTTCTCTTCTGTATATAGGTAATTATAGAACATTCTAGAGAAGTCTAGAAACCAAGGGCTTCCCATCCCCAGTGCTTGGTTTATTAGCACTTGGATTTAGGTGGATTTTGACTCCTGCGAAGTGGATCTCTCCCCATAGCCCCATCTTTGGGCATCACTGAGAGGTCCCAAGAAGCGTGCAACTGCATCCACCCACGTGAGTAGTGGGTTATATTTGGACGTCTTTTCATAATAAAGGGAGGATTTCCTACAGTTCCCTTACTTGAAGAAGGACTTGGGAGGACAGCAGCACCGTCTTCCACTCGGGGCCCTGACACTCCCTCCCCCTCCCCCCTCGTCCCTCCCTCCATCTCAGACTAGTGCCCAGGTGGACAAGGGTGGGGGACGGGCAGAATCGGGGTGTCAGGGGGCTCCCGGAGCAGGACCTCCTCTTTGAGTCACTTGGGGGCATTGACCTGAGAGACCCATCAGAAGTGCAGGTCCCTTGAGGAGTGGTATGGGTCCTGGCTGGGACCATATGCCCACTGCAGGGCGGTCCTGCCCCAGCGGTGCCAAGCAGAGTGGGGTCAGAGCACCTAGGTGGGCAAGGAAGATGTGCAGGAAGGGAGGTGGGTGTAGTGAAACGAGCGTCAGCTTATGTGGGGGCCCTGCCCAAACACGGGGTGCAGAGTGAGGGGAGCAGGGCATCAGTGGGGCACATCTCTGCTGGAGGCAGGAGGCCCCCTGGCCCCACGTCTACACCGGGACCGGCTCAGAACCCACCTGCTGTCTGCAGGCTCCGCCAGCACCCCACCCTCTGCAGGGAGCTGGACTTCTGTCCCCTTCCGCTCGCGGGTCCTGGAGGCCCCCTCCCCACAGCCCCCCAGCCCATCAACATCCCCTTGCCCCCCTTCGGCGCTGGGGCTGGGAACATTCTGACTCTGATGCACATGTTTGCTTGGACACATCCTCTCTGTGGTTACCCGTGGTTCTCCAGGGAGCGCGTGACAATGACATGCCTTGGGGAGCCTGGCCGAGGGCTCAGGGAGGGGAGCCCGCCTGGTCCCACCGAGGCTCCTGCCCTGCCGCTCATGCGCCCTAGGCCGCAGGGCCACGACCCACACTGCCAGTGCCTTCAGCTTCTAGTTCTGTGGTTAAGAAATCCTGTGTTATAGCTCTGCTGCCACTCGAGACGGTGAGGATCCTGGTTTTTTTCAGGGTCTCCCAGAGGCCCTGACAAGAGTGCCCCATCCCCGCCTGGGCCCCTCACTCTGCAGGGTGGGCATACCCATTAGCTCCGCACAGTTCCTGCCCACAGATGTGCAAGCCCATGTTGTGTCTGTGGAGACGCAGTGGATGGATTACTCTAACAAAACTTAGAAACATTTTCGGTATTAAGGCAAGAATGTTTGCAGGGTCCCTCTGTGATACTCCCCCAAGCTGGTCCTTTGTGTGTGTTTGCACACATGCGTGCACATGTTTCTGGACACATGGAGTTTTAAAGGCACCGCTGGATGCACCCCCACTTGAGAGTCAGTGTTAGGTCCCACCAGGGGCCTTTGACACCCTGGCTCGCCCAGCTCCTCCTGACCCCCGGGGCTCCTCCTCTCAAACTGGTGCTGAGCGGCGGTCAGCAGGTGCTCCCCCCCGCCCAGCTTGTTCCCCATCACAAACCCTGAACCCCCAGCTGGCTCCCCTTCTGCTCAGCCATGCTCCCAAGCGCTGGGTCCAGATGAAAAAGATGAGGAGCAAGACGTGGTCTATGAGCCTAGCTTTGCTGAGAGGGGCAGCCCCAGGCCCTCTCCCTCCGGCACACCTGTGTGGTGGGGCCTGGGCGCGGCAGAGACATGGGCGTCTCCACACAGCAGAACTGAATCTGGGTCCAATGCGTAGAAAGGCTTTGGACAGAAGGATTGAAATGTCTAGGTTCACCTCATGCATTCTTACCAAGGCTTTTCCTTTTCTTTCTCACGGTAGTACTGGGGGGTCACAATCAAAACCCAATATAACCAGGCATTGTGAAGAAATGATCCAATATTAACTTTGTAAAATGTAATGATGGGTCTATATATTGGAAAGTTATCTTAGGTTTGGTCTATATGTAATTTTTATTTTAAAAACTTCTGTGACAAGATACAAACAAACTATTTTGAGTGCTTTGAAGAAAATCTCTGTTATGTGACTTAGGTGCCAGGCATCTCTGACACTAGAGATTTAGTCTAGGGAATTTGAAACATAATTTTCTGCCAGTAATCTGCCTTGCCCAGTTTAGACAGAATGTATCAATATGGAATAGTTACTTAAAAGCCCCAGCTGAGAAATATTTCCACAGTTCTCCACTCTTGGTGGAGAGGCAGCAATTTGCCCTGGATTGTCAGGCAGGGCCACAGATTTAACAAGAGCCCCGCCCGTGCACACACACATGCCTGTGCACACTCATATGCACACACACGCACACCACACTCAGGGGAGGCGGCCTCTGCCTTTGGGAGCGTGGGGAAGGCTGTGAGGGGCCAGCAAGCTTGGGGCTCAGCAGCCCCCTCCCTGGCCTCCCTGGCCTTCCTCGGCCGCCCTGGTGGGTACTGCAGGCCGGCCAGGTGGGGCCTCACCGTGGGATGTCCAGGAGGAGGGCCCTGCCAGAGCATGGGGTATGGTCCCTGCAGTGGACCGAGGGGAGGAGGGCGTGGGGTCCCTGCCGGTCAGGGCACTCCAGACCCGGGGCTGCAGGATGAGGCTCTCTCCAGTTGTGGGAACATCTGTGTCATTTTCCTGGGGTCTCACCCCACAGGGCGCTGGAACACATCCTGTAGAAAAGCAGCGGTCAGAGAGGGTGGATTCGGGATCCGACCAAACCTCTGGCTGCACCCGTCCCCCAACACAGGCCTGCACAACGAGCAGAACCTTCAGAGTGCTCCCAGGAGACGGAGATGCCGGCCCAGCACGGCCCCCGGGGTCATCTTCCCAGATCCTTCCTGCCTCCCACACTGACCGTTTCCAGATGCTGCAGATGCAGGACGAGCGGCTCTGAGTGAGGGGCCTTCTCTGACCCCAGCTGCCCTGGCTGGCCGAGGGGTGGAATGTGAAGTGGGAGCGTTGGTGGTGTTTTTTCTTACTGTGTGGACATAGCTGGTTCGCCCAGGGAGGACCGAAAACAGGGCACGTCTGTGCAGCTGAGCTGAGTGATGAGCTGTGGCCACAGACGAGGACCAGACAAGGACGCGGGGGATGAAGCACCTGGCCGCAGGGGCTGTGGGCCAGCCCCCCACCCGATCCGAACCCCAGCTTCTTCATTTGCAGAATAAAGGGTCGGGGGGGACAGAGGTTCTGGCATCCGATGGTGTTTCCATACTTTCTTCACAAAATCTACTCTTTCGTTCATTTGTTGTTTGTTTTGTAATAGCTTGAAAACATCAGTGGTTTTTAGCACATTCGCAGGGCTGTGCGACCATCCGTCAAGTAGGACATTTTTGTTGCCTGTCCCTCCTCCACCGCTCGCCAGCCCCCCGCAAGCACGGAACTCCTTTCCGTGCATGATTTGCCGGGTCTGGATTTTTGTGTGAACAGGATCGTAGCGCAGGGTCCCTGGTTGGCCGGCTGTTTCCAACTGAGAATCCGTTCTTCCAGCACTGACAACATCTTTTGTTATTTTTCAGACAACACTTTAAAAATCATTCTTAAATATTCTTAAATTCCTTAAATAACCATAGTGTGAAGGTCTTCGCAGTGGAGCAGAATGTGTAAGTCCGAGTTCGTTACTGTTCTGAACATGCCACGCCGTGGTGGAGAGCCCCAGCACGTCTCCGTGAAGCCGGGGAGGGCAGCTGAGACCCTACAGCCAGAGGGAGGGCCCCTATCAAGCTGGCTGAAAAGGGGAATCTGAGAGTCCACACTGGCCCGTCCAGGGGAGCAAACACTGGGTGGAACACTCCAGGCTGCTCCCCAGCACGGGCCGTGGGCGACCCGGGGAGGGGCGGGAGGGTGCGGGGGACTGAAGCCCACGTACACCCTTCCCCCCTAGCCGGCCGCTCCTGGAAGGGCACTGGCCTGCAGTCTGGCCAGCAGGCGGGGCGCCCCTCTCCTCCGCGGGCCAGGCAGCTGCTGGACCCGCAGAGCCGCCTCCTCCCTCTGCCCAGCCGCCCCCTGGACCTCACCGGGCTGCGCCGGCTGGCTTCTGCCCCCAGCGGCCCCTGGGCTTCTGCACCCTCTCCTCGCGGGTCCCCTCTGTGCACACTCCAGGGAGGCCGTCCTCAGTGTGCCGTGGGGTGGCCTCCGGTCCGCCGGTCTCCCGTGGAAGAAACTCCGATCAGGGCCGTCTGCCTCCCTTGGCCTTACTCTCCGCCCCTTCTCCCGCCCTGCATCTCCAACTGTGACGCAGTGGTGAGGACGGTCGTGGTGGGGATGATGTCATGATGCCGACGACGACGTCACGCGACTGAAGGCCATGATGCCATGACGTCATCACGACGACAACGATGAGGTCATGACAGGGACGTCGTGCTGCTGGGCACGAAGATGATGGTTGGTGCCTGCTGTGTACCAGGTGTCACTGTAAGCATTTGGCACGTACTGACCCAGGGAACGCTCTTAATCCCCTTTCACAGATGTGGAGACTACTTGCAGAGCGTCCTTCCGCTGTGCGCGGCTCTGGGCATCCCCCTCCCTCGGGCCGGGAGGCCCGCACCAGCTCTGAGCCTCTGCCGTTCGAGCCCCAGCAGGAGGGGCAGGTCCTCCCTGCTGCTTTTCCAGCATTCACCCTCGACCCCACCGCCGTCCCTTCTTTGGGCACCAGGCAGGCTGACCCGAGTCCTAGAGCGCAGGCCCCACCTGCGGGACAGCTGGGCCAAGAGCCCTTCGCGGCGTTTGTGTGTGGTTTGTCTGAAGGACCCCTGGGGACGGAGACCACCTTCACTTCCTCTTCCTTTGCTAACAAAGCGTATGGGGGCTCCATGTCCACTGGCCACTTGGGCAGCAAGCAGCACAGCTCAAAGCTGCTTCCACGCTCCCCTATGCAGTTGTGGCTTTGTGGTCGTCCCACGGAGGACACGGAGCCCAAAGCAAGCAACGGTGCCTCCGCTCAGAGGAGCCCCGTGTGCAGCTGGGCCCAGCTGCAACTCCACGAGCCTCTGCCCTCCCGTGGTGCCCTCCTTCCTGGTCATGCCTCCTCCTCACCCAGACCCAGGTCAGACCGGCTTTCTGGCTCTCCCCTTTTCCGGCTTGCCAAATGTGAGACCCTGCTGTAAGTTCCCTGAAGCAGCTTTCAGTAAATTATGGTGGAAGGGTGTTTCTTTAACCCAAACCCCAAGCTTGAATCAAAATAGAAACAAAGAACAGGCTGCTCTAGGCCCCCCGAGCGTGCAGGTCCGTGTTCAGCCTGAGCGTGTGAGCATGGCCTGTGCCGGTCTCTGGGTGCAAATTCAGTCATTTCAGGCTGAGAAAACTATCTGCAGAACACAGACAAGCTGGAGCCCCATGAAGACTTCATTTGGGATTTGTTGTATCTACTTTAGTGCTTTCAGATCATAGTATGTCATTTCTTGGCTTGGAAACACCAGAATAGGAAATCATGAAATTAAACATGTTTGCCATTTCACCGAAAATTGTAGTTATCAACTTTTGCTTAAAATAAATAATAGTGTTCCTTATGTGGTCGAGATGTCCTTGAAAAGCAGATTAGAAAGAGAATTTTGTAGATTAAGTCTTGTTAACTACAGTCTGACTACGCTAGAGAATCTCTCAGAAGAAGGGGTGAATGTTTTAGTAAAAAAATCCTGTCATAATGAAATTCTCTAATTTTTTTGTACTATTCACGTAGATTTTGAGATATGAGACTTCCTTAAATTAAGTCTCACCAAGCAATGAGAATCAAGTTCAACTAACAATGTCACCACCTGGGCCTTTATCTCCTGAAAGCTATAGTCAGATCAAGACCCACCACCAGGTGAATGTCAGAGGCAAATAGTGGGGTATCTCATGACTTTTATTATCCCTGCCTATTATTTTAGTAAAAATTGCAGGTTGATTTGGGACTCTTCATTTGCATTATGTTCTACCACTAGATGAAACTGCATCTACAAAAAGACAACTTAAAATTATTTTCCAGAGTTGTGGAAAAATATTCTGACATATCACCAGATGACTCGTACTCCAGATGAGTCTTGTCAGCTGCAATGTCATCAAAAAATCTTGCTGGCGGCTGGAGCGGAGAACATTGGTCTTTGTCCTACTGAGTGCATTGATCCAAATAAGATTTTCCACATTATGCAGACCCAGTACCAACCGCCTTCGACGCCACCATGATGTCTCCTTTACGCAGGCCATGGGGGCACAGAGCAGATCACGTATTTGCCCTCTTTGTCCCCCGACCTTGGTGACATGGAGTCCTTCTAACCACTATCCCAAACCAGGCCACCCTTTTAAAGAGCACACCTGACCCCTGTGTGTGGCAGCAGAATGGTGGGGCAGGAACTGAGGGCTGAATTCTGCCAGGGACTCTGGCGGTCAGCTGGCGACCTTTGCTTCCAGACGGAGTCTGCAGCTACGGTGCCGATGCCTTGGTCCCTGAGGTACCCATCGTAATGTCCCTGCTGAGACTTTGCCCCAAAGGAGCGGGAAGAGCATGGTGAGCAAGATTTGCTTTTGTTGGCACAAGGAGTCAACAGTAAATTATTTATTTTGATCCATTTGGGAAATTATTCCTCTCTCAATAAGACCTATCAAACTTCCATGGCCGTTTCTCCACCATCAGAATTTAATGCAAATGTATCAGCATAACTTTCAAATTGGCCTCTAAAACTATCATTTTAGCCTTGACCTTATTACTTTGCAAATGGACCCCACTTACTCCAATCATTCATTCATTCTCGCATGCATGCTTTTAACAAATATCAACACAGTGCTGTGAAAGCGGCGTGCGCGGGGTGCTTTTCTTCGACCGCCAAGGAAACATGCTAATCCAGCCACAGGGCTCAGCAAAGGTAATGGAGTGTTGGGGGAGGTGGCCCTGGGCGCTCGAACAGGGTCTCTCGTGATGGAGAACAACGGGCATGTTTTCTCAGGAGATTGACATGGTCAGATCTGTAGGTTTTATTGTTTATTTACTTATCTGTTTTTACTTTTTTTTTTTTTATTAAATAAGCTCTATGCCCAACGTGGGGCTCAAACTCACAACCCTGAGATCCAGAGTTTTGTCTACCAACTGAGCCAACTGGGCACCTCTGTGGGATTTATTTTTTAATAATTATTTTACATTTTAATCAAAATAATATGAGAAGTGAAATAGAACCATAGTATTTATTAAGAAAGGCAATAGTCCCCAGCCCACTCCCTAAACCCCCTAGAGGAACAACTTTTCAATTCTAGTGATTTCATCCGTTTCTGTATTTCTAGGCAATATGAGCGCCTGCTCTGCTGTCTCTGCTCAAGTTTTTCCATCACACTATTGTCACCCTACTGGGTTAGATGAGGGCTTTATGGTCCAATCCGCCTGCTCTCCATATCCCCCCATGTAGCCACGCTGCACTTTTGTTGTTGATATCAGTATTTGGTGTTTACCGTATTCTGTAAGTTTTGCTTACTGCTCAGTCAAGTGGTCTATAGGATGGCCATAAAATCTGGAATTATAGATTTTTTTAAAACATGAACTGTATTACAACATCAATAAACCATTACATTCATTAATTTCTGTATTCATCTATGTTTTTAGATGGCGGTCACCCTGTATTATAACCACATCCTCTCTTGTATAGCTTTTTAATTTTCTGGAGTTTGTTTCTTTTTTTTCTTGATTTTTCTAAGTTCCCATCACTACATCTTCCTGGACTCCCCAGCAACTCTGCAAAATCTCACTGAAGATGCTTTCTATGTGGTTGCAGGGACCAGGTAATCCACCTGCTCCAGGCTGGGTGGTGGCTCTCCTGGCCCCGGGGAGCTGTCAGCATGGGACCCCTGCAACCTTCCCTGAGAATTCATCCCCTTCTCTCCTGATTCACATGCCTACCTTTTCCTTGGATCACCTCCTCATTTGAGCTGAGCACAGTCACAGAACCCTCAGAGAGCCACTCTCTGTGGAACTTTGCAGGCAGCCTGTGCCAACCCCACTCCAGTGCCATTGACTCCTCAACAAAGGGTTTTAGGGTCTTTGTATCCCTGGTGACCTAAAACTTCACAGTAATGTGCTTCTGACTGTGGAGGCCAATTCTGCCTTGTCCAGGAGAGGGGGGCCAGGGAAGGCGATGGACACTCCTGGACCAGTGTGGCCCACCCAGTGGTTTGGTGCTGCCCCCAGGCTGAGCAGCCAGTACATGACACAGAGGGCAGGGCCACTGGTTGAAGAGGGAGCATGAAGACAGAGGAGTAAGGAAGACCCCATCTTGGGGGAAATCAAAGCCCATTCTGGGGATCTCTGACTTGGACATCGTTGTTGCTCTGCTGCTCTGTCTAGAAGCATCTCTGCTGCTGAGGCTGCAGGGCACAGTGGGGCCCAGGAGACTGTGCTAACTCTGGCCCCCGTCCCTGCCCCAGGTCCAGAGCCTGGTGGGCTTTCATCACTGGGGAGCCAGGACAGCACAGAACTCAGATTGTTACCTGTCCCCTGAAGCCACCTCCAAGGCTGCCATCAACATGAGTCCACTGCAGGGTTTTTCACAGAGCTGAGTGCACTGCAGATGTGAGGCCCCAGGTGGAGGGGAAGCCGTGTAGGATTTCCCACACCATTGGGCAACTCCAGGGTCAGTCAGGGGCCCATCAGACATGGTGCTCGCAGGGCACTGGTCACCGGGTCCCTGCCTGGCTCAGCCCCATCATCCCTCAGGTCTCCATGCAGCCTGGCTCCTCACCCTCCACCCTCAGTGCCCTGGTCATTGGTCCTCCTACCACCTTCAAGATGGCCCACAGCCTGGAGGCCACGGAGGAAGCCTGGAGAGTGCAGGCAGCCCCACACCCACCCAGACTGAGGTGGGTCCTGGTTCCCCAGGGCCAGCCCCCTCACCTCCTTGTCTTGGTCTGTGTCTTCTCTAGCTGGTGGCCTCCTGGTACCCACTGGGAATCCACCATGGAGGCTGTGCAAGCGCCCAGGAAGCTGCCAAGGGCCCACTCAGAGACTGACTGGCATCTCCCTGCTGCCCTCCCCCTTTCCCCTTTCAGCTGAGCAATAAATAATTTGGGACATATTTATACTAAAATATTAGTTGTTGTTCTGAGCTTCAAACCGAACTTGGCATCTGGTATTTTATCTGGCAGACTGACAGGGGCCGGGCAGGGCAGGAAATCCCCAGCTGGGTCGCCAGGGGCCCGTGAGTCCCGGTGGCTCCGAGGTCACACCCCCTGCCCCCTGCCCCCTTTGCCAGAACGTCTTTCACCCCAGGACCTAAGAATGGTGTCCGGGCGCTCTCTGCAGAACGTCCACCAGGGGCTCTGCTTGCTCTTTCTCAGGAGTCACTGGGGTCAGCTGGGCAGGCTTCGGAGGAGGACACGGGCTGCCGAGCAAGCCACAGTTAACGTGCTGCATTTGTGTCCACGCGACGGCGGCCTCTGCCCTCCCCCTTCCCCTGTGTCCCTCCCCCACGGGGACACTTTCTCATCACCAAGGAAGGTGTGGCAGGTGAGACTAAGACCTTGGGAGGGACGTGGGGGCTTCATGCCTGGACACCCACAGTGACAGGTGTCACGGCCAGCCAGTGGGCCTCCCTCACACTGTGGGCAGACCCTCGAGGCCACTCGCTGGTCCGAGGCTACTGCCTCGTCGGGCTGTTCACTCTCAGGCCCCAGCATCAAGGGTGCTGGAGTCGTGGTGGCAGGGCCCCGTGGAGGCCAGGAGCCGGCAGACGAGGAATGAGCACAGGGGCACCTGGTCCCCAGGGCACAGACCCAACAGGCGCCAACCCTCAGTCCCATCTTGCTCGGCTGTCTGTGTGGGTCGCCTCGGGGGGAAACAGGTGAGGTTGTAACTACACAACTGCTCTTGGAAGGGAGAAGCCAGAGAGGCTAGTAGCAGGAGCTCCCCCCTCCACGTCTGGCGCCCCCACTGCAGAGCGGCACCCAGGACGGCCCTTCCCCTGGGGGACTCGCCTGG
This sequence comes from Zalophus californianus, assembly GCF_009762305.2. Taxonomy (NCBI): domain Eukaryota; kingdom Metazoa; phylum Chordata; class Mammalia; order Carnivora; family Otariidae; genus Zalophus; species Zalophus californianus. The sequence continues at coordinate 93,749,979 of NC_045608.1, read as the reverse complement.
AGCCCCGCGCCCAGGACAGGGGCCGTAGCTGGGTTTCGGTGACACTTTCTGGGGCTGTCACTGTCCTCACTTCTCTGCCCCGGATCCCAGTCTCAGCTTGGGTCTAATTCACACTCAGAGGGGGGGCCTCGCCTGACAAGTTGTGGACGAGGAGGAGGCAGGACCACCTCTCAGCCCTGCCCTCACCCGTTGACTCGGGCATCGCCCTGCGGGGGCCCAGGACAAGTTTCTTCCTTCCTTCCCAGGGTCCTGATCCTGGATCACTGCCTCTTGTCTTTCCTTGAAAAATGCTCTTTGGGACACCTGGGTGGCTCAGTCGGTGAAGCGTCTGCCTTCGGCTCAGGTCATGGTCCCAGGGTCCTGGGATCGAGTCCTGCATCGGGCTCCCTGCTCGGCAGGAAGCCGGCTTCTCCCTCTACCCCTGCCCCTCCCCCCTGCTCATGTGTGCGCGCGCGCTCTCTCTCTCAAATAAATAAAAACATCTTAAAAAAATAAACTTACCAAAACTTTGGTAAGTTAAATAAATAAATAAATATAAAAATGCTCTTTGACTGAAATGTCCATAGCAATGCCTTTCAATGCAGAAAATTTTGGAAATACGGAGAAAGTATCCTAAGTCTAAATTCTTAAAAAGAAGTAACTTCTGAGTGACTATTATGTCAGTTGTAAGCCTTTAACACAGGAAAATGAAGCACCCAATGTCATCATGATCCCAGAAAAAATCATCAAAGCAAATCTGGCACGATCCTCAGGAAGGAGCCTGTTCCCTGCCAACATGGGACATGGCAACCACGTGTCCTTGTGGTCGATTTAGTGCCACATTCTTCACATTTGTGTGTGTTTTTGTTGGTGATTTCATGGTTTAAAATGGCCCCAAGCAGAGTGCTGAAGAGCCATCCAGGGCCCATGAGCGCAAGAAGGCGTGATGCGCCTCGAGGAGAAAACACGTGTGTGTGATGAGCTTCCTTAGGCCTGGCTTACGGCACTCTGGCTGCAAGCTCAGCGTTAGCGAGTCCACTGCACGTGGTAAAGGAGGCGTCTTTAAACAGAGACCCGCGTACAGCAGGTGGTGTGCGGCTCGGTGGGTGAAAGCGAGGCCGGCAGGAACCTAGCACAGCGGCTCCCCAGGCACCAGCCACGGTCCGCGGTGGCTAATCAGTGTGCAGACTTTGCGGGATGTAAGTGCCATGAACTCTGAGGACTGGTCCTTGAGGAACAGCCAGCCTGGGGCGGCAGCTTCCTACTGCCTCTGATGCGTGCAGTCGCGTGGTCTCGTACGGTGAGAGAAATAGATATAAAGTGCGCGTTTTACACGAAGACACGTACGTGTGCAACACGCATCTGCACCTGTACACGTATTTAAAGTGATTCTTTCTCTCCGTTTTGTGTACACCAGACACGGTGCCGTTAGCATTTTCACCTCTTGCTGAGCACAGCGGGATGACGAGAGGCATCACAACGTCTCTGACAGACCGGCCCCATGCGGGCCACTGCCCTGCCGGGGAAGCCCGCAAGGGCTGACAGAGGCTGAATGAGGCCTCCTCCGAGTTCTCAAGTCCTATGACTCAACTCAGACTTCAACCGCGGGCTGTGTGCTGCATAGACCAGCACTGTAGCCGGTTCTGCAAGCAGGGCGTGCAAAACGAGGGCCTCCGTGGGCTGTGGGCTTTAGAGGAGACGGGCCAGGGCCGCGCACCTCGAGCCCTGTGCTCCTTCCACACGGAGCTGCTCCATCTTTATTCTCGTGATTACTTTTCCAACTTTATAACTTCAAAGCCACATTTTTCTCCCCGCCTTCCCTCTCAGAGGCAGCACTGGGACCCTTGGGCCAGGGCAGGGGAGGCAAGCTGGCTTGGTTCGGGGAGGGTGCACCCCGGGAAGCAGGCTGCCTTGTGTGCAGACGGTCTGACTCCAGGTACTCAGAGCTCAGTCTCCACCAGGAGCACGGGCCTGGCTCATCTCTCAACGACCTTGCCCACCGTACAGAGAGGGAAGGGACCCGCGCTGTCTCCACAGAGATGTCCAAGTGCAGGGTAGACACATTGCAGAGCAGAGGTGAGCAGCAGAGAACACTCACGGTGTCCACTCTGCAGTGCGGTGAGCACACGGGGTCCCTGCTGCTGAGGGCACCAAGCCCACTGGCCCCTGGGACGCAAGCTGGAGCCCCCGAGGACGCAAGCTGGAACCCCCAGGGTCACAGGCTGGAGCCCCCCCGGGGCTGGCCTCGTGGCCAGTGGCCGCACGTCTCAGTGGAGACGTGGTCTGAGAGAACAAAGGTCTGGGGGGGTCTGTTGGTGCTTCTCGGACCCGGGTCAGTCTGCACTGCCCGGACCACACGATCCTAGAGCAGCGGGGACTTCGGAATGGTGCCCTTGTTAATGTGGGTCAGGCTGTGGAGGACAGGCAGACCAGCCTTCATGCAAGCTGGAGGACAGGAAGGAGTCCGTGAGCTCCTTCATCAGGAGTCTGTGACCTCCTCCAGGCCAGCCAGAGGGACGAGATGTACCGTGAGGCAATTCTAGTGCAGAGAGTCACGCAAGTGCAGATGGTGCCCCTGGATTCAGAGAAAAGACTGCTGCGGGGCCACCAGATACAAAGTCATACAAGAATCCGCCTGTGGAGGAACGTTCTTGGTGTCAGATGCAGTTGTAGGAGCGACCCCAGAGCTCCTGGAGACTCAGACAAGAGAGTCTGGATCTGATGAGAACAGGCACTGGGGACAGATGAGGTTTAAGAGATGAATTCTTATGAGTGATGCTCAAGGATGGACTAGAGAGACGAGGGCATGAACCAGGATGATTTTGCTCCACATGATGAGCAATTGGCTTCTGGTGTAAAATGCAGGGTCACTGTGGGGTCAGATAGGGCCCCAGTTTTCGTCTCCTCCCTGGGCTTCTTACTCTGCAAACCTGGGAGCACAGGAATCCCACCCCCGCATTGAGGGGGTTCAGAGTGCATCATTCCCAGGGAACCTCTCCTTCTCTCCTGTGGCGCCCTGAATCCAGGAGGCCTGGGTGCTGCCCAGCGAGGCCCAGCTTGCCCCTCGTGGGTGTCCTCACTGCCCCTTCCCCCCTGATTCCCGAAGGTCAGGGGGCTCTGCTGTCCCCTTGCCCAGTCTGGGCACTGGGTCTTGTCCATTTCTGGACACCCGATGCTTGTAGCCCAGCCTCCCTGGTACCACACACGACCTCACTTCCTGAAGTAAGTCCTGCCCACCCCAGGAAGCAGGATCCAGCCCCCGCACCCCCGGGTGCTCTCCCATTGCCCACCTCTCCTGGCTCTCCTCTGCCCCGGGACCTGAGCATCATGTCCACGGGGGCCAGTCACTGACCATGCCAAGACCAGAGGGTGACTTTTGGAGCCGGTGCATGTGATCCGACTGGGGCCCCCAGGTCAAGGTTACCCCCCACTCCAGGCTGGGCCCTTGTTGAAAAGCCCCAGAAGACACACACCCTGTCCCCAGGGGCGGGCCCGTGGGCCATGAGGCTCTACTCACTCCTGCTCCCCACAGCTCACCTCCAGCAGGCTCTGTGCTCTGCCTTCCCCCAGGCTCGGCCCGCCACTGCCTGGCCCGCTCGGAGCCCAGCTCTCCGGGCCGATGGCATGCAGCCGGCCTGCAGCACCCAGAGAGCCGCCGGGGAGCCCGTGCCGCACACGGGAGCCCCACGGCCAGGCACCTCCTCTGGCGGGGACTCAACCGTGTGGGACACAGGGCGCCATCCCAGCCCCCCTGGGGGCCTCCTGTCACTTGCTCTCCCTGTCACTGTGCGGAGGGGAGCGGACCGACGTCCTGTTTTCCAGCTCTTGCCGCTTCTCTGCGCTGGTGCGTGTGTCATGCCCCCCAGCTACTCTTCATTCTCCTGACGTGCTTTCTCCTGTCCTTGAAAACCGTCCTCAAGGGTAATTGTTGATTGGCGTGAATGGCAACAAAGCCTCTTCACACTCCGCCGATAGGTCACCAAACCTCAGTTCCGCGTTGTTTGTGTCTGTTTCTCTCGTGGGGCGTCCCGTGGATTCCCACAGGCGCCGAGGGCACCCTGGGGCTGCTTGGGTGGGATCTGAGTGTGCAGTTCAAGGACGCGCGTGTGTGTGTGCAGGCACAGCAGGTTGGCGTGGCTGGTCCCAGCCGGTGCTGCATGCCAGGCCGTGAGGATGTGCTTGGTCCAGGTGCCCCGTGCGTGTGTTCCCCCCGCACCCACTGCGCTGTGTTGGGGGCAGGGGCCAGGTTCTGTTGGCCACTGTCTTGAATCAAAGCTGATTTCCTACATAAAGGGATTCTGTTCTGTCCCGCAGTGGCTCAGAGCCTGGCGTCCCAGCCGTAGATGCTTCAGCTGCGTTTGACACACCCGGTACCTTCATTCCTCTTGCCTAAAGTTCTGCCAGCCTACAAACCTGGCTGAGTGCTCACCATGCCTGTGTGTCACGGCCTTTCAGGGGTTCCTGACAGCCCAGGTCCATGACGATCACGCTGGTCAAGACGCACTCTTTAATCAAGGAAGCGGGTTATTGTGCATTTGCAGCCCCCTGGGACAGCACTGCAGAACAGATGCCCAGCGGAGAATTGCTGAATCAGATTATGTTTTGTTAAATGAAAACGGCCTGGAGTCAGGGAGACGGCGGCCTGAGTGGGGGGAGGAACCGAACAACCTTAGGAGACAGGTGATAGCCCCAGAGCCAGCTGCAGAATTTACCCAGAAGCTGAAGGGGACTCCAAACCCAGGGAGGCGCAGACAGGGGCGTGGCCTTCAGTGCAGAACTCAGAGTGGCGACTCCTCCAGGCAGGCCTCAGGGATGTTTTCCACCACCAAGAGATCCCCCCATTGCATTTTCTAGAAGGCACATTACAACCATTACACGGGGGAAGTAGACTGAACATTCACTCTATTAATAAAAGGTCCTTGTAGAAAAATGCCAACTCGTGCTAAGCTACAACGTCTGGCATTTATTCATTTTTTTGATCTTAGAACACCTTTAAAAATTATTGAAGACCCCCAAGAGCTTTTGTTCATGTGGTGTGCACCTGACACATACCATATTGGCAATCAAAGCTGAGAAATGCAAAAATATTAATCGATCGATTCATCTAAAATTAACAATAATAAACCCCTCAAGTATCAGCAGAAGTAACATTTTCATGAAACATAACAAAAAATTTTAGTGAGAAGAATGGCATCATTTTGTTTTTGCAAATGTCTTTCCTGTCTGCTTAGTGGTTAGAGTCTCATCTCTATTCCAGATTATCTAGTTGGAAAAGAGGAGCATTCTGTTGGTCTTTCTGGATAATTGTGTGTATTCTTTGATATTACACGAAACATAAGTGCTAGTTGCCACGTGGGCCAGCAAACCGTGCCATGCCTTGAAGGACGCTGGCCTGGCTCAGCTTTGGAACACCGTGCGCCGGTCCTTTGGAGAAGGTCAGCTGGTGGGTTGTGCAGATCTTCCAATCCTTACACAATATCAAAAAGTCACATTCGTCAGTATCATCACCAACCTCCTCAGGAAAGTGGAAAATGGAGAAGAGCCCGGTGGCTGGTACGAGTTCTCCAAAATTCTAATTTTTGCTTGAAAGTCGAAATTTTGTTGTCAGCAACGAATACTGTCCATCATTTGCCTTAAAGCAAACTGTGCACCTTGTTCATTTTTGAGAAAATGTTGGCCAGAAGCCCATCCGAGTGACCTTCACGGGCTTTGGTCGTGTCTCAAGAAGGTGCTGGTTTGGTCTCGAGCGTACCTCCTCCTTCCCCATGGTGGCATCATACTCGACAAGCGTGCTCCCCGGGGCTCACACAGGATGTTAACAAGATCTGTACGGGAGGGTTGAGATAGAATAAAGTTAGTGCCTTCTTGCTTTACTAAGGTCCTTTTACGTGACCCGGCATCACGTGGTTTTACGGCAAGTGGGTGATGGTGGAGCAGCGTGCTTCCAGGGCCGATGGCAGCTCAGCATCACCGCAACTAGTCGGGCCCGTGGACTGGCCGGCAGTAGCCGGGGAGGCAGAGGAAGGTCCGTGCGCTAGCGCTGGAGCTGTAGGGTCTGGTCCTGGCCTTTCAGCTGCCACCATGGCAATGTGGGGGGCCCCGAGCTCCACTGGGCCCGTCCTTGGTTACGAACCCGTGGACGGCACACCAGACCTCCAGTCCCCCCGGGCATGCCTGCTTCCCACGGAGCAGGAGTCCCGCAGCTTTTGCGGGATTTTCACGTTTCCATTTGCTTTCAGATTTTGAATTTCCGTGAACACAGTTCCTCTTACTGTCTGTGCTCATACGTCTCGGAGTCAGGGTCCGGCTGCTGGGCCTGGAAGGAGCCGAGTGTCCATCTGCCCAGGGCGTGCGCGTCCATGCAGGGTCTCTATTCTCTGTGGTTGGGTGAAGTTCAGTCAGAAACACTACTGACAGACACTCGGTATGGACATTTATGCCTCCTTGTCGAATGGTTACTCCATCGACCTGCTGAGTGTGACTAGCAGCAGGCGCTTGGTCCCAGGCTGGCCCTGCGGGGCAGAGCAGGTGGACGGAAGCTTGAGAGACTCAGGAAGAGCCGTCCTCACTCTGGGGACTGCCTTGTTGTCCCAGCCCCATGTTCCCTATCCCCCCAAATACCAAACTAACACAGAAAGACAGACTGGGGATTGCTCACTCCCCTCCCCCGCCCTTTCTAGATTTGCCCACGGCACAAGGCAGTGGATGCCCTGCTGCCCAGGGACACACACGGCTCCTGCTTTCACACTTTGGGGTCAGGTTAGAGAGCCACAAGGACGCACACGGTGGGGGGACGTCGGGAAAGACCCACAATCAATAAAACGACCCACGCACCTGACAGTAGCGAGGGGGTCGTCCTGCGTGTGTCTTCACCCTCAGGCAGCTGCATCACCTGCGCACGCAGACGGCCGCAGGGCGCCTGAGTCAGGCCCAGCTGCAAGGTTAGCGGTGAAGTCCTGTTAGGAGTGGTGGCCGCGGTGAGCAGTCCTGCGTCCGCGTGCGTCTGCGTGCGTCCACGTGCACAGGGCGGGCCTCGCTGACACACTCCTGCCCCACGTGCGTCCACAGGCCAGGGGCTCCAGCCGCAGAGCTGCAGGGACCCGGGGCCTCGGTGAAGGGCATGCCTGCCTGGGGCTCAGAGTGGAAGTCGGGCGCCGCTCTGTGCTGGGCAAGCCAGCCTTCGGTCTTACCCCGAGGCCAGCTCCCACTGGGGGGCGCCAGCTTTCTCGGTTCACTCCGGTGGAAGAAAGAAGTAACTGAGAGCGTCCACTTTGCAGAGCCATTGCTGTGTGGGGAGAGGAGACCTGGTGTCCCCTGGCCTGTGACGGCCTTGCCTCCTCCAGCGGCTTGTGTCTCCACGCACGGGCCAGTGATCCCCACCCGGGCTGCACGCCAGCCCACCACCTGCAGAGGCCTCAGCCCCGGGGCCGCGCCAGGGCTTGGGCACCGAGCAGTTGATACTTTCCCCCATTTTGCGCATTCATCCACCTTCAGAGGTCACCTGCATCTCATAGAAGCCTCCAGGGAGGCTCAGGACCTTCCTCTTGGTGTAATGGCCGGAGGGCCGCTGCCTTTTGAGCAGACCGTCTGACAAGAAGTTCACCTGATGCTTTGGTTAGTTAGTCCGCTGGTCCAACAGCGGCTAGGAGGAGCGGTTTGGCCTGGGGACCGTGGGTGGAGAGCCCATGGGCGGAGCTGCCGCGTGACCATCCGTGTGGCTGTTAGGATCCCTGGACCCACGGGCCACTCCCGCTGTTGGGCCCTCGTGGCCTTGTGCTCGGTCGTCGGTGGAACTGAAAGCGACAGCCTCCTCCTGAGCCACCGAAGGAGACCCGCCTTGTCGCAGGGCTCTGGGCCTCCGTGAAGCCCGTGGTCGGGGATGCCCTCCCAGGGGGGCGTCTTCCTCCGCTTGTGGGGAGGCCCTTTGCATAACAAACAGGAGGCCCGCTGGGCTGGGTCTCACAGGTATAGGGTCCACTGTGGTTATGATCATTAGCGACAACCCACCATAGAAAACACCCACGTGACGGGTGGGTGGGCGTTGGCGGTGACTCATCCCGCGTGGGCCGTCTTCATGCCGTGCACGTCCGATTGCCCTCCCATCCTGACTTGCCATTTCGGCATAAGCACAGGGGGTTCCCGGCCCCTCCTGCCCGCACCATCACCTTGCCTGAGGGCGGCGAGTCAGGACACAGGGCGCGGCACAGGCGGTGAAGGGGCCCAGACAAGGGGAGTTAAAATCCAGATGGTTCGGGAAACACCACAGATGCTGCAAACGGATCCCAGTGGAGGGTGGGGAGCCCTCCGCTCTCTGGATTTTGTTTCTGTGATGGTTTTCTAAGCTTCTCCCTGAGAGCAAATACCCCCTTTACACACAGTTGGTCGGCCCTTTCATTTGTGGCAGAGGCCACCCTCCTGCTGACGGGCATGAGGAAGACAGAGGTATGTCAGGGCCAGAGCCACAGGCCGGAGAACACGGAGGCCACCCAAGCCGCGGCCCGGCAAGACGAGGGAATCGTGGGCCTGGATGACCCTGTGTCCCCGATGCCCCCAGTCCCCTGCTGGCCCGACACCCCAGCCTAGGGCAGTGAGGGGCTGCAGGCCTGTGATCCCCATGGGGACTCAGGGGGGGCAAGGGTCGGTGCAGCCTCACAGAGCCGGACACCCGGGGTGAAGTGAGCCTGCCCCTGGGTCCTGGACTCGGCCTGCTCCTGGGAAGTGGAGATGGTGCCAGGGGGGCCAGTCCTGGGGGTGAAACTCACCCCAGTGATGCTACAGGGTATAGAGATGGGAGAGACCAGCCATCACCTGGGCCTGGCTCTTGACGGTCCCCAGAAGGAGCAGGACCTTCTCTGCCAGCGCCCCCTGCCCCCTGCACAGGAAATGGGGCCCATTTCTGCCTCGGGGTGCGAAGCCCTCGCTCCGCAAGTGAGGAGAGACCAGGGAGACCACCTGCTGGAGGTGATACTGGAGAGTAGAAGACACTCTGCCATCTTGGCGTCTCCTCTCATCCTGGTGGGGGGCTCCCGCTGTCCCAGGTCAGTGGGGGGGTCCCGCCGTCCCAGGTCAGGCACTCCTGTGTTTTCCTCAGCTCCTTCTTCTGGAACAACACGTGGTGAAACCAGGGGAATTTCCCAAACTGTACAGAAAGCGCCATGTTCTTCGGCACGCCTGCCCCGCCCTCCTGTGCTGACCTCTGGGCTCGTCTCCTCGAGCCCCCTTCCCTGGCTCACCTCCTGGGTCATGTCCCCTGTGTCAGTACCAGTGGTTGCTCGAGAGCTTCAGGGATGGGGAGGAGCTCCCGCCTGTGCGGGGCTGTGAGCGCCTGGTGGGGGCCAGCGGTTCCGGAGCCCGCTATCCAGATGGGACGTGGGATTTCTTGCCCTGCTAGGTCCTCATTCCTGCTCCACCCTACTCGATGGTCACATTGAAGCCCGGTTCCCCCCTTCCTAGCCGGGCCTTCCCGACCCCCTCAGGCAGGACTTAGGCTTAAGAAAACATCCTACACTTCCCTGGATGATGGGTCCTCAGGTGAGTTCAGGGTTTGCTCTCAATGCCTGTTAACGAGTGATGAAGCCCCCCAGCTTTGACTCTACAGGTAGTTCATGTTCGAAGCAGGGCTGGGGAAGCTCCCCACTCTGCAGACAACCATGGAGGCTCCCAAACCACGTGAGAGCTAGCCCTGCATCCCATGGAGCCAGGCCCGGGGCTGCGGTGTGGGAGAGTCAAGACAGGATGCTGTGGATGAGGCCCCCACTGCCCTAACTCTTCAAGGTGGAAATCCCCCCAGGTAGCCCGGGACCACCTGCCACCTGCCTTGGAGGGCCCGGCCCCTGGCCCCAGCCCCGGTGCAGGCAGGACGAGCACCCCGGGCGCCTTGGGCCTGAGTCACACGGACTTCATGTGTACAGGGCAATTCCTGTTCTCTGAGAATTCCAGTCTTCAGGAAGGTCCTGGACGCACAGCACAGACCCCAGGCAGATTCTGCACCTGAATCGCTGTCATGAACGCTGGGGGCAGACGCGAGGACAAAAACCAGGTTGTTCTGGAGTCCCAGAGGTGTGGCTGCTGCGCACGCCCCTCTCCGGCCTGCGTGCCCCGCTCCACCGCGGACGGAGTCCTGTGCGGCGGGTGACGTCCAGATGTGCCCGGGGCGGTGGGGCTGGAACATCCTCTCTGCTTAATAGATGTTGATTCCCTTTGCAGCAAATAAAACAACCTGCAAACGCGTTCTTAGAGCTCACTGTAAGTTAATTAATACAACTCTTAACGGCCTTATTCTTCTTAGATACAAAGCTAATTTGGAAAGACACATGTTTCTTTTAAAGTTGCGTGGTTTAAAGGACTCGGGGGCTGAGCTTGATGAAGAGAGAGCGGCCCCGTAGCGTGCGATCCTTGCTGGCAGAGGAAATATTAGATTATGGTTCTCGCTCCCTCCCACACCACTGCTGGACGCCAAGCCCACGTGAACTTCTCACACTCCCCGCGGGCCTGAGGTCGCGAAACAAATGTCCGCCAGGCACCCCTCAGTGGGTGTCCTCCTTGGGGACGAGCCCTGTGGGGACACGCGCACCATGTGGCGACCCCAGAGAAGTGACCTCAGGCACGAAACCCCGGGGGCCTGGGGCCCCTCTTCGCGCCATGGTGGATGCCCCACAGGAGCATCCCGGGCCCCTCAGGGCTCTGCTTATCTGCAGTGGGGCTGACCCTGCAGGCTGCTCCTGACAGGAAAGCCTTCCTTGTTGCACCTGGGGTGCTCTTGTGGGACAGAGGGTGCTGGAGCAGCGGGGCTGGCGCTGGACAAGCAGGCATCTCTGTGGCCAGCCCCAGGCAGACGCTGGTCCCTGTGGGGCTGCTGGGCACAGCTTGGGTCCAGGAGGGGACGGAGCAGAGGGCCTTACCTCCTGGAGCCGTGCCCTCGGCCTCACTGTCCTGCTTGCCTGTCCTGCAGGGCCACAGATGGGCACGTGGCTGACACGCATCTGCTGGAGCCCCGGGGCCTGCCTAGGGTCTGTCTCTCCACCTCAGGAGGCTCCCCGGGTTCTGAGAAAGGCACAGCTCATGCGGCAGATGGCTGCGTGGGGACGCTCCACACACATGCGCTGAGTGCCATCTGTCTCACGCAGAGCTCAGGGCAGCTGAGTGCTCAGGAAGCCCATTTCACAGATGGGGACGCTGAGGGCAGAGTGGTGGCAGCTGTGGCCAAGGGCAGGCTGCGTACCCCATGCTGGGCCCCGTGTAAGGGTGTTCGGGTGCCACCGGCCCAGGAGAAAAGTGCTCCGTCTGTGACCCGGAGCCCCTGTCCTTGGTTGCCGCCCACCACACTGTGAGGATCACCTTGGCTGGTCAGTGGGTGCCCTTGCCCCCTCGCGGGCCTTGACTCAGAGTGTGGGGAGCCGGAGGTGGCTGGCGGGATCTGACTTGGCAGGTGCGAGCTTCGTCCCCGACTGTCAGCGAGCCCTTGCTCCGGGGTCTATATTCTCAGGTGCTTCTGCGCGGATCGGATTTAGGGGGGATGTTGGGGTGGGGAGGAAGGTGGGTGTGGTGTGATGGGCGCCCAGGAGGGTGGGCTCAGGGGGCAGAACAGCCCCAGGGCTTACGGGGAGCAGGTGGCGAGAGCGCTGCTGGGGAGGGAAGGGGCTGCAGTTGACACAAGGCCGGCAGGGGTGGGGGGCGGCAGGGAGCTCTGTATTTCCTGTAGGAAAAATGCTGGACTGTCTCTAACAGAGTCTAAACATGACTTTCTATGAAGCTCAGGGGTCGTGTGAGAAGTGAGTCGAGGGAGAGAACAGTCTTTAGAAGTCTGGGAATAGTTCAGGGGGCTCTCCACGCCCCAGGAGGGAGTGCGTACCCCGCTCCCAGGTGGCCCCACGTGGGGAGCCCTCAGGACCCCTCAGGACCCCAGCCCCATACCCACAGCCCCGGGAGGTCCAAGTGGGTCGTGCTGACCTGCCTGGATGGGGCCCTGGGACGGAAGGAGGACATCAGGGCACACTGAGGAAATCTGAACAAGTGATGGATTTGGTTAACCACGGTGTGTGGATCCTGTTCATCACGTGTTCCTATCGCACCCACGTTAATGGGATTGCACCCGCCTCAGCGTGAGGCATCAGCTGCTGCTGTCCCCAGGCGGGGACCGTGGGAACTCTGTACTATTTTTGTGACCTTTATGTAAAATGAAAAATGTATTAAATAATTTTAGAACTAAATTTAAATCACAGAGAGAATAAAATCTCTTTCTTCATTTAGAGTAGAAAAGAGAACTATTCCCACCTTGCGTCCTGCGACCTTTGGGGTCTTTCTGCAGCCGGCTCCAGGTCCCAGGAGCGGCCCTGAGCGCCGACCCTAACGGTGTTGGTGACATGGGGTCATGAGGGGGGTCTGCCTTTCGAGGAGGGGTGCTTGATCCCTACCTCAGGCCCTGACCCGGGGGCGGCACGGGCGATTCCCGTGTGGCCAGGGTGGATGAAGTGCCAGATTGGCCAGAGGTTCCCCTGCTGACCCCACTCAGAGCAAATGGCATGGACTGACCAGCAGCCCCCTCGGGGATGCACTGGGGTCTCACCTCGGATCTCTGCTGGTTCGACACCCGTCCCCGGCACCTGCCGGTGGAGCCCAAGAAGGACATCCTGCAGGGAAGCCTCAGGGGTCAGCTCCATCCCGCCCGCACAAGGCTGGTGTTCCAGGAGGGAGGTGGCCTGGAGCAGGGCTGTGGGGCGTGGGCTGGCCCTGAGCTGGGGGCAGGGGCTGTGTGGCTCCCGTGGCACACAGAGCATCTGTGTTTACTCAGAGCATCCCCGACGGCCAGGACCTTGCAGGACGTGGTGCCCATGCCCTCAGGGTCCGGCCCTGCGGGCAGGTAAGGAGGGTACCCTGAGGACCGAAGACACCTGCCCAGACGTCTAGAGATTGTTGGACCCCCAGCCCCTGGGAGGGGAGTAGTGGCTGCTGTCCTGCAGGTTGGGGCGGGGGCTGGGGGCGCGGCCTCCCTGGTCCTCTCTCTGTCTCCCCTGCAGTTCGAAGGCCCCCCTGCCGCGCAGCCAAGATGAGCTCTAGAAGGGGAGCCAGCACCTTTGGAAACGGCGATGATGGTGGGTCCAGATCCGAGCAGGGGCTTTTTTGGTCTTTATTTATCTCGCATAAGCAGTAAAATTCTTTCAGTGCAGAATGTTAGTGGCTGGATTATAGCGTACTCACCACCATGTCCTTGGCGCTGCATGCTCTACCACCTATGCAGAGCTTTCCGAGCTTTGCGCGGCACCGGGTCTCTCCGGACTCAGAGGAGACACGCTCCTGTGTGCCACTGAGCGCTGGCCACTGGTGTCCCGGGTGAGAGCTGCTCGAGGGGCCGTGGGGTCTTCATAGAGCACTGAGCAGGGACAGACCCCGCATGGTCCCCGGGATGTGCTTGCAGCAGGCACGCCCTGCAGCCTGAGGTCAGCCCAGGGCTCCAAGAGGCCACGGACGGGGACGTCTCAGGACACTTGCGGCTCAGGGTTTGGGGCTCAGAACGGCCTTCCTGCAGACAGTGCCCACACGAACCCCACAGCTGATCAGGTGCTGAGGCTCCTGGGACCCCAGAGAGACTGGCCCACAGGGATGGGGTGAGCGCACTTGCTGCAGACACGTGGTGTGCTGGGCTGAGCAGTGGCCCCTGACTCATGTCCAGCAGGAACCTTCGGTCTTGGCAGGTGTGATGAGCTCAGAGGAGGTCGTCCTGGATTAGAGCGGGCCTGGAGGATGGGCTGGCATCCTCACAGGAGGAGGGAGGCTGCAGGCCCCACACGGAGAGGCCGCAAGATGATGGAGACGGAGATGGGGACACACGGTCAAAGCGAGGGCTGCCGGCACCACCAGAGGCTGGAAGAGACAGGGAGGGACGCCTTGACCTCCGGCTGCTGGCTTCCAGACAGAATGAATTTCCACTGTTTGGTGCTGCCTGGTTTGTGGGGCTTGGTTAGGGCAGCCAGGGACCCTCCTCACACACCAGGAAGCAGGCTGCAGGGAGGAGGCGGTCAGGCCCTCGCCAGACACCCCTCTCCTGGAGGGATGGTTCCCCTTCGTGCCCTCGGCTCCTTTGGGCTCCAGGGAGGGCAGGACAGCAACTCTGAGGCTAGGGCACCTGCGGGTCTGATGAGCAGGTGGCCAGCTGTCCGGGGTGCCCACCAGGGCTTCCTGGGACATGGGGTTCTGAGCGCTAACACCAGCCGAGCCCTGGGGACCCTGGGTGGTGGGTCACCCTCCTGGGTGTTGCAGGGACGGGCAGAGTCTGGGAATGAGGACCAGCCCGCTTGCCCTGCTGTCTGTGGGTGAGACTCTGCTTAAAGAAGCGTGTCAGGGTGGGGTCCCCCAGCCCACAGACCCAACCCTGGGTGCCCCAGGAAGCGGCCACGTGTCAGGGGCTGCTGCTGGTGGATGCGGGCCCAGGCCCCACCCGCCAGTGTAGACGGACGCCTAGGGGGGCACCTGGTTTGTTCCCGCTGCAGGAAGGTGGGTGGATCTCAGAAGCAGAGGCACCTGCCAGGGATCCTCTGCCACTGAGTGGAGGGTGCGGCTCTGGGCTGGGGCGAAGCTGGAGTGGCTGAGGCGTGGGGCAGACAGGGCTCCTGCAGGCTCCCTCGGGGGTGCTGGCCTGGTGGGACTGTGGTCAGGGTGCTGAGGGCAGGCAGGAGGCAGAGCGCCCCTCCCTGAGCGCCCCGTGCCACCCAGAGCAGGGCTCTCCTAGAGGCCTGGCGGGATGAGGCTCCGAGCAGTGGGCTCAGAGACGAGAGAAACCAGGCTGTCCGATCGCTGGTCCAGGCCCCACAGCACGCTACATCTTGGGCCACCATTGGCCGGCATCACGGCCTCAAAACTGAGGAATCTGTTCAGCTCAGCTCTCGGTATTTAGTGCATCCACGTGAACGGACATTTTACTGTCTTGTTGGCATGTTTGTAAAGAAATGTCTCCGCACGAGCATCTCGGTGGTCCCACCGCAAGGCCCTCCATCTTTTCCTTTATGCACTGAGAACCCAGCTCTGAGAAGGGCTCGTGGACTGAGGCACCGGGGCCCAGCAGCTCCGTGCAGGGGGAGGGCGAGGACGTGGGTGGGGCAGGGCGCCGCGGGGCCGGCCAGGGTGGGCTTTCCCTCCAGGCGTCCAGTTACCGCCTGTTTCCGGAGGCGGAAAAATGGCAAAGAGCAAGTCTGGTAACTTAGGGGGGTGGTCACTGGCCTGGGTGCCCGCACTTCCCGGCAGACAGGGCGAGCCTGGCCCTCACCCGCGGAAGGAGCAGAGGGCTGTCAGCTTCGGGCAGGTGCATCTGCAGGAGGCCCCTTCTTCCCTCAGACCCAGGGGCCCTCCACCTCCTGGGGTGGCCCGTCCAACTGTCTGGATGCTGCTCCTCTCCCGCCCGGTTCCAGCAGCTACCCAGCTCCTGCGAGGGGGCCTCCCCATGGGGGAGGGGTCTCCAGAGGGGCTTCGAGCCTCTGGCCTTGCCACCACCCCTCAGCTGCGGGTTGCACTGCAGGTCACGTTCTTAGGGTTTCTACTTTCTGTTGGAGAAGACGCATTAGACTCCAGGCACTGCACTGAATTTGAATTATTATTTTATCTGCATTTGAAAAACATCAACTCATTTAACGTTTCTGTCTTAGACAAAGGCATGGGGAGTTGCTCCTGGATGCGCTCCTCCTGGGGACCCCCCTTCCCATTCTCTGAGGTGACCCTGGGCTGGCCCAGTGGGCTTCCAGCAGGGTCAGGGCAAGCCCAGGGCTAGGGCTCCCCAAGGAAGGAGGCCCTGGACATAGACTGTCCCCAGACAAAAAGACCGTCCCCAGACAGACAGACCATCCCTGGACAGGCAGACCTGCCCCGGACACGCAGACCCTGCCCAGACATGCAGACCCGCCCCAGACACGAAGACCCTCCCGGGGCATGCAAACCCTCCCCCGACATGTAGACCTTCTCCGACATACAGACTGTCTCCAGACACGCAAACCTGCCCTGGACACACAGACTCTGCCTAGGCAGGCAGACCCTCCCAGGGCATGCAGACCTCCGGACATGCAGATCCTCCCCGGACAGACAGACCATCCCTGGACAGGCAGACCCTCCGGACACGCAGACCCTCCTGGGCAGACATGTGGGGCGGGCTCTGAAGGGCCAGTCTTGAGTAGACCCCCACTGCTCCTGGGGGTTAATTATGTGTCTAATCACACAAACACGTTCAAGTCACACCATCAATCATACTCTGACATGCTACCTGCTGGCATCTTATTTTGTTTACTTAAAGCATTTTCACAGACCCGACTTTGAGGTGAGGAATGCTTACATGTTGCTGGGTGTTTAGGGCAAGATTAATAGATTATTTGTAACTCCTCTAATGAAAACATTACGCACGCACAGCAATTGGCTCTGTCCTGCTCATTTCCCCGCTGCTAATTGCTATGGGATACAGGTCCTGTTACGAAATGAAGTGCCATCCATAACCTCAGCCACATTTATTAAAATATAATTGCTTTAAGGGAATTTTATGGAATAAAGCACAGTTCAAACAAAACATTGCCTGCATGAGGGGTGATTTTCCCAGCCAATTACAGAAATGACTATGAATCTCTAGCTTTAAATCTGATGGGTTTCTCTTGGCAAATGTGTTGGCGGGAACATTCCAGGCAGGGCCCTGGGCTCCCCATAGCTCCCCATGGACCTTCCAGCTTCACCTCAGTGACTCTCCAGTGGTTGAAAACACAGAGACACAAACCCTACCAGGCCTCTGGCCTCCCCGGAGGCGGTGAGGGTGGGCGTCAGGGTGGGGAGGGCAGGGTCCCCTGGCAGGGTGAGGCTGTACCCCGCCTCCCGGCCGAGCTCCTGCCCCAGCCCAGCCCTGGCCATCACTGCTCTCGTGAGTTTGCCTTGCACCCGGAGCCTGGTGAGCCGCTGCCTCCTCTCGCCACTGGAGCTTTTGAAGCAAATTAATGAGAAACGGACGGACAGCAGGATGCTTTTAAACCGGGAAAAAGGCCTCTTTTCTTCTCGGCTGCGAGCGAGGCACTCGGCTCCTGTGGGACTCAGTTTCCCTGTCTGTAGGGGCTGTATGGTACTCTGTGGTGCGCCCTCCCCATCGCTGTGTCACCAAACCACAGACCCGCGCCCCATCTGTCGATTGCGGGCAGGTCCCTGCTCTCCCGCAGGTGACAGGCCAGTGTGGGTTCTCGGGAGAGGAAGTGAGCAGAGGGTGTGACACGCTTTCCTTCGCGCCCCCCACACCCCATACGTGAGAAGTTAGACTGTGCCGTCCACCGGCAGCTCCTTGGAGCCCCATCTGAGGCCAGTGGCCCGGCAGCACAAGAACCGGCCCCAGCTTTGTTTTCAGTGGTGAAGCTGGTGGCCCTGCCCGTGGCCCTGCAGGCTGCGACCCCCTTTGGGGTAGATGCTGGGGCTGGGCGCGTGGGAGGCAGTTTGGTGAGCTCGCCGAGCGGGGCCAGGGCAAGGCTGTGCACTCGGGGCTCCTGCCGCTGGGGCCACCTGCCAAGGCCGCTCAGATCCCCGTGCTGCGCCCAGCCTCCTTGGGAACTGCGTGCTGTGTGGCCTCCGAGGTGAAGTCACGGTGTTAGAGGGCGTGGCAGCCCGAGTGTGCCTCCAACCTGCAGCCCTCAGGCCTCACATGGGACCTAAGCAGTCCCAGCCCTGTGCCAGTCCCTCTGGAGTGGCACCCCTGCCCGGGTCCTCAGGGGATCGTGGCCTCAGGGTGCGAGCAGGTGAGCTCAGCTCCCTGGCAGCTGCCTCCAGGAGGGGAGGAGAGAGGAGGGGAGGAGGGGAGAGGGCGGGAGGGGAGAGCAGGCTTGGGAACCTGCTGGGCAGGGCTTCTGCACGAGGTGGGTTGTTCATCCCCACTGTCCGGTCAGCGGCCGTGGGAGCCCTGGCGTGTATCGTGGCCCGAACACGGGGACACACATACCACCTGCCCTGGGGGGGGGGACGCTGGACACGGGGCTTCTGCCCCAGGCCCTGGGTTGGGGGTATTCCCGCCTTGTTCTGTCCCTTTTGCTTTTGGGCCAGACGTGACCGGGCCCAAGTCCTGCTGGGACATGGAGGTTCTGTGTGGTCTTGGAAGACAGTGGTTTCCTGACGGTTTTACTTTCGGTTTACCTGTGGATGGCGGATGGCAGGGAGCTGGGTGTCAGCCGCAGGCCCCCACCTCCAGAGCTCAGTCTGTGCTCTCCGCGCACACCCCTGCTGCCCACCCTCACCATCCCCCGGCCAGCCTGGGGACGCAGGGTGGGAGAGGTCAACCTGACCCACGGACCAGCGCAGAGGACGGGGTGTGACCATCCCCGCTCTCCTGGGGGCAGCCCCACGCCACGGCTTCCCCGTCTGTGGCAATTCTAGGAACACCTGGTTACTCACCTGGGGCAGCTCCAGGCTGCTCACATCCCAGGGGTCTCACCAGGAGGCAGGGAGGTGGCAGGAGGGGCCTCCGGTGAGAGGTGGTGTTGGGGCAGGCCCAGATGGCCCTCCAGGTGGTGGTGATGTGGGGCGGCCCGGGTTCTGATGCCGCTTAGTGGTGGCGTCTTCCCCTCCAGTGAAGCGGTGGGTTCCGCAGGGTCCAGCTGGCGAACGGTCCCGTCTCCCTGTCAGGAGCCCACACCAGCCGAGTGGAGGGAGGCATGAGCGTGCCCTGGGGGGTGGGTTATACAAGTCATGTATTTCCTGGAAGAGCGCTTGGGACCCTTACCTTCAGCAATATGCTTCCTGAGAAGCTTCTGTGTCTAAACAGGAGGAGGGAGTGGGTTTAGGAGCGCGCACTCGGCTCCCGTGAGGGCAAGTGGCGGGGGTGTGGGTCGAGGCTCTGGAGGTGACCCCCCGCGTGTGAGGAACCCACGAGGAATCCAGGGGCCCCTCCCAAGCCTCTGGTGCAGCATGAAGGGTGGGCAGAGGCACCGTGTCCTGGAGGCCATGGCTGGGGCCGGAGGGGCCCCGCCAGGCAGTTCTGGGCCTGCCCTTCCACCTCCAGAAGGTGCGTGGGGGCCTGTGGGGGACGGTCTGCTGGGACTGGGCAGGGGGGGTCTAGACCAGGCTCCCCACCTGATGAGGAGGGGGCAGCGGTTTCAGCAAGTGTGGGGTCCAGCCTGGGGGTCTGCACCCCTCACCAGCCCCAAGGTGGGGCTGGGCTCCGTGCCAGGGTCCCAAGACCCCTGTGGAGGCTGCGCATGTCCCGCAAGTGTGTCGCTGTCTCTCGCGGGCGGGTTAGAGCCCCCAGCCCACCCCACGCCTCGGCCTCTTCCTGAGCAAGACTTCACCTCCATGGAAGGAAACTGAGGCCCGAGGTCACTGCTAATTAGTGGCTGTGGTTCTGTGAGGGCACCGCTGCCCCCACGGACCTCCTCTCCCGACAGACCCACAGCGGCTCAGTTGTTTGTGCCCCTCCCCCACTGACCCCGACTGGGGTGTGCCCCCTGCTGCGGTGTGTGTGCCTGTACGAAACACGAGGGTCTGTGTTCAGGGGGCTGGCCTCTCCCAGTGGACCCCCTGCCCTTCGAATGCTGGGGGGGAACAGACGAGCCCCTGGGGGACAGCTGAGGGTCTCGGGGCCCCCTGGGGAGGGTGTGGGTCACTGCAAGAGGCCCATCGGCAGCCCCTCAGGGGTCCCATCTGCCTCGACAGAGCGGCCGCTAGGGCCTTGCTACAGTTCTGAGCCTCCACACATCCTAGCCCCTTCCTGCCAGGTGCTGGGGGGCCTCCAGAGAGCTGACGCTGGCCCCTCCCAGAGGCCTGCCTTGTTCCAGGCTCTTCAGCAGGCACCTGGCTGGGAGGGGGCACCTGCCAGGAACCTGGCTGCCAGCCAAGTTGGGCCAGTCCCTTCCAGAGCCAGCGGGGCCAACACAGCCACCCGCAAGCAGACGAGCAGACGCGGGCTCCCGCCTGCCTGGGGGATGAGGCGCAGGGAATGAGCAGGGTGAGCCCGCAGGTGAGCACTCGTCGGGTGGGGGCGGCCACCACTCCTGTGAGCTGCACCAGCTCCTGGGCGGAGTCTTGATGAATGAAACATTTGGGATGAAGACCTGCCTGGCTCTGGAGGAGGCCTGCAATGTTGGGGGGACAGGAACCGTGGCAGGGGGTACATCTCAGGAGCTCTGCATGCCCTGAGCCCCTCACCCCTCGGATGCCCATCACCCACATCAGGAGGGTCCAGAGGAAGGACCCCGTCCACAGGTGGGGCTGGATACTTGTGGGAACAGGTCTGTTTTCTCCTCTTCCTGGCTCAGCAAACAAGGTTGCAGCGTCCAGAGCTTTGGGAAGCCAGTGAGGGCACAGGATCAACCTGCAGGAGGATCATTAGGGACTGGGGTGGGTGTGCATCACGTATCACCGTGGTGCCGGTGGCCACGGGTGCTGCTAAGGAGGGACTGGGCATGCCAGGATCCCCGCAGAGAAAGGACCATTCCTGAGCCAGGAATGGGGGCCCTGACCCCCTGACCTCCTGCGGCGCCTGCCCTGGGCCCTTCCCCAGTCCCCCTACTGCTGCCCTGTTTGTTCACCCCGCCGGGCTTCCCACAGGG
The DNA here is from genome assembly GCF_009762305.2 of Zalophus californianus. Taxonomy (NCBI): domain Eukaryota; kingdom Metazoa; phylum Chordata; class Mammalia; order Carnivora; family Otariidae; genus Zalophus; species Zalophus californianus. Next base: position 93,729,460 of record NC_045608.1, on the reverse strand, counting down.
CTGGGGGTGTGTCCCACAAATGTGGACCCGCTGCTCCCGCCAAGCAAGGCCACAGGCCCTGGAAACCACGCTGGCTGCAGCCAGAGGTGCAGGTGGTGCAGACCGGGGGAGCAGGAGGGGCCGACAAGGGCTCCAGGGACAGAGTAACAGGGGCATCTAAACAGGAGGGCCACCCTGCGCAGGCCAGCAGCTCTGCCGGCACGGTGGACACGGCCCCTCCCCGACTCTGAGTGGGGACTGCGTAGGGATTGCCTCCCAGGGCTGCGCGCTGGTTCAACCCCGCTCCCCGCGCTGGTACCCAACCTGGCGTACTGCCTTTCCTTCCCTCCTTGGCCCATGCCCTCGCTCCCCTACCAGTCCTCCCAAACTGCGTGGATTCAAACCTTGGCCCTGGGGTTCCCTGGTGGGGCCCAGACTCAGATTCGTTCCTCCTGTGGCGCCGAGCCCTGCACCACGAGCTCAGGCCCAGCAGCCGCGGGAAATTCCGTCCTGCTAGCGGCACACTGACGTGGGGCAGTGGGGGGGGTCTCGCTGGGAGGGCCCTTCTGCAGTTGTTCAGAAACCGCCTTAGCTCGAGTTCCAGGCTCCCAGGGCCCAGGCGTCAGAGTCAGAGGAGTGAGGGAGAACTTGCCGGCTGCAACGTTGTCTGCCGGCCCAGGTCAACAGCGAGGCCGACAGTCGCCGTGCGGCAGGCCGCGTGCCCCCTTGGTTTCTGAAGGAATAAGGCCTCTCGTGTGCTTACATCCCGTCTCGAGAGTGACCCTGAAGGAGGCAGCAGCCCGGTCGCTCGGGGCCGCAATGTGATGGGGCCAGGGCGCCTCCAGAGAACGGACCTCCTGCGAGCCACGGCCGCCTTCACAAGTCCTCGTCCATGAGGCGGAGGAAGGACTCTGCGCCCTCTGCCTGGAAGGGCCTGGAGGGGGCGAGCTTCGCCCCCTCCACGTCTTCTAGTGCTTCCACCTGGCATTTGTGCGGGCCCGCCTTCCGGAGCGCCTGCAGCACGTGTGTGCCAGCAGGGCCTGCTGACGCACCGCTTCCAGTCAGAGGGCAGAAGAGATCTGCTCCAGGCTCTCAGGGTAGAAGGTGCTGCTGCATTTGGCAGGGGTCCTGAGCAGCCGGGCGCCAGTGGTGTCCGAGCAGCTCCAAGGGAAGGGAGTGTGGCGCTGAAAGCAATCACGAACATGTCAGAAATGAGGTCGGCCTCCAGGATCTTTTGTGGGCACATGGGTTTCCCCTTTGTCACCTGGCCTGGTTCTTGAGATCAGCCTGTCACCTTGGCACCACTGGCCTGTGACCCGGATAAGTGCCCTGGGTGTCCTGTGTCCTGTGGGGCATGGAGCACCCCGGCCTCCACCCGCTCAATGCCCACAGCCCCCCATTGTGGGCAACCAAAACCGTCTGCAGAGGGGCATGGGGTTCCCTGGGGGTCAGAGCTGCTGGGAGGAGACCTCGGCTGGGCAGAGAGGCTGCCAAGGCTCCACACTTTCGGCTCTCTTCCCCAATTCTCTCCACCCCCGTGTCTCCTTCAGTTCGTGACAGGACAGGCACTGGGAGATGTCCCCTCCTCAGCCTGTGGGATGGCTGCTTCAAGCCCATGAGAAGTGACTGGGATGGGGCTGGCGTGCAGCCAGCCTGCCTGAGGTCCAGTCTTGGCGTGTTTGCCCCGGAGCCTGGACAAACCGCTCCAAGGCCTCCTCCCCAGCGTGCATCCCTCCCAGGAGCCGGGCGTGGGTGGAAGAGGCCTGAAGAGGTGAGGGGCCTCCTGAGGGGTCTCCCTGCGGCTCTGAGTGCAGCGAATGGGCATGTTGGTGTTGGTGTGTCCACCTGATTAGAGAAGAGAACAATGCTTTTTATAATATTGCTAAAATATCAGCGTTTGCAACGTTGGTGTAGAGACACACCGAGGGTAGAATCCAAAATAGAACGTCTAGACAAACTCCTACTGTCTGACCTTTTCTGCATTTCATGATCCACCCGATCTGGCCAAGCAAACGGGTGAGTAAGCGGCGGTTCACTCGGCGCCCTGTCACCGGGGCCTGACGACGCCCAGGTCACTGCTGTAAATTTCAGTCTGGCTGCTGTGACCACGCGCGGCTGCCTTCACCGCTGGGACTGCTGTGTGGTTTCCGAGCTGCGATGTGTGTCTGGATCGTCGAGAACGGATTTCAAATGTGTTAAGTCCAAAAGCCACAGGGCTGCTGAAAAACAGAACGCACTTCCAGGCGTCAGGACCCCAGAGTTCACATAAAACATGGAGAGGAAGACGGGACAGAATTGGGTCTCCCGGCCAGGCTGGGAGGAGCCTCGGTGGCTGGAGTGCAGCAGGGGCCCCAGGCTGTCCTCGGGGTCCATGCCGAGCCGAGTCTGAGCCTCCGGGAAGCAGCCTTGTGTAGACAGCTCGCTTGCTAGGGAAAGCATCCTTTGTTCTGAGCAAACTCAAAGTGCAGACATTTGACTTTATAGAACCAGGGACTGATTTCTCCCCCTGAACCTGAGGCTTTGAATGTCAGAAAACTTTCGGGCGGGGCAGATGCCCGGTGGCTCTGCTGGGGGAGGGTGGACTACCATCCCTCATAAGCTGCCAGGGCCAGCCACTGAAACTCCTGTGGAAGCTAGGGAAGACCCGGGCCATCCTGTAATAGGGGCCGCGGGCTCAGCCCCCTGCCCTGGCTATCTCTGTGAGGGCCCTCAGGCTGTGGGCTCAGGGGCTGCATCCTGTTCTGGGGACACTGGCACCATCCAAAGACGCTTGTGGGTGTCATGACTGGGTAGGCCGGGCTGGCAACCAGCAGGTGGGGGCCGGGTGCTGCTAAGCAGGAGTTATACGCCCCAGATGTCCTGAGTGCTGAGGTTGCTGGGGTTGCTGCCACTGTTCCCGACCTCACCCCATGAGGCACCCAGTCCCCGGCTCCAGTGGTTCCACTCTGAGCTGTGCTGAGGAGATGGTAGGACGTTGGGGTGCCTGTGCGTGCATGTGTGTGTGTGTGCGAGGGTCTAGCCTGCGGCCAGGGGCACAATCGGGCACCTCTGTGCCTACAGCAATTCAGACCCACCTTCGGTGGAGGCCTCACTGGAACCCTGACCCAGGCCAGACCTGCACCCGGTGCCTGTCTGGGTTCCATTTCCTTATCTGCAAGATGAGAAGAGCCAGAGCCCACCCAGGGCCCAGGGTCAGCTTTAAAGGGGCAATGATGGCCCTCAGAGCCATGCCTGAGGTGGGGCCAGCCCTCCAGACATGCTTGGACTACTGTGGCCCCTGGCCAGTGAAGCCTCCACCTGGGCTGACGTTGCCCGGCCCAAATGAGCCCCGCAGAGCTCTCCACCCCGGGCACTTGTGCTCAGAGCTGCAGGAGCCCCTCCTGACGGGTCAGCTCTGGTCAGTAGCTGATCACGCCCTGCAGAACCAAGAGCCACTGCAACACCGTCAGTAATATTTGTCCCTGAATCTCAGCTTCGTGACGTGCCTTCCATGGCCTGCCTGATGCCCAGGGCAGTGTGCCAACTCTGTTCTCAGCAGATGAATTTAACTGTCACTCTGAGGGACTGTTTCCACCTCGATGCGTGTGACTTCAGTTCCACTGTGGCCTTAAAACATGTCCCTTGCAGCTTTTCCAATTTCAGAACTTACTACAAAGCTATGGTCATCAAACCACGTGGCACCAGCACCAAGGCAGACTCACAGACCAGAGGAGGAGAGCAGAGAGTCTGGACATTAGTCCGTAGCTGGACACTCAGACGACTTCCAACAAGGCTGCCAAGATGGTGTGCTGGGAGGAACTAAAGCCTGACACTGCTGGTCGACTGGATTCCAGCAAGGGTGCTGCCATCCTCACTGGGGAGGACCAGCCCCTTCAACTGACAGACAGGGAGAGCAGGACGTCCACATACAGAAGAATGAAGGGGGACCCCTACCTCACACCACACACAAAAACTAGCTCCAGATGGATCGCAGATCTAAATGTAAAACAACAAAACTCTTAGAAGAAAACATCGGACAAAAGGTTCATGACACTGAATTTGGCAGTGATTTCTTGGATGTGACACCAAAGGCAGAGGCAGCAAGAGAAAGAACAGACAAATCGAACTTCATGAAATTTTTAAATTGTGTGCATCAAAAGACACTATCCAGAGTAAAAAGACAACCCAAAGAATGGGAGAAAATATCTGCAAATCATAGATCTGACAAGGGATTAACATCCAGAATATAAAGAGAACCCCTGAAACTCATCACCACCACCAAAAAAACATTCAAAAATGGGAAAATGACTCAAATAGACATTTCTCCAAAGATATATAAATGGCCAAAAAGGCATGAAAAGATGCTCAAGATCACTAATCATTGGGGAACAGCAAATCAAAAGCACAGTGAGGTCCCACTTTACACCACACACTCATGAGGATGGCAATGCTCAGAAAAGGAGGAAACAGAGGATGTGGAGAAATGGGACCCCTGTGCGCTACTGGTGGGAAGGTAAAATGGGGCAGCCGCTGTGGGAAACGGTAGGGTGGGTCCCCCAAAAGTTGAAAACGGAATTACGATTTGATCCAGAAATTCCACTTGTGGGTATAGACCCCCCCAAAATGGAAAGGAGGGTCTCGAAGAGATATTTGTACCTCCAAGTTCGTAGCAGAATTATCCCCAAGAGCGACCACATGGAAGCAACCCAATGTCCGTGGATGGTTGGATGGATGGATGGATGGAGGCAGAATGTGGCCTATCCATCTAATGGAATATTACCGAGTCTACTGCACCTGCTACAACACAAATGATCCTCGAGGGCCTGGTGCCGAGTAAAACAAGCCAGTCAACGTGATGTATGTAGCACCCCTGAACTCCTCACCTAAAAGTGCTTAGGATGATAAATTTTATCGTTCGTGTGTTTTAACACAGTTTTTTTTTAATGGCAAAACAATGACGTATGCAAAAAAAAGCAGTTAGTCACATGAGCTTTGTCTTCACACCTGCAGTATTGGGAAGACACTGATGTCCTCGCTGCAAGTTAAATATTTTGTAATCCTGGGTGCAATATATAACTGTTGTGTGTTATTGATGATATCAATGATTTGAAAGAAACTGACGTTATCCAAAATATAGAACTTCTGGAAAATTTGAGTAAGGATCTTGGACTGCAAAGGGCTCATCTTTTGTGAGGTCCCTGGTCCGTGTTCTGACTCTCAGGCCGCCTGGACCAGGAGACCGTGGTGAGCACTGGGGCAGGTCTGGGGAGGCAGGGCTGGAGCTGCCGGATAGAAGTGGACCTGCCTGGGGGACACCCAGAGGAGTCTTCTCGGGGGTGGAGCAGCTAGCTCCGAGTGAGGGCCCTCGGCTCTGAGTGAGGGCCCCCAGCTCCTAGTGAGGGCCCCCAACTTTGAGCGAGGGACCCCGGCTCCAAGTGAGGGCCCCCGGCTCCGAGGCCCAGCGTGCCCTGGGATGTGACAGGCACTCCCAGTGTGGACATGCCCTGGGTTTGAACCCTGGTTCTGCAGTCAACAACATGCCATGAGGGTGAACTCTCTAGGTCTGTGTCCTCCCCTGAAAGTGGGTTGGTGACCTTACCAAGTGGTCTCCCCGAGGTTCTTTGTACCCAGCAGGCGCCCTCGATCCAGGAGCTGGAAATGCATCTTCATAAGGGGCTTGGTTCCCCCTTAAGTACAGATTCTCCACCTAGACTCCCTGCTTCCCACCGGCTCTCTGTGTTTCCGCGGGGTCGCAGTCCCAGACCTGGGGGCTGGCACACAGGTGCTCAGCGGAGCGACGGCAGGGAGCCAGGGATGTGGGCTGCTGCTGCCCCTTCCCAAGTTCCCAGGCCAGCCATCCTGGGTCGGAATGCCTGTGGCTGGAGACGGGCCTTCCTGGGGGCCCGTTGGGCATGGTGCGCTGGTCACGCCCAGGGCTACATGGTTCCTCCCTCCTTGGTCCCCAGGCCCCTTCTCCCAGGTGGTCGTGTGCCCCATCAGTTATGAGGACAGGCATAAGATCACTCGGCCCTACGTCTGGCGGTTTGAAGCAGACATCACAGTTAATGATGCTGCTTAGAAATGGGGCTTTGGCGGGCGCCTGGGAGGCTCAGTCGTTAAGCGTCTGCCTTCGGCTCAGGTCATGATCCCAGGGTCCTGGGATCGAATCCCACATCGGGCTCCCTGCTCCGCGGGAAGCCTGCTTCTCCCTCTCCCACTCCCCCTTGCCTGTGTTCCCTCTCTCACTGTGTCTCTCTCTGTCAAATAAATAAAATCTTTAAAAAAGAAAGAAAGAAAGAAACGGGGCTTTGACCAAACATGGTGTGCAAGAGGTTCTCATCAGAGGCCCCGACTCTCGGAGGCCCGGGCAACGGCTCCCACAGCGGCAGACCCTCTAGGACAGTGACGGGAGATGGAAGGGCCAGCCCGGGGGGTACCCGTGGGCCACAGGCCACGTGCACCGCACTGGAACCTCCCACCTGCTGGGTGGGACATCTCCAATCGCCTACCTGGGGGGGTGGCCCAGACCGGCTTCTGGACACCGCAGGGCGCTGGGCCCTGGGTCCCCTTTGCACCCCCCAGGCATGTCCCTTCCATGCGCCCTGGGGTCTGGATGCCTTCAGCGCTGGACTCTGACTGTGGCGGCGACGCCTTTGCCCCCACAGAGCGCACGGCATCCCCTGAGCTCCAGACTTGAAGTCCTGTTAGCCCCGCCAGGCCCACCGGCAGTGGTGCCAGCGTGACCTCCCCTCTTGAGGCCAGTGACCTCATACCCTCTGTCCCCACACGGTGCCTGGTGCTGCCGCGTCACACCTCAGACCCCACGCCCTGGCGTCCTCCTGGAAGATGAGCGAGAGAGGAGTTTCTGGCCGGAAGCCTCATGTCCTGCCTGGTTCTCAGGGACCTCTGACTCGGGACCTCTGGCTTCAGAGGTCCATTTAGTCCTAACACTCAATGTTCGTGCGCCGTGCCCCACAGCGGGGGGGCAGCCCGCCCCCCGGTGGAAGCTACATTCTCTCTCCTCCTGTGGCCGAGCCCTCGCGGCCCTCTCCTGCCACATCCTGTGCACACCCCACCCACCTCCTGCCTCCTTGGGCCCTGCTGGCCCCACTCACCCCTGCTTTGACTCCATGCCTCCTCGGGACTTGAACACTCGCCACGCCCGTGGGCCCACAACAGGTCCACCACACGCCCCAGTTGGGTTTGAGCTCCCGCTGAGGCACTGCAGCCCCCAAACTGGAGGTTGTATCCGGTCGACTCCACACGGGCACCGCAGGTCTCAAGCCTCCTGCAGCATCCCCCTGCCCTGGGGCGGAATGGCAACTCCTCACTGACCATCCCTCCCTCCCAGGCTGCCCTCCTCCCTGCTGGGTCCAATTTTCCAGTGCCTTCCATGTCCATCCTCCATTGTGCAGACCTCTCCATTTGAGCTGAACCACGTTATCCCATAGCTTTAGCTAAAATATCCCTTCTCAAGGACATCTGTTTTCTGACCCTTCTATAGGTTCCTGACCAATCCAGAGTGTCTCCGTGGCAAGTTTTGTCCATGGATCGTGTCTCACCCATTCCTGAGGACACGTCCAGGGGACTGTGAGCTCTGAGGACACGTCCTGGGGGCCTGAGCTCTGGGGACATTTCCTGGGGGCTGTGAGCTCTGAGGACACGTCCTGGGGGCCTGAGCTCTGGGGACACGTCCTGGGGGCCTGAGCTCTGGGGACACGTGTCTTCTCCGGTCAAGAGTGTCATTGACCAGCAGGACCCTGTGGGGACAGTGCAGGGGTGACTGTCTTCTGGCAGGAGCAAGCCACCCACAGAGGGGACCCCCAGTGATGCTGTTGGTTTCCACCCTTCCCTCTGAAATCACCCCCGCACAAAGCTGATGCACCCAAGCTCCTGGGAGCGGCACTGTCTCAGGCCCTCGTGGCTGTTGTTCTGTGAGACCACACACCCAGGACACAGTCCCATCCCAAATGACATGCCCAGACCTGACAGAGCCCGAGAACACACAGCAAACCCACAGAAATGTCCAGAAGGTTTGCTCTCGGGCGCACTGGAGACATCACTCCATGCTGAAGGACAGGGGACGGGACAGAACGGGCCTGCTCCCTGCAGGTGCATAGTGCTCCCCACGTTCCTTCCGTTATGGCTGGAGCCAGGGGGTGGCCGAGCCTCGCACTGGGTGGGGGGCGGGCGGTCCTGCTGGTTGCTCTGAGGCCCCTGGGCCACGGGCTGCCATCCTGACTGCTCCCTGGGGTCTGTGCTAAAGGGGGGGGTTCCTCACCTGCTGCGTCTGTTGGTGACGGGACCTGGATGGGTCCCCTGCAGCTCCCAGGACAGCGAGGCACCCTCTGTGGGGGCCTGGGGACCAGAACTGAACTGTCCAAATGGTGAGGAGCTCCCACCCCCAGACAAGGCGGGAGCCCGGGCTGGGTCCTGAGGGTCTTCACGTGGCCCCCGCTCCAAGGAAGACCCGGTGTGCGTGTGGAGTGACAAGCTGGGCCTGGTTCTGCACACGCATGGCCCTCTGAACCTGCTTCCTCATCTGTGGGGGTGGGGCCTCCCCTACCCTTGCGGGGCGGTGGGAACGGCACCTGCGGCACACGCGTCCCAGCAGGAACAGCCCTGCTGCTGAGGCCTCGGGTCCTGGGGAGCCCGGGGCACCAGGTCCCTCGCGCCCCCCCGGGGGCTCCGATTAGTGGGCCGGGTCGTGTGGCCTGGGCCTCCCCGTGTCTCAGACCTCACGCTCTGGGGGGAAATGTTGCAATGCTGATTTCCAGGGAAAGCATAATGGGCAGGCAGGATGAGCATCGCGGGTTGAATACCTTGAGAAAGACACATTCAAGTCCTAACCCCCAGTCCCCCTGAGCGGGACCTTGTCTGCAGACGCTCGGGTTAAGACAAGGTCGTTAGGGTGGCCCCAAATCCATAGGACTGTGTCCTTTTAAGAAGAGGGAACTTCAAGGGATGGACACATGGGGAGGCCAGCTGAAGGCTGAGGCTGAGGCAGAAGGGACGCGGCCACAAGAGTCCTTAGTGCCTCCGGGCGAAGTGCGGCCCTGGGTCACACTTCCAAGATCACCCAGGTCTCGGACTTCCGGCCTCCCGCGCGGTGACAGGATGAATTTCCTTTGGGCTGAGCCACCCAGTTGGCGAAAGTGTGTCATTGCCGCCCCAGGGCACGAACACAATGGTTCAACGGGAAAATGTGGCTCCCGTGGGCTCCAGGACAACTCTGAGCCCCACATGGGCAGCAACCCCGTGGTCCCTGTGGCCGTTGTCCCCAGAAGGAAAGGCTCAACAATGGACTCATCATCGATGTTTCTTTTCAAGGCAAAATTTTTATTTTGCTTTTTCTCTGGACTCTGTTGCTCCGGGCTCCTTGAGAGATGATCAGAGATCTGCCGTAAATAGCAGCAGATTGGACACTTGGTGGAGATTTTAGGAGCATTAACTACTCAGAGACTACGTAGGGCGGGGAACTGAGGCAGGAGGTTAATGACAATTCGTTCTGTTACTGCTTTTGCTGCAATCAGTTACGTCTTTTAATAAAGAACATTTACTGCAGAGAAGGATGGCGGCTAACATCCTGGACCCACAGGGAGTCAGGGCAAAAATAGGGCAGCTCTCTCAGCTCCCAGGGGAACAGGGGGGCCCCAAGTGCACGCTCAGCTCCTAGGGGCACAAGGTGGGAGGGGTGGGGCAGAGCCTGCTGCAAGCAGCAGAGGGTGTGCATGCGCGCGTGTGAGTACTGACGTGGACTCTGCATGCTGGTGTCAGCCCGTGTCCATGTCTGCAGCAGCTGCACCGTCCCCCTCGGAGGAATCCTGGGAATCAGCCTTAGACTCTATGGGAGACCACCGCCCCCCTCCTCCCTCCATCCTTCCTCCCTTCCTTTCTTCCTCTTTTTAGATTTACTTATTTAGAGAGGATAGTGAGAGAGAGTGTGAGCAAGGGGCGGGCAGAGGGAGAGAGAGAATCCCAAGCAGACTCCCCGCTGAGCAGAGAGCTCGAAGCAGGGCTCGATCCCACGACCCTGAGATCGCGATCTGAGCCGAAACCAAGAGTCAGACGCTGAACCGACTGCGCCGCCTGGGCGCCCCGGGAGAACACTTTATGACTCTGTAACAGCCTATGTATTTTGGGTGCTGTTTTCCTGGGAGTGCTTGGAGTTTGAAAGATGTGTTTCCAAAGATGAACAGAAGTTCTCCAACTACAAGCTACTTGGTTCCAAACCTCCTCGCTACTGGGGCTCGGGCCTCCGTCAGGGGTGGGCTTTGTCTTGCCCGCACCAGGCAGGGTGTCTCCGGAAGCTGGAGGCAGGAAGAGGGGAGGCACAGGCCCTTGGCCCCCTGCCTGGCCTCCTCGGTGCAGCCCCATCCAAGAGCTCAGACCCAAACTTAAGCTGTGCCTTAGTGAAGTCTGGGACAGAACAAGCCTGTGGACTTGTTCATACAAATGTGTGAATGACTGATGGCCTTTGAATAGTGCACATGCATTTGCATGTTTAGAATAGGATTCTATTAACCCAAATAGAGCTCTAATTGGCTGTATTCCCCGGGGTTTTAAGTGGAAGCTTCAGGGAGCAGATGCTGGGGGTGGGGGGTAGAGTCAGCCTCCATCAGTGCCCGGGTACCCCAGCCGCCCCCCACCTCTGAAAGCATGGCGCATTGCACACAAACAGGAGGTGGCGGGATGCACAGCAGGGATCTGGAACAGTTACAGGGGCGGAGTGTAGAGCCCAGCATTTGGGAGGCTCCGGGCCTTGTCTTCCTGGTCCTCCTTCCAGACGTCACTGCTGGGCCTCCCTGGTAGGAGTTCCTCCACTTGAAAGAGTGTGTGTCCCACGGGTCTGCGGGTTTTGTCGGGTCCCCTCTGCCGCCCCAGGTCCTGTAACACTGAGGACCCCAGCCTGGGCTGCCTGGTTCCTCTGGCAATGGGGGCAGGGGCAGGGACAGGGGTCTGTCTGGCATGGGCTCTGTCCCACTTCCCGTCAGCTGCCTCAGACCCCTGGGTGGCACCATGGTCAGGCCGCCCTCCGGGGCGGAGGCCTGGTGTCTGTGGTCTCTTCGCCCCTGGGTTTGGAGCTGGAGGAGGAACCTGCTCTGTTTCTCTGAGGGCCACCGAGGCAGGACCACGCCAGGGGCAGACTGCCTGATATGCAAGCACGCCCTGCACCACAGCTGGTGTCAGCGCCGGGAGCGCTGGGGCCTCCCTTACTGAGCCCCCCGACCCTCGGGGGTGTGCCCTAGTGAGCTCTTACCACCAGAACCCACAGTCGGAGAGGGACAGCTGGGTGTCGGGCGAGACGGTGAGGACTCCCAAGAATGCTGGTCAGTGTGTCCCTGGGCACTCGGGGCTTTTGGGGTCTGCTCAGGGACTGTAGGACAGCAGAGGCTGGGGGCTATGGAAGCAGGAAGGGGCCTCTCCCTACTCCCCATTGTCACCCAGCAGCAACTTGTGGTCTGACAGCCTGACCCCAGCTGGGGGCCAGCTCCCTGTGCCCCTCATGCCTCTGGGGCCGCTGGGCCCTCACTGCGGAGACCTGGAGCAGGCGGGCTTGCTTGCTTGGTTGTGGTGAGACAGACATATTGTTGCAATCATGCGAGATCCAGAAGGACCAAGGGGCCACCAGACTTCTTACAGGACCATCGTTCCCAGCCCTCTCCTGCCCACCTGCCTCCTGCCCCCAGGTAGCATGGCCCCGGCTCACGGGAAACCGTCCCCGCGGCAGAGCCTAGCGGGAAGGGGAGGGCACGTGGGGGCTCTGCCCACTCAGGCCACTAACGAACCAGCGCGGACTTGTGGGTTTGCCCGAGATGCTGAATGGGGAGCGCTGGGCCCGTCTGCCGGTTTGTAGGGGGGACTGGGGGAGGCAGCCCTGAGTTGCGCCAGCAGGTGGGGGTGGCGCCTCGAGAGGTTGCTGGGCTTGGCCACGTGGGTCTCTGGCCAACAGGATGAGCGGGGCGCCGGGAGCAGAGGCCTCAGTCCTGGAGTGACTGGCTCCCATGGCTTATCTCTGCGCCCTTGTGACCACAGCCCCCCTCAGGCCCCGCCGGCCCCACGGTGGTGCAGGAGACCTGGGAGCGAGAAGCCTCTGGTGGTGGGGGTGGGCTGATGGTTCGCAGGCGGCTCCAACCGAACGGAGGCTGGAGACCCGTCTTCATCGTGACCGCCTGGGGCCTTTCCCCTTGCCACTTCTGACCGTCATCCTACACACTTTCTGTGCTTCTTGCTGATCTATGTGATGGCCTCCTCCAGGTGCACCCCAGACACAGGGCAAAGTGCGGGCTTCCAGAGCACACAGATGCAGCTGGTGTGCAATTGCTGCACGGTGCCCTGCCAACGCGGGCCGGCCGGCCCCTGCTCCCGTGACTGTCTGCAGCCACCGAACGTGTGTGCATGCGTGTGTGTGCCGTGGGTTTGTGTGGAGGACTTGGAAGGGTGCTGGGCATTCAGTTCCGAATCTGGGCAGAAAAATCATTTCTTGGTCATGCACTGCCTCAAAATCTCTACTATCATGGGACAGACACGGATGGAAGGGGACCACGTGGTCTGGGGATGTGTGGACCAGCTCGCTAAGCGCCGAGCCGTCCCGGCGGTCCTGCAGGGATGCTGGATCCATCAGACTTTGGGACGTGGAACCTGAGGGGCAGGCAGAGCCTTGTTCCAAAGGCCCGGTGGGCAGCGGGTGCCCTGTACTCCCCCAGGGAAGCATGTTCTCCTCGGCAGCCCACTCTGGGGAGCTCCTGATGGTTGCTTGCCCTGGACATTCTGGGCCTGGCCGGAGCCGGCGTCTCTCTGTCCTCTGCTCTCTGGCTGTGTCCTGGGTGGTCATTTTGGGTGGGTGGGATGTGCAGGAGTGCCTCAGGGGTGGGGGGGCCCCTCCTGCCTGGTGCTGGCTGGGCTCCTCCATGACCAGCCCCCTTCCCAGCCACATTGGTCTTGGGGGCCAGCTGGAGGCTGGAGGGCTGACGTGCACCTCCCCCTACCAGGACTCCGTTCTGGGGACGCGGCTGCCAGGAGCGCCCGCCGGCTGGAGGTGTCGCTGGCGCCCACACCCTCCCCAGCCGGCCTCCAGCTCACCAAAATACCTGGGGCCTGTAGTAATCTCCTTCCTCGCCTCCTGTCCATGGGCCAAGGCCCAGGGAGGTGGCTTTGTTTGGGCGGCTGCCTTGCTGGGCTGGGAGTGCAGGTCTGGAATAAGGCAGAATTGCAGGTTTGGATTTTTCACCGTCTTCTGATTTCAGTTTATGTGACTGAATGGCTTACAGCTGTGTCCAAGGGATATACCCCGCTCCTTTATTTGCCACATCACGGCGGGGAGAGGGGCTGGCCAGCACAGCTGGAGCAAATTAAAACCCACCAATTCAGGCTTGGCATCCTCACCCAACGCACAGCCTTACATGGCTTGGCAAAAATAGTCTTTTCATGGCAAGGCAGGAAGGAAACCACAGCCGAATGTAAAAAGCCTCCCGTGTTGGGCCCGGGATCCGCGCAAATCTAACCCACAAACAATGAGCCTTGTGCTCCGCAGCCTCGCCCACTCAAGACAACCAGACAACCGCATGGCCCCGGCTGCAGGCTCCCCGGTCCGCGTGCCTCACTCTTGCGGCCCGGGGACCCGCTTCCCCAGCCCCCCTGCGTGCACAGGAGGTCCCCGGGGCCGCAGCAGAGGGCGTGGGCGGCATGCAGCCTCGGGGGCTCCCCGCACGGTTACACCAGTGCGAGAAGCACAGAATGAAGTGAAATCAGAGTTAAAGTTGTGTTTAAATGTGACAAAGGGACTCGAGATAAGCTGTCATTTACTAGGATTTATTCTCCTGGGTCTGAAAAGGACTTTCCTCTTTTTTTTTTTTCTTTTTTGTAGCTTTTTGCATCATCATTACGTCGAAGTCAGCACTGGAGGATGCACAAACAAGTATTTTTCCAAACTGAAATTCTGAAATAGAAGCAGCAGTAAAAAGAGATCCCAGATTTATGACCATGTTCCACCCCCGCGCAGTATCTCTCTTCCTTTCAGTTCACTGGGGGTACGGGGAAAAGCTGTCGGCTGCGTGGTGGGGGGAGCCCTGGCGCCGAGCCTCCTCCCCCTGACCCAGCGGAGCCCCGCCCTGGCCAGGGCCCCTGCCTCCTCGCCGTGGGTGGGCGCCCAGAAGGGGTTCAGGCCCCTGGAGTCCCACCCTTGCGTGTGAACAGCTGTTTTGGCAACTCTTGAGTACAGATCAATTTGGGAGTGAACTCAGAAATACCAAGTGTGCGCACGGAGGTGAGGGGTTGCTCACCTCCTTCCAGGCCTGCCCGGGGCCCTTCCGAAGACCGGTCAGCCCCACGCCTCCTCGCACCTGGGCCCTTCGGGCTCTTCCCACCGGTTTCTCCTTCCCCACCTCTGGGCCTGTGTCGGCCCCCAGCTCCAGGACGTTGTTCAGCCGGGGAGCCTGCCCGGAGCCCACTGCCCGCATACAGCCCGCGGCGGCGCTCCCGGCCTGTGCAGACGTGTCGCTGTTGGCAGCTGAGCTCTGTGCAGGGCAGCCTCACGCCGGCACCTGGAATGGGGCCCGGGAGTTGGAGGCCCCTCTGAGTCATGCTTTCCAGAATCTCGCACCCTGGCCTCCGGGCCCATGGCTGCGTCAGGGCTGGGAGTCCGTCAGGGGCCCGGCCTCCACAGCCCACGCAGCATTTGGCCACCGCAAGAAAAATGCTCTTGCCCCATCTTTGGGGCTCTGCTTTGGGGGCTGGAGGCAGAAATAGGGGTGATCCATTCTCCAAAGTGGCAATGTGCTCCACCCCAAACTACTTGTTGAACGTAACAGACACCAAGAACTTCGTTTTATAACGTTTCTGCACAGTGGTCTGGAGGGTAGAGCCCTCCCTGGTGAAAAATCTGAATAGGGCTCTGCTGCCAAAGGTACTGTTCCTCCAAGTTAAACACAGTATCACATTTGCTTTCATACGATCTTAAATGGAAGCAATTAGCTCTGCAGTTCAGTTTAACCATTTGCCAGATCCCATTTTACAATCGTGACCATTTAGGGGTTAAAACGTCCAGTCTCCTTTCCACTCCACGCACATCACAGGGCTCAGGGCCGATGGGGCCGAGCAGAGCGGGTCTGGAGCAAGCAGGTGCAGGCCAGGCTCCTTCTAGAACGCGGGCAGAGCCGGGAGCGGGCAGGGCCCCCAGGACAACCCCGTTTTCCTGGCGTCAGCCCATCTCCGAGGAGCTCCAACTTCAAGGTCAGCAGGAAGCGGGGCGCCTGGTGAGCTGCCCGCCGTGTCCCTCCGCAGCCTCTCCAGTGGGAGGCTGGGGCCTGTGCTCGGGGGCGCACGCAAGTCCCCATGCTCTTCATCTCCCTTCCTCTTGCCCACAGTCAGGCTCCTTGAAACAAAGCTTTTTTTTGTCTATCACTTTATTGTCTTCTTTAGTTTTTTATCGAAGTGCTACACTGTTTGGGCTTATTTTACAGTGACAACCACCACCACCCAACAGCACAGCGTTCTCGACTGGTCCCGTCCACACGCTGTTTCTCACTCACTAAAGGACCCACCGAAGTTCTCTCAACTTTCTTTTGATTTCACCTCCAAGTCTTAAAAAATGTGTGGCACTGCTGTTTTAAGAATTTTAAGGTTTAGGTATTATCTGCTGGCTCCCTACTACGGAAGGTGAGGATTTAGGGTTCTCGTTGCCCTGCGCTGCCCCCCAGGCCCCTCCCTCTGGCCTCCTCCACGCCGGGCGTGTCTACGTGGTGCCATGGGGTCCCCGGGCTGGCCGTCCCCAGCATCCATGTCCCCTTCTCGATAGGAGAAGAGAAACCCCGACTTTGTTAAGACTCACTTTTCAACTGCACGAGTGAATGGAATCTGCCACACCAGGTCCCTCATCCCCAGAGGCCCGGGTTTGTCCCTCACAGAGGACGGCTCTGTCCACGCGGCCTCGATGCCCAACCACCCCCAGCCGGGCAGCAGCACAGCCTCAGCTCCCCACCCCCAGCTTCTGCAGCGTGGGTCCTCCACTCGGGTGCACCCCAGAACTAGGCTCTGGCTGACAGGGCTGCGCGCTTGGTGCGTGTGATGTGCGCAACTTCCTGGCAGGACGGGTGGGAGGGCCGGGCTCGGGCTGGGAGCGAGCGTCCACGCAGCCACGGGCCAAGGGCCAAGCGCCAGACACGCAGGACTTCTGCTCACGGGGCTGCAGGAGAGCTTCAGCCGCATCCTAACGAATACATCGTGAGGACATAGCCTTTCCCGTGCTGTGTTTTTTCCTCGGATTAATAACTGCCTTGGTTTTCCCAGTGATCAGTTTACGGGGCTGCTGTGGACCCTCCCCCCCCTCCCGCTGATGCTCTCCGATGCTCTGCCCGTCTCGGGTTCTCCTGGCTGTGCTCACCCCAGATCTGGCCTTGGACTCTCCCCTGGGCCATGCTCTCCAGCTGGTGCCACACATCCTGTGGGAGCCTCCGTTCAGGTCTGAAAGTATCTTTTTCCTTTCAGGCTTGATTGAGAAAGTGTTTGGTTTGGAACTTGAAGTGGGGAATTATTGTCCTAAACCCAGGAAGGCTTTGCTCACAGTGTCCTGGGTTCCTTGTTGCTACTTAGGACGCCAGCGCCATTCCGATGCCCAAACTCGGGGCCCAGAGGCTCCGCTCCGGGCGCCAGCAACCTCGGTCTCCGTGGGAGCGGGCGTGTTGTTCCACGGGCGGTATGCTGCCGCCGCTTTCTGTCTTCTGCTTCTCCTCCTGCCTCTTCACCAGCTCATCTGCTTCCCAGGACATTTGAATGTTGCCTTCAGCTCTTTCTCTGAGATTTTATTTGTACCATCAGTTTTAAATTTCCAGTTTAGTTTAATTTTAATTCTTTGATGTTTTAATTTCCAAGAGCTCAGCCCTCTGAACAATTCCTTTCACCTAGCTTGTCTTTTTTTCTATGATTATAATGCCTTTCTCCATCTTTCCAAAATATACGAGGGTCCCCCCGCCCCCTGGATTGTGTCTTGTGAACTTTCCTCTCTCACGTGCCAGGCTGTGCAGCGCTGGAAGTGTCGAGAAGTTTGCTCTCTGGGGGAAAGCCTGACTTACAATGTTGTCCAATTTCCATGGTGTAAATTCTCTCCTCATGGGCAATTTCAACTTACCCGCAGCTAGCTCCCGAAATTCCTAAACACTGAGCAAATGCGTCCCAGGAGCCAACAAGAGCTGCGGGTACAGCCCAGAGCTGGCTGCAAGCCCTCCACAGGTGTCGGGCCCTTGTCCTCCCGGCAGGGCGGAGGGTGCGTGTCCAGGAGGTGGAGTCCAAGTGTCTTGCTGTCTCTTTCCAGCTCTGCGGCCGCACTCTGCAGCCCATCTCGGGACAGCTGCCCTCTTGCCCTCTCACTGGCCTGGGGGCCAGGTGCCACACAACCTTGGGTCCACTTCCTCTCCCGCTAAGTCAGCTCCCTCTTACCCACCTGCTCCCAAAATACTGTGTGAGCCGCGGCTTCCTCCGTCTCCTTTGTGCTTAGGGGTTCTGCCATGTCCCTCTTGCTGCCATTTCAGGGGAGTTCGGGGGGAAGGAAAGAGGGGTACGCATGCCCTGCTACGACCCCTTAAAGGACCAGCCCCTTGAGCTACCCTGTCCCCGCGGCGGTGGCAGGACCCCACTAACTACACCTGTCTCTTCTGGGCTTCGTCCTCGAAATCCCAAAGCCTTTTCCAGAGATGGCCGTCTCCAACCCTCTGAGCTCAGGGACAATGGCCTCACTTGGTGGGGGCCCCCTTTCTCCTCCTGCAGAGGAGATTTTCTCTTTCAGTTTAGGTAAATGGAGAGTTGACTCTCGCTCTGGGAACACACCGCTTGTTTCATGTGATGGTCAGGAGGCCTAGGCCCCTGGCCGCGGGGTGGGGAGGTCGACAGACCCCCCCAGCCCAGAGCCCATGTGAGGAGACACCCCCGGCACCTCGGCAGGGCTGTGCGGTCAGAGCGTGTGGCCGGCGTGACTGGCCCTCTTCTCCCTCAGATGCGTGTATGTGCCACACCGCGCAGCTGGGGGAGGAGTGGAAGGCAGCGGGTCTGGACAGAGAGAAAAGTGCAGAGAGCCCTGCGCTGCGGTCAGATCCCTTGGGGGGGGGGGGGGGCGCTGATTCACCGACGAGAATCCGGAGAATGTTCTAGTTGAGCCATGTGGGGGGAGGACTCAGAATTCCAAGTTCATTTGCATTCAAACCATTCCTAATTGTAATTTTGGGAGAGATCAGAGCAGCCGAGAGCTGGGCCGATGGCCGGATGGTGTTTCTGAAATGCAGACCACATCTCCCCAGTATCAAGCTACACCGCCAGATGAGTCATGCAGGGGTGAGTAACTCCTGCCTCGTTTCCAGGACTCCCAGTGCCAAGAACACATTCCAGTGGGATGCTGTTACGTGCGGCTCAGCCCCCTGCGCCTGGAGGATGGACGCCCGCAGGTCCTTGTGGGGCCCCATGCACCGCTCTCCCTGGACCAGGGTGGTGGGGGTCAACATCTTCGGCCTGATGTCTGCCCAGGCCGCTGGGAAGTTGGCTCCACAAAGGGGAGCAAGCCTTCCGTCTCGCCCCGCCCTGCTGAGCGGGAAGGAGACCAATATTCAGGTTGACAGAAAATGAGAGCCTTCCTTGTCTGGTTCTCATTAGTCTTAATTATGTGACCACGACAGCTTTAATTGCTACTCACCATAATAAGTAATAAAAATGTAAAATGTTTAAATGAACTGTGGTTCCTAAAAGCTATTATGAGAGCTTGATGACGAGCAGGCTTTCTGACCTCACCGTTGCTGGGAGCCGAGTCTAAGGGGGCCCGTGGTTGAGTCCTCGGAGCGGTGCGCGGCGTCCCGGACACTGCCCAGGGCTCCCTCCGGCGTCCCCAGCGTCTGGCTTTCGGGTCTGGTAGAGCCCAGTGCACGCAGTCTGGTGGCCACTGGTCCCAGCTCTGCCCCAGCTTCCCTGGGACAGCTCGAAGGAGCCGCGGGATTAACGCCTTTTGTCGGGAGGCTGAGGCTGGGCAACCCCCTGCCTGCAAACCGCCTCTCCCTGCTCACTTCATCTGTGATACAAGAACGGTGTGGATATCCTTCCTCAAATGGGTGTGTGTTTACACAGAGCATATTAATGTTAGTCACCCTCAACAAGATTTAGACGTCTGTCTCGGTCCGCGACGGTCAGAGCTAGCCGCTGCCGGGCAGAAACACAGAGAGCCTCTCATCCCGTTTCCTGCCACCGCTTGGTCAAACCTTAACTGAAGACTCCACACAAGGTTTATGGCAGATCCCACGAAAAGTCTGGTGTGACTGTGTGAATGGGCGGCTGCCACTGTGCTCGCAGAGCGGAACCGGGAGTGGGCCTGGCCGCCAGCCCATGGCTCCTGGGGGCGTTTGTATAGCTCCGTGTGGGTGGATCAACTTCGATGGGGGTTTAGATCTTGCAGGAATCTTGGATTGCTAATTACTGAAGACGCATTCATCGTGTGCATGGTGTGTGTGCGGGTGCATGCGCGTGTGTTTTGAGATGGTTGCAATCTGATTTCCCAGATTTAGGACACGTCTCAGTTCCATGCTGGAAAAAGATTATTGGCATAACAAGCAGCTTTGAGTTCCAAGTCTCACTGAGTCTCAGCGTCATGTACCATTTCCAATACTTACCAGGAATCCTTTGGTTAATCTGTTAGCATGTGGAGGCACAGAGATGGCTAGCGCCAAACTTCTGAGCAATGTTTATGCACCATAGGTGACAGCAACCCACGCCTGCACAGAAGGAAGCTCTCAGGTGGGGCTGCCGTCTGAGACCTGGCTTTGGACGCTGAGTGAAGTGTGAGGCCACGTGATGGGAAGAATGGAGAAACCGGGCGGGGACGGCGCCA
This sequence comes from Zalophus californianus, assembly GCF_009762305.2. Classification (NCBI taxonomy): domain Eukaryota; kingdom Metazoa; phylum Chordata; class Mammalia; order Carnivora; family Otariidae; genus Zalophus; species Zalophus californianus. The sequence goes on along the minus strand of NC_045608.1, from coordinate 93,709,644 downwards.
GCCCGCGGCAAACAAGTCTGGCCACCTGGAGAGGATGAGCAATCGAATAATGGGAGCAGTCAGCACTCACTGAGCTGGGGGGGGGGGGGGGGGCGGCGCGGCCTGGTCGGCATCGACCGAGGGCATCTCCACAGCAGCCCCTGCCGTGGTGCCATCACCATGCAGGCACAGATGAGGGTGCCGAGGCTCAGAGGGGTCGAGTAGCATGGGCAACACTGTGTAGGAGCAGAGCCTGTGGCACACCTCGTGCAGATCCACAGGGGCCTGCTCCACGATTCCTTGAATTCGGTACAACCAAGGTACAGCCAAGTGCACCAACCGTGCGTGCGCTGCTCGGAGAGCATGTCCACGTCTGCCATGACACCCCCAAGATGGAGAAATGGGATGTCTTGGCCCCCCCATGCCAGCCTCACGCCCTTCCCAGAGGCAGCTGGTTTCCATACTCGGGCCCAGAACCCATATTCTGCACTCCCCTTCATGAGCTGGCCCGGCCGTGCCCGCACAGGTGTCCGCACCCACCAACTTTGCTTTTTGTCTCCTCGGCTGTCAAAGGACATCCCCGGTGTGTCCAGTGTTTGGCTGTCCCACACACAGCCGTGATGAGCACTAATCCATGTCGTGGGCGCTCGTAAGTGCTCATCCCACTGGGCGTGCATTCAGTGGTGTTGCTGTCAGTCTGCCCCGGCTCTCACAGGAGAGGTCCCTCTACCATCAGCCCCATGACAGGGTCGGCCTGCAGCTGGGCGTACTGACATCTCACGTCTCCAGGACAAACAGGAGCAGTGAGCATTGTTCCAGACGCTGATGAGATGTGTGGACGTCCTTGCTTGCAGAACGCCTACTCAAGTCCTCACCCTCTGTAAACATGGGGTCATCAGCATGCTCATGCCGGTAGGCCTTCTGTATGTCTCCTGGGCCTCGCAGGCTTGGGCCACGGGGCTGCCATCTGCGTGTGCAACCAGCCTCCGCACTTTCTGAATGTGGCCTCCGGATGGACAAAAGCTCTTCATTTTAAATCAAGTCAATCTTGTGTCCATTGCTGGAATCTTCCGTGTCCGCACTCAGCAATCTCTGCCTCCCTGCGCTGCTGAACGGGCTCTCCTGTGCCTCCCCTCGGAGGCCTGTTCTGTGCTCCACTTTCAGTGTAGACCCCTCAGCGCTGAGCTCTGTTGTCCTCTCTCTGGGCATGCGGAGCGGACGGAGACAGACAGGGGCACCCAAGGCTTCGCCTCTTCCCACTCTCCCCTCTGTCCCTGCTGTGTCTCTGTCAGGGACTCTCTCCTGTGCTCGCATCTGAGGCTGACTTAGTGGACGTTGCGCTCTCCCCCGGCCTGATTCAGCACAGCTGTGGCACGTCCACAGAGGCGCCCGGGTGCCATGCAGCAGTGAGGCTGAGAACAGGCCGGGGCGGGGGGGGGGCATGAAGCAAGCCCAGCCCAGGCCGCAGGGCAGAGGCTATGAGGCCCCCCTCTTGCAGCCTTGCCCTGACTCAGTGGTGCCGACACCTCGGGCACAGACCGCTCTTCTGTAAAGACCCCGCGTGCCCCTCGTGTGTAGAGAGGTGTCAGCGAGGCTCGCAAGCCGCCAGCAGCAGGGTGACCCCCGCAGAGGGTCAAACTCGGCTTCTCGCACCCGCATCCTGCCGCGGAGGGTAGGTGGTCCTGGGACCACGGGCGCCCCACACCCTAGCGGTGGCTTCCCTAGAGCCAGGTGCCCCCCTCCCACAGAACAGGGGGCTTCGTTTTTCTTTTGTTTTCATTCCAATGTTGACGTTCTTTCTGGTTCTAAAAGTAATGTGATCCATGGACACGACTGGAAAATGTGGTAAAAACACATAAAGAATATTTTCACAACGACCCGTAACTCTGGGCCTCAGACTCTGTGTACTTCATGTCTGTTGCGACACCGCCTCGCTTCCCAGCCTCTGGGCCAAGAGGGTCTCTGGCGAACAAGGACGTGGCCACCCCAGCACGTTGCGCCCTGGGGCGTGGAGGCTGTGGGGGCCGAGGCGGCGAGAGCGCGCGAGTCCCGTGGGGCAGTCGCCTGCCGAGGAAGGCCACACAGGGCAGAACAAGAAGGACCCCGCGTGAGGTCCGCCGAGACCAGGCGGCTGTTTGCAAACTGCAGGTCACAACCCATCAGCAGGTTGTGAAATCAATTTAATGAGTCCCAACTAGCATTAAAAAAAAAAAAGAATAGAAGTATCCATTTCTATGATGATAATAGAAACGATGATTTCTATCGGGGCATCGCTCATCACGCCAAGGGCTGTCTGGGGAATGTCAGCCTTCCCTCTGCGTGTGCGCGCCGGCCGTGGCGTCAGGCGTGCTCCTGTGGAGGTCTTGGTTCACCTCGTGGGCGTGGGTGTGCGGAGGCACCCGGCTGGGGAAGCTTCCAGGCCCGTGGTAGAATGCGGTGCGGTCTCGGCTGTGGGCGCCCACGGTGCGGGAAGGAAGGTTGGTGGCGCTGCGGTGGGAGACGGTTAAGACCCCGGACAAACCCCTCCCCCTGCTCTGCCTCCAGGCGTCCTCCCTCGTCCCAGTGGCCGTGGGGTCACCTTGTGCTCAGAGCCATCCCCTCTTCCCTGTGGCTGAGCATCCACACCACCTGTGATCTGGGGGCGGCACCGCTTAGACAGAGCCCTACTGTGGGTCTCCGTGGGGGGCCCTTTACATGGAAGACCAATCACCCCCCTCCTGCCCCGTGTCTTGCCATAATGTGAAGTCACCCTATTTCAGGCCAGTGTCCTGGCCTGGGTGGTAAGAGCAAACACAGTCCCCAGGCAGCGTGGACTCAGGGAGATTTCACTCCATTCGAGGGAGAATGAGTGCCCACAGCGGACAGCGTGCTGCCCAGACAGAAGGCACAGATGTCCTGACGGCAAAGCTCCTCATGGGACGGGACCAAACCTGAGACATGGCCACATTCCTCAGCTCATACCGCAGTGAAGCAACGGGCAGCACCGCCTTTTTCTTAGCTTTTTTGTAAAACCAAATTTCAATGTTGAGACGTTGCAGGATGCCTCCCCCACTCTTCATTCTGTGCACTTCCACTCCCCATGCCCACAGATGTCATGTGCAGCCCCCCAAGGAAGCTGCTCAGACTGAGATCTGTGGGGAGCCTTGCGGGGTGCCCGTCTACATGTGCTGACAACCAGTGCACAGGGCCCCACGTCCAGGAAAATGTGCAGCAGACCACACCACAGAGAACCGCCCGGTTCACAGCCACACCACACCCTGGGGACGCGGGGCCGGTCCCTGCCGTGCGAGCTGCAGACTTCTGTCAGGCCCCTGGCCCAGGCGCATGAGCCCTGCTTCCTGCCCGGAAGCTCTGCGGTGTCCCCAGCTCTGTTGGAAGCCATGGCTCGCTGCCTTGTCGGCTGGGGCGACCAGTCTGTAGCAGGCAGGGGTCTGCATGACCGGGGCAGGCTCTCCCACCACCCAGGTATGGAGGATGAAGAGAACATCCCGGCCTGCTTGGCAGAATTGCTTCGTGGAGCAATATCTGAAAATAGATCCTCAATTTCACAGGTAATTAGGATCTTCCTCCAGAACACCATTAAACATTCCAGCGCTGTGCGCCCAGAAGCCCCGAGGCTGTCGTCTCTAATCATCTCATGGCCTACATCGGGGATGTGGCCGGGATGCCGCCCGTGGCAGACTGAACGTGGACAGCCTGTCGGGCCTGCAGGCGCCGTGGTTGGTGCCGGGGGGAGCGCCCGCCCCGACTGCTCTGGCCTCCTCACCCCTGGGCCCCGGTCCTCAAGCCTAGTCATTCCGATGGCTTCAGGCAGATGGGGACAGACCCGCGTGCTGGGCGTTCCGGGGCACTCTCGCCATCGGCAGCTGATTTTGGATTTGCCCGGCGGGTTCGGAGCAGGGTCAGCAGGTGAGCAGCTTGGTGTTTGGCTGGAATGAGCCAAGAGCAGGAAGGAAGGGTGGCGAAGGGCCCAGGGTCCACGGAGACAGGCTGCAGAGGCTCTGATGCGGGACTGCGCTGAGCAGGGGAGCAGGGGGCCGGGTGTCAGGGTAGACAGCAGTATGTGCAGGGCTGAGTCAGCCACACTTTGCTGTGTTGGCCTGTGCAACTGAGAGGACAGAGACCCTTTCAACCAGGACAGAGGAGGTGGACAGAGGAGAAAGTACCTGCCACAGACCACGCACTGTCCCCCCAGGGCCTTCTCTGTCTGCGGGTGGCCTGGACCCCCTCCAGACTGCCCCTCACCCCTGTGTGCTCAGAGCCTGGGAATGAAATGCAGCCAAAATGTGCGTGACAACACAGCACACTGAGGTCCTGAGTCCCCCCCCTCACCCCATCTAGAGCAGGAGGCTGGGGGCATCCCCGGCAGGACCAGTCTGGACTCAGGCAGGAGGGCTCCATCCCAGAGGGGGCCACACACCCCACAGCCCCGGGCCAGAACCCCTTCCCAAACGGCCTCCTTCCAGGAGCAGAGGGTGAGCCCGGCCGGGCCGGATCTGCAGCGTGCAGTGGGGGAGAGCAAGGGGCGTCCTCCATTGCTCGTGAGGAATGCCAAGCAGAATTCCACATTCCAACCTGGGCTTTCAGAGGTTTATGAAGGCGTATTTGTCAAGTTAGGGGAAATACCTATTTTATACAATTTGGTAGCCTGACTTAGCATGTTTCAATACTTAGGCATAGGGTGTATGGGCCCCTCCAACATTCGGGGTGCCTTCCCACCTGCTACGGACTTGCCTCTGCCTGTGGAGACAGTACCATGACTGTACCTCTCTGGCCCCACAGTCACTGGGGACGGGACGGGACAGGTGGGGAGTGAGTGCCCTGCACTCGGCCCCACTGAGGACAGTCACTGATCAGGGAAAGAGCTCTGTCTGGGAGGCATCTGGCCCTCATTTCTGGAACGCTCGAGAGGGACGGGGGGCCTGGCCTGATGGGGATGCCACCCGAGTCCTCAGGACTGGCTCTCCCTTGGACAGTGGCCTGCAGTTCCTTGACAAGTGTCCTCTCTCCTAACTGGGCTTCTTCCTGGGGGTGAGCTCTGGGGTGAGCTGTGGCAGCTAGCCTGGAATCGGGCTGCCTTGTGTCGATGCCACGGAGGAAAGCCATGGCTGCCCGTGGTCTGTCCTCTGACCCACGTGGCAAGACACCAAGGCTTCTGGCCTCTGGCAGCAGGGAGGCGAGGCCTCAGACAACCCTCGAGTGAGCCTGCCCATGGCCTCCCCTGAGTGGGGCCCTGTGGTGACGGAAGTGGCCTTGACCTGCACCTGCAGCCTTGAGGATGCCCTGCCGCCTCTGTCCCACGCTCCGGCCGCTAGCATCAGCGAAGACATCTGCTCTCAGAGGAGGAAGCACTTTTGGTTGTTTGCTTTTGCCTACTTACTAAGAAGGACAATAGAGGTAATTGTAGAAAGTTTTAAAAAGAAGATTTAAAAGAAAAGTTTCCCATTCAATCATGATTAACCAGAAAATTAAATGAAACTGAATACCTAGGTCCTAAGCACTCACTTGAGTCGGGTTACACTTTATTTCTCATGTACTTGTTTGGCTTCTCCAGATAATGTCACTCAGCTCCTTGGGGGGCACTGAGACGCACACTTGTTGCCATGTTTTTATTCCGCATGAAATAGCGTCTAACGTGGAAAAAGAGCCCCAGTGAAAGGGCGGGTAAGGGGGTAGTGTCACTGTGTTTAGAAGAGACTGGGCAAGAGAACCATCCGAACTCCGGTCATACAAATGGGGAGGCCGGAGAGAGAATGGACACCAAGGTCAGCCAAGGTCAAGGGGGCGCCAGTCAGCCCTATAGAAGTCGGCGGCAGAGAAGAAGTGGGTCTGGTTCCAGAAGTCACTGGCCTGTCCCCTGCTCCACCAGCGTCGGGAGGAACGGACCCAGGTCACCTGCGGGTCTGCTCCAACGGCAGCCTCCGGGACATTGTGCTGGTTGTCACTGCTTCTGGAACCAGCTGGTACCCTTTAGTGGTGAGCCCCCAGACGCACCAGCGTTATCCCGCAGCGCTGGAGGTCACTGTCAGCTGGCCGGTCAACGGCCTCAGTGGGCCCCTCACCTACGACTCTCTGTGCTTGTTTTCCCTGTGACGCTGAGGCCCGGCAGGATGTGGGGCCAGCTCTCCCTGCAGCTGGAGCTGGCCCGGAAGACGGGCAAGGCCACTGAGCTTCCCCAAGGAGCGAGGCCCAGGAGAGGGAGCACCTGCTCGGCAGCCAGGCCCCAGTGTGAGCAGGGTCACAGCCTGCAAGTCAGCTGCCGAGGACCCAAACCAGGCCAGGCTGGTCTGCACACCCTGGGATCTGCCTGCATAGACCCTGTTTCTGTGCCTCCCTGAGCCAGGCCATGAGACTTGTCAAGGAGATGGAGACCCCTGGCCATGCTCCCATGACAGCTGGGTGACTATCTCAGGCCACCTAGGAGCTGTCCCAGCCCAGGGCCCTGGGCCTCTGCCTAAGCCTCTCTCTGCAGCCACACGACCTCTCCCAGGCCACGGAAGCAATAGAGCTTTGTAGCAAGAAAGGAGGAGGAGGGGGGAGGGGGGAGGAGGGGGAGGGGAGGGGGAGGGGAGGGGGAGGGGACGGGGAAGGGAGGGGAGGGAGAGCAAAGGGGAGGAGGCGGAGGAGGGAGGACAAAGGGGTAGAGAGGGAGGAGCAGGGGGAGGAGGGGGGAGGGGGGAGGGAAAGACACCTGCCTGGGGTGGAGGGGTGAGGGCGGCCGGACTCCGGTATGGAAGCACCCCCATGTAATTGCAACTCAAGGCGACTTCGAAGCCGGCCGGGGTGGCAGGTGCAGGGGTGGGGCGGGGCGAGGATTCAGGGGATGGATCAGGAGCCGGAGGACCACGTGATCTCCATGCGCTTCCTGCCCACGACTCCGCATTCGAGAGGGTAAACAAGGCGTGGCTCAGGAGCGACCCTGGTCCCGGCCCGGGCATCTCCGTGCCCCTCACCGGGGTTGGGTGAGGCCCCTTGGGACGTGCGTCGGGGGGGGGTGGTCCTGGCAGAGCTGGCCCAGACAGGAGGCCCCCTGAGGAAAACCCCGTCTCCTCCACATGCCCGGACACCTGGGTGCCCACCCGGCTGGCCGCCGGGGGCTCAGAAGTTACCACCTCCCGATTTGGCTGGGCTCTTTCTGGGGCTTTTGAGGCCAAACTGTACAACACGCGAAACTGAGGCAAGAAACAGCCTCGTTCTGTTTTCAATCATCCCGATGCTGGTGGCGACAGCCGGCCCGCCTTCCTCGTCTAGCCAGGAGGCGGCTTATGCCGTGTGTTTGCGTGAGGGAATCTAACAGGATCTGGAGACTCATGGGCGTGAATCAGCAGTCGGAGGGGAGCTGGTATTCCTACGGCGCCCCTGGAATTGCGCTAACCTCAAAGCCAGGTTTCAGGCATCCGGGACAGTCCTGATGTCTGCCCCCCGGCCGCTCGCGAAGGCTTCCAGTCCATCGTCAGCCCATGTGTCTTCGTCTGACTGCCGGGTGGTGGCTCCCGGAGCACGAGCCTCGGGGTTCTGGGCTCGTCACTGACTGAGTCCACAGCAGCAGGAACGGGGCGCCAGGCCACAGACAGAGAGGGACGACAAGGGGGTGGGGAAATGAGTGCTCACTCATGTCCTGTTCAGGCACAGACCTGCAGGGGTCCGGACATCAGGCCTTGTCACCGTGAGTGGTGGGGGTGAACCGTTACCGCCAGCTAACGTGGAGCACTGTGCTCTCACGGCCCACGGCCACGGCCGGGCTGGGCTGAGCCCAGGTCCCCTGGGAGCATGTGCTGCACAGGTTCAGCCTCTGTTTTCAGCTCTGCACCCACATTCCCACATGTGGGGGTCTGCCTGTTCATTCAGCATTCAAGGACACTGGCTGGGTTGTTTGACGTGGTATCGAGCCCGCCCGTGCCATGGAAGGCCAAGATCCGTGGGGTAGCCTCATGTGCTCTTGGCACCCCCACGGGGAGCCTGGGTCAGGCTGGGTCCCCAGGGCTGGGCCGGTGTGGGATGCACACTGGTGACTCAGGGGGTGCTGCCCTCTGCCATGCGTCACCTGGGCCCGAGCTGTCTCCCCAGGTGTGACTGGCTGAAACTCAGCCCCATGACCAGCAGCAACAGCGGCTTGCTTTATCTAACCTGGAGTTCACAAGACAAAAGCCCAAATGGCCTTTGGCAAAATCTACCCAGAATTTCCATGTCTCTCTCCCACCTCCCAGGTGTTGCTGGGGTGCTCCACTCAGAGTCTGGCCTGAGGGGCGGGCCCGCTGCAGCCCCTTCCCACTGCTCGCCCCACCCTGGCCACGGTCCTTAGCGGCCGGCCTTGGACGGAGGCAGGACGGCAGGGCGGCCTCTCCTGGACACACACGTGTGAGGAGAGGGGATGCCAACACCAGCTCCTCGCTTCGCGGGCCAAAGGAGCACATTCCTCCCCGGCTGAGTCATGGGCACTGCTCTCCGGAGCCTCATGATCTGCGTGCGGTGCCCGGGGAGCTCTGGGGACACCAGCTCATTCCTCAGAGGCAGGGGCAGTGCGGCCCGGGGGATGCTGGGAACGTGCCACTGTCTGGACGCGGAGTTACTCACTCACGCGGCACAGGAAGGTGGTCTTGGCGACAGAAGCCCAGCCGCCCGGACAAAAGCCACCTTCTCTTCAGCCTTTTCCATCATTGTACTTGGTGAGCCAACGAAGGGAAGCCGGTCCTGTGCGGCCCGGAAAGGCGGGCCAGGCTGGCTCCTTGGACTTTCAGGGTGGGACGTGGGAGAGCAGACCGGTAGGGGCTGCCGGACGCCTCAGGCCACATCCCCCCGGGGAGGCGCACAGGGGTTGAAAACACAACTTGGGCCTCCAGGACGTGCCAGCCCCACCCACAGAGCCAGGGGTTTGCTGGGTCACTGCAGCAGGTGCATGGAATTGCTCCTTCAACCCCCGTGTGAGCGAGCGGGCCCCACCCCTGTGTGCACCTGCTCCTGGAGGGGCGCACATGGGCCCAGAAGCCCAGGCTGCACAGAGGTGGTGGGGACCCATCCGAGGCAGCCAGCAGCCAGCTTGTGTTTCTGCACTTTTTGAGAGAAGTCCTGTCTCACTAGTCACTTTTCTTAGATCAGATGAGATTTAAACGAAGATCATGTTACAGAATAAACTCACGTTCGATCGTCTTCTGTTTAAACCAGACTAGCTTCAGTCTGCTTTGTGGTAAAAAGCTCCATGGATAGCAACAAGGACAGAAAGGGAGGATGACGGCGGTAGGACCGAACCCAGGAGGCTCTGGGTCCCAGGGCAGGAGGAATGAAACCCCGCACATAGGTCAAAGCCAACCGGGGAGATGGAGTGGGAGGGCCCGCCAGGAGCATGCGCCTGACTGGCCATCAGCCCGGAGAGCAAACCTAGCAGGACAACCTCAGACCCCTGTCAGGGGTTGAACTGCATCGCCCCAAAATGCCTGTGCTGGAGTCCCACCCCAGGTCCTCAGAATGTGCCCTTACTTGAGATCGGGGTTATTGCCGGTGCGATTAGTGAAGACGAGGCCTTCGGTTGGGGGCCCCTCATCCAGTAGGAGGGGTGTCCCTAAGGGAAGGGGAAATTTGCAGAGAGATGCACACACTGTGTGTGGGAGAAGGCCATGTGACAACACAGACAGGGATGGGGGTACCCCCAAGGATTTCAGGCAAGCACCGGAAGCTGGGTGAGGCCTGGACCGCGTTCTCCCTTGCAGCCTGGGAAGGAACCAGCCACCCACACCGATCTCCACATCTGGCCTCCAGTTGGGAGCTGATAGACGTCTGCTGCCGAAGCCGCCCAGGGTGGGGACTTTGGTGCGGCAGCCCCAGGACACTCACACGGCCTCCACCGAACCCTCCCTCTTCCCGCCCTTTCCCTATCGCCCTTCACAGTCCAGGAGGCACCTGGGCGTGGGCTAAGACAGGGAGCCCACGGGGATTGCAATCGTGCTAATTGGAATTAATTTGCCAAAGTTCCTGGGCAGGTCTCAACAGGCGGTGCTGGAAGAATAGTTAAGAAATTCAAGTGACAATCAATAGGCAAAGCAGAAGCAAAAAGTAGATGAAATGAACAATGCCCGCCCCCCAAATCCGGGCAGGCATTTGGCACCCGGGACTCCTGGTGGAAGGTAGAGAGGGCCTGCTGGGCCCCGAGATTGGAGGCAGGACGCCAGGGTCAAGGAGCGTCCCACAACTGTGGTTACTCAGAGCCCAGGCCAGAGCACTGGGTGGAAGCGGACGGGCTGGCTTTGCCCACGGGGAGCAGCTGAGCCCACTGTTGGAAGAAGGCAGGTGCCCGGCTGCCTCAGGGCCCAGGAGCACCAGGGCCCATCTCTGCAGCCGCGTAGCAGCCATGCGTGGGTGTCGGCCGCCGCAAGGAGTCTACACCCAGGGCCCAGGCACACCGAGCTCTTGTTAGGACTGTCCTGACTTGCTTCTTCCTCCCCGAGACCCTCGGCGCCTGCCTGTGGCGCCTTTCCTCCCCAGCCTCCCTGCCACAGCCCAGCCTACACGCCCCACTAGAGAAAGGTCTACAAATGCCTCATCCAGGCTCGCCGTCTGGGGAACCCGCCCTTCCCTTCACTGGGTTGTAAGTGCGTCTGGCCCCCGGCCTCTGCAGCCCACCCTCCTTGTGAGCGTGCTGGCCCCCACACCTCGGCATCCGTCGTCCCCATGCTGCCCTCTGTTCAGACCTTTCCTTCCCTCCACTCTCCCATGGGATCGGTCGGCTCCAGGCTTCGGGGTCCTGAGCCCTTGGGGCGGTGCCCCTTGAACACACACATTTTATAACGGGGTGCTTAGTCTGCCCGTGGACCGCCAGTTCTTACGTGCTGTGTCCGGAGGCCCAGAGACATGCCTGCACTCTCGGGGCCTCTGTGTACAGCACAGTTCTCCTCCACACAGGCCTAGAACTTCCCATTTCAAAATTGAAGGAATTCGCTCATAGGAAAATTTCCAGGGTGACATTTTGTAAGACCGTTTGGAGGCCTCTCTGGCCCAAGGTACCAAGCATCATCAATCCCTGGAGCCGTCGGGCCCCTTGTGGGCCCTCAGCCCCGGCCAGTCCATCTGCGGACGGCACCGGCACTGCTTCAGGGCCCACTTCGGGGTTCCTCCTAAGGCAGCTGTGGCCAGTCGGGGCAAAGCCAGCAAGACCCAGGCCTGACGTCGCTGCCTCTGAGCAAAACAAAACCAGCAGCGCTTGGTAAGACCAAGTGGACGTTCCCACGAGAGCAGAGCGGACGCTGTGATCCCGCTGCCTCGAGGAAGGTCAGGCGCTGCGTCTCCCCAGCAGTGGACACGGTGCCTGGGAGGCGTCCTCCGTTAAGTGTTGAGCAAACCCGTGAACCGGGGAGTCTGTGCATTCCTCTCAGTAATTGTTTCTTCAGTGGTTTTAATTCTGAGAGGACCTTCTTGTAACTGCAGTAAGGGAAGTCAGGACAGAAGCAGGCAGGAGACCCTCTCCGCGGCGGGAGCAGAGCCGCCTTCCTGCAGGAGCCCAGACTGTTCCACTCGCTAAATAAAACCGCAGCTGGCCGCCGGGGCTGGCCGGGCGCCTCTGCACACGCTCGGGGGTGCTCCAGCTGGCTCTGCAGTTGGGGTGCCAAGTGGCCTCTGGCTGCCTGGGAGCCGCTGCTCTGAGGCCGGACAGCGCTGCTCGCCCCGGGCTCCTCCTCCCTGCTCCGGGGCGAGCTCACGGCCGGCTGACGCACGCGGAATCGTGCCCTTCAGACAGAGTGGGCTTCCCACGGCGTGTGGAAGGCTCAGTGGGTGCCAGGGTTAGGGTTAGGGTCGACTTTCTTCTTTCTCTCAAGCTCAGAGGGACACAGACAATGGTGACCCCCACCATTTCCTCTCCTGGAGTCCCCTTTCCTCTGAGGTTCCATCCACCATCAGAATGGCCCTGAGTGCAGGGTCTCCCCTACACCTCTCTCTCTGGCAGCTGTGGTGGCTCTGGTCCAGAGGATGGGCTTGAGGGGACGACTCTGAGGGGACGACTCTGAGGGGACAGGCCTGAGGGGACGACCCTGAGGGGACGACTCTGAGGGGACGACTCTGAGGGGACAGGCCTGAGGGGACAGGCCTGAGGGATGACCCTGAGGGGACGACTCTGAGGGGACAGGCCTGAGGGGACGACTCTGAGGGGATGACTCTGAGGGGATGACTCTGAGGGGACAACCCTGAGAGGATGACTCTGAGGGGACGACTCTGAGGGGACGACTCTGAGGGGACGACCCTGAGGGGACGACTCTGAGGGGACGACTCTGAGGGGACGACCCTGAGAGGACGACTCTGAGGGGACGACCCTGAGGGGACGACCCTGAGAGGACGACTCTGAGAGGATGACCCTGAGGGGACGACCCTGAGGGGACGACTCTGAGGGGACGACTTTGAGGGGACAGGCCTGAGGGGACGACTCTGAGGGGATGACTCTGAGGGGACGACTCTGAGGGGACCCTGAGAGGACGACTCTGAGGGGACGACCCTGAGGGGACAGGCCTGAGGGATGATCCTAAAGGAATGACTCTGAGGGGACAACCCTGAGGGGACAACTCTGAGGGGACGACCCTGAGAGGACGACTCTGAGGGGACGACTCTGAGGGGACAGGCCTGAGGGGACGACCCTGAGGGGACAGGCCTGAGGGATGATCCTAAAGGAATGACTCTGAGGGGACAACCCTGAGGGGACAACTCTGAGGGGACGACCCTGAACAGGACAGGCTTGAACTGGGACACTCCCAGAGCACTGGAAGCTCCTCCTGAGAGTGACCGCATGGAGGGCATGAGGGAGCCTGGAGACCAGCTCTCCTTCCACAGACTCAGGAGTAGAGACACAGGCATTTCAGTGGAGTCTACACAGATTGGTTTGTGCCAAAACCAAAGGCTGGCTTCCAGGTGGGGCTGCCTGGCAGTGAGCTGCCCCAACATTGGGCCTCTCTATTGTGACACAGGGGCTCCATCCACTCCCTGGATCCTTCAGCTCGTGTTTGCTGAGCACCTGCTGACTGTGTGGCAGGCGCATGTAGCTTCTGGTTGCTCCTTCCTGCGGGACACACGATACATAAGGAAGTGATGTGCAACCAGCCAGCACATCGTGGTCACAAGCATGAGGAGAATGGGTCACCAGGGCTCATCACAGAGGTGTTGGGATCAGAGCTGGGGCCACGTCAGGCAAACGGCCACAGACCCCAGCTCCATCTCTGAAAACTCTTGCCCTTGGCTGTGTGATTTTGGACATCACTTACCCTTTCTGGGCCTTCTCTCTTTGGCCCAAAGCAAAGCAACTGGACATGGGTCTCCAGAGAGTGATCCTGAGGAACTGGGCTGACCTGGTGGGAGGGGTGTCCCTGACCCATTGAGGGGGTGGCATCTCTAGGCTGATGCCCCTCGTGTCATCTGAGTGCAGCTCGTGACAAGGTCCAGGGGAGGCCAGGAGTGTCAGGGAGGGAGAGCCTTGCTTCTTTCAGTTCTTAAATCTACTATCACTGCATTTAGGTTCGAGGAGCTCCTGGGGGCTTTTATTAAAGTGTTTACAATTTAAACAGTGAGCTCTTAGGACTTCAATTTTCTAAACTTATATTTGAAGCTAAACTGAAATTTGGCCTCAGGAGGTTGATGACATAGATCATATCTCAGTGCAAGCCCTGCTGCAAGCAATGGTAAATTTGCTTTGCAAACCACAACTTTTGCACTAAAAAAGTACTGCTCATCTACCAAGACAAAAGATGGGAAGCAACACACCCTTATTTCATGAACAAAGCGCGCACTGATGGGTCTAGTTAGGGCACGCTGAGTGCAGAACGTCCCAGAGAGCACGTCACCGTCCTATCAACACCTGGCCACCAACCGCAGCCAAGCACTCGCTGTTGACGTGTTTTTGTCGAGCTCCCAGGCCCAGGACTCTGTGGGGTAGGGGTCTGTCCTCACACCCAGCTCCCACCATTTGGCCCAAAGCGCCCTGACCCCAGATTCCCCTTTCTCCACCGATGGCTTCAGGTCAATCTGGCTTTAACCCCAAGCACTCCTGCCTCCCCAACTCCCCAGGTGTGTCCCTGGCACAGAGCCCCGGCGCACTGGGGACCAGTTACCAATGGAAGTCGCCATGGACATGTGGCCTCGACAATGTGAGCTCTTCTGTCAGGAAAGTCTTTGACTCTAAGGGCACAGAGAGAAGGGGTCAACTTTGGATGACAGACAACAGCACTTCTTTGACAAAAGTGAGTCACCTTGAAGACCTAAAACTGGGTTTAAGACCCGCCGGACGGCAGTGAGGCTGGCGAGCCCAGAGGAGCGGCAAGCAGGGCGTGTCGCGTCTTTGAAACACCAGATGGTTACATTGTAGCGGCCCCCCAAAGCCCCGAAGACCGTTCCCTATCTGCAATTCTGTGCGGGGTTTCAAAGGGTGGCGAATGGAGGAAGAAGAAGGACGCGTATGGAGCCATCTGTCCCTGACTGCGGTTGGCGATGCCCCTTCACGTGGATGACCTGTGAGCGGGAGAGACCGTCTCCCGCACCATTCCCTCATTGGCACGCTCTCCTGCGCTTCTTGGTGTCCTCAAGGACAGGACCTGGTGCCCATTTTCTTCTGTAATAATACCTTCCCACCCTGGCCCCAGTTCTGCACTCAGATCCCACCTGGGACTCACCCCAAGTCTGAGCAGGGACACCAGATGTGACCATTCTGTCTGCTCAGCCGATGCCCCAGGGGCCTCTAAACCCCTCCGTGCAGTCATCTTGGTCCAGCTCCAGGCCCTGGACTACAGAGCCAGGCTCCCAGCCATGGGTGATGATTTCTTTATTGAAGGAGGAGAAGGGTTCCTGCAGGCTGAACAAAACCAGACTTTCCTCCTGGAGGCGAGGGGTTCTCTACACAAACACAGATGCTTCTAATGAGAATGCCCTCTGACCCTGACTCAGCTTGTGACCTGCGGCTGACCGTTGTCCACAACCAGACTGCCTCCTGCTCTGGGGTCCAAACCTGACTCTTAGTTCACCTCTCCGCCGGCCGCCTTTTCACCGCCAACACCCCCTGGGCCTGCTCTCTGCAGCCAGGTGTCCCCCGGGGCCACCCCGTTAGCCTGGGTGTGGCTCCTTCATGGCAGCAACCCTGCTCAGTCAGCGAGACCACAGGTCCAGCGTTGCCAGGAGCAGACCCCCACTCCTCACTGAAGAAACACTGGCCTGGGATTTCATCACAAGACATCAAAGCATATTCCAGAAATGTTTCGTTATTGAAGTAATCAGGAAATAGATGATCTGGTCAATGGGTTTCTGGGTTAGTGGAGTTTAAAACTCTGTCGTTGGAGGTTTTCCCCCAATGTGTCCCTGGACTGCCATCTTCAAACTTGCTGCCGTATTACCCTACCTCACAAACCCCCGTCAAACCCCCCAAAAGACAGGCAGGGCCTTCCCCAGCTCAGAGATACGACTATGGCCATTTTTTATTTTACAAAAACAAATTGGCACATTTCAGATTTGCAGGCTCAGTGGAGCTGTTCCCACCTCTGTGAATTACAGGGAAACCTTACTCGGCTCAGTCCCGGGGGGAGCGGGTTGGTCAGTGCCGGGCCCACCAGGCGCCCTGCCGCCTAACCCTAAGCCCAGCCTGGGGACGTGACAAGCTTGGGGCAGATCTGACTCTGGATGGTCGCAGGCCCTGGGGGTGCTCGAGGCAGAGAAGTAACCAGGGCATGGGCAAGGAGGCGGGCTGTAAGGAAGGCTCCCCAAGTCTCTCCTCAGAAGACCGCCAAGCCCCAGGGTCCAACACGCCTACTTCAGTGTGTCAGGCTTGGGGCCCAAGCACAAACACAGCGTCTGGTTTGCTGTGAATGACAAACAGGAAAACATGGAGAAATTAGGAAATGAAGAACCACAGCTGGTACCTCAGGCTACAAACCCGGGGTGTTGTCTATTCAGCTCCTGCTGATGGGGGCCCCATCCATGCGGCCCCCTCAGCACGGCACCCATGCCCCCGTGGGCAGCATGAGGGAGTCACCCAGAGGGCCGCCCCTCCCCTGAGGGCCTGCCATCTGGACCTCCAGTCTCACGGAAGCCCCAGGCAGGGCGGCTAAGTCTCCACCTCCTGCTTTGCTCTGGCTCCAGAAGTAATAGGAGATCCAAGCTGAGGGGACACTGGCCATCCATCACCAGCATCCAGGATGGGAGGGTGGCCTGGCTGAGGGCACCTGATGAGGGCACGAGGGGAGAAGGAGCCAGGCCTGCGGGGTCAGCTGCCCTCGGTCGGGATTCATATCTATCTGGAAATGACAACCAGCAGACACAAGGAAACCTAAATCTCACCACCACAGGAAGGGCAGCAGGACGGGTCCCTGACTCCCAGCAGGGAGCACTCATGGGGCCTGAGAGAGGGTGAGGTGTGGAAGGTGAGAGCAAGCTCTAGGGACCCCTGTGACTAAGGCAGCCTATGGGGACAGGGAAAGGAAGGCGGGCTTCCTGAGATAGTCAAGCCCAGAGCCCCTCCACCCCAGGCTATTCTGGGTCCCTCCCCCTCCACTGCTCAGCTCTTCCTGCCAGATAGTCAGTGCTGTCTCAGTTTACTGACTGTGACTTAGGCAGAGCCTGAATTAATTAAATCAGTGGAGCTGCTCTCAGGGCCTGCCTGCCCCGACCCTGTGGGCCATAGTCTTACTGGGCTTAAGACGCTCTGCTGTAGAATGATGACAGAATCTCAGCATCAGCTGTGTGGGGAAATGTCAGTGAGGAAATACATGCAAAACATGTCAACTCAGTGGGAATGGATGGATGGATGGATGGATAGTGGATGGGTGAATGGTTGGGTGAATGGGTAGATAATTGGATGGATGTATGGATGGATGGATGGATGGATGGATGGATGGATGATGGATGGATGGATGGATGGGTGGGTGGATGGATGGATGGATGGATGGATGGATGGATGGATAGATAAATGGGTGGATGGGTGGGTGTGTGGATGGGTGTGTGGATGGATGGATGAACGGGTGGATGGATGAGTGGAAGGAGAGATGGATGGATGGGTGGGTGTGTGGATGGGTGTGTGGACGGATGGATGGGTGGTAGATGAATCAGTGAATGAAGGTCAGGTTCTCTCTTCAAAGCACGAGCACAATGAGAAAACTCTGTAACCTTACAAGTTACCTCTAAGATACGCCCTCCCCCCAACCCAGTCTCAGTAACTTCATCTATAGATTGGGTTTGGATTTGCCTTGTCTTCCTCACAGGATGGCTTTGAGAGTCAAATAAGGAACGGCACAATTGAAAAATACTTTGAAAACCATAGTTGAACTATGTACATGAGCTTTGTGTGATTATCGTCTAGATTAAGTGGAATCTAAATTAGTGAAAATTTTGAGTTAGGGGTGTACTTTTTTTAAAAAATGTTTTACTCCTTTCAAGTACATGTAGTTACAGGGACTAATTGCTAATAGTATATTTTCAAGTTGAAGTCCTGCTGGGCCTGATTCAGTGAATAGGAAAAAAGTCTCGTAATTAGAAGCCTATTCCTGCAAACAATGAACGTCCCTAACGTCCCTCAAACTGTTGTGTAGGACTAGCACTTACATCTTATTTTAAGTGATTAAATTGCCTGGCAAACCCCTTTCTCACTAAAAAGTTGAAAAGTGAACTTGAACCAGCCAAATATGATTAACGTCCAATCATCCCACATTCTAAATTAAGGTAGTCTTGGTTAATATGTTTTTCAGGTACAGTCCATGAAAACACAGAAGGTAGAAACATCCTCAAAATTCAGCGGTCTTCCTTCTCTGGCTATAAAGCTAGATGGGCTGACAGTTCACTGTTGGTTTCTGTGTTTGTGTTTTTGGGGTGAGATGGTTAATGGCTGTCCCAAGGGAGCAGCTTGACCTTCGAGAGGCTGCGGGGTGAGCCTAGGGAGCACCTACGGTGCAGGGAGGGGGTCACTCAGCATGGACAATCCCGCCAGTGACGATGTGACATCAAAGCCATGAGGGAAATGTTCCCGCACCACCTGAACACAGACACATTTCTGCTTCTCTGATGCTTTTACAAAAACCATGAAAACCTGTCTCTTCCTTGGGATCCTTTTGTTCTTCAGGTAAAAAGCATATTTGGCAGCTAGAGCTGCTTTTCAGTCTCTGTTTGATGCTTTCCTTTCCGATTAAAATTAAGTGGGGCCCCAAGGTGTCTCTCGTGATCACAAGCCACTCTCTTGGATAGACATGCTGTTTTTGTGTGAATAGCATCAGTGTTATATGGCCCCCAAATACAGGGAACGTGGAAGATGGGCTACGGCCCCAACGACAACATGCCAGAGAAGCTGTGAAGAATCAGGCACCACAACTTCTGCGCTCAGCCTCGGCAGACTAGCAGGGACCAGACTTACCCTGTCACCCAAACAAGCAAAAAATGGGGAAAATCTATGAAACGTGTTATACATCCCACCTCAGGCGACGAGGGACAGTGAACCCTAGACAGGGACAGACGAGGTGGGCCCGGCAGGTTGTGGTGTGAGTGCAAGTGGTAGAGGAGAGAGCCGCCCGGAGGGACAGTGCGAACGGCTGCAGAGCGTGAGCGGCGGTCAACGCGCCCACCCACAGGAGGCGTTCCCCAAGGCCTGGCAGGGAGCCTCCCAGGAGGATTCGAGGGGGCAATACTGGACCTCACACAGGACTCCTGGAACGGAAAGGTGCGTGGTTCACAGGGCACCAGGCAGCATGCCTTAATAGTAGGAAAGATTAGCCCAAGACTAAATGTTGTTCTGGTCCTACCTAACAAAGCCCACAAGTTTCCAGGTCTCCCCAAATTGGCCTATAGGTTTAATACGATCCCTGTAACACCCAACATGGCTTCTTGGAGACATAGACAAGTTTATTGTAAAATGTACATGGGAAGACACAGGACCTTGGACAGCTATCTGGCAATTTTGGAAAAGGACACGGTGGGAGAAATTACCCGGTGGGATTTCGAGACTTATAGGAATGCAGACAGTGTGGGGTTCAAGGGGGGGGCTTGACCCGCAGATCGGGGAAAACAAGACAGAACCCAGAAATAGACCCACACCAATATGTTCAAAAAACAGATGTGCCTTTTCTACAAATCGGTTGTGTGGCGGGAAAATGAAGCTCAATTTCACACCTCATACAGAAAATTAACTCAAAAGGGATCATGGACTTACATGTAAAACACAAAACTATAAAACTTCTAGGACAGAACGCAGAAGGAAGTCTTAGGGCCGAGGCTTGAGTCCATCAAAGGAAATGCTGACCAACTGCACCTCAGCTAAAAATTAAACAGTTTTCCTCTCCTAATGATCTCTAAGAAGACAAGCTCCTGACTGGGAGAAACTATTTGCAAACCACAGATCCGACAAAGGGCTTGCATATAGAGTGTATAAAGTCAAAAAAAACAAAACAAAAACAGTCCCATTAGAAAATGGGCAAAGACACAAAGGGACATTTCACTGAGGAGGCCGGCACAGATGGCAGCTAAGGGCTTAAATGCCAGACACCGGTAGCCCCCGGGGAGCGTGCATTTAAACGGACCCGAGTGGCTGAAGTACCATCGCTCGGCTCACAGCTAGAGGGAGCAGTAAATGATAGAGCAACTCAGGAGAGTATTCGGGTAGCTCTACACACGAAGCATGCACTCTGCCTATGATCCAGCATTTGCTCCCTTGGTCCTTTATTCCAGGGAAACGAAACGTTCACCCAAACCCACGCGGAAAATGCACGTGTGCAACGTCCAGCAGCCAAAGCCCCAGGGAAAAGCCCAGGTGCCTGTCTGTGGGTGAACATTTAGACAAGCCGCGTTCGAACGGAATTCTACTCAGCGATGAAGAGGGACAGACTGTTGATAACGCACAACAACTTGCTGAGCAACAAAAGCCGCTCTCAAAAGGTAACACATTGCACGATTCCACTGACAAGAAGTAACAAAACTGTAGCTACGGGCAGCAAGTGAGTGGCCGTGGGGGCAGGGAGGGTGCTGGTGTGGCCACAACCGCGAGGCCGATGGAGATAGCTGTTCTGGGTCTTGGCGGCTACGCGAATCTGCAGGTGAGGCAAGCCTGCACAGGACCACACGCGCACACACACACTCACACTCAGGCTCGCCTGTCAAACCCGTGAAGTCTGAGTAAGTTCTCTATATTGTACCAATGCCGGTTTCCTGTTTTGGGGAGAGATGTGAAAATCCAGTGGGACCTCTTTGTACATTTTTTTGGGTAATTTCATGGGAATCTATAATTATTTTAAAATAAAGTTAAGGAAAAAACACAGACAAAATAAAGTGTGGCGCCGCATGCGGCCATCATTACCAGTTGGACCACCGGGGCTAGTCCCCTTGATCAGGAGTATTTGAGTCCACCCCCTTTTCCACGTGACATGAGGAACACCAATCATCTCTCCAGCTGGAACAGGCTCTGCCGTGGGGACGCGAGGAG
The DNA here is from genome assembly GCF_009762305.2 of Zalophus californianus. Classification (NCBI taxonomy): domain Eukaryota; kingdom Metazoa; phylum Chordata; class Mammalia; order Carnivora; family Otariidae; genus Zalophus; species Zalophus californianus. The sequence continues at coordinate 93,689,255 of NC_045608.1, read as the reverse complement.
GGACGGTGTACATCTGAGTCCCCGGCGGCAGTTTCAGGCGTACAGACCCATCTTCTTTCCTCCTCACACGGTGGCCGCCTCTCACCACATGGGCCCCCGTAATCACCTCCGAGCACCGTCACACTGGGGTTGGGGTTTCAACGCAGGGATTCTGGGGGACCCACACATACGGTCCACAAAAGATGCCAAGAGAACATGAGCCCTGGAACAGAATTCCTGTCCTTCATTTATAGATGAAGTGTCCTGTCAGGACATAGTGCCCAGTGAGACATGCCCGACATTTACACCTTAGGAGGTGAGGGGCGGCAGGTGGGGCAGGAAAAGCCTCCATCGAGGACGAGGACCGGCTGGGCACGGTGGGAGGTGGAGAGAAAGCCTCCCGAGCCCGTGCGGTGGAGGGCATGGCCAAGGTCTCCGTGGGGGGGTCACCCCAACCATGTCTCCTCCCCCCAGCCACACCTGCTTGGGCCCCAAATCTGACCCCTTTCACTTTCACCACAACCTTCTTGATTAGTGTGACCGGGATTCTTCTAATGTCACTATTAGTATTTGTGAATTCATGATTATTAGTTTCCTCACAGAGCTCCCTGATGTTCTAAATAAATGCTGGGGACATCTGGTCCCTGCTCCCTCTCCGTCTGTCTGTCTCCATCTGTCTGTCCTCTCTCCCTCTCCCTCGCATGTCTGTGGGTCTGCGGGGACATCCGCTCGTCCCTCCCGGCCTCTCCTGAGCACCAGGTGCACCTGCCCTAGGACCTTTGCACTGGTGGTTGCCCCCGTGGGACGCCCTTGCTCAGGACAATCTCACCTCATCCAGTGCTGCCTCGACCTCCACCTTCCCGCGAGGTCTCCCCAGCCCCTGGATCTCTGCCCCCTGGCAATTCTTTCCCCGTGGCTCTCCCCACCCTATCAGACTGCCCCTGGCTCATCTACAGGGGTGGAGGTTAATGGTTCTTCTCCTCGGGAGGAAGTCTTGTCCACTAATACACCAAGCTTCTAGAACATGCCCCATACAAAAGGGGCACTTGGTACGAGTTGTGCATGGTCACTGACTACACCAAATCGAGAATCGTTTCTCTGCAGGAGGAGAAGGGGGTCCCCCAAAATCACAAAGAGACTCTGTGCCCCCATGGCTTTCTGGGTGGCAGCCTGGGGTGTCCGTCCACGGCCATCCACACATGGAGGTGCAACAAGGGGGCTGGGTCTGGCTGTCCCCGAGGGGGCTACTGTCCACACTGGCTGTGCCGGTGATTAGAGTACAGGGAGCTGGTGGCGGATGGTGGCTTTGTTGGCCTCAGCCAATGTTTTTGGGGCAATCCCGGCCCCTTTCCTCCCTCAGGGATCAGAGCTCCTGCTGTCTCCCATGGACACCAGCTCCTAGGAAAACATGGAGGCTCCCTCACACCGGGGCACCAGCACCCTCCAACCACGGGGCATCACCTTTAAACAGTGGACACAGCTTCACACCACAGCAATGTCTCTCTGATGGTGGAATCTGGGCCTCCCAGTACCACGGAGACGGACCCCAGGGACCCCACACTGGGGACTGGGCAGTATGAGTGGGGAGTGTGCTTCCAGGAGCCCCAATGACAATACTCACAGCTCGGTCCCTTCAGAGACAAACCACAGACGGTCTGGAAAATGCACTTCTTCCAGAGGAGCCTGGGTGGACAGTGGCGCTCTTGGTGGCTGGGGCTGACGGGCAGTGGGGACAGTCTGTGGGGCCCAGGCCAGGCTCCAGGAGGGGCAGCCCCGGTGGAGGGAAGGGCCAATGGCCGCTCCCTCCTTCCAGATGTGACCGAACCTCCCTCCAGAACGGGTCCCCATCAGCATCTCCCCCTCCTTTTGGGAAGAACGAGGGAGGCCCTGACGACTACGCCGGGGACCGCAAGGCCGCCACAGCCCCTGCAGGAGGAGACGCTCGGCTTTGTGACGCGCTGGTCACAGATGCAAGGGTCCAGTGAGAAACGGCAGCTGTCGGCAGGTCACGCAGCCCAGCAAACAGCCCCTTTCCTCGTGGAAAGGTCAGGATACCGAGCAGTCCAGGGGGCAGCTCGCGGGAGCCTCACGGCAGCTGATCACTTCAGTTTTCACCCTGCACTCATTTCCCGGGACACTGGTCATCTTCGCCCAGGCTGCCCCCACTATGTCCTTCCGCGTGTGTGAGGTAAAACAGCGTTGGGGCTCTGGCTGCACCCCCTGAACGACTCAGATGCTTGCGGCCCAGCCGCGGCAGACACGCGCGAGGCCAAGACCCGCGGGGCAGAGACCCACGAGGCCGAGACCCGCTTTCCACTTTGGCATAAACCAGCAGTTAGTCATCTTATTCTTAACTTAATTTTTTTGGCATAAAGAATTATAGATAGGATGTGCTCCGCATATGTGATTGAAAATTAGGTTAGTGATCCAGTGTCTGTCTTAGGGAAGCCTAATTTTAAGACTGAGCATGGGAAAACTGTTCTTCCAAAGTAAGACATACAGTTCCTGAAGCACCCGAGACACGCGCTCCAAGCTGCGGACCCCAGAGCTGCAGACGGGGGCTCAGACAGAAGCCTGTCCGCGCGTATTCCCAGAGCCAGAGGTGGAGGCAGCCACAGACCACGCTCCGTCCACAGGCCAAAGTCAGGTTTGGCCACGAGAAGGGGTAAAGTCCTGATAAATGCTGTGATGTGCATGAATCAAGAGTGAAGGAAGCCACACACAGAGGCCACCTGCTGTACGGGTCCACCGATGGAAGTGCCCAGAACGCACAGGTCCACACACACGGAATCCACAGAGGTGGCCAGGCGCTGGGGGTGGGGTGAAGGCTCGGTGGGTGCAGGCTTTCCTTTGGGACGACAAGAATCTTTTAAGAGCCAGACAGACAGAGGTGGCCTCACACAGTACTCAACGTACCCTGTGCCAATGACCTGTCCACACTAAATGGTTGATTTCATCTTATGTGAATTTAATTTTTTCAAAACTGTGTTCCCACATGGGCCCTTCATCTTGCTCCATCCAATGCCTCCTCTCAAACACAGCACCTTCGGCGCAGCCTCTGTGTTCTGATGTGGGACGTGGTTCTAGGGAAGTATTCAGTTACAGCTGTGCAGAGACACCCTCCTTGAGATACCATTGGTTGGCGCACTGCCCAGGGATGTTGCAGGATTTGCAGAAGCGGAGAGTTACTATGGGGTCCCTCCCTGAGGCAAGAGTGGGGGCATGGAGAGTTGTCCCAGCGGGGGATCCCGACTGCTCAGATCAGGGGGACACCCTTGAAACAGAGAGGCTAATGTACTTGGATTTCTTTTTATTGTAAAATATGTTTATTGATGGTAAGACTCCTATAATTTATTCCCGATACTTGATGTTACAAACTTTAGGGTCTTTGAGATATGCAGGATCTTTGTATGTAACCGGCATAAACCCCATTATTTGAAATCTCTTAATTGCGTTTGTGATTTCTTTGTTTCTTCTCACAAAGACCTGTTATGTGCCTTCCATAAACGCATCCAGTAAATGGAAAAATAAACTGGGACAAAAGCTGTGCGTTCTTATAATCTACACGTTTTCCACACAAGATACATTTTTTTAAGAGGCTCCTTATAAGGATTTTCCATTGGAACGGGCAGGTCCTCGTTGCCGGCTACCTGTTTGTATTGTGAACGACATCCCCACAGCACCGCGTGAGTCCCGGGATCTGGCAAGCAGAGAGCAGCCTTTACGAGATGCGCGTTTTCCTCCCTAGATCAACGCAAATAGCAACCAGAGCCGCCATGGATCCTCCCGTACTTGGATTTTTATGCTTGGGTTGCACTTGGTTACGAGGAGAGATTGGATGTTTACTGGACTTGCTCCATACCACATGGTCTCAAACTTGGGAAGGGCTGGAATCCCAGCAGCAGAGGGAGGACAAGCGATCAGGGTCTGCCACACGAGCCCCGGGCATGGCCGCCCCCACAGCACACAGTTCTGGGGACATGCTGCATGATCCCGGTCGCTGAGGGAGGCTAGTGGAGGGCAGGCAAGGTGTCCCGATGCTCCAGAGGCTCGGCCAGCTTGGGTCATGCTGACCTCGATCTCAGCTCCCCAGGAGATGTTCTCATCTATGTACATCCATGGCTTGCTAGAGGTGATCCTGAGGGTATGTTTTCCTTATTACACAAAAATCAACCTAAAATAAATGAAGCTAAGTAAATAGGTATCCGCAGAAGCACTGCCTCTTTGCAGAAACCATCCCTTATTTCATTGATTTATATTTTGGCTTCTGGAATATAAAATTCTGTTGTTGGGAATGGGGGGGCAGGTTTATAAAAACTCACTTTGAAATTAAGAGCTTCCAGGATATTCTTGAGGGAGGGAAGCCCAGCCCCGGCGGCCCTGTGAGCCTGCTCTCAGGAGGGGTGGGCAGAGCTCCAGATTCCCTGTGTGTCTGGCAGGCTCTGGGGTTCCCAGCCCGTGATGGGCCCCGCAAGTGCCCTCTCTTCTCCATGACCCCCACCCTGCCCTGCATCCCGAATTCCCCTCGGAGGCCCCTTGGCCGTGGCCGCTCTTCCCGAGGGGGCAGGTGCGTGCCAAGCACACATGCTAGGTGATGAGGATTCTTCTAGAACTTCACCTCAATCTTAGCAAAAGAAACAGGAAACCTTGCATTTTATAAAGCCCTAAAAGTAAAATATTGTTTCTGACAATTCAAAACAGTAATTGCTGGAGAAGTTCTGGGTTTCATACGGTTTTATGAACAACCGGATGCCATTTTCCCACCTGAGCCTGAAGTGGCTTTGGGCGGGGAAGGGGCCAAGTCGCTTCAAGGAACAGGGAACCCAGGTTACCCTCCGGATCAGAGTGTTTGGCTCAAGAGAAGGCTCCCTGCGCACAGGGCCTGGGGGAGCATTTCTGAGGTGCTGTGTTGGGAGCATCCAGGCACGCAGCCGCACGGCTACCTCTCTTATGGCGGGCTTCCCCGTGCACGTCTAGGCAGGAGTACGAGAACCCATGAGAGAAAATCCCTTAGAATCCAGTAGAATGTTCCACACAGGTAATGAATCACTGGCAGACTCAGATTGTCCAGCAAGAAATATTGCTTTATTGGGTCTATTTCCTAACTACAAGCACAGCGGACACAAATACCAAAACAGTTCCTTTCCATAGACGGCATACTGAGAAGAGTTTCATGCGAGTCCTGGGGTGCTAAATGCAGGCTAAGGTCTGGGCGGCAGGCGGGGCCGTGGCCTGTGAGGAGCCATATGCCATCACTCTTCACAGCTGTGTGCAAATGCTACAAATATGGCTTTCAGGTTTGTGTTCTTTCTGGGAGTCCAACAAAGATGACACATAATTGTACAGAAGAACATTTTAAAAATAATTCTGCGGAAGAGCTTTCTCCACCATATACCATTATGTTTAATTACTATAACTTACATCCTCCACCTGAGGGTGCAATTCAGGCATGTTCCAGGAGGGGGCATAAATTCCTAAGGCACAATTACCAGGTTAAACATGTTTTAATTAAACCATGCTTTTTGGTTATGTGAAACAACAGGTCACGGCGAGTAATAACGTGTAATAAGCTGTTAATTGTACAGATGCAGGGGGAGCAGCAGAGCTTAGCTAACCTACATGTTAACAGTAACTAATTGGGAACGAACCACAGGCGCTGCGTAAACGAACCACAGGCGCTGCGTATTAAAACATTTTTGGTAACTGTTTCCTTAGACGAAGCAGAGTTGTAAGGCTTCTGTGAAGGAATAATCTTACAGCTGAACAAATATATTACACTCCTTTCGTGATGTTATTTACAGTTGCTTTCCCATCTGCTGTTTGGTAACATCTGGGCATCAAGAACGCACCTCTCCTGGCTTTCTGGCGAGTTCGGCCAGCGGCGCCGCCCAAGACAACACAGACCCGGCGGACGGGAGATGCGCCCCCGCGGACGTAGCTGAAAAGCCAGATTTTGTCTTAGATGCGTTTTCCAGAACGGATACGGTTTATTGCTAACTCGGCAGCCCTTGCTGGGCCAAGACCGCACATCACCAGCTCTGTCATTTATCTGTGCATAAATATGTGCCTGTAACTGTACATCCAGCAAATGCAAGGTCTGTCCTGGGGCAGACAGACTTCTTTTTTTGTCCAGCAACATATCTTGTGCTATCATCTTACTTGCGCTACGTTCAAAGCCAGATTAAAAACAAAACCCTAGCGTGCTACAGTTAACAATCCTATGGTGTCGGTAACACAGGGGAGGGGGCGGGTGACGCCAGAGACGACAGGATTAAAGATCCCTAAAATGCGCTGAATAAGGCAACAGGCTGCACACTGCAGCCCAAGGGAAGCTGATAAAAAGCAGGAAGCGTGTGTTAGGTTTTTCTCACAATGCCTAGCTTGCCAGTATTCTCCTAATTTATACAAAAGAGAAAGCCTCATGACGAAGCGTCTTTATAGCTTTTGCTCCTACAAATACCCTCCTGGTGGCAGACTCAATGCTCCATCCTATGGCGCCCTGACGCTGGGGTCTGGTTAATAAGGCACTTCCAGTCCTGAAGTCCGGGGGTGCCCCCGGGGGCCCCATGAGAGACACACTCGCTTTCCTGCCCCCGTCGGTCCGTCCTCCCTGTCACAGAGCTACTTCTTTGAGCGGACGATGCAAATCTTCAGTAAGCTGGAGTTCTGACGGGCACCAGGGATGTGTTCGGTCTACTTAGAAGTCCTGTGTCGGAGCTTGACCATCAGCGGCCGAGCCGACACCGAGCCAACACCGCGCGGCTTCCGAGTGAGTTCCGTGTGGCCAGCTATGATCGGATGTTGGTGCTGGAGAGATCATTCCGTATTATTTCATTTACTGCAAGAAAACACAATAGAGAAACCATTAGGGAAACACCGCTCTGCCCAGAACTGTTGTAAGAACCAGAAATCCCATCAGCCACGCTTTCAGCCCGATACGCTGAGCCTGTGAAAAGGGTCTCCCGGAGGGGTGGGACTCCTTCCCGCTTCCCACCACGGGCCTGGGATGTCCTGAGCCAGCAGCATGCAGCCGCCCGGGCCCGGCTCCGCGACAGCAGGGGCATCACCGACAAACTGACTCCTCGATCGTGGGCCCCGGGAAAGGGTGCCTGGTGCTGGTCCAGGCAGGCGATTCCACCGGCAAGACCCGCAGAGGCGCCCCGTGGTGGAGGCATGTCCTTGAGGTCCAGGCTCAGAGAAGCCCCTCTTTAGTCTCGTCCTCGGACAGGCCACGTCTGAGAGGGGGGCCGACCACGGGGTGGCTGGGGCCTCCCTTTGTTTGGGGCTCTTCCTTCACTTCTGCTTCCTTGTCCGTGTCCACTATCAGCATGTGGCTTTTGGCAGCAGGAGAGGAAATGAGCGAAGCTGGCAAAGGCTACACAACATCCCTCTCTCCACCCCCTGATCGGCCCCCAGATAGGGGACGCGTCCCCACGGCCCACTTTCCTAACAGAACTGGGAGGTGCGGGGACACGTGCTCACGTCACGGAACTGCCCGGGCCTCCCTTTGCTGCCCAGATAAACTCCCCGTGTTTCTGCAAAGGCCCCGGCACATCCCAGAGCGGCTTCCTGCAGCAATTAGCTGGCACACCTGTCATCACCCCCACTCCCTCCCCTAAATGCCCTTTCAACACCCCCGCTATTGTTAAGAATAACAATAATAAAATGTGGTTGGGGGAACCAGGAATTGTGTCATGGTTGCTGATAACAGAGCCCACTGGCACCAGCTTTACAGCCGGGAGCCGACTACCGAGCCCCAGGCCTACCCGCTGCCTGGCCAGGGGGCCGCCGGTGGCGGGGGGAGGGTGACTCACTGCATGAAACAGCAGACGCACACAGCAGGCCAGGGTGGGCGCCAGGCCAGCCTGCCTGCAGAGGACACATCTGCCTGGGACACGGATGTGATGCACGACCCCCGGACACGCAGCCACACCTTCTCTGAGGATGGCACTGACCTTCATGCAGAAAACACCGGGAGGGGCTGTGGCTCACCTGGGCCAGCCCAGGGACCCCTCCCAGCTAGCTGTTAATGAGGCAATAATGAGGCCCAGGTGCTCAGACCAGCTCTCAGGACGACACCTGTCCCTGGAGTGTCCCAGGGGCAGCTCGTTAGCGGCAGGCAGTTTTTCCGTGACACTCCGGCTGCCCGCCGAGCCCACTAGAGAGCCCTGACGAGTGCCTGGCCACGGCCCCTGGCACGGCAGGGCAGGGCGGCTCCCCCCACCACTTGACCCGGAGACCACCACAGCGTCCCCAAGGCCTCGTGCAGCGCGCTCTGCTGGGTTCCTGGAGCACAGACGGGAAGGGGGCAGGCACGGGGCAGCAGACACGGTCCCACTCTTCTTCCCACTTCACTCGTTTGGCCTCTTTTTTGAGAGGCACGGGTCCAATTTATACTTTGCAGAACCCTGTTGTATCAAAGAACATTTTGACAAAGAAAAATAACGAATCTCAGTGTCTCTAGGGTACTGCCTTGGTGAGGAAAGGCTTCCCGGCAGAGTGGGCTGGACATCCTTTCCGTACAGAGCTGTGACAGCTGACGTGGCAGGGACCGTGACCACCCCACAGAGCATGTCGCTGTGGCTGGCGTGGCACGTGGCCCCTTAAAATTGCTTCATGGTGACCCTTCTCATTTCATCCTGAACCCGCGCCAGGCCATGAGCCCAGCAGGTCTTCCTAACCCACGTTCAGATTAAGCAGAAGGTCTGGAGGGCACACGCAGGGGAAGGTGGACCAGTTGCCACAGGCAGTTTTGGGTCCAGGGCTGCAACACTCAGCCATGACACCGAGGGATGAAGCCTCCTACACAGGGGCAGCGTGGACAAGATGCCACGGAGCGATGGGGCCGGCCCGCTCAGTGACACACGCCAACACTGGGTTTCCTTGCTCATTCCACTAGCAAGGACAGCTGGCCTCAGGCCAGAAATCCGACCTAGCAAGAGCAGACACTGGGTGGTTGAAAAGTTCTCACGGGTACTAACGTCAGGGAAGTGGGGGGTCTGAAGGGTAATAATGCCGGGGATATGGCAGAAGGTGTGAGGGGTAATAATGATGGGAACATGAGGAAAGTCTGAGGGGTAAAAATGACGGGGAATGTGGGGGAAGTCTGAGGGGTAATAATGACGGGGAATATGGGGGGGTGATAATAATGATGGGGAATATGAGGAATATTGTGTAATAATGGGTAATAATGATGGGAACATGAGGAAAGTCTGAGGGGTAATAATGACGGGGAATGTGGGGGAAGTCTGAGGGGTAATAATGACAGGGAATATGGGGGAGGTCTGAGGGGTAATAATGACAGGGAATATGGGGGAGGTGTGAGGGGTAATAATGATGGGGAATATGGGGGAGGTCTGAGGGGTAATAATGACAGGGAATATGGGGGAGGTGTGAGGGGTAATAATGACGGGGAATATGGGGGAGGTCTGAGGGGTAATAATGACGGGGAATATGGGGGAGGTGTGAGGGGTAATAATGACGGGGAATATGAGGAAAATCTGAGGGGTAATAATGATGGGGAATATGGGGGAGGTGTGAGGGGTAATAATGACGGGGAATATGGGGGAGGTGTGAGGGGTAATGATGGGGAATATGGGGGAGGTGTGAGGGGTAATAATGATGGGGAATATGGGGGAGGTCTGAGGGGTAATAATGACGGGGAATATGGGGGAGGTGTGAGGGGTAATAATGATGGGGAATATGGGGGGAGGTGTGGGGGTAATAATGACAGGGAATATGGGGAGGTGTGAGGGGTAATAATGATGGGGAATATGGGGGAAGTCTGAGGGGTAATAATGATGGGAATATGGGGGGAGGTGTGAGGGGTAATAATGATGGGAATATGGGAGAGGTGTGGGGGTAAAAATGACAGGGAATATGGGGGGAAGTCTGAGGGGTAATAATGATGGGAACATGGGGGGAAGTCTGAGGGGTAATAATGACAGGGAATATGGGGGAGGTCTGAGGGGTAATAATGACGGGGAATATGGGGGAGGTCTGAGGGGTAATAATGACGGGGAATATGGGGGGAGGTGTGGTGGTAATAATGATGGGGAATATGGGGGAAGTCTGAGGGGTAATAATGACAGGGAATATGGGGGAGGTCTGAGGGGTAATAATGATGGGGAATATGGGGGAGGTCTGAGGGGTAATAATGATGGGGAATATGGGGGAGGTCTGAGGGGTAATAATGACGGGGAATATGGGGGGAGGTGTGGTGGTAATAATGATGAGGAATATGGGGGAATTCTGAGGGGTAATAATGACAGGGAATATGGGGGAGGTCTGAGGGGTAATAATGACGGGGAATATGGGGGGAGGTGTGGTGGTAATAATGATGGGGAATATGGGGGAATTCTGAGGGGTAATAATGACAGGGAATATGGGGGAGGCCTGAGGGGTAATAATGATGGGGAATATGGGGGAGGTCTGAGGGGTAATAATGACAGGGAATATGGGGGAGGTGTGAAGGGTAATAATGACGGGGAATATGAGGAAAGTCTGAGGGGTAATAATGATGGGGAATATGGGGGAGGTGTGAGGGGTAATAATGACGGGGAATATGGGGGAGGTGTGAGGGGTAATGATGGGGAATATGGGGGCGGTGTGAGGGGTAATAATGATGGGGAATATGGGGGAGGTGTGGGGGTAAAAATGACAGGGAATATGGGGGGAAGTCTGAGGGGTAATAATGATGGGAACAGGGGGGGAAGTCTGAGGGGTAATAATGACGGGGAATATGGGGGAGGTCTCAGGGGTAATAATGATGGGGAATATGGGGGAGGTCTGAGGGGTAATAATGACGGGGAATATGGGGGGAGGTGTGGTGGTAATAACGATGGGGAATATGGGGGAAGTCTGAGGGGTAATAATGATGGGGAATATGGGGGAGGTGTGAGGGGTAATAATGACGGGGAATATGGGGGAGGTGTGAGGGGTAATGATGGGGAATATGGGGGAGGTGTGAGGGGTAATAATGATGGGGTATATGGGGGGAGGTGTGGGGGTAAAAATGACAGGGAATATGGGGGGAAGTCTGAGGGGTAATAATGATGGGGAATATGAGGAAAGTCTGAGGGGTAATAATGACAGGGAATACGGGGGGAGGTGTGGGGGTAATAATGATGGGGAATATGAGGAAAGTCAGAGGGGTAATAATGACAGGGAATATGGGGGGAAGTCTGAGGGGTAATAATGATGGGGAATATGGGGGGAGGTGTGAGGGGTAATGATGCGGAATATGCAGTTAGGTCTGAGGGCTAATAATGACGGGGAATATGGGGGGAGGTGTGGGGGTAATAATGATGGGGAATATGAGGAAAGTCTGAGGGGTAATAATGATGGGAATATGGGGGAAGTCTGAGGGGTAATAATGATGGGGAATATGGGGGGAGCTGTGAGGGGTAATGCAGAATATGCAGTTAGGTCTGAGGGGTAATAACGATGGAGAATATGGGGGGAAGTCTGAGGGGTAATAATGACAGGGAATATGGGGGAAGTCTGAGGGGTAATAATGACGGGGAATATGGGGGAAGTCTGAGGGGTAATAATGACGGGGAATATGGGGGAAGTCTGAGGGGTAATAATGACAGGGAATATGGGGGAAGTCTGAGGGGTAATGATGGGGAATATGGGGGGAGGTGTGAGGGGTAATGATGCGGAATACGCAGTTAGGTCTGAGGGCTAATAATGATGGGGAATATGGGGGGAGGTGTGGGGGTAATAATGATGGGGAATCTGAGGAAAGTCTGAGGGGTAATAATGACGGGGAATATGAGGAAAGTCTGAGGGGTAATAATGACGGGGAATATGGGGGAAGTCTGAGGGGTAATAATGACGGGGAATATGGGGGAAGTCTGAGGGGTAATAATGACAGGGAATATGGGGGAAGTCTGAGGGGTAATGATGGGGAATATGGGGGGAGGTGTGAGGGGTAATGATGCGGAAAACGCAGTTAGGTCTGAGGGCTAATAATGATGGGGAATATGGGGGGAGGTGTGGGGGTAATAATGATGGGGAATCTGAGGAAAGTCTGAGGGGTAATAATGACGGGGAATATGAGGAAAGTCTGAGGGGTAATAATGACGGGGAATATGGGGGAAGTCTGAGGGGTAATAATGACGGGGAATATGAGGAAAGGCTGAGGGGTAATAATGACAGGGAATATGGGGGAAGTCTGAGGGGTAATAATGACGGGGAATATGGGGGGGTGTGAGGGGTAATGATGCGGAATACGCAGTTAGGTCTGAGGGCTAATAATGACGGGGAATATGGGGGGAGGTGTGGGGGTAATAATGATGGGGAATATGAGGAAAGTCTGAGGGGTAATAATGACGGGGAATATGAGGAAAGTCTGAGGGGTAATAATGACGGGGAATATGGGGGAAGTCTGAGGGGTAATAATGACAGGGAATATGGGGGAAGTCTGAGGGGTAATAATGACGGGGAATATGGGGGGAGGTGTGAGGGGTAATGGTGGGGAATATGCACTTATGTCTGAGGACTAATAATGACGGGGAATATGAGGGGAGGTGTGGGGGTAATAATTATGGGGAATATGAGGAAAGTCTGAGGGGTAATAATGACAGTGAATATGGGGGAAGTCTGAGGGGTAATAATGACAGGGAATATGAGGAAAGTCTGAGGGGTAATAATGACAGGAATATGGGGGAAGTCTGAGGGGTAATAATGACGGGGAATATGAGGAAAGTCTGAGGGGTAATAATGATGGGGAATATGGGGCAAGTCTGAGGGGTAATGATTGGGAATATGGGGGGAGGTCTGAGGGGTAATAATGATGGGGAATATGGGGGAGGTCTGAGGGATAGTAATGATGGGAATATGGGGGGAGGTCTGAGGGGTAATAATGATGGGGATATGGGGGAAGTCTGAGGGGTAATAATGATGGGGAATATGGGGGAGGTCTGAGGGGTAATAATGACAAAGAATATGAGGAAAATCTGAGTGGTAATAATGATAAAGAATATGAGGAAATTTGAAGGGTAATAATGATGGGGGATATGGGGAAGTGTGAGGGGTAATAATGAGAGGGAATATGGGGAAGTGTGAGGGGTAATAATGCCTGGGAATATGGGGGAGGGGTCTGAGGGGTAATAATGACAGGGAATATGGAAGTCTGAGGGGTAATAATGACGGGGAATATGGGGGGGAACTGAGGGGTAAGAATGCCAGGGAACGGAGGGAGGCTTAAGCAAGGCAGCCAAGAACCTTCTAGTTCCTCAGGGTTATAGAGACCACAGGAAAAATAACACGTGTTTGACAAGATAAAAGGGGAAGAAGCCTCAGAAGTGGGCTTCCCCTTGCTGCCCACCGGGGCACCTGAGCCTGGAAGGGGGAGCCCGTGTTGGGTAGGAGTGGAGAAATCACTGAGTGTGTCCTGAGCCATCCGGGACCCTCCTGTGTCCTGGCGCCTGACCTGCTCTCTGTGACCCCAGCCTAGCGATCAGGAGGATCTCGAGAGAGCGGGCAGCACTCCTGCTCCGTCTCGGGGATCTGCTGGTTTCTGATAGGCCACCAGCCCTGCCTGCCTCCCAACAAGGGTCGGCAGGTCATCGGATGCCCCTGTGGTCCAGGCCTGGCACCATGAAGTAGAGTCACGATGGGTCAGACATCTCAGGAGGGCACTCAAGAACCAGCACACATGCACGAATGCCCTGTCAGACCAGCCCTAGGTGCCCTGGAGACCGCGCGGGTAGCTGACAGAAGGGGCAGGTGGCCGGTGTGACCTGCACAGTAGACCCACACAACTGTGCACACCACCAAGAACAGGACAGCTGCAGAGCCACACTCTCTGGGCAGACACAGTCCATGCTGTGGCCCTGCAGGGAGAGCCATGAGGGTTCTTGTCCCCAGACAGATGGCGCAGCAGGGCACGCGCATCAGGGTCCTGTTGCCCCTGGCCTTGTCCTGGCCACGGCCTCCCACGTCCCTTCCATGAGGTCATGGTTCCGGGTCCCTGTGAGTGCACGGCCGCCCCCGGGGGCTCTGTGCTGGTTATTTTGGGGGTGGCTTTCTCTATGACAGTTTCCCACAGTGTCTTCTCTCTACTGATACTTTCCATCTTCTTATTCAGCTTTTCCACCGACACACAGGGTTTTTTCTTTGTCGAAGTATTTTGAACTGCAGGTAACATGTGACCTTCGGAGCTTGTCAGAGACCTGAAAGAGGAACCTTTGCTTTGCTTAGTGTCAGATGTCCCTGCAACAGGATGTGGTGAGCTGTTACACCACAATTTAATTTAATGAGAAAGGTTTTTTCCCTTATATTTAAGTTTTCTCTAAAATGCTCCCGAGGTGGAAACTACTGTTTTTTTCCTAAAACTTATGTGGCAATTTGAGTTTTTGTTTTAATCTGGGATATGTACGTAGGACACACACAGACGCGTGTCCACACCACCTCTTTGCATATAGCTGGAATTGAGTGAAAAGAAAATTAGTATTTTTTAACATTTAAAAACTAAAATATACAAAGTACAGGCACAGCCCCTCCCCCAAAGTATCTGTGGATATTCACCGTATTGATCCGACCGCTATGCAAAGATCTCACAGCTATTCATAAAGAAGCTGTGCAAATTAATCGGGCGAAGTGTCCTTTTTAAAGCAAAATTTCGTTACTTTCACATAATGAGTTTTTTTCATCACCATTTTGGAAAAAATTGAGCTTAAAACCTCGTGTTGTAGTGAAATGCCCTCACTTCATCTTCAGGCTTCACTCACGGGCTCTTGTTGGACTCTCCTGAGACTGCATGACCCAAGGGGTTGGGGAGGGTCCAAATCTCATTTTTTACACATTTTGCTTTTAAGCAAAGTTTCCCCACGTTTCTGAACTCTTGGTTTCCGAAAGCAGCTAAAGCTCTCAAATCAAAATTTCAGGAATGAGCCACACTGCTTGTTGGCCCGGCACGTTCACGGCCCCTGTGGTTCCTAAGCAGGGGCATGCTCCTTGTTCTCAACAGTCCCATAAGGGAGGGAAGGGGGGACTTCGTAGTTAGGGGTTTTGTAAACGGAGGGTCCAAGGGAGGGTCGGCAAGTGGAAATCGGGGCCCGCAGGCTCACGGGTCAGGAGTGCGCGCTCTGCCAGCCCAGGGCCGGCACCTGCAGCCGCCAGTTCCCCTTCTCCCATCCTGCACTCTGTCCCTCTGGGTCCGGGCCTCGTCTGGCCTGCAGGGCTGCTCAGCGCGCAGAACCCGGTGTCTGGGGTGGAGAGAGGCTGAAGGCACAGCCTTGCACTTCCCTTTTCTGGGGCATGCATGTCTTCAAAGCCAACACCAGCCCAGCACCAGCACCACGCATACAAACACAGCATTCTCTTCTGTTTGAGCTAAAAACAACTATTTTTTCAGTCATTTCTCCTGGACTAGCTGTTGCAAGCCTTTTTTTTTTTTTTTTTTTCAAAAGAGTAGAAGAGGCAGGCGACCAGAGGACCCACGCGGGATCCGTACAGCCACTTGTTTTCCAGGGCAAGCTCTTCTTCGGGCTACAACAAACAGCAGTGTGTGCTGGCCGCCCCTGCCCGATTTGGCGCAGATATCAAAGCCAGAAGAGACGTGCTGATACGCTAGATCAGAAACCTCCTTCAAAAATCCCAGCAGTGTGGCCTGGCGATCCCGAGGGCTGCACCCACGTGAAGGTGGAGACTTTGAGCCCGTGCCCTGTGCTGGCGACACACAGACTCCACCGGCTCTGAGTCTGTGTTTCAGAGCTGACATCCAAGGGCACCTGGCCCGTGTGCTGGGACCTCTCAGCCTCGGAGGCAGCCTGCTCGTGGCCGTCACGATCATGAGCGGGCTGTTCCTCTTATCAGCTCCCAGACGTCGTCATCCAGCACCCTCCTTCCGACTCCAAGAGAAGAAGTGTCAGTGTGTGCGTCCACACGGGACTCTGAACGACGGGGCGGGGGTGCCGTGACCACAGGGTCACTGGGACTAGAAAGGAAGCCTGACGTGAAGTGTCCCTGAGACCCTAAGAACCATAGGATGTCGTGTGGTCAGAGTGAAAACATAGATTCTGGGAGGAAAAGCAGTCCCTAAAGAGACAGAAATGATGAAGAGAAGATCTGGGCGGTGCTTGTTTTTAAAGAGGGCCTGACCTCCTATTCTCAGGGGGTGCGCCTGGGCCATGAGTGAACCCACGTCAGAGCCAACAATCCTGATGATCCACTGACTTCCTAACTTTCTCAGACCTAAATTCTCCTTGCGTTCCTGCCACATCATTTAAACGATCGATCAGATTTGTGAACAATGGAGGCCTGTCATCTTCCTCTAGAAAAGCTGACACGAGCTCTGCACACCCCGGACGTGTGCCGTCAGGGGATGGTGCAGCTGGAGGGCCCACGGGTGAAGACCTGGGTCCCGCTCTCATCCTGCTTCCGTACCTGGCTGCAGCCTGAGGGTCTCGTCCGTGAAAATGGCGGCTTGGCCGAGATCCCTTTCCACTCTCCGAGTCGGGGAGTCTTCAGTCATTTCAAAAGGAGAAACGCATCTTCCTGGGCGCCGAGCATTATAAATGGCAGGAACCTCACAGCGTCCTCCCCAACCCCCCGGGAGGTGGCCACCATTACTATTCTTAATTTGAAGACAGGCCCAGAGAGGGCAGGAGATACTCGGGGCAGCAGGCAAGCGGCAGTCAGTGGGAGCGGCCGTGGCTCAGGGGAGCGTGTGTGGTGTCAGGGGCTCCACAGCGAGAGGGGCGGCCTCCCGAGGGCAGGCTGCTCCCGGCCGGCTTCCTGCCTGACACAAGGATGTGACCGATGTGGTCCAGCAGACGCGGGGCCAGTCTGCTTCTATTACCGACGTGCACTGGCTGAACTTTCGGTTTCCTGACGCGGGAAGAATGGATCTTTGGTCACGTCTGTGGAGGCCGGAGCTCGGCCATGCGGCACACGTGCTCACAGACTCACAGGGGAGCCGAGGGGTGGGGGTTACTTCTGTACGTTTCATTCCGGTACTTCCCACGGAGCGTGTGTTCTCTCTAGAACCAGACCAACACCTGTGTAGGTTTGTGGCAGGTTCTCATTTCTGTCACAGAGGGCCAACGGTGCTGCTGGCCTCCCATCCGGCCCGGCAGCCCTGGGTGTTGCCCGGGGCACCACAATGGGAAGAGGTGCTGGCCCCACACGTCTGGGGCCGTGTGGAGGTCTCTGTCCCTGCTCCTTGGCGGGAACCCATCAGAGTCGTGGGGCCCACATGCGGGCTTTGGGGAGGGATGGCACAGGAGCGGCAGGTGCTGGAAGTTTCTAGGTGGTTGTCCACACAGACATCGATCCTACTTTCTTAGGAGCCGGGTTTGGGCGTGGGAGTAAGAAATCTAGTTCAGCCACACTGCGTAACCTTTGCTTAAAAAGTTTAAGATGGGTAAGGACCGTACTTTGCTAATAATACTTTTGTGTCAATTTTTTAAAAAACATAGTGCTTGGGCGCCTGGGTGGCTCAGTTGGTTAAGCGACTGCCTTCGGCTCAGGTCATGATCCTCGAGTCCCGGGATCGAGTCCCACATCGGGCTCCCTGCTCAGCAGGGAGTCTGCTTCTTCCTCTGACCCTCTCCCCTCTCATGCTCTCTCTCTATCTCATTCTCTCTCTCAAATAAATAAATAAAATCTTAAAAAAAAAAAAAAAAACATAGTGCTTGCTGTAGGTCCATGTCAGCTTGATTACATAAAATCCATTTTTAAAGCATCTCTTCCTTTTCAATAGTTAGGTTAGTTCAAACAAGGAGACAACTATACTGTGAATTTTAAAAAAAAACTATTCACCTTCTGTTCCTTGGCAAACTAGCCGGCTGAGCAGGGCTACTGTTACTTTTTCATCTCCGTTTGATTTTGTTTGTCTGTTTTTTGTTTTTTCTTTTAAATTTTTTAAATTTAAATTCAATTAGCCACCATATAGTACATCATTAGTTTCTGATGTGTGTTCAGTGATTCGGCATATAACACCCAGTGCTCATCACGACAGGTTACGATGTTGCTTTTTCGTGAAGAGAATCACTTTTCAAAAGCCATCATTGTCCTTTAAACAAAAGCAATGTGGGAAACAAAGAGGCCTGAAGGATCCACTTGGGATTCAGTTCCCAGGGCAGGCTCCTGCAGCCACACCCGCGCCGCATCTTGCCCCGTGGGCTCCCTCAAAGCTCACGGCCAAATGAAGTACCACGTATAAAGAAATATAGAAAAGCAGTTGTCACGTGCTTACTCAGTCTTCCAGTGAGACAGAAAAATGCATGTTCCTCACATAGGACAAGCCATCAGAAACATTTTTATTTTTAAGGGAAAGCCAAAATAGCTTTGTGAAGAGCAAAACAAAACAGGAAGGCCGTTCTTTCCCATTCCTATAACTAAAAGATAATTTTAAAAAGTATTTGCTCACTTTCCCAGAAAATACACCTTTAGCTAAAGTTAGCATTGTAACCCGAGAACATAATCCTTTAGGCAGACGGGAGTAGAACCAGAAATATCCTGGCCAGTGTCTGCGTGCTAACCCTGTACAATGTGCAGGGATCTCGGGACAGGGAGGTGTGCACACTCTCACGCAGGGGTGCTGCTCGCAGGGGCATGAGCGGGGGCTTCCCACGGCGCGTGGTTCCAGCCGACGGCCGGGTGCACGGTGTTCACACACTGCGGCGCGAACTTCCTCGGTGACTGCAAGGATTAGGTCAGAAGGGAGACTTGCAAGAAAACACCATGATTAAGGCCATGATTCGGAAACTGGGAAGTGGAGGAAATATGCTTTTGTGCCCCTGCAGCACGTGTGGATCCAGGCAGCGACACCCGGGCTCTGGGCACTGAGGGAAACTGAGGCTGCCTCCCAGGTGGGTTTTTACCTTCTTGGAAGAGGCAAGCATCTCACAAAGTCCACTGTCCATACGTCCTTGTTTGTAGGCGGGTGCTCTGTCCATGGCCTGGCAGGGACGGTGGGCTAGGAGTCCGCACGGCCCCACGTAGCCCTGGGCGACAGCAGGACTGTCACAACCACGGTAACTCTGAAAATGCAGAGTTTCAACACCACTGAAGTCCTGTTTTACCTTTCTGACTTTTTTTCAAAGCTGCTTTGTGAGGCGGTGGAAAATGAGGCCGTCTCTCAAGTTCCATTAAAAAGTAAGTTCCAAAAAAAAAAAAAAGTAAGTTCCGCGTTACCTCCGGTGTCCTGGACCCATTTCAGCCTTCACTTATTTTTATCTTTTTAATCATAATAAGCCACTGCCACGGGGCCTGCTATTTTTGGAAGGAGGGAACGGGACGGTGGAGTCTGAATGACAAGTCACGGTTTTAATAAAACATGACCCTCCCGCTGTGTGTGGGGCTGGGACTGACGGGCACTACTGTCACCCGGGACTGTCAGCCGTTAAAACAGAATAATTTTCATGCCTTCAGTGCCTGCTTCCTTATTTAGCCTGAATACTCCAAATAATGCGAACACCCGTGTGGAAACTCCAGCATCCACGGGGACCGGCTGGCCACGTGACGGGAGCTCCGCGGCTGCCCGGCACCTCCCGCGCTGCGGCCGGGTGTGGGCTCCCACATCACCTGGCCCATTTTTTTTTTATCTACGCCAAACTCATTCCACAGTCACTCGTGGGGAGCGCTAAACCACCAGCAAGCATTTTTCTAGGGCTTTCTTTGTGCTGCTAGAAAATACATTATTCCCCCCAAATTATGAAATTTCTATTCACACAGAATTAACGGAATTGAAAAAATAAAAGATGAAAAAGCTCCCCTTAATTAAAAAGTAACAATGTTAAGTGGATGGGGAGAGGGACGGGGTGAGTGGCCGTGCAGGCGTGGCCAGGCTGTGGCCTCCTGTCACTCTGTCCGTGCACACGAGTCGGGGCCTCAAGGTAAGAGGCATTAACAAAGCAGCTCCTCCCCTTTTGCAGGCTGCGGAGGACTTGGCAACGCTCCTGGGCTGGCAGCGGAAAGTTCCACGCCACGATCTGTCAGCTCCGCCCGCCAGTCTGCCGGGCACAGGCCAAGCGCCTGCGACCCACCTGGCTGCTGCCTGGTTTGCCCAGAAGAAGCTGCTCGTTATGGAGGCAAAGGAGAGGCTCGAGCCCCCTGTTCCAGCTTCGGGGGGTGAAATCACACCTTCGGATGGGTACATGTGAGTTTGAAGTAAACCCTCACCTTACCAGAGAACCATTAGTAATTCTGTTAGGCGTAACTGTCATACTGTGATCGTGTAAGAGAGCGGCCGCTTAAAAAGGCGTCTATAGAGACGCCTGTGTGGCTCAGTTGGTTAAGCAACTGCCTTCGGCTCAGGTCATGAACTCAGGGTCCTGGGATCGAGCCCCACATCGGGCTCCCTGCTCGGCGGGAAGCCTGCTTCTCCCTCGCCCACTCCCCCTGCTTGTGTTCCCTCTCTCGCTGTCTCTCTCTCTCTGTGAAATAAATAAACAAAATCTTAACAACAACAAAAAAGCGTCTGCACCTGAGGGATGGCGGAACTCAGACTTGAGGTCCAGGACCTGGTGCCTCGTGATCTTAGCAACAACCAGCACAGGGGTGGCTGAAGGAATGGTGCCCCATCTCGCACACCCTGACTGTGGACCTGGATGCAGGCACGTGGGAACCCACTGTACTCTTTATTACACTCTCACGGATGTCTGAGATTTCCATCATTAAAAACCAACAGTGCCTTCAGAGAGAAGCCGGAGCCCAGGAGAAGCTGGTGACTGTTGGTCAGCCTCAGCGTCTGGCCTGTGTTCCGGGCAGCTGCTGGGGGGCCGAGCCCATCCCACGGCAAGGTGAGGACATAAGGGTCTGCACCTTGCGCCACCTCCCTCCTGCCCAGCCCCAGTGGTGGCACCTGTGCCTGGAGCCCGGCTAGGATGCTGCCGGCCAGGGTGCCCGCGTCCTGCGCCTGGCTCTGCCGCCACTTCAGGGAAGGCCACCTGGCACCTCTCCCGTGCACACAGGCACCCCGGTAAGCCAGTACTCTTCACCACGGGTCTCTGCTCTCTGCCCCCAGTAGACAGAGCCCACCCTGAGGGTGGAAACTGTACTCACGAGCACTGAGAAAACTGACGGATGGCAGAAGCTGCGTCTTTATGTAAAGATCTGGACAGAAAAATCATAGGAGGCAAGTGACTCCCAGGAACTCCCAGTTTGGAAAACAATAGAGCAGAGGGGGAGCAGAATCACAAAACAGGCCTGTGAGACGGGTCCCCCGATCTGTAGGACATATTGACCCTGGCGTGGAAAAGCACCCAAGATGGAATTTTTGTATCGATTATCCAATTATTAATCTTTGTAGAAGCTATTCCAACACTGCACATAATGAGTAATTCATCACACTATATTAGGGGCCATGGAAGCTGCATTCCGTATAAAGGGCCATTAAGTTTCTTGTAATTGCCCATTACTGGAGCTTTCGTTAGTTCTAAATCAAATCAGCAGGACCGGCATGTTTGCGCTCTAATTGACTTTATGTAATAACAGCACGCCCCTGGTGATTACCAAAATGAGCGGTCTGGCTGGATTACCACGGTCGCAAAGACCACTTCTCAGCCTGAGGTGAGCAGCCATTTCCAACGGTACCTGAAGGGACAGGTACAAGTGATCACCTGGACACGGGAGGGGTGCATAGGGGCGGACCCACGACCACACTGGGGCCAGGGCTGTGTCCACCCTCAGGGCTGCCGTCTGGGCCAGAGCCAAGTGCTGCCAAGCCTCCCAGACAGAACCCAAGCGCGTCCTGTGTCCTTCAGAGGGTTCCCACTGTATTAGGCAGCGTTTCCCACAGGAGCGGAGACGCTGGCCGGGACACAGGACAGGTCGCCGTTAAAGCTCAGCTCCTGTCCTCTGAAAAGTCCTTCCCGAAACACTGTCTAGACTCTCAGACTCCAAGCGCGTGGGCTGTCATTCACTGGCAACCATCAGCTGCTATCTGGTAGCACGGCTTTGTCATCTTGAATTGTTACTTAAACTCTGAATGTTGTTAGCCGCTTAACCTGTCTGCCCATTCCCCTCTGATTGTTTGAGGGGCCAGAGAACAGATGTGTGCGTGTGTCTGGACAGCCCTGTGATGCCAGGACGTGGTAAGGAATCTGCAAATACTGGGTTGTTACGTTCTCTTTTTGAAAGTTGAGTTAATCCTTTGCGTGAGTTTCAAAAAGACTGAGCAAGAGGCAGCTAACAGCCGAACCTGCAGGCTGCTTCTTGGCATTACTGCTCAGGCTGGGGAGAAATCAGTGCCGTATTAACGGACAGCCTTGTGTCTGTGGGATTTCTTCCTTTCCGTGGGGCTACGCGCCGTCCATTTGGAAAATCTCACATTAACTCTTTCTCTGTTCAACTAAATTTGAAGAAGCCTTAAAATATGTCCTCAAGGGGCGCCTGGGAGGTTCAGTTGTTTGAGCGTCCAACCATTGGTTTGGCTCAGGTCGTGATGTCAGGGTCGTGGGATGGAGCCCCACATCAGGCTCTGCGCTCAGCAGGGAGTCTGCCTGAGATTCTCTCTCCCTCCGCCCCTCCCCCTCACTCACATGTGTGTGCGCACGCGTGCTCTCTCTCAAATAAATACATAAATAAAAATTTAAAAATGTCCTCAAAAGAAGGCAGTATGTGGCAGACAAGCTACTTAGAAGTATCTGTTCACAACAGGTGGTAACTCAGACTGAAGACAAGGGGCTGCTGACTTCCCCGAGAAGCAGTGTCCCAGCTTTGCCGAGCTCTTTCTCACACTGAGGTGAGGATATCTGTGGCCATTCCACAATACAGAGCGCTACAGACCACCCCGGACGACGGGAACGGGGGTCCCCGGCCACAGTCTGGGGCTACAGGCCTGAGGCCAGCCTGGAACCACAACGCCAGGATGCACACCTTGCCCACAAGCTGCCGGAGGTCTGGGGAGACTTCCGAGCACACAGCACAATTAGACGTTTCATCAAGATGCTGAGCTCAGGAAGCCTTGGTCAAGTGGACGTCGCTGATGGAACAGGGACCGAAGGTGCTTTAAGAGTCTCCCAAGCATCTGTAAAGACACCCCTGCTGCCCAGGGCCACCATCCGCAGGGATGAGCGGGTATTTCCAAACCCACAGCCCTGCTCCATGAAGCCGGTGACACTGAAGGGCCTGGGAAGAAGCCACCCAGAGGGTCGCGCATTTTTAAGCTCTCCTCACCTTCCCGTCATTGAATGAACGTGCTGGATGCTGCGCCTGCTGAGCACACCCCAGGGCCCAGCAACTCCCAGGGCAGAGGGGCCTCTTCCCAGCTCTAGGAGCCTCCTGGGGCTTCCCAACACCAGGCTCGGACGAGCTAGCAAGGCAGCAGCTTACGGTGGGCGGTGGACACGTCCGTGGGCCAGAGCTCCCCGACCCCACTGCCCACCTGGCCTTGAAAACAGAAACAGGAAGCAGAACAGGGGAGGAAGCGGCCGGCCAGGGAAGGGCCGATTCTGGTAAAAGGCTCGCTTCAAAGCCCAGGTCAAAGCTCGCCCCCAGGGAGCATGCCACGCCTCCGGAGAAATGCTTGTCAAAGTAATCAATCACCTAGTTTCCATCTGCACGTCCCCTGCGCTGCTGCAGGCTGCACTATCAGGACAGGAAGCTTCACTCAGGGTGGAAAACTGGCACTTCGTCCCCTGGAAACCACCGTTTCCATCTCCGCGAGTGACAGAGCATCAACACCGCCATGAACGGGTGATGAGAGATAAGGACCGGGGGGGGGGGGGGGGGGGGGGGGGGGGGAGGGTGGGTGCGGACGCACTGCGCACTTTCCAGCATTTGGACAAAGTTTGGAAGGACAGTCCGACCTGCGTTTTCCATTCTCTGCATCCAGAGAAACACCCAATGAACAGACCTTGACACACATTCTTTGAGCTCTTTTCTGAAATTAAAGTGCGTAAAAAAATGCGGGCAGACCACGCCCCCAGCCCTGCCACAGACGCGCTGTCCTGGGCTTGCTTTGTCCAGTGCGGCCACAGACACTCCCCTGAAGCTGGAGCAGACATGCGGTGACGGACAGGCCACAGCCCAGCGCTGCCGCCTCCCCCCCCGCGCCCTCCCTCCGTCCACCACCCTTTCTCTGTGCAGCCATCGGCCAAGAGGAAATAACTTCGCTGTGCTGGGAGTCTGGGAATCCCAGAAAACATCTTAAATCCACAAAAATAATTGAAGTTCGCTTCTACTGTGCCGCTCAGCTCCATTCTGATTTTTATTACAATGTCAACAAGAGTTTAATTTGTTTTAAAGTTTAGGTTCTTAAATCTGAGTGATATACGGTAGTTTACAGCTTTGCTGGCAACAGCTACTGTGGAAAAAAGGGAAAGTGAATATTAAGGCGATTCTAAGTTTGACATCGTGAGGGCAGGGAGCGATGCCAAAAGCAGCTAGCAGCCCGGCTTTCCCCACCGGGGACGGCAGCCACGTCGTGGACCAGGGGCACACTCCCCATCACCAACCTGGTCCGGGCACAGCAAGTAAGAGGAAATGTCCTAAAATGCAGTTTCTCGAGCGAAACCCTCTCAGGTGTCAGATAGGTCACAAACGGCGCCACTGTCTTATCTGGGGTCCCTTCTGGAAACCAGTTCCAGCAAAAAGACCTGAGCGGGGCCACTGGGGAAGAAAGGCCCTGCCCCACTCCAGAGGTCGTGCCTTTCGACTGCCCAGAGGGTGCTGGTACTGACAGCTCAGAACCACCCGACCTCAAACCTTTCTGGCGTGGACAATCGGCTGAGAGGCTCCCCTAGGTTTCCAGCCTCGCTGTTGCTGGACCAGAGCTGTCAGCCCTGTTAGAACCGTCTGCAGAGACACATAGGACCGCACACCTGCAAACTAGCCTGCTTTATGAGCACAGAGGACAGCAGGGCTGACAAGGCCGTCCCCCCAGACTGAAGGGTGCGGCCCACCTGCGGGCCCCACCTCGGCTGTGGGCCCCGCTGCCTGCTTGCCCTGACCAGATGAGGCCCCAGGTGGCGGCAGAGCTCCCCCACCTCTGCAGCACCTTCCCCCTTCCCTTCCGCCATGGGCTCGGCGGGAGCCAGACCTCGGGCAAATCACAGGCGTTCCTGGATGTGGCTGAGGCCGGGAGCTGCCACTGTCCTCCAGGCCCACTTCCTGCCCTATCTAAAATAACAGCAGCTGTGGGGGCCTGATAGGGCCGAGTCCTGGGGAAGCCTGCACCCTTGGGTGGGAGAGAGGACGGCCAGGGGGCTGATAAGGCCGCCCCCAGGCCCCCAGGCCTGATGACCGCATCCTGCACTGTCTGCCCACTTCAGAACAAAAGAAAACCAGCCGCCGGCTCGGGGAGCGGTAGCCTGCACTCTGGGAGGGGGTGGTCTGGCTGACTCGGCCTATTGTGCAGAGTATCAGGCTCTGATTAGCTGGGGTCCCCTGGGCCAGATAAGGGCGGATGTTTCAGAAGGGAATAGACTTTCTTTGTTCTTTACTGTGTGCAAGTGTCCACGTAATAATCTGGAAGGAAGGAAGAACGCTGCTTCAAAATTGAAGCTGAAGAAAGGTAAAGGGACTCAAAGCTCCACGCGCCCAACTGGCATGAAAAGTGACAGAGGACCTGCATCGCCGATGGCCAGGAAACGTGGACCCCACCACGTGGCTACAGGCGGACAGGTAGTCCTTAATTTAGTGAAACAGGAGATAATGCAGAAGCACACATATTTTCATTCCCTGAGAGAAATTCTACTGTCAGCTCTGTGTTCGTGCCATAGAAACACAGAATTGGAATTTTGTCCTCACGCTCCTTAGGAAAGGAGTCCGAGGGCTGTACGCATTCCACAGAGGAAAACTCTGCAGGACACACACAAGCCTCGTGCTTGAACAGCACAGTCTCTCGTCCCGCACCCAGTGTTTTAACAAATGTGCTTGACTCCGAACACGCTAGAAGGGAAGTTCCTTCAGCTGCACCAAAGCTGCAGACCCAAACCCACCCCAAGAAATGTGTCCGTGCCAGAGTGCTACTGCCTCCTGAGGTCGGGCTTTTCTGGACAATGTCACGTACACGGAGCCATGGAAGATGAGGTGTTTGTGCCTGGCTACTCTGACTTCGCCTGGGTTTTCGAGGTCCCTCCATGGCGTAAGGTGCGTTAGCAGCTCATTCCTCCTTCCGGCTGAGTAATATTCCACCATGTGGTTCTGACGTCCCTTTCCTATCTGTTCTACAGTTGCTGGACACTCGGGTTGTTTCAAATGTTTGGATGTTATAAATGCTGCTGCTGAGAATGTTCGTGTGCAGGCCTTCGTGTGGATGGAGGTGCTGACCTCCTGTGGGCAGACCCCTAACGGTGGAATGAACGGGCCATATGATGAAGCTGCGGTCCTCCGAAGAGCCCACCCATGCGGCCGTGGCACCCGACGTCTCCACAGGTAACGGGCGGGGGCTCGTTTCTCTCAAGAGTGTCACTGTCCCTCTTACTGACTGTCGTCACTCAGATGGGTAGGAACTGAGCTCTGCGTTGGTGTCATATTTGCATTCCCTGATGACTAATGACATGGAGCATATTTTCACGTGTTTATTAACATTCATATGTCTTCTCTGCAGAAATGTCTGCTTACATCTTAAAGCCCAGTTTTTGAGTAGGCTGTCTTATTATTACTGAGATAAAAGTTTCTGTATATTCTGGATATGAACCCTTTATCAGATATGTGTTTTGCAAATATATTCTTTTAGTTAGCTGCTTGTCTTCTCGTTTTCTTAACGGTTCTTTTGAAGCAGAAAAAAATGTGAATTTTGATACGGTCTCATTTACCAGTTTTTTAATATTGGACTATGTTTTTGGTATCATATCTAAAAAAATCTTTGCCTGATCTAGGGTCTTAAAGATTTTTCTCATATGCTATCTACTAAATCTTTTATTGTTTTAGCTTGTACATTTAATTCCATGATCAATTTTGAGATTTTTGTGTATGGTGTGAGGTTAAAGGTACAAGTTCATCTTTTGCATGTGGACATCCAAATGTTATATCAGCATTTGTTAAAAGGCTATTCTTTGCCCCAGTTAAATGGCTTGGCATTTTTGTTAAAAATCAATTTATCATAAATACAAGGATTTCTGAATTCTAAATTCTGGCCATTGATCTCTATGTCTTATGCCAATACCACACTGTCTTGATTATTGTAGCTTTATAGTGAATCTTGAATCGGGCAATGTGTCTTCCAGCTTTGTTCTCTGTTTTCAAAATTGTTTTGGTTACTCTGGATCTTTGAAATTCCGTTTGAATTTTAGGATCATTCTGTCATTTGTCATGTTCCTGAAAAAACAAACCCAAAAAACCTGCTAGAATTTTGATAGGGATTGCATTGATTCTATAGATTAATTCCATTAATTCCATTGTGATCAGAATTAATCCTTTAAAGTTTATTAAGGCTTGTTTTATGACCTACTAGGAAGTCTATCCTGGAGAATGTTCCATATACACCCCATTCTGTTGAGTGTTCTATAGATGTCTTCTAGGTCCAGTTTTTGACAGCACTGTTCAATTGTTTTATATCCTTGTTGACTTCTTGTCTAGTTGTTCCATCCATTAGTGACTGTTCTATCCATTACTGACAGTACGTGGTGAGGTCTCCAGATATTATTTTTTTAATTGTCTTTCAGTTTATCCCTTCAAATCTGAAAATTTTTGTTACATGTATTATGTGGTTCTGCTTTTTAGGTGCAAAAATATTTATAATTGTTATGTCTTCCTGCTCAATTTACATTTTACTCATTATAAAATGTCCGTTTGTGTCTCCAGCAACATTTTCTTTGGTCTTAAATTGATTTTGTCTAATATTAGTACAGATACTCCAAATGTCTTTTGGTCACTATTTACCTGGTATAACTTTTCCAACCTTTTACTTTCAACCTATTTGTGCCTTTAAATATAAAGTAATTGTTCTGTAGACAACATAGAGTTGGATCTTTTTTTCAAAGACTATACTTTCAGGGATCATTTCTATAGTTTATTTGTTTGTTTGTTTTTTCCCCCAATCCGGTCTGACAACTGTCACCTTTTTATTGGAGGGTTTGGTTCATTTACATTTAATGTAATTTTATTGTAGAATTTACATTTGCCATTTTGCTGTTTGTTTTCCATGTTTTGTGGGGTTTTGTTTTTTGTTTTTGTTGTTTCTATGATCTTTCATTACCGCTTTCTTTTGTGTTAAATAGGTGATTTCTAATGTATCACTTAAATGTGTTTTTGTTTTGGTTTTACTCTGTATATTTTTAAGTCAGTTTCTTTATGGTTCCTCTAGAGATTATGATACACATCTTAACTTAAAAATTCTATTTCAGCTAATTAATATTAACTTGTTTTTAATAACATATGGAAGTTTTTCTTTACCATGGCTTCCTTCCCTACCCTTTCCTTTCTGCTGTTACTGCCACACCAATGACATCTTGATATAAACCCATCAGAACAGTTTTGTAATTTTTGTCTTATGTATTTTCTTTTAAATGAGTTAGGAGAAAAAAAGAGTTTAAAAATATGTATGCTGTCTTTATCTACATAATTACTTTTTATCAGTGCTTTTTATTTCTTTGTGTGGATCTGAGTTGCCAAGAGCCGAGAGGACTCCTTCCAATACTTCTTGTAGGTCAGGTCTGCTGGCAACAAAATTTCTGCATCTTTGCTTACCCAGCAATGGTTTTATTTCTCCTTCATTTTTAAAGCTAGTTTTGCTAGATATGGGATTCTAGATCAACAGTCTTTTTCTTTGTGGCCTCTGTGATCGCTCATGAGAAGTCAGCTGTTAATCTTATTGAGGATTCCACATAACTGATGACTTGTTTTTTTTCTTGCTGCTTTCAGGACTGCCTCTTTTTCTTTGACTTTCAACAGTATGGCTATGATGTATTTAGGTGTAAATCTCCGGATTTATTCTACTTGGAATTTGTTGATTTTTTTCGATGTATACAATGTTTTTCATCAAATTTGGGAAGATTTTAGCCATTATTTCTTCAGATATGTTTCCTACCCCTTTTTCTCTCCCCTCTCTTTCTGCATTCCCAACATACCTATGTTTGTATGTTTTATGGTATCCCACATGTTCATTTTTCTTTATTCTTTTCCCTTTCTATTCCTCAGACTGGATAATCTATAAACATTTCATCAAGTTTGTTGATTCTTTTTCTCTGCCAACTCCAATCTGCTGTTCAGCTCCTATAATGAATTCTTCATTTCAGTTACTATACTTTGCAAGGCTAGAATGTCTATTTAGCCCTTTTAAAAACTTTTAATCTCATTATTGATATTCTCTCTTTGGTGAAACATTGCTGTCCTACTTTCCTTTAATTCTTTAAACGTACTTTCAGTTCTTTGAACTTACCTAGAGCAGCTGATTTAAAGCCATTGCTGCTAAGTCCAACATCTGAGCCCTCTCAGGGACAGTCTCTGCCTATGGGTTGTTTCTTTCCCTTCTGTAATGGGACATGTTTCCATGCTTCTCTGCCAGTTTCATAATTTTTTAGTTGAAAACTAAACATTGTAGATAATATATTGTAGCAACTTTGGAATTAGATTCCTCCCCCTGGTAGGGTTTGCTGTTATTGCTGGGTTTTTTTTCTTCCCTTGATGCTGGATATTTGATTAGTGACTTTCCTGGACTAATTCTGTGGGTGGAGGTGGGGATCCTGTGTTCTCTGCAGTGTGTGGCCACTAAGTGTTCTATTCCTCTTCTAAAAATCCTTGTTTTTATTTTTAAGTCTGTCTTCCCAAGGGTCATCCTCAGGTTAGCAAGGTTAACGGTCAATCAGTTATCAGTCAGGAGGTTTCTTTAAATGCCTTCAGTCTCCACCTTCTGTCAATGAGATCGAACTGCAGGCAATCCACAAGTCAGCCTTAGCTTCCACTCTTGCTTTTTGTATAGGTCTCAAGGCCAGCCAGAGGTGAAGGATCCAGTCCTTTCTTTTCCCAGGTCTTTCCTGAGCATGTGCGTGTCCATATGCAGTCTCCCAATCCCCAGGAACATGCTGGGGCTTTTTCAAACTCCCTGCAGGCATCGAGTGTAGCTAGTCTTCTGTTTGCCCCAGTTGAGATCACAGCCTTGGCGGCTCCCACAAGCAAGAGTCCAGCCATCTGTTGTTTTTGGTCATGGTCTGGGAAGACAACTTTTCCAGGGAGCTTCACCATCAGTCAGAATACTGTTTGCACTTTGGGGAAGGGGTTTTTAACAGAGCCCCAAAGAGGCCAGTCTCCTTCACTGTCAGTGAAGCTGCTGGATTTCCACGGCTACGCTCCAAGGAGCTGGGGGAGGGGCATGGGAGTAGCGCCCACTTAAACCACCACAGATCCTGCTCTTCTTAGCAGGGTCCGGTTTTTCTTGAATAAATGCTTTTCAGTTTGTTCTGTTTCTTTGGTGAATTTCCAGATTGTGAAATGATTGATTTGATAGTTTTCTCAGTATTTTTGTTGCTTTTTTTGGGGAGTGCTGACTCACTGAGGCCCTCCCTCCGACACTTTGGAACTCCTGCCTGTCTTCCTGTCCTTCTTGAGCTATCAAAAAGTGCCTCGGATAATGACCAGGAATTCTCTGACCAATAAGAAAATACACGACAGTCCTCTTTGGCTTGCAAGGCCAACTCACACTTGAAAGCCAGACTTTGAAGTAGGAATCTTTGTGCATCACATCTCTAGTAGAGAAAAAGTACTCAATAATAGAGCCAAACCTTGGTAGAGTAGAGAGACTGTTTAAATCAGAGCTGGCAGATCCCCGTCGTGCTCCTGGCTGGTCACTTGTTCTGTGCGATTGTGAGCAGGCCAACTAATATGTGTCTGTAAGCCCCGATTCCTCTGTCCATGGGGCTAACATTGGCAGTCCTGGCTATGGGACTGTTCTAAGGTTGAAAATGTAAATCGAGAGGATATATGTAAAAAGTCACTTTGAAAAGTACCAAAGGCCATCCCAGTCCTGTTACTGGGATTTGGGTTTTCTGTTTGTTGACAATGGTCTGTCATGCTAGATTGGGGGGGACTTTCAGCTCTGATGGGAAGATAATTACTACGATTCCAAGGCTCCATGTTCTTCTCTGCCTGGACTTGACAGACATCTATGAGCCAATGATTCAGTGTTCCTTAGGGATCCATATGTAAGAATACACTTTTGTATCAGGAAGATCACTTGAGAGCGTCCGTGCCTAGCTGGCTCTCTGCCTGGCGCCCCAGGGGCAGGACAGCCAAGTGCCTGGCTTGAGCTACAGGGCCTGGGCTGCTCTTGCAAAACACAGTTGTCCAACAGATGTAGACAGAGCCCTCCACTGCCCTGGTCACCACTCTCCCCAAAGAGACGCCTAGCTCTGATGGTCTATCACCAACTGTGCTTTCTGAATGTGGCCATTATGCTTTTAAATGCCTTGCTTTATGGCTTCATGCTCTGGTGACACAGCACAGTGGCGTGCTACCTGCTGGCTCACAGATCTGAAGGCGTCTGTAAAGAGTGCTCATTCTCAAGTAAAAAAGCTCCACAAGCATCAGAGAAAGGAAAGGCACAGAGCCCAGGCCAGCATCGCACAACTTCCCCCGAAGTGAAGACAGAGTCATTTAAAGAACGTTTGGGAAGGTGCTCACCTCTCTGCAGAAAAACCAGCATGCCAGTCATGAAACGCTCACACATGGACACTCCAGACTACTTGGAGCTTGCCTGTGGCAAAGGACAAAAACACTGCAAGCATGCCCCACGTGGCACATAGACACGGTCACATGTGGGCATCGGCTCTCGGGCCCTCTGTGTTCTTGCTGTTACGGTTTTCAAGACTAAATAGACTTAAGGGTGCTGGGTGTTCAAGCTCCATGAAAGTTTCAGGCTCCTCCTTTTGTTTTCCTTCTACGACACTACTTCTTTCTCTCCAATTAATAATAAAAGGGAAATAAGCTAATGTGTATGATGGGCAGAAGGTTAATATTAGCTAAAAGCAATATGACTGATTCCCCTCCAAGAACAAAGAAAATAATCAGGCCGTATGATTAGAAACATAGTTTAATTCAAAGCATTTCATGCTTGAAGTTAACATCCACACCAGGCAAGAATGGAGAAGAGTGCCCAGAACCTCTCAGACACTGAAGTTCCACCATCCCGTGGGAGGAAGGGCCCCTCCTCCTCCTCGCCCTGCTGCCCATCGGAAGGAACAGCAGAGACCTGACAGGTTATGGGGCCGGGTGCTGGGAGCAGCACTGGCATGTCTGCACCCTATTTATAGAGAGTCTTACTCAGCAGGCCTCTCGGAATCATTGCTGGCCTTCTCCTTCTTCCTCCACAATGGGCCAGCCTACTAAACGCCACTGTCCCAGCGTTCAGCAGCAACAGGTTTGCAGAGGGAAGCACGCGCCTCCTAAGACCGCTGACCCAGGGCTTGGTCCCTCTCTACCCCCCAGCTAACAGACACTCGTCACACCGACCAACAACCTCTGCTAGTTCCGGATCACACTAAGATTTAGGTGGACAAAGACTAAAATATCTGAGCCAACATCTACAAATCTGTGCGCCCCCTGCGGGGCACACTGTCCCTGGAAGCTCGGTTCCATGTCTGCAGAGACTGCCGTCTCCGTGAGGTGCATACACACGGGCTGGAGAAGCCCGCGGGGCCCCTCGAGGCACCCAGTTACCTAGCAAGTGAGCGGTCAGAGGCTCTGCTCCGTGGGCAGCAGCTTCAGGCCCTTCTGCAGGGTCTCCAGAGAACACGCTCACAGAGCCTGCAGCCCACCACGCCGACAGCAGCCCGTCTCTGGGTGGTGTGTGGTGTGATTTTCATGCCTGGAGACTCCCCAGCGGACATGGAAGTGCATTAAGGACTGACCCTGATGAATTATTCGCATGGCTGAATTCATCTATCCGTCATGCAGTAGCTGCCGTCCACAATATTAACGACTCCACATGGTTGATCACCGTGATACAGACTCTTTCCATCATCATTAGGAACGGGGAAGGCCCCAGCCTTGGGCGCCAAGCCAGGTCAGTAAAACTTTCCATGAGGAAAGATTTTGTTCTCTCCCAGAGCAGCCTGGGCTCAGGGACGAGGGGGAGCAAAGCAGGGGGCTCACGGCCCGGACTCGGGCAGACACGATCCTGGCCGCCTGGTCCACCTGCTTGTTGTTTTAATGACATGGAGACTTCTGGAAACCCGAGTGCTCCTGGCGGGGGCTGAGAGGGCTGATTGTGGCGGAGGCTGCAGGGCGGTCGGGGAGACAGTGGCTAAAGCGCAGATGCACCAACGCCTGACCAGCAAGCTTGTCACTTGCAAAGCTCAAAGGAGGTGCTCCGTTCCAGCCAACAGTTACTCCGTCTGTGTGGGTCCCCCTCACATGAAGTCTGGGACCAAGCCCGTGCGATTCAGACGTGTTTAGAGTACCTTTCCAGCAAATGCCGTACATGAGACTGTGCCCCGTGACACGTAAGCAACTGCGTGCATGCACCCGTGAACCGCCCACATGTGCACGTCCGTGAATGAAAGGACGGCCTATCACCACAAGAGCCGCGCTGTCACATAGTTCGGTTCTGTACACGGGCCACTCACAGAAATTGCACCACAGGAATCACTCATGTGGAGCTTTTATGGCCTCGTTTGAAAATCTACATTTAAAATAACATGAGGCCCAAAAAACGACTCTTTTAAAAACGTACCCTTGTGGTTCTGCCACGATTGAGAAGCGTCTAAATTGAGAGTTTAAGTCTTGTGACTGTTGTTGGACCAAAGAATAAATTGTAACTGGTTTATTTATGGGCCAAATACTTTTGAAACAAAACCAGGGAATAGACACAACTGAAAAAGAGATAAATCCTAAAAAAAAGCGGGGGTTCATTTTCAGGCAAGTTGTCTTATGCTTATGTTCTTCCTTAAGAGAAAGAGAAGTCTGGAAAGTGGACCCTTCCGCGTTGGCAGGGGTCCCTCGGCAGAGCAGGCTGCATGCCAGGGGCCGCTCCCACGTGAACCAGGCTGGTCACAACCACTCACGTGCCCCAAGTGCCCTGGCTCTCTGCCACGGCAGAGAACACCCTATCCTTGCCTTTTTCATTCTGTGTTCCTAGAAAACAAAAAACCCAAATAAAACTCCCAGTGTGGAACCCCAAACTGCCACCATGACTTCTGAACAGTGGTTTGGATGGAGCTGGTGAGCAAACGCCCGACAGAAATACGTAAAGGTCATAGTGTCACTCTGGCTGTGGCTTCCGTCACACGCACGGACGGACTCCAGAAATGCCGCTGCTTTGGAGGGCAAGGCCAGGTGGAGCGCCTCTGGGCTCCCTGCCACCTAACTGTTCACCATGGGGGCCGGCCCTCGCCGACCGGGCCCTGCGTCCCTCCCCGTGACTGCTGGAGAGCCGTGTGTGAATCCCGAGTGCAGCCCCAGCCCCAACCCCTGGGAACCCACGGAGCCCGCATGCCTCTGGGAGAAGGCCTCACGGCCACCAGGCCGTCACAGGGCCCGAGGTCCCGCTGTCCGATTGCTGGTCTTTCCAGGAAGTGGGCCCCTGCCCCCGACCCAAAGCCGCCCCGGCCTCCTGCCTCTGCTGGTTGAGCGGTGCGCGGAAAACTTTCACGTTGAGGCCACTTCAAATCCACGGCGTCTCATTTTCTAACTTAGTTTCATGCTACCGTTTCCATTTCTGCAAATTCAGATCTGAGCCACTGACAGAAGACCCGGCCCTGTGCCACCTGCCGTCACCGTAGCCTGCTGCCGAATCCGCGACACCACCTCACACACCAGAAACGCCCCTCGGAGCAGCTCACTGACCACAGGTCAGCAGGGTGGGCGAGGAGGGTGAAAGAGGCTGAGACATCCAACAGCAGCAGGAGCTATGACTCCCCAGCAGGGGCAGTGCTCCCACTCCAGAGAGGCTCCTGCGGGCTGAGCCGGCGGGTGGCAGGGGGCGAGGGCTCAGATACCCAACGCCGCCCCTGGCACAGGCCCTCCGCCCCGCCCCTGGTCCACTCTGGTGGAGGCGGCCCCCTCCCCCACCCAGGCGGTTTGCAGGTATTCTCCGGAAACTTCCTCTGCTCCAGAATGAGCAGAGGCTCTGACGCTGCCCTGGTTTGGCAAGTTCATTTTCAAAAACCCCGATCATGTGGACCATTAAAATGGGGGGCTGGCAAAGGATCAGATCACTGGTGCCAAGTCAAGTCTTGCAGGCTTTCCAAGAGCATCCCAAGGTAAGGCCCACACCACCCATAACACCTGCGAATCCCTCCCATCAGCCCCGTCAAGAGGGCACCAGTTTGAACCCACCCCCCAAACTCCCTCAGAATTCGGGTGGGGAGGCTGGGAGCTCAGGGTCAGACCTTTATCCTGAACTAAACAGTCTCCCGAGAACTAACTTGGCGCAGACCACGTCTGCATCACTGCTCTCGTCAGAGGGTGCCTCCTAGGTCCCAGGGCGCCAAGGTCAGCTGATAGAGTCACCCAGCCTCTCACGAGGACATGGTGCCTTGTCTTTGTTCCCACAGCAAGAAACAGCCAGGCCCGGTCTGCGTCCTAACTGCCTGTGGACTCGGGGCTCCAGCCGCGCAGACAGATCAATGAACGTTCTGTCCGCTTTCCTGACGGTGGACAGACGCCCAGCACAGATCACACGTGTGTGTTCTGGCTGCTGGGGAGAAGGCCCAGCGCCCCCCACTTTCCGTGTTCACCTTCCAGGCACAGCCATGCAGCCTCTGGGCCTGGGGGCCGTACTGCAGGGAAGCCTGAGCCGGCAAGAGGCTGGGGGCTCCCCACTGGCTCCCCTCAGCCTCAGGAAAGGCCGCTCCCGGGGGCTGCTGGCCATCCCCACACAAGCTCTGGAGAACCCACGGAGGGGACACATTATGGCCTCTTCCATAAGGGGTCCATGGCCAGCAGCTCGAGGCTTCCGCTGAGACCCGCTGAGCAGCACTGGAATAGCATGGGTGTGTTTGTGTGCAGGACAACGTGTGCACGTTCACATAAACGCACCATCCGCTTCCTACCGAGCCTTCTCCTGTACTTGCCTTAACCACGATCTGGGTTCTGACCAAAAAATAAAAATAACAAATAACAATAAGCATCTCTCATAAATGCTCTTATGAGCTAACACTGAAAATCTTTATTCACACCTGGCCTGGGATTATGGGGCCTTCTTGGAAACAAGGGCCCATAATTCCAGCCCCAAATCGAGGCGGAGAAAACCTCTTTGCACACAGGCTCCCTGGGCCTCAGAACCTCTGCCCAGGGCTCCCAGGACCACAGGCATGGCCGGGAAGCGCCGGCGGCCCCATGGCAGCTGGTCAGCTCAGGGGGCGCTGAGGCTCAGAGCAGGAGGTGAGACACTAGTGGTCTGGAGACAAGACCATGCTCCCAGGGAGACCGAGGCGGAATGTCTGGGGGGCACGGAGAAGGGAAGAGCTGTTGGAAAGTGGGCTCACGAAGTGGGTGCAGGCGTGGGACCCTCCAGCCAGGGTGCAGCATACAGTGAACGCGGGTGTTCACCACCTCTGCAGCAGGAGCACCAGGACGGGTGTTGGCAGGAGCCCCGGAGGGAGTCTGAGCCAGGAGCCAGCGGGGAGGTGGTGGCTCCTTGCAGAGAGCAGCCCCAGAGCCCTGCTCCTCGAGCCAGCACAGGGTGCTGCACCACGAGGCTGACGGCCGCACCCCTGCAGACGAGAGTCCACGCTGCAGGGTGTGCAGCCAACGGCCCCACTGGACCGAAGGGTCTCACTTAGGTTTGCCCTCCTGACCAAATCCAGTGCCTGCACAGGGCAGCCCTGGTCCGGAGGGGCCTAGAGACTCACGGGGGCCCCGGCACCTTCTCGAGGGTGGATCCAGCAACTGTGGGCTCACCCGGGGCAGGACACCCCATCACACGTGCCATGTGCGCCTCTCCCACCCTCGCAAGGCTGCCTCTTACCACAACACACTCAGGGCAGCAAGACAGACCAGAAGGCCTGCCGGGCCGGTCACCCTAGCTCGCCTGAAAGCACCGCAGGCTTGGCTGGGACCAGGAGAGGAGCAGTGCACATGCTCCTCGGGCCCGCCCAGCTGCTCGTGGGGCCACCCCACAACTCCCTGGGACAAAGCTGAGCTCGCAGAGGGGCCAGGCAGGGAGCACGGCCGCCGTGGGTCTAACCTCAGGGGACGGAATCCAAAACAGAAGCTGAAGCTGCTGAGGTCAGCTGTGGACCCCGAGTGTGGTCCGGGAAGCTGCTGAGTTCTGGGGTGTCCCTGAATGCCTGTCGGGGGCGGGAGGGAACCCACAACAGGCTCCAAGGACATCTCCAGGCTCAAGGGTTGACCAACTATGGAACAAAAATATCTGAGAGCTTGCAGCCCTCAGTTAGGGACGGAGAAGCCTGGGACCGGCCCCGTTTTTACCCCCACGGACGGCAGTGTGAGAAACCCTGAGCACGGGAGCCCTTGTCCTGCCTGGGCCACTGAGCCGAGGGCGATCGCTGGCGGCCAGACGCTGTGGCCGGGAAGGCTTCCGTGTCTCCTGGCCACCCTGACTCTCAGCTTGTGGGGGGAAGGGCCCGTAGGTGCCACCCCCTCTGAAACAGCCACTTCAGGAGCAAACACTCTTCCGAAAACACTCCTCCCAACACCAGGGTCCCAGGGTAGCCCGCAGAACTCAAAACAGTGGAAATGCGACGTTTACGGAGACAGCTGTAGCGGGAGACATGAGCCTTCAATGCAAGGCCCTGACCCCAGAGGAGGGTGTTTCAGGGAGGCTGGGGGCCCTGTGTCCAGCACTGTCCTGGGCTCTCACCCCCATCTGAGTCCAGCAGCAGGGGAGATGGGCATCTAGCTCCGGAAAAGCTTACACCGAATACACGGGTAGCGCCAACGACGGGGGCCCCGGCACCTGCGTACACAATCCACGCGGGGCCCATGAACGTGCAGACTTGGACTGACCATCCTGGGCAGCTCATGGGGCCTCTGGTCACAGCGCTGATCCGCGAGTAGTCAGGTGACCAACATGCGAGAGGACCGCCCACCTCTACGCAGTTCAGGTGGCACCTCATCCCAAAGGCAGGTGCAACCCTGCGGAGTCAAAGTGCCAAGAACAATGGGGTGTCATCCACTGACATTTTATGGACTCGGACGCTTACACCACGCGGCCTGCCTGCAGGTGTGTGGAGAGCACTTCCTTCCGGACCATCCTGACCGTGCATGTTCGGCTGCATTTCTGCACCGAGCACGCCCGTGCGCTCAGGGGGTGAGGTCCCACACAGTGGGGTTTAAGTCCCAGTTCGGGGCTGTCCTGTGGCTTACTCTTCCTCCCCGGGGCGCCTGACAGGGGTGTCACAGCGCTGCACGGAGGGAAATGTTAACCACCTTCAGCTAAGCCACTATTTACAAATCATTCACTCAACTGGAGAAGCTCTTACGACGCTTGGAAACAAGCAAGCCGGACCCGGAGCCACGTGCCAGGACGGCCTCCTCTAAGAGACCTTGTTGGCTCGTGTGAGGCGATGGTCCGTGCAGCTTTGGTCCCGTGGGTCTACAGCCCCAGGCTCCGCGGGACCTCCGGCTGAGGCGACGGAGCAGAGCCACACTGCCAAGGGTTGCCGGGCGCACCCCTCCGCCAGGTGGCTAATGCGCACACCCCTCGTCACACTTGCAGATACGGCGCCAGGCTGCGTGTGCACCTCAGGCCACGGGCACTTACCGTCGTCCAGATACAGCTGGTCCAGCTCCTGAGGCTCTCGCTTGACCGTTACGGGAATGGGGGCCAGACTATGATTACTGTCCTCATGCACCTCGGGCAGCAGCAGAGGCCGGGGGCCTGCGGACTCGCTCCTCGGAGCCTTCGGCAGTCGGTGCTGCTGGTGGCCCATCTCGGATGGGTGGGTGGGGCTGCAGGACTGCAAACAGGTCGGCTCTTGGGTACCGGACGGCAGTGAGGAGGAGGGGCTGTTGGGACAGACAGCTGGCTGGTGGCCCGGGGGACAGCTGCGGCTCAGCTGTGGACTCACCTGTGGTCGCAGCAGGGCAGGAGGCGGCTGCTGGGGGGGGCCAGGGTGCACGCCCACGGGTCTTGGTGTCTCCGGAACGGCGAGGAGCCCTCCGGCCGGCCGCTGAAGTCCGAGGTGACCGTGGCCCGGGCTGGCCATGCCCTTGCTGTAGGTGGCGGAAGAGAGGTCGTGGAGCTTCGGGCTGGTGCTGGGGGGCGGTGACACCATGGTGCTCCTCTGTGGACAGGGCGGGAAGCCGGCCACCAGGCAGGAGCCCGGGTCAGGCGGCATCACCAGCTGCTGGCTGTAGCACGGCTTGGGGAGAGGGCTCGGGCCCTGGCTCATTGGTCCACAGGTCAGAGCAGGCTCGTAATCATCGGTGGGCTCTGTTTTTATGGTAGGAGCTGCAAGAAGCAAAGAGGTTGAATAAACACAGGCTACAGATTGGGCGTGATGGACGGGGCGGGCTGTGGCCAGGGCACCCTTGGAAAACAAACAGCGTCCTGACTGAGTCCCCGTGTGTCTCCGCCTGGTTCTCCCACCCAATTAATAGGAGGGCGTGAGTCACCGTCTCCAGGAAGCTGCAGCTGGTTCTAATACTGAGAACACTGTTTTCCTTGGAATCCCCCCCAGCACTAATGTGCTATAAAAATCCATTTGCAAACTGCAGTAGAAGCTTTGGACCCAAGGGCCCATGGATTTGTAGGAATCAAAGCAAAAATTTTAACTTGGATGTACAATCGCGTTCCTCCTGCTACTGACACCCTATCTGATAAACGTCTGCACATTTGGGATCTCGAGCACACACCAAGATGGCATGGAGATGTCCACAAAACCCAAGAGAAACGGTACATGGCGATCACGGCGGGGGGAGCCCTGGACGTGGGGGGAAGACACGCCCACCCGGGCTCCGCGCTGTGTCTGCTCCTCACAGAGGAGCGCTTGTAACAACAGGCCGCCCCAGCCATGCAGCCCCAGGCCTCCTCCAGTCCCGCCCTCCCCAGGAAGGGGGGCTGCAAGGCAGACGGCGGTAGAGGGCCCGTCTGACCCTCCACCAGGGGCCCCACTTCGAAGGGAACGTTGGTCAGACTACCGGCGGGTGTGCTGGTGG
Organism: Zalophus californianus; assembly: GCF_009762305.2. Lineage (NCBI taxonomy): Eukaryota > Metazoa > Chordata > Mammalia > Carnivora > Otariidae > Zalophus > Zalophus californianus. The sequence goes on along the minus strand of NC_045608.1, from coordinate 93,649,316 downwards.
GTTTTTGCAGGACCCTCTGTCTCCCCGGGCGTCTCCTGCCCCCGCGCATCTCGGGGCCCCGTCTGCTCGCCCGTGGACGGAAGTCTGCTCCGAGTCACTGCTCCCAGCACAAGGTGCGCCACACCAGGCACCACGCTGAAGGTCTCATGGGTAACGGCTGTCTCGAGACCTTCCCACCCTGCTGCTTCTTGTAGCGCAGACGGGTGCGTGGCAGGCTGGGGGCCTCCTATGTGGGGCCCCAGCCTTCACCTTAAGTAAAGCAAAACTTGTCTATGCCGGGACCTCTGCCGGCAGCTGTGAACAAGGACCAGGGGCGCTTCCTACACAGGAGGTCTGTGCAGAGCCAGTGTTCCCTCACGTCCAGCTCGAGGGCAGCGCCCGTGCTCCGTGACCAGCAGGCTCCTGGGTGTCTAATTCCCCTGGAATCGCCAAGTCCTAGCACCCAGCTCCTGGGGCTCTCCACAGGATCGTTCTCCTTTGCTCTGCCTTTTTGGGGGCAGGTGAGCCCCATGGGGAGCAGCAGAGCTGGTCTTCACACCAGGCACCGCGGGCGTGGGCTGGTCTGCATCTGCCGCGTGGCCCCCACAGCGCCCGCTCATTGCCAGGAGGGGCCCGTGCACCCACACCACTCTCGTGCTCCTTCGCTGGGAAAGGGGTTTCTCTCTCTTTCCCGGGACTGGGGGTCAGGGCTCTGGTTGAGGGCAAGTCCCAGCAGAGGGCTGTCCAAAGAGAAATCCCTTTGGCTGCAGAAGGGACCTAAGAAGAGCTCACTGTTCCCTGGGTGGCGTTTTATCACCATGCGTCCATCATGCATGCTCTGGGTCAGCTGACTCAGGTCTCGGGGAGGACCCGGGGCCACCGAGGACCCATCTGTGTGTCCAAAACAGCTAGTCTCACTCCTTACGGAGGCCGCAGTGACCCCAGGCCCCAGCGGAGGGCATGCACCTGGCTCGGGGCAGCAGGGCACGAGGGACTAACCGAGACTCCCAGGCTGGGCCCCACCTGGGGGGCAGTGTGTCCCTGGGCTCTGGCGTCCACGTGCAGAAACGCTGTGGCTGTGTCAGGTGGCCTCCAGAAAGCCCCCATGCCCCCAGGGACTTTCTTCCAACTTCCAATCCACCCAGCAGTGACCAACGCAGACCCTAGAGCTGCCAACAGCCCGCACATTTCTGCTGTCAAGCCCCCACCCCAGGCCGTGGCCTCCAGCTGGGCTGCCCTTCTCAGAGAGGCTCTGCCAGGTGGCGCAGCCTGACGCGCGCCCCGTACCCCAGGCCCCGTGCTCGTATCCACAGACAGGTGGGGCGCAGAGCTGGACCCTGGGGCCGCCAGCACTGAGGTGGGTGTCCCCATGTTGAGCTGAGCACAGAGCTGGGACCTGCTCATCTTACGTGGAGAGATGCAGCCGTGCAGCGGCCGGAGGTGATCCCCCTCCCCGGGGTGGCCGTTCCCACCTGTTTCCAGCATGTTGAAAATCCAGAAACAGCAGAGGGGATGAAGTCAGCCCCTGAGAGGCAGACGGGCCTTCACCTCCTGACGGGGCCCCAAGGACCCCCGGCCCCCACGGATCCCCCCATTCACGAGACGCTAGGGTGAAGTGCGGGCGAACAGAATGGTGAAGGTTAACTTCTAAATTAGTTTGGTAATTTCCAGTTTGTGATTTTAGGGATATATATACGTCTGGAAGATTAAACTGAAACCCTTCTGGGTTTCCGTCTTTGCTGCGCTGGATTTCCAGCCAGGCACGGGGGCCAACTCGTCTCTCTCGTAAGGTGTCCCCTGAGCTCTTTAAAAACTCCTACCCGTCTGCGTGCACGCACAGCCAGGAAACGCCAGCGCGGGGGATTTACCTGCCGCGTAGCGATGGCGCGCCGAGTGAGTGGCCAGAACCAGCAGTCCCAGGCGGCGGGTCAGAGGCTGCCTGCCCTCGGTGGGCAGGAGCGAACAGGCGTCGGCCCCCTCGTACGCACCCTGCGGCGTCTGTCATTTACAACGTGTTTAAAGCTGCCCAGTGGCACCAGCATGAACTGCCACATCACGGGGCTCCCTGGGACCCTTTCTGGAAAAGTCCCCACAGCACAACCTCGCAGAGCCGATGCCGTGAGGCCGGACCCCAGCCCGCCCAGCCCTCCAGGTGCCACCGAGCTGGGCCTTCTCGGAGCAGATGTCCCCACGAGGTGGGCCAGACCTCTGCCTGCAGCCCTGGGACAGGTGCCCTCGGGGAATAAACGCGGGGGCCCTTAACTGACATAGTGACCACTCTGCAGCTCGGGGGCCCCCCGGGGCGGCGGGTCGTGAGTCGCGGCGAAGACAGGCCCCGGTGACTCAGGGCCAGGTGCTGGGGTCACAGGACGAGCCAGCTGACTGCAGGCAAAGGGCAACACACACAGGAGCGCGGGGCCCGGGACACAGGCTAGCCTGGGAAACAGCGCCTGCTTCCCCCTTGGCCCCCACAGAAGCTCAAAGGCACGAACACGCGGCATCTAAATTGGATTTCTCGTGTGGACTTCAAAGAGAACGAGCAGCGTCTGTGTAAATCAGAACCAGCGAGAACATGCCTGTTTCCTATTAGCGAGGGAAGAAGGAGGCCGCGTCCTGCGCGGAGCTCGGGCGGCGCGGCGGGGCCTCGTCCACGGCCCAGAGCAGCTTCCTTCCAGACCTGGGGCTTGGTGTGACGCAATGTCTGGTTCCCTCCCGGCCGTCCACAGCGCTGGTCTGGGCGGGAGGGATGGTGACAGGAGCCCACGCCCCTGCGCCAGCCGCGAGTTTATAATCCAGATTTATTACAGCACGCAAACGTGTGAAAGATTAACGCTAATCTTGAAGGCGGCTGCCGCGTACAAAGCCTGTTCTCATGGAAAAGGTGGGGTGCCCTCCGTGTGGAGCTGGTGTTTGCCCTGAAGTGCTCATGCTTGGCACAGCGGCTGCGTTCTGCGGAGACAGCGTGTGTGGAGGAGGCCGAGGAGGTGTCCCCTCAGCTCCCAAAGTTATGTGTCCCGTCCTCGGTCAAAGGGCAGCTGACCCAGGGAGGGGCCTTGTCCCTGAGCAGAGACCCCAGGCCCCCGGAGCTGGGCCGCGTGCAGATGAAGTGGCAGCAGAAGCCTGTCCCCAAAGGATCCCCACGCCACCCACAGCCCCTGCAATGGCCGTCTGTGGGCCAGAGAGCATTCCAGAACACCCTGGCCTGGCTCATAGAAACCTCACGTCTGGCGCATGGGCTCCATCCCCCACGGCAGTGGCTTCCCGTTCCCGTGAGCAAAGCAGAGCCCCTCTTGGGAGCCCCAGCTGAGGTTGGGGGGCTCATGGCAGGGCCGGCTGCCTTTTTGAATCGCACTGACTTGGGTTCAGGGGCCTCGCAGTTCACAGATTTGGGCTGTGCGGCTGTGTCTCACACAGGTGATCAAGAAGTGTGTGCTTTGCTCTGCAGGGCTCCGGACCCAGGGTGGACACCCCACCCCACCCCATTTGCATGTCCCTTGCAACTGAGTGTGTGCAGCACCCACACCTGGCCGGGCTCAGTCTCCCCAGGACGGCCTGGCCTTTGGGTTAGCAGCTGCCTCTCACACAGGGACGCCATGCAGGTGGTGAACTGGCTATTTTCACAGGGGAGTGGGACGGAGCCAGCCAGAGGTCCCGGGCTGATGGCAACGCAGCCCCAAGCCTGTAGCGGGACCCAGGAGCAGGGCCTTGACCCCCAGGACCCCGCCTGGATGCAGACGGCTGTGGTGGCCAGGACCAGCTCCCACAGGTGGCCCAGAGCAAGGCGATGGGATCCCTGCCTGGGGGTGCTCACGCCGTCCCAAGGCCTGTGGGCTGTTACAGACGCATGTGACCCCATCCCCATGCACACAGGGGGACACCGCCCCCTCTCACACGTGTCTGTCCCTCCTGTGTCTTCCCCATGTCCTGCCCATCGTCAGACACATCCTGTCCTCCTGCTGAAGAGCCAAGTCGAGCAATTCAATTTGGACATGCTGTTTGGGCCAACCCTCCAGCTCAGCGGCGGCCCAAGGCCTGAGGTGAGTGAAGACAAACGTCCTTCCCGTTTCTAACGGAGACGTCTGGGGACTGGGCCCCATTGAGCACCAGCACCTCACTCATCCCACTGTTTTCTCCAGAAATCCACGACGGCACTCAACAAACACGGAATGCCAGACTGTTCTGCGAGGGCTGGACTTCAACATGTCTGTGATCTTGTGGCCCCAGCGCCTGACACGGAGCCCAGATCCCAATTAACACAGGAGTACGCGATTGTAAAGAATTCTCCAGTTCCAAGGCTGTGTGAGCAAAGAGCACACATCTCCATCTGTGTCTTTTCTTTCAAACATGCCGTGTCCCGCACACGCGGACGGGCCCCAGCCACAGCTGGGGATGAGACGTCTGTACCTCGGGGAGAGTCACCACTCTGTCGCCCTGAGCTTTCTGCCTGGAGGCCCGAGTCCTGCAGAGACCCACAGGACTGCAGGGCCCTGAGGCCGTGGAACCCCCATGGGCCTGTGTCCCTGGCCCCAGGACCGACTCACATCTACCCAGCAGATGGTGAGGATTACACACGAGCAGTCCACATGCCCCCGTGTCCAAACCACTGCCTCCAGCTGGCACGGGGAGAAATGGGGGGCCAGGAGTCAGGGTCCCGCTCCTTGGTCTTGGACAAGCCAGGGACACTGCTACTGACTGAATCGTGTCCCTCAAACCCAGAGGCTGAAGACCTAACTGCACTGTGGCTTTATTTGGAGACAAGGCTTTGGGGGTAATTATAGCTAAATGAGGTCCTGGGGAGAGGGGCCCTGATCCTACAGAGATGTGGTTTTGAGAAGAGGAAGAGAGAGATCTCTGTCCACCGTGTGAGGATCGGTGGGAAGGTGGCACCACCCCCTCCCTGGAAGCCGCCCTTCCCAAATCCAAGCCACTGGCCCTGAGCTCGGGGACGTCCGGCCTCCGGATCCGAGCACGGCAGACGTCCTGACACAGACTCTTCTGCAAGAGCTCCAGGTCCGCCGATCGTAACGCATGCCGAGGTGCCCAGGATGCGGCGGGAGCTGCCCCCACCACTCCCGTCTCCCCGTACACACACACAGCCCTCCCCAGGTACTCTGCTCAGTCCTGGACAAAAGGCGTTTTGTTCTAAACCCCCGAGAACAAAGCTCAGATTGTTTTCTGTTTGTTGCATGACATTAAAGCCCCAGTTTTACCACCAATATAAACACCCACAATGATAACCTCAGGGCATGCCTTTTTAAATAACGAGAAAGGAAAAGTAGTAACTGGAACCACCCCAACTACCAGCCCCGAGGGGCGAGGCCGCATCGTCTCTCTGCATCCAGAGCCCAGAGTGAATTCCAGGGCTGGTCTGGGGCGCAGGCACCAGGAGGCAAGTGAATGCACACAGAGGGCATTTCAACTCGGGATCCTGTCTCTCTTCCTTTGGGGACCTGCTCCCTGTCTTTCCCACACAGCTTAACCAGCATCCACGCCGAACACGCCAGGTTTCCAGCAAGGCCCGGTCTTCTGGGGTCAGATGCCGCAGGGGCGTGGCCATCCCCACTCTGTGTCCTGGCTCCACGTCCTCGAGTGACAGAGGGTTGGCAGGTGTCAGGGACAGGGTCAGCTCCCGATCTGGGCGCCAGCCCCCATCTCCTCCAGGATCCTATACGGGAGGAGCTATGACCCACGGAGGCCAACTGCAGACCACGGTCAGAATGGGCCACACGTGCCAGGAGATGCATCGAGCATTTTCATCCAATAATCGCCAAAACTGCCTTTGAAGGGGACGAGATTCACGGTCCTGGTGTGTTGGCTCCAAGCAGCTGCTCCCATGGTGGGGATTCTGGGCAGAGCCCCGGGGACCGTGCCTCCCTGACAGCTGTTGAGACCAGGCTCCCAGGGGATGGGATGCCCATCTGCATCATACAGTTGTCAAGTCTTCATCATGCACATCCCTGTGTTTGGGGGCCTATGGCCCCCCTGCCCCCTCGGCCCCATCAGGCTGCACAGATGCCCCCAGCATCCCCCCAGACAGGCTCCTGGTGGAGTGAGCCTCCCCAGCGTTTCCCCAACAGGCCAACTCCAGCTCTTTCACACAGGCTCGGACCCAGGCTCCCCGTCCCGTAGTCAACTCTGGTCTAAGTTCAAAATCCTCTCTCCGCGGTCGGGACGCCAGGGTCTGCGTGTGCTGGTGGCCAGGGTGTCGGACTGCGGGGTGCCAGGCAGCCTGGGAGGGAAAAGCTCCTCCACGTCTCCTTCCCAGGAGCCCAGCTTCTGAGCCATGGGGGCCTCTCATCCCCGGGGCCCCCACCCTATAGTGGGGTCAGCACCATGCAGACCAGCGGTAGAAGCCTTGTCCAAAAGGTGATGCAGGAGACGGTCTGCATCCAGTGTCACAGCATCTCGCCTGCGCAGGAGGAAGCCGGCCGCCCTCCCGAGCCCGGGGATGGTTCCTGAACCCCTCACAGGCTCCTCCTGTGGCTGGTGGGGACACACAGCCCCCCTTACCTCTACATGTCAGGTTGAAGATGGGAAAGGAAAATTAAGGCACGGGTCCCCATCTTCTGGCTAAAATAGCAAGAGAGTCAGAGTCAGACTTACTAAACAAAGCGTCACGTGGGTCATGTGAGGCTCTAATGAGGAGGAACATCAGAGCATCTCACCGGACAGCGCTCACCGCCGACACACTCACTTGTGGTGCGCGCTTATCCCACAGCTGAGCTCACTTGAGAATGTCCCAGAATGTCCATGACCTCTGACCACAGCAGGCCTGCAGGCGGGCGTCCTGAGGTCACGGGAGGCCCGTGGGCAGCTTCCGCGTGGGCCAGGGCCATGTTCTCCTTGCCCAGCACCCTTGCCTGCCTCCCACCGTCAAGGCTGACTCTGTTTTGCCTTTAGAAGGGAGTTCGGGGTGAGCGGAAGTCCCCAGGATGGACACCCACTGGGCCACCTGGGCCGACCCGACCCCTCCACACCCATGGTCAGAAATGTGACATAATCTGCTTTATTCGAAACCTGCAGATCTTCTGGGACAGGTAAAGCTCCAGCACCCCGCACAGGGGGCTCGGGGGCGGGTCTCAGCCTGGGGACCCCGCTGTGGACCCCATGTGGCTCCCCAGATGGCACCTCCACAGCTCCTGTCAGGCGGGGCGAGAACGCTCACAAGGCAGGGCCTTGCATCGAGGACCATGTGCTCACGTGCCTCACGGCCCTCTTCAGGAGAAATACAGGGCGCAGCATGGAACACGGTGTCCTAGAAACCATGGCCTCTGAGCTCTGCACGGGACCAAGCTTGCTTGCTCATCCACAGGAGCGGGCACCCGGTGAGGCCTGGCCTGGAGGAGCCTGTCCGAGGGCGCCCTCCCACCCAGCCCGGACAGGTGTGCCGCGTGGTTTCCCGAAGCCTCTCCCGACAGCCTCACTACTCAGCATCTGTACTGATTTCGTGGAGGTCATCACTTTGGGAGGAAACTTTAATGCAAAGGTCTCGGAAAAGCAATGAGGCCTGAAGCTCAAGAGAACAGGCAGAGCTTGCTGTGAAGACGAAGCCCCTGGAACGACGGGCAGGATTCCACCGCACACCCGGCCGCCCCTCGAGAGCTGGATGCGTGCACAGAGCAGGAGGGAGGACTGGCCTGGCCGTCGGCCCGCAGGCTGCTCCGGGCTGGCTCTTCCTGCCGGCAGCCTTGGCTCTGGGGTCTGCTGCTCAGGGAACCCGGTGCTGGCAGCCAGGCCTGACACCTCGGCACTGGGGATACTCTTGTTTTTGGACTAAATGGCGCAAACAGAAAACAGACAATCTACCCGTCTTTCCACCTCTTGAGGTCTGTGTGTCTTCTGTCAGCTCCCTGTCTCACGAGGGCCACGAATGTAAGCGCACGTTTGTGCGGCGGTGAGCAGGGAAGCACGAAGCTCCACTCCTCCAGCTCGCTCACGTTGGGCCCACAGAGCCCATCCCCACCAGGTGTGGCCCCACCACGGAGCACCTTCCCTCCCTCCCGGTGGGTGGAGGTGGTTCCTTCCCACAGTCCCGAGAGGGTTTGTGAGAGGAAGTGCCCCACACTGAGGACTGCGTGTCCCGTCCACGGAGGTCGGGCAGGCCCCCAACAAAGCTGTGTCCCCAGAGCCATCCCCGCCTGATCCTGGGGACGCCCCAGGACCCTTCCCTGCTCAGCTGTCAGCAGGAAGGCCCTTCTGGGAAGCCAAGGGAGAACCGACACCAAGACGTACTCTCCAAGACTTGGTCATGTGTCATGATTTATTTTCTCACCTTGAGACAGACTTTGCAACCTAACTGTGAGGCCCTACTTGGAATATCGGGCCCCTTCCCGTCTGAGCTCCTGTCCCTGCTGCTGGTGCCAGGCACCGGGCGGCCATCGGCAACGTGAGCCCACGGAGCCACAGCGGACCGACACTCTGCCCCCTGAGCCCAGGAGCCACCGCCCACAGGCCCGGGTCTGCTCCACCCTCCCTCAAGCCGGGAGCTGGGACAGCTGTGGACCGTTCCTGCTGTGGGCAGAGTCTGTCTCCAGGTCGGCACCCGGGCGCCCACAGCCCACGCAGCCCAACCGGAGTCAGGGCGTCCTCCTTGCAGAAGACTGCGTTTAGGCACAAACAAAAACAGTGACAGACAAGCGACAAGAAAACCCATCTGGCTCCCGGCGTGCACCTTGCAGCGTCTTCTGGAGTCACACCAGAGGTTTTCACTGCTGCCTTCAGCTGCTGCCCCGGGATGCTGGGCGGGCAGTGACTCTGTTCCACCTCTCATTCAGCCGGAAACACGTCCCCCATCAAACACTGAGCCAAGTCCTGAGAGCAGTGAGGGAGCCCAAGTGTCCTGGGCCCCCCTACGCACCAGCAGCCGAAGACGGCCAACTGGAGCCTGTGGGCCCTCCATGCTCGGCCTCATGGGCCTCGTCCAGGCTGACCGTTGACAATTACACTGAAACGGGGGGCCCCTCAGACGGCGGATGGTGTGGGCAGAGGGCAAGGTGGGCATCAGTTTGCCTGCTGTGACCAGAAGTGGGGAAGGTGACTAGAGGGTGACACAGGGGTGCCCCCCACGTGCCCCCAAACAACAAACACTCTGATCCTCTCGCTTCCAATGCCTGCACTCTCAGGGGCCACGTGCGGGCAGCGACGGCCCCACCTTTCTGTGTGAGGGTGGCCTCCTGGGGCATTGCCTCGTGGGGTCATACCTCTGAGGACCCACAGTGTGTCTCCCACCGCGAGGAGAGGTGGTCCCCACCGTCATCTGCACCCGCAGCTAATTTTGATGGAAAACCTAAAAGGGCACTTGATTTTACATATTTGTACATGAAAATGAACTTTACGGGTAGGGTTTAAGTGGATTTACTTCCAAGGCCTTGCATGTATCAACAGCACGTTTAATAACCTTGAAAAGAACCTGCTGTTGGAAAACGCAGGACAGACCCGAGCCAGACGCGAGCACACCTGTGAAGGGACCCACCACCCAGGTGAGCACAGCAGCACCTCACAAACAAGGCCTCCAAGAAGGAGTGTACCACAAACAGCTCAGAACCCGTCGGATGCTTTCTAACCAACTGTCCCTGCAAAGCTACCGTCCACACGGCACGTGTCTTTTGACTCTGAGCTGACAATCCGGTGTTCAGGTGGGAGGCTCAGCCTGGCGCAGTACCGGGGGTACCCTCTAAGCCGAGACGCAGATGCGCAGGCGCTAAGCGCACAGGTCTCCGTACTGCTCACGCCTGGGTGGGCCTGCTGAGTGCGCGGCGAGGAGAAACACCAAACTGAAAACCAGACACACCGAGTTCTAGTTTTTTCATTCGTTCTCTTGTTTATTTTTAAAACCACATAAGGGTCGTCTTTGCGATTGAGCCGTGACGTCAGATGCCAGCCGAGGTCCCTGCTCTTGGGAGCTTACAGTCTAGTGGTGCGTGGGTGTGGTCCCAAATCCCCCCGCCCCCGGCAGGCCAGACCCAATACCAGCCACCCCAGGAAGCCAGGGCAGGGCCGGCGGCAGGGATGCCTCGGGCGCTCAGGGGTGGGAGCAAATCTGAAGGACAGAAGTGCGGATGATGCTGACACCTGATGGAGGCAGACAGACTGGCCAGTGCTCGATGGACAGACTATGTCTAGGGAGGAGCATCAGCTACAGACGGGGGATCCACATGGGGTAAGGGTTAGAGCACGGGTGTGAGGAGGACAGAAAACAGTGTGGGGACGGGGTCCCGGGGCAGACGGAGTTCGTGGGGACGGGGTCCCCGGGGCAGACAGAGTTCGTGGGGACGGGGCCCCGGGGCAGACGGAGTTCGTGGGGACGGGGTCCCGGGGCACACGGAGTTCGTGGGGACGGGGCCCCGGGGCACACGGAGTTCGTGGGGACGGGGCCCCGGGGCAGACGGAGTTCGTGGGGACGGGGCCCCGGGGCAGACGGAGTTCGTGGGGACGGGGCCCCGGGGCACACGGAGTTCGTGGGGACGGGGCCCCGGGGCACACGGAGTTCGTGGGGACGGGGCCCCGGGGCAGACGGAGTTCGTGGGGACGGGGCCCCGGGGCAGACGGAGTTCGTGGGGACGGGGCCCCGGGGCAGACGGAGTTCGTGGGGACGGGGTCCCGGGGCAGAGGGCAGTCAGGTCCCTGTGGGGTGAGGCTGCAGCATGTGATTCCCACTGCAGGGCGGGGAGACAGGATGGCACATGCAGAGCCCTCAGCACCCCAGTATCTTAGTAACATGTTCTTTGGGCTGTGTCCCCTCCTGTAAGAGGTGCAGGTCACAGGCATAGGCCCTCTCCTGCTAACACGGGAGAGCGTGTTACTGCTCGGTGCTGGGACTGCAGAAAACATTAATGTGAGAGATATTTTCTAAACTGCTTTAAAAAGCAATTTTTCTTATAAAGCCTGGTTTTCTTTAAAACATTCAATTTTTGGTCAACCACGCTTGAAGTTTAATTAGGACAAAATCATTACATTTTTAAAAAATGACTAAATATTTTCTCTTGTAAGATATATTGCCCCTCATTCCAAGAGCAGATGGGATGGAGCACGTGGCAGAGCACACGCAAGCCCAGGAGGGTCACAGAGCATGAGGCGCCCAACCCGCGGGAGCCGCGCACATGCACACACTCCACACACAAGCAGTCCTATAGCTTGCGTCCCCTCTTTTGAGGTGGTGACTTTACAACAAGATCGCGTTACTCCAATCTTCAAAGGCACAGCTAACATTTGCCCAGAAAACAGTTAATTCTAGCTGACATCAGCGCAGCTCTTCTAGGCCTTCCTACGATCTAGTCTATTTTGTAAATGACACGTTATGGTTAAAGAGAACTAAACCCTCAGAGAATCTTGATTTTACCAAGAAAGCAACGTGGCTGCTTTCACAATAGTTTTTAGTGTATCACTAATTTCCCTCTTAAATTATACGAATCTCCCAAGTTTTTAGAAGAGCTACTGTACAAAACGATTATTGGCTGAGCTGAGCTGACACAAAACACAACCGAACCCAGGATGACAAGTGATCCCGTGCTCTCTGAGCGCGCACCCTGGCCCGCGAGGCAGAACGCCAGGCGATGCTCTGAGGACAAGGCAGAGCACATTTATTTTCTACTAGTTCTGGGGGTAAAAAAAAAAAAACACATGGTATTTTCTTTAAGGAAACACCTTAAGAAGCAGAAAAGGCAAACTGATTTTCCTAAGTCCTAAGCATCTATCCTCAAGGTGTAGAAACAGTCTCAGCGAGGACAGTATTTAGTTGAGTAAAAGGTGCTCGGGCCTGAAAGCCTCATGGTCACAAGGAAATGCAATTATTCATAGAAGAATGTGATGTGGGGCATTAACATGAGCACAGAAATCGTTAATGTTAGTTAATGACCACATCAAGCACTAGCCTTTAGGCTCAATAGCATAGGTTTATTTCTAAAGGCACCTGCAAAATAATTATAACTTTTTGCTTTTCCACCTTAAACATCTATAGAATTTAAACACACACCTAGACCACCTCAGCTTTTGAGCACAGAAGGGCTGTACTTTTTCTCCCCCTGGGCTGTTCTATATTTGCAAGCAGCCAGCAAAATGGTCAGTAATTACCCCAATATGCAGCCCCCACCCACAGCAGTAATAAAGGGAAATACACGGAAAGCTTCACTTCTTTTTTTAAGAATTGAAGACACGGTCTTGCTAACGGGATGATAATGCAGCTTAAACGTACAAGGCAACCACACAGTTTCACGGCGACAACATCTTGGCATTCCTGTGTCTTTTAGAAAAAGTGCCCCCTTGGTTCATTTTCAGTGCTTAAGGTTAGAAAGAGAGCGTTACCGTTCGCAGGAAGGTAGGTGAAGTGCTGGTACTGACTTCTCTTTCTCTTCCCGTTGCAGACATAGAAGCTGACTTGCACAGGGCTGGTTATTCTCTGATTGCGGAAAGGCGGGATCTCAACCACCAGCGAGTTCTGGTGAGAAATGGCAGAGAGGAGGGAGACGGTGAGAGGCTCAGACACGGCGCGCCCGCGCGGCCCCTCCAGAGCTCCCCAGTGGCTGTCCCAGCTGCTGAGGAGAAGATGCCCACAAACAGCCTGCCTGTGACACAGGCACATGTGCGTGCAGACTGAACCTGCCAGCCCCACGTGGGCAGCCTGAGCACCGGAGCTGACAGGTGGTGTGCGCTGGGGGGGCAGGGGCAGCGGGCTGGCTGGGGCTTCCCCTCAGACGCCACCGACTCATCCCCGTGCGAAGCCGCTGGTGCTCATCTGAGGGCAGAATGGCCACGTGGCAGGAGAGGTCCTCGAAAGACCCCCCACGCGTCTGCCTGCCCAAACCAAAAGGGCCAGTGACCTTTGGAAACTAAAACAGTCCCTCACTGGGCTCACAGATGGCACGGTGAGCACCTGTTCAGGTAACGCGATGAAGACCCGGGGGAGGTGCTTCCTGGAGACATGTCTCGGGGACCGGTTCTGTGACGAAGGCCCAACGCCTGCCACGGCCTCCCAGACTCCCTCAGATGGAAGGTGGGTGAGCGCAACGTGAGCAGGTTGGGAGAGGCGTGGACAGTTTGAAATCACAAACAGGGACAGAATGGCTTATGGTGGGCGCTGTTAACCTCTCACAGTCTAAAGCGCAAATTGGCAACCTTGTCACAAAGATTATGCTCCTTCGAGTACAGGTCTGAAATGAGTCAGGTGGGGCGCGCGGCATTACGGGAGACACGGGCCGGGGGCCAGGCCGCCCGGGTCCCAGCAGGGTCGGTGTGCGCACCACTCTCTGCCTGACGCCAGGGGCCAAAGTCAGGGGACAGGTCTCCACAGGTGCCCACGCTGTGCTCGACTTCACATTGCGGGACAGGTTTTCACATCCAAAATGTTTCTTCGATTTTTTTTTGTCCAATGATTTAAGTTAGCAAGTAGAGAAAACAAGAAAAATCCATTGAATCAGGTTTTTGTCAAAGAAGCTGTAGCTTATTACCCAGTTTAATAGCAAAATGGATTGAATCATGTTAGTAATGGAATCCTAAGAATGTTAAAACAAAACTGAAGAGAACTTTAGGCCCAACCTTCTCCTTTTATAGACAAAGAAACTGAGGTTCAGAAGCCTGCTGCCGAGGGTGCGCACGGACAGCAGGGCCCCTCTGGGCTCCACCCCCTGGGGCCACGCTCACTCCAAAGCGGCTTCAGTGCTTCAATGACCATGTCCCGTCTGGAAGAGGCAACGAGCCGCATCTCCTTCCGCCTGCGCGTCTCGTCCCCTTAGCAAGAAGAACCCTGCAGACGTGGAGCTAGTGGGGCAAAGCGCGGGTCCCACGGGGCGGGGGCACACGTGGCCAGGGCCTGGCTCCGGGTCGCTCTGCGTCTCTGCCTCACCGTCGGCACGGGAGCAGGAAGGGCAGACAGACTACGTCTGAGGACTCGATGACATGGGAGAACCCTGCAGGGGATGCCGGCCCTCCCCGACAGCGAGCCCCGGTGGAGCACAGAGTGCATGGAGTCGGACCCCACAGAAGAAGCGAAGGGAAGACACAGAGAGGAGGTCCTGCCTACACAGAGGCTCAACATAAACTGAGCCGCGAGGAGCCGTCAACAGGAGAGTCTGCAAGAAGTGTGTATGATGCGTCACACGGGCAGAAGCAGGAGGTCCGGGTAGGACAGGGCGGCCCCCGGACCAGGTTCGACTTTGTGGTTTGGTTTCTATGAATTCCAGTGACTGGGGCCCTGTTCTGATGCGGGCCCAGGCCGATATGCTCTAGCTTTCCAAATAGATACACTGTGCACAGCACCGTCCTCGTGGGAGCAGGGAAGGGAGATGCAGGAAAGAGTCAGGAACAGAACATCTGTCATCACAGGGAAAGCAGGGATTACAAATGGCACTCGACGCATCCACGCAACTTGCTTTAAGAAACTCCCGTCTACACTCACAACAGCACATAAGCCACGCATACAGCACAATCCTTTGTTTACAAATTGCCTGGGACATAATGAGTGCATGTGTGTGCGTGTGAATGTGTGCACACACACGCACACACCCAGACCCAGACCCACACAGACATGCACACGCATGCACACACCCAGACCCAGGCCCACACACACACACGCACACAGACATGCACACGCACGCACACACCCAGACCCAGGCCCACACGCAGACATGCACACACACGCACACACCCAGACCCAGACCCGCACGCACAGACATGCACACGCACTCACACACCCAGATCCAGACCACACGCACACACGCACACAGACATGCACACGCACGCACACACCCAGACCCAGATGCACACAGACATGCACAGGCACTCACACACCCAGACCCAGGCCCACACGCACACACGCACACAGACATGCACACGCACGCACACACCCAGACCCAAGCCCACACGCAGACATGCACACGCACGCACACACCCAGACCCAGGCCCACACACAGCCATGCACAGGCACACACACACCCAGACCCAGACCCGCACGCACAGACATGCACATGCACTCACACACCCAGATCCAGACCACACGCACACACGCACACAGACATGCACACGCACGCACACACCCAGACCCAGATGCACACAGACATGCACAGGCACTCACACACCCAGACCCAGACCCACATGCACACACGCCCACAGACATGCACACGCACACACACACCAAGGAAAGCCTGGCAGGACCAAACGTTAGCAGGGATAAAATTACACAAGGTGCCTGCTTTCTTTTTTATACTTTGTTATATTTTCAAAATTTCCACAATGAACACCATACTCCTTTATGATTAGAAATAATACTTAAAAGTAAACCTCGATTAAGAGATAAGAAGAATGGCTAGTAAATCTAAAGTACATCCTCATTCACACATACTGTTATGTTTCTTTTAAAATCCCCAATCGTTAACTGTTAAGCTTCCATTAAACTACACAACTATTCAAAATAAGTAGAAAAGTCAATGACACTCAAGCTGAGCCTGCAAACTGGGCAGGAATTGTCTCAATATGGAAAGCCACCGGATTTCTGCAGCTTCTTCCCTGCTCCGGGGAGACGGGTGGGCCCCCTCGCGGGCTGGGGCGCATGCAGGAGGCTGCTGGAGGCGGCCTGCAGCTGTCTGTCCTACTGCCAGGTGTCTGTTTACGACAAACCCGTGAGCTGGCTGCACCTGGTGGGCCTGCTGAGCCAGGGGCTTCTCAGACAGGCGGGAAACGGGACAGAACCCGAAGAAGCTCGTGTGTGCGCGTGTGAGGTCCCGAGTGCAGGAGGAGGCCTGGACATCACGGGAAGGGAGCGAGCTCCAGAGCACAGGCTTCCCCCCGGGGCCAGGGAGGGATCTTTTCCATCTGACACCCGTTGGATTAGAGCTTTGGAAAAGGAAGCTGAAGTCCCAAGTAGAGATGCTTCATCCTGATAGAGCCACCTGTGAGGACCCGGGCGGTCCCGGGCCTGCCGTGAGTGAGCAGCCGTCAGACAGCTACCTCCATGGTGGCTGGGGGTCCCCCTCGTGACTCAGAGTCCCACCAGCCGCAGGGCAGAGATACCTACCTAATGGCGTCAGAAATCCCACCACCCAAAGGCTCCCTGTGCACCCTGCTACAACACCCCAAGGCCCCCGGGAGCCCTGAGAAAACAGTATGTTCCTGCCCTGAGCACTATTTCTGAGTAAGCCAACTTCCCATTTCCCTGCACTGTGAGAATGGCCACACACACCTGTCCACGGTGAGTGGGCTGAGCTAGGGGCCACACACACCTGTCCATGGTCAGCAGGGTTAGCTAGGGGCCACACACGCCCGTCCACCATGGTCAGTGGGCTGAGCTACAGAGCTTGGGAGGACTTTGAACCTCTTCAGTCACCGGCTGGCCACAGTCTTAGGTCAGCCTGAAGTCCCCTGCTGCTTTTCTGGGACCAAGCAAAACACACTCACACGCGATAGGAGAGGTTAATCCCACTCTGTCAATAATCACTTTGAACACCAATGTTCTAAATACACCACTGAACAGACGGACCGTCAGACCCAGCTATTTGCTGTCTATGAGAAATCCACTTTAAACATAAGGCTCCAGTGAAAGGTCCGGGGATGAGGAACGGTGTGCCGGCTAGCATGAACTGCAGACCTGTAGACGACCATCCTCCCTCCTCCATCAACAACCACGGGGGCAGGAAAGACCTTGCAGGTACCCACATGCGCAAGCAGTACCAAGGAGCTGTGAGAGGCTGGGTGTCCGCGTGGGTGCATGCACGCCGGGTGTCTGTGGGCCTGAGAGCCGTGCGGCGGCCTCCACGAGGCCAGGCCCCTGCTCCGCGGCCTGCCGGCACCTACGAGCACACCAGCTAACTGGCAGAGGGAATGAGCACACATCTGAGTGGCACCATGAGACCTGACTTCACATCTAGTTCATACTCAAAACAAGAGTCTACTTGGTGATGGGTGCCAAGGACGCCGGTGGAACCTCACGCAGCCTGGCATGCTGGGGCAGGTGAGGTGCCCACTCATACTCAGAACAGCGGCTTCCGCGGGACCCCTGGTGACAACGATCACCGGGGGGGCTCAGGTGTGAGCCCACGGTCCCCACAGGGGACGGAGCACCTCCTGGGGGCAGGGGTCCTGCCCTCCAGCAGGCTGTGTCCTGAGAACACTTGTTTCAGGAAGCGCTTTACCACAGTGTCCGCTTTGTGCTCTGTTATTCCATCTGGTATGTCTCGTCGCTCCCGCAAGCAGGAAACCCCCAGCTCCAGAGCCAGCCGGTGCCACCACGGGCTGTATGTCTGGCCGTACTTACCGGCTTGCACAGGTCTCTGTCCATCTTCGCCTCCATCTCCCAGATGTGGTGACCGTCTAGAAGAAAGGGGTAGAGGGAAGCTGGTCACTCTGGATGCCTGGTCAAGCCCACCGCACAAGACCGTGTGCCTTCACCAGGCACAGGGGACCCCACAGACCACCGCCCTCTGACTAGCTCAGGCCATCCTGGCTGTTAACTCGTAAGAGCAAACAGTGGTGTGTGGGTCACCGGCGGAGAGGACGTGCCAGGCCCAGACGTGGGGGCAGGGAGCCTGGCGGAGCCTGAAGGCCCCTAGCTCTGCGAGAGGGAGCCACATGCAGCGAGTGCCCCAGAAATCTGCCCCCTTGCCTACGTCCACAGGCACGCCGCCCCAGCCTCACACCAGATGTGGGAGGGTTTCTACATGCCAAGCTTTGTCAAGGGAGTGCGAGCCCAGCAGAAATGCCAGGACCTGGAAAAAAGTGCATGGTCCTCAGACCTGGACCCAGGTGTGTGTCCTGGCTCTTGTCAGTGACTCCAGCCTCGAGGTGCAAACACTGGGAGCAGGGGCCGAATGAGGGTGCCTGCAAAGCCTGTATGTTTTGGGAGCAGAGTTATTCTAACGAGTGAGAGCCCAGGAGCCACGGTCCTGCCTCTGCCCACAGGAACTGCCAGCTAAACGATAAAATCCTTTCTGTGACGACTTCTTGCCACATCAGGATACAGAAATGCAAAACATGGTATTTTTAACCTTACCCCAGTGGCCGTTTGCATGTTTAAAAAAAAGTAAAAAGGCTCCCAATAGGCCTTGAAAGGGCTCAGTGTTCTGCAGGCCCAGGCCTGCGAGGGAGGGAGCCTCGAGAAGTACACTGGCAGGAACGTCTGCAAACCGAGTACTTGGCCTTTGGAAGCCCCTCTATGGCCGGCCAACTGTGTGGGGACCGGCTGGGTAGTTACTTTGAATTAACTGAGGTCAGTCTCTTGCCAAGGTCTCCCCCTTCCCCATCTTCTATGAAGTCTGTCCCCAAACGAACAATTACAGCGAGACATACTTAGTTTTTGCTCCTGCTCTGTTTCCAAAGAAGAGATGTATGTGTCTTACAGATCCTAAATTATAAATAAATTAGACAAAATCTCCTCTTTCTGCCTGACAGTGCGGGCGGGCAGGGGAGAGGGTGGAGACAGAGGGAGGAAATGTGAGTCACACAGAGCCCAGAGCAGCGTCGGCTTGCCAGGACCACACCAGCCTCTCGGGACACCCAAGGTCCCGGAGCAAATTACCCACCAGATGAACCCACTTGGTGATAAAATGCAGACCAGTGGCCCAAGGGATCAGTGTCCGTGTCTCCTCCAGGAAAACATAGTTGGAAACTAAAAATACACCGTCCCGTTCTCAAAGGCACCAACCAAGACTTCCACAAAGCCGCTCACTTTCCAGAGCGCAGAAGCATCCTTAACCCCCCCAGCCCCCCAAGCTGACGGATGATTGTGCGCTGGGGATGGGGGTCCAGGTGCCCCACGTGGGGACAGGGCAGGCTTGTCTAGGCCGCGTAGGCCAGACCCGCCTTGGGCTCGCGGGCTGCGGCCCCACCCACCCCTCGCTTAAGGAAATCGAAATTATTCTTCCTGTAAGCAAGTCTCTCATGTTCTCGGTGCCTCTTAAAACAGCTTCAGAGAAACGCAGCTTTAGGTCTCAAACCTGGACGGCTGGGGGCAGCTCTGGCTGCTGCCCGGTCTCCGTCTGTTGGTGGAAAGCACAGCTCAGGCTTTCCTGAGGAATTCTCGAGTGTCTGGGCCTCCTGTCGGGGTGGGGGCAGGAGGGAAGCCGAGGCCCAGGGAGGGCCAGGGCCAGGGCGCTCAGCAACAAAGGGACCCGGCGCCCACCATCTTCCCTCTGAGAGGCGGGTGAGAGCAGACCCGGCCTCGCTGTGAACACACCTTGTGGGCTCATCCGCGTCACGAAGCTGACGGGGTGCTTTGTGGGGCCCGTGGGCCAAATGTGACAGCAGAGCCCCCTCCTACTCCAGCCCCTCCTGGGCGGGTGGGTCCCAGTCCTTGTCAGAGCGTCGGCTCAGGGCCGGCCAGCCACACAGGCCCACGGTGCACGCTACGTTCAGCTCCCCCACACGCCAGCCCTGCTAGGTGCAGGTCAACGGAGCACAAACAGACGCACCCAGATGCTCCCGTTAAATGCCGGCTTCTGGAAGGCCCGCGGCGCAGGAGCTCGCTGCCTGCACTTTCCTGCCCACCTGAGAACGGTCCTGGGCTCTGGCCCTGTTTTCCCTGAGTCGTTGTATCTGTGGTTGAGTCACAGCCCACGGGGACAGGCGTGTGGCCTGTTTCTATTGAGGATCCTAAATGAGCTGCTTCCACTTGTGTAGACACAGAAGTGTACACAGACGGACTGTCCGAAGACGGAAGCACTGAGGCCATTCATCGTGGCTCACCATCGTGGACGCTAGGAAATTACAAAATTGCTTCCCACGTGTACCAGCGCCAGAGGGAAGGGTCGCTGGTCTCCAGCAGGAGCTGGTGGTGCGGGCCCTGCTGTCCGGCCTCTGGGCATCCGGCCTCTGGGCGTCGGCTTCTGTGGAGCTCCAGCCAGAGGCAGGCCTGGCCTGGGTGCCAAGCAAAGGCCCAGACTCTATGGGGACGGGAAAGGCCAGCCCCAAACGAGCCTGGGAGCCCCAGCCTTATCAAGAGCTCCCTGGGTCCTCGGTAGGAAACTGTGCACAAGCCCAGAAGTAAAAATATTCCGAATCATTAGGGAATTCCCTGCAGTGTGAGTCATCGGAAAGGCTTCCCCACCACACCCGCCCGCCCGGAGGCTTCCACGGCTGGCTTGTGGCTGGCGCAGCCTCTGAGCCCAGCTCTTAGTCACACAGCTCCCGGGGCGGCTTGGGGCCGGACGGGGCCACACGTGGGGCCCCCAGCCTCCACGGGAGCATCAGAGCTTCCTGAGACACAGCCACTCGAGCCCCTGGCAAGCAGGGGCGCAGACGCCAAGTGACCAGCCTTCCTCCCAAGTCACAGCATCAGCTGAAGCGGTTTGCTGGTCACGCAGCCAACGGGCAGGATGGAAACAGCAGAGGCCCAATCAGACCGAATCACACATCTGCGTGGTGGAACACACGTTCCCGGGGCCCACGGCCACGTGCACATGGTCTCCTCCCCACCTGTCTGCCGGCCGTGAGGGCAGGCTGCACACCGAACGCCATCACAGGGCGGCTGTCAAGGAAAGCAGTGGGGGAGGTGTACACAGGGGGCCCCTCCACACTCCTGCGGGGGCCACGGAAGAGACAGGGTGCCGACTCTCGAGCATGCGGGGTCGGTGGCACTGGGGGGTGCTACCCAGGAGGAGCGCCTCCACGCAGCCGGTCTTCACTTCCTTCAATCCCTGAAACTCCCCAAGCCTCACACTCAGGGGCCCCCCCAACACCGCTCAAAGCAGCCTGTTTCCTACAGAAGAGATTCCAGAGGAGAAAGAAATCAGCCTTCTGCCATGGGGCTCAGCCTGGCTGGTCCCCACACGGCTGAACGTGGCATTCCAACGACCAGGACTCCACACCCGGGCAACGCCCAGGGAAGGGCACACACGTCCACAGAGAAACCTGTGTTTGAGAGAGCACCAGACCCAAAAGGTGGGCACAAGCCCCATGTCCACACTGCAAGTGGGTTAGCACAACGTGGTCCATCCACATGATGGAATATGCTATAGCAGTCTCGAGAGGGACGAAGTTCAACACACATCCTGTGTGGACACAGCTGAAGACATGCGCTCAGCGCAGAAGCCAGACACAGCGGGGACCAATACCGCCGCTCCGGGCAGGGCAGCGTCCAGAACCAGCGGGTCCACATGGACAGGAAGTGGCTTCGAAGCTGCCAGGCTGGGAGAATGGGGTGGATGGTGTTTGGGAATGTCTGAATTAGTGAGATGGCTGCCTAGCCGAGTAGACCAAAGACCCCTGAACTTGAAATGGATGACCTGAGTGGTTGGTGAGTTCCATCTCAACAAAGCAAGCGTAAAACGTACATTCTCCAAAGCGTGTGTGGCGTGCGTGTAGGCGGCCTTGCGACAGGAGGAAGAGGGAGCCTGTGTGACCTCGTCCAGCAGCATCCTCTGCACACCCACCCACTCCTGCGCCCCTTCCCATCAAGACCCATGGGTGCCAGAGGGCGGGATCTGGAACAGAATACCCTCCCTGCTGGGGAGGGACCTGGGCCCACTTTCTGGATGTCACTTCAGTGCTGAGCTGGGAGAACCCAGGCATGGTTTGGGGCAAAGCACAAGAAAAGACTGGCCACCAGCCTGGAGAAAGGAAATTTCAGTGACAACCCTCTCCCGGCAAGGGCACAAGGCCTCTGGTCTGACTCGGGAAGCCCAGTGGGGGCCTGCGGAGAGGCTCTCCTGCCCATGCTGGGTCCTCTGCACACTGTCCAGCGCAGGTCACCACGCCCCAGGAAGGGCATGCTGAGCCCCCACTGGCCGCCCCGTCTCTCGAATGCCGGGCCTGGAGAGCATGTTGGGTCCCCACAGGAGAGCCCAGTGAGGGAGGGGAATCCCCACTGGCTGGGCTGAAGCCTCATCTCCCCAGTGGGCACCAGGGCGCATGCTGGGACATCAGTAAAGGGAAGCTCTTGAGCTGGGGAGGAGAAGGGGGTTCTGGGACACGGGCAGACCCCAAGACCACTCGAAATGTCCCGTAGTTTACAACTGGGGGGCGAGTGTTCGATCTGAGACCACAGCGTAAGAAAAAGCCTTCTCGAGGCTGCATGCTGGCTCACTGGAAATGAGCGTGGCTTCAGAGTCGTCAGTCTCACGTAGGGTCACAGGTGACGTTGTCCTAGGGGCACCAGCTATTTCCCCCACCCGCGCAGCCACAGGCCCTGCGGAGCACTCACCAGAGCGGGCTGCCTGAGAACAATGTCCGTGGAGGTCAGGCCTCGGCACGCTGACGTGGGCGAGCAAGGGGCAGCGGCTGTCTCAGTGGACAGATGTGCGCTCCCACCGCCTCCCACAAACACCCCGGGAAACTCCGACAGAGACATCTTTCCTCCACGCCACATCACGACCTGCACGTGTGTGAGCCACACCACCAGCTGGCGGTGTCTGTGTCTGCACAATTTCCAGAAACCTTTCAGAACCGGCACGCCAAGGAAGTAGAAACCATAGCCCCGTGGCCACGGCCCTGGACCAGGGCACGAGAGGAGGTGCGGGTGCCGGCCAGGCTGCCGCTGCACCCTGGATGACGAGAGCCCTCAGAACGCAGCCCCGCCGGCTCTGCCCGGCTGTGGTCAGACTCGGACAGAAAGATCACAGGGCACCTGGGGCTCCCGCACACACTGTCCCTGCCACACGATGTGGCCAGGAGCGCGGGTGGCTGCACCCCCACGACAACAGAGGGGATCCTCACACACACAGCCCCCACTCACGCTCATTACAGACCATACACACCTGCTCTCACACACCTGCTCTCATGCCCTGACATACACCTGCTCACACACCTGCTCACACACCTGCTCTCACACACCTGCTCTCACACACCTCACATCTTGTGAGGTCCCCCCAGCCCCTCCTCCTGCCTGGGCTGGCTCCCGGGGACCCACCAACACCCACCAGCGGGGCTGGCACCACCGCCTACGAAGACGCCGAATGCTGCTCTCAGCACAGGCGCCAGATGCCCCTCCTTCTCCTGGGAGATACAGCAGGCGTGGCCAGCCCCCAGGCAGAAAGAACCACTCCTTGAAACCCTCACAAAGCTCTGGGTCACTAGTGCGTAAGCCCAGTGCGACTGTAGGGAGGCCCAGACACAGGGCGGTAGGCACCCCCGAGACACCCAGAGCAGCCGGAAGAACGGGGACCACACGGGCCTTCCTGGCGGGCTCACGCTCGGGACTCCCATGACGAGGGTTTCCCTGATCACATTCCGGCCTTAGCGCCAAACAGCCCTTTAAAGACTGAACTTTGCCACAGACCAAAGACCTCATCAAAAACCTCTGGGATAACTGTAACCTAATTTGCCTTTAACGGTTTCTACAAAAAGTCAACTAGGAAAAGCCTAGTTAGTTATGGAGTGCATCGGGATGCGTTAGGAGAAGCACGAGTGCCCCCTCTGCCCGAAGTTAAAACTCGTGTGCACACGTGTGAACAAGCAAACCACCTTAAATACACACTCGAACTAGCGACAGCATCCAGACGTGTAACTACGGCATTTATACCCACTTGGGTCGGGCACAACCTGCAACCACATTGCCCTCCACACCCGCGTCTCGCCGGCCGTGCTGGGGGCACCAGGCCACTTCAGGAGTGGTGGCTGGAGGGCCCCCAGGGGAGGATGGTGCCAGCTATGCATCCATGGACTAAGGTTCCCACACTGTGGGCTCGTGGCCAACCTCCACGTGGCACCACCAGGCCACGGAGCAGAGATCTAGGACTGAGCAGGACAGCCAGGCCGGGAGAGCCTGCCCTGCAGAAGGAGCCCCATGGCGCCCACAGAGCAGGGAGCATCCAGGAGACCCCCATGGTCTCATCCCAGCACCACAATAAGGACTGGTCAGGAAGGCAGGGAAGGAAGCCACGTGGACTTCTCCTTCGTGCAACCAGAAAAGCGGCAACTTGGGCCACGTCCCAGCATGTCGCCTTGCTGTGCAGTGAGCAGAGCACCATGTATGGTGACCCTCCCCCCACACATTTATTTACACATTTAAAGCTCAAAAAGTTAAATCATTTCAAAATTAGCCTCCTCTAAAGAAGAATGTTCCAGTAACGCAAATTCTCCTGATCATTATGCTTAGTCGGTTTTCTCCATAATTCACAACATGTTTCCCAATTATGTGCATGATTACACAGGCAGACCACGCAGAACACGGAGGACTTTCAAGCCCATTTTGATGGAGGCACTTAAGCTTCCTGCTCTTGGCACAAAACCAGGACCCCGTCGTGGAGGCTGAACCCCACCGTGGTTTCCAGTGGTCAGCGTGGGTCCTGCATCGGTCCCCTTGGAAACGGGGAGGAGCCACCCCGTCGGGGGCAGAGCCTCATGCCCACGGGGCACGCTCGGCAGGGACCTGGCTCCTGAATCAAAGCTGCAGAGAGAGGCGAGCCCTGCACACGCTCTCGCCCGCCCTTGTGTGTTATTTGTGCGAGTGCCCAGTGGCCTCTCCCCAGATGGGTCGGGTGTCCCGGGGCAGAAGCACACCCAGGGGCTTATCACCAAACGTCAGAAAGAAGAGACTGTTCACCTTGCACGTGTAGCTCCACCACTGCGCGCGCGCGCACACACACACACACACACACACACACACACACAGTCTACACCTGCCAACGCATCTACACAGGCAGAGTAGTTGACACACACACACAATGCTGGGAGGCACCGGTCACACGGAGAAGAGCAGCACCCGCCTCTGCATCCCGGGGCAGCACCCAGAACAGGGGCCAGAAGGATGCCAAGGGGTGTGGAGGGGCCTCCGGTCCAAATGCAGGTCCCACCGTCTACTACGGCTGCTCTGCGTCCACATGCCCGCTGCCAAGAGGCCGTGGCTCGGAGCGGCGAGAAGCCCTCCTACACAGAGCAGAACAGTGCTTCCCGAGACGGCCCCGCGGTGGCCAGGAGCAGGGGCTGCTCAGAGCCAAGCAGCAGACGTCCATCCAGTCCGGGCAAGGGGCCACGGGCAGCGAGCGGAGGCAGGCCTCCGACAGGCCAGAGCTACGTGAGCTGCTCCCGCTCTCCAGCATGCAGAGCCCCACCGAGCGGCCTCACTCCGCCTCCAGGAACCAATCCCCACCAGCGCCCAAAGCGGGACACGCTCCACGGTCTGTTTGCAAGGAAAGTACCTGGTGCTTTCTCCACGAAAATGACCTTGGAGTCTTGCAGAAAGTTGTGGCCAGACAGGACCATCTTCTTCCCACCGAGGACAGGGCAGCTGGCTGCGCTCTGCTTCTCCACGAGGGGCAGCTCCTGGGCCGACCGCTGGGCTGCATGGGGTCAGAACAGGAGAGTGAGCATGTGCCCCGGCCCCACCTCACGCCACCATCCTGAGGGGGGGCCCGGGGTCGGCCAGTCTGTCAGGAACGGGCACTTCCCGGCGCCGCCTCGGGGTCTGGTGGGGGGGCATGGCGCCTACACGGACAGCCTCCAGCATGAGATGCACCAGCTGCATGGCAGGTTCGCGTCATCACGCAAAGACGACCAGGGCAGGTGCACATCTGACTGTGCCCACGGGAAAATCAAGACGCGGGGATGTGTGCACGTGTGGGTCTGTGCGTGGGCCTCCGTGGAGTGAATATGCCACCCCAGGGGGACCCTCGGCCTCTGCGCAGACCAGACACACTGACGCACCGCTCTAGGAGAGGAGCACCTGTGTGGACGGTGAAGGGAGCGCGGGCTCGAAACTGGGAGCCACAGCGAGACCTCGGCCCAGGCGCTGTGGGGGCGCGGGCCCCATGTAAACCGGGGGTGGGGTCTCGGGGCTCTCGGTCCTGTCAGAGCCAGGAGCCGCAGGACCCGAGGGGCTGGGACAAGGCACGGAGTGCAGGGAGGTCAGGTCATCTGGGGAGGACAGGGTGCGGTAAGGCCACCAACGTTCCCGGGCAGGAGCTTCTGCGGCCAGGTGCACACCCGCAGCTCTCAGCCAGCCAGCGGGTCTGCAGGGAGGAGGCCACGCTTCAGACACGTGCAGTGGCCTGTGGCGGGTCCCCTGGGCTGTGCTGAGGTGTGGGGACAGGTGCCTGTGGGGCTCCACGTGGGGGGCCACAGGACACACTGCAGGGAAGGAATCTGGGTACTGAGGTGGATCAGTCAGGTCAGAGATGAGGGAACCAAACCCAGACCCTCCCACCGAGACAGGTGGGCAGGTGAGCTGCGGGGGCAGGTTGAGTGTCCTGTGGCAGCCACACCCCGAGAGGGAAGGAAGAGGAACCCCCAAAGGAGCAGGGTGCTCCGGCCCAAGGCTGGACGCACCTGAATCATGCCCGCCGCAAGGGAAGTGAAAACCAGGGGCTGGCAGGGAAGGCGAGAGGCCGACGCGGGCCGACAAACTTAGATTCGCTGGACCCCACGGACCAGACGCCAAAATCCCGCTGCTCGGGTTTCTGATACGCAGGGGATTAGCTCACACGTGGCGAGTGCAAGCAGCTCGGGTTTCGGACAAACTGCCCTCTTTTCCCCGCGGGTGCCGGGAGCGGGTGGGCCCGCCGCATGCACAACCTGCGAACCCGAACCCAGCACAGTGGGCCCCTCAGGAGTCGTCGCGACAGGCAAGGGATGCGAGAGTGATGCCCACGTGAGTCCAGTCCACGAGTCTCCATGAACAATAAAGACAGGAATGGGGCCACAAAACAGAGCATGGGACGCGGCAGCAGCTCCGATACTCACAGCACTCGATGGGGTTGGAGGCCACTTGCAGGGACAACGTCCGGCCGTTGGGCTGTGGGACGTGGACCCGGAAGACAAGCCTCACCCTGGTGTTCTTCCTCCCGATGTCCGTCTCCCCTTTCCGCAGCTCGATGTCCGAGTTTCGAAGCTTCAGAATCCCAGCACAGTCCACACTACCCGGAACAAGGAACAAGAGTCCACACCTGTCTTTCAGTCCCTGACGCATGACACAGGGTGCCCCGCTCCGCCCCCGGCCCGGCCACGGGCCCCCGCTCTTCACACCCTGGGACTGGAGTGTGGGGCGCCCAACAGTGGGAGGGAGCAGGGGAGGAGGCAGCGGGGAGGCTGTGAACATGGGCCCCTTTGCACACGAGGAGGTCCAGCATCAGCTTAGAGACAGCTTCCACGGAGCCACGAGGGCAGTCCAGACGCACGTCAGAGCCACTCGCGTCAGGGACGACAGAACGACCCAGGGAGAACTGGGTCCACGCAGACCGTGCTCCTTCCGTTTCCAGTTTTTGCATCTGGTCACCACCGAACTCAGAAATAAACGGGTGTTGTGTTCAGGAGGTGAACGCAAGCATGAGCGGGGACTGGCCATGGGGACCGAACTATTCAAGTACCACGTGCACAGCGGCAGAAGCCCTACAAAAACCCATCAGCCTACGGATCTATGGTTTACGTGGGTGCTGAGCCCAGGGCAGAGATATGGGCATGCAGGCCACACCGCCCAGCACCTGCCCCAACTGCCCCAGCCACGCACCCCCCAGCACCCCAGCCACGCACGCGCAGCCCCACGGCCCGGCACCCACCCCCCGACCGCCCCAGGCGGGTGCACAGCTTACATGGCTCGCATGTTGTTCTCTGGCAGCAGTGGGATTTCCAACACTTTGGTGTTGGAGAGGATGGCTTCGTGACTGGTGGTGGAGACGGTCTTGCCTGTGATCCGGTGGACCTGGTAGAAGGCGTGGGGTCTCAGCAGGCGGTCGTCGGCCGTCCCGATGAACAGCTGTAGTGTGAGTGGCTCATTCTCCAAGTAGCCGTGTAGCTGGCAAGAGAACAAGAATACCCCACTAAGCACCCTACACGCCCACGGCTCAGAAATATTTATAAGCAGAGACTAATTCACAAGGACATCGCGCAAGTGCTAGGTGCTAAGTAACCCCCATAGCCCAGCCCCCGGCTGCGTCTCTATGATCTACTCATGGTCACGTGTCAGCTGTGAGCACTCCTGTCACCTCCGTTCAAACACACGCACCCACGTGTACCCCCACACCGTGTGCTGCATGCACGCATCTCGCACACGTGCTGCAGCACCACTATGAGCAGCACCCGGGACGTGGATGTGGCCACATGTGGCTGTGCTCAACTCCTCCTGCAGCAGCAGCAGCTGGGAGGGCCCTGCCTCCCCACCAAGCCTCTCCTCCAGCCCACCTCCTCCCTCTGCCAGCAGCTTGTGATGGCGCGGTCTGCTCTCCGCCTGGCAAGTGTCTGCTGTAAGGACCGTGTGTGGCTCGCACCCCCAGGAACCTAGGGCAGCGCCAAGCCATTTGCAGAAACTCTTGCCCTAATAAATTCAGATGTGCACCGGGCAGGGAAGGGTCCCCTTTCTCACTCACAACCGTCCTATCAGCAAAGAGGACAGTTGCAGACAAACAGCCATAAACACGGTGGGCCCCTTTCTCCTGGCTCAGGGCCTGTCCCCTCCAGGGGCAGGTGACGGCTAAACGCGGCCCCGTGCCTGGCAGCTTGCGCCCCCAGAGCGGAGCCTGGAGCCTAGAAAGGGCCTGGCACCCCCAAGCTGTTCCGCGTCTCCTGCTTTTCATTTTTGTGCTTTTGCTTCCCTTGACAACAGGTAATCGCTCTAACGCCACAGTCCAACGCCGTGGTGACAGGCGTATGGGAACACTACCAGTGCTGGGAATAAGCACAGAGGCCAGGGTCGTCCGCCCATGTTTGTGCGGCCGGCCGGCAGCTGGAGCTCTCCGAGAACCTATGGAAGGGCGGCCTGCAGTGTGGACACACACCCTCACCATCCCACCCACAGGGCCGTCGTGAGAGCTGGACGCCCGGTGAACACCCCACAGCACCCTGCTGCGGTGCCGGCAGGCGAGGCACACGCAGGGGGGCCGGAGGCGTGAGGGCGCCCACGCAGACACCCAGGCTCTGCCTCCATGCCGGCCGTGAGGAGGACACCCTGAGGTCGCCTCACCCACCCCGAGGAGGCAGGTGCAGGCTCACAAGGTCCTGCCCGGTGGCGCTGGCCTGGGCAACGGGGACAGGTGGCCACCGTGCCCTCAGGGGGCCAAGCATGGAGGCAAACACCAGCGGGAACGACAGAGGGCGTCCCTGGGAGCGGGGCAGCCGGGAGGGGACTTGAGGCGAAGACCGCCAACGGGGTGTCACAGGGAGAGACAGACTCCGGCGTGAACGCAGATGGGGATTTCTCCACAGGCAGGAGGACCGTGGAGGGGGCGTTCAGCACCAACCCTCACGCTCTGTACCACGTTCCTCAGCCTCGCAGCAATTCCAGCGAGGTTTGTAAACGCGTGTCAATGTCCCGATTTGAGAACAAACTCCAGGAGCAGGAACAGCGGCCCCGACGTGGGACACCGGCGCGGGCAGTGGGGCTGGTCTCCGCAGGCTTGGCAGGCACAGCCGCAGCTTCCGCTGTGATGTGGCCGGCCCACCACTCACCGTCGCTGTCACTGCCTCTTCCGAGAAACCAGGAGATGGCCAGCGAGACGCCACTGGAACCTGAAAGGCGCCCGCTCGTCAGCCGCCCGTGAGGAGGTGAGGAGGTGAGGAGGTGAGGAGGTGAGGAGGTAAGCTCTTCCCCAGCGTCAGGCAGCGCATGTTTCGTTTCCTGGAGAATGCAGGTGTCCATGTGCCACGTGGACGCACATCACTGTCCACGTGGGGTGAGAGCCCAAGCCTCCCTAGGGGTGCCCCAGCTTGGGGAGGGAGACACGGCAAGGCTGTGCTGCTTGGAGGTTTGTGAGAGCCAGCTTCTGTTTCCCCATCAGCAGCCGCAGTGCATCACAACATCTGTTCCAGATCCGTGACTGCCTTCGTCCTCAACCCGACTTAGAAGCTTCAACACAAATGTTTCCAATGTCATATTGGCGATTAAGAATGGAGATCCAACCCTAGAATCCATTAACCCAGAGGAGCAACCACCTGCTGCCCCAAGTGTAGTTCAAATCAGCAGCGAGCCATTAATCAAAACCACGCTGATACCAGCCTCATTTACTTACTGTTTTGACTTAATTAGAAAATAAATCACTTACAAGTTTTGAGTTCCCAGAAGAGGATCCACACAATGAGACTGTTCAGGAGACAGATTTGCACACATGAATGTGTGTGCAACATGAATGCCAGGCCCAGCCTGCCACCTCCCAGGGCAGATAAGAACCGGGCGCTCCTGAGTGAGGCCACTGGGTGAGGCTGAGGGCCGGGTGTCCCGTGTGCCCCACGTCTCAGTTAAGTGAGACTCTGACCATCACCTGGGGAACCTTCCGGAGACAGGTGCTCAGTGCAGGAGGGTATGCATGGACGGGGAGCAAGAAGTGTTCCCAAGTGTCCTGCCCACGTCCACGCAGCATGCACCTGTGCACTCACACACAACACGCACACCACATGCACACTCGCACACTCAGACCCCACACGCACCCACGCACACACCTGTGCACTCACACACATTCAAACACACAACACGCACACCGCTTGCACACTCACACACTCAGACCCCATGGGCACGTGCACACACACACACTCACATCAGGGTTTTCCAGACACACTGCAGAGTGCTGTGCTTGGTCGGGAAGTTGGGAGAGAAACACGTGCATTGGGCATGCTGTTTTCATCGTTTTCTGCCAGAGACAGGGTCCCACGCATCTGTGGATGTGGTCATCGTCAAAGTGGCTTTTTCATATTGAAACAACTGTACTTTCATCCAGATCCACAGGTGCCTGATGCACAGAGACTACACACGTGTCTTACAGGTGTGTGCATACGGGCTGAGCAGCTGACACGGGCCTGAGTCTCCGCGGAGGGCCGGAAGAGGCCGCAGCCGTGTGGTCGGCACGTATGGTGAGGACACAGGACGGCTCCTCTCAGCCCTGCGCGTGCACTCGCTGTCCCATGACCCCGTGCACACGAGGACCTCACTGAGGCCAAAAAAGAGAGCCTGCACACAACACCCGTTTCGATGTGGTTCTTGGTGATGTTGCTTTAATCCTACAGAAACGAAATGCCTCTCCCTTCCCAGCTGAAACGTTTCCTTCCCATGTGAACACACGAGTATGCCCACATGAACGGCGTTGGGTCAGGGTTGCAGTCAAGACCAGCTTGTCCGGCCAGCTCGACTTCCCGTGTCCTTGCTGGGGAGGGTGCTTCAGTCCTTTGTCAATTTAATGAGTTACAAACCTTTATGCTGTGACGGACTCAAATCTACATTTTTATAACAGGAAACATAAAAGTAAAATCAGAACCTGATTGAGGGACAATTTTTGCCACTTGTGGCTTCATTCTGTGACATTTAACACAATAAGATGTAAATGAGTCTTTAGCCAAAACGGTTTCTCGTGTGGCTAAGGCGTGTTCCACAGTGTGAGGAGCGGCCCCACTGCAGTCACATGATTTGGAAATGACAGTCTCCACGTCCCCCGGGACCGCACTGTGGCGCCTCCCTGAGAGCATGTGGAACACAGCGGACTGTGGGTAGAAATCCATCCTTTTAAAAACATGTCATTTCAGTGAAAATGGGAATATTTAAGGTTTATCCTGGGAGAGAAACATCTATTATTTAAAACATGAAGTTCATTTTCAGGAAAGTCGTTTGAATACTTCGCATGTTCCCCTGCATGGGCTTGCTGCCTCTGGCACGTTCAGTGTCTGTCAAAACAATATTTATAAAATTACCTGTCATAACAATGACCTCTCCTTGCTGCAACTAAACGAAACAAAATGTATTATTCTGTTTTCAAGGTGTAAGAGCTGCTAAGTTTTCCACAAGTAAAAATGTTTGTTTTTAGCTCCTGTGCTCACCTCAGCACTGACAGGGCAGTGACAGGTGAGTGACAACTGGGGCAAGTCCTTTCGAGCACTGCCACTGCACACGTGCTACAGGGCTGTGGGGACACGGCCAGCCGAGGGACACTGCCCACTGCTCGGTTGGTCGTTCGGGTCGGCTCGGGCAGAGCCATCCGTTCAAAGGGAAATGGCATGTTTCACCCCCGTGTGAAATTCGCATCTTCCCACGAGGCCTAAACGAACCACAAAGGGAGAGAAGCCCAGCTCAACAACAGGATTCCCTTTTGACCCCAAACCTGTGGCGAACGGGGATTGCAACCCCATGTAGCATGAGTGCGGTTGCCACAGTAGTTCCTGAATCCTCACAGAAGCAGGAAAGCTGCGCCCGCGCCCACGAGGGTCCCGCCCCCAGAAGGGTTTCCTGCATCCACACGCCTTCCCTCCCAGACGAGAAGGAAAGTTGCAGGGTCTGATGTGGGAGGGGACAGCACCACAGTGGCGGCTTCGGGGCCGGTGTCCACGTGGGGAGGGCCCGCGGATCAGCTGTCACGCCAACTCCTGCCTACGACACCGCGGTGCAGAGACGTACAACGTGTCGCAAAGACACTGACCTGCTGCCCCAGAGACCTCGTTAAGGGGAGCGGAAAACGAGAAAGCCAAGAACGTGAAAATGCGGCGCCGGTGGTTGGAGGAGAATGCTGATCCATCTGAGAACACACGCATGATCGGGGCTTCGCGGGCCACGCCCCCAGGCACCTGCTAAAAACAGTGAGAGCAGAGCCTTCCCTGGGGGGTATGAGCTCCACCTGCTGAGAAGTGAGTGTGCAGGGGGCCCCCTGCTTCAGGATGACGCCACCAGATAAAGACACTTAGGACTGACCTCAAGAGGCTGGTCGCGTTTTGCATGCAGGCGTGTGGGCATACGTGTACACCCGTGTGCACGTGCACAAACGTGAGCCTGTGAGTGCAGATATGGATGAAGTGTGTGTGTGGATGTAAGTGCATCTCACTGGATGTGGGTACAGGGGGACGCTGGCACGTGGCCCGCGGTCAGGCAGGGGCTCCTGGCCTGGCGGGCACTGGGAGAACCAAGCAGGCCACGGAGACAGTCCCATCGAGGCCATGGTCACCAGCTGCAGGCCTCGCCCCCAAAACACCTGCAGGAAATCCCGATGGCGTCTGCAGAGCAGAGATCTGTGGCCAAGTCATTTTCAACAGCTTCATTGAGGTGACATTTCTGTGGCAGAAAATTCACCCATTTTTGAACCATGGAACTTAAGATGTGACGTCTTTCCTATAAAAAAGTTCCGAGACAGAAGAGCAGGTAGCACAGGCTTGTTTGATGTGAACATCAGTATCATGCTGTCAACTCAGGAAAAGTGGAGGGAGATTCAGTCTTGTGAGGACCGTGTGCCGCCCCAGCTCCGCTGGGTTCCAGGAGCCGCCACTCTCATGTGGCCCTGAGTGGGGACACAGCGTGTCGTCCCCACGAGCCCCGGCTTCTCCGAGCCAGGAATGTCTGCAGAGCCTGTCACCTGTGACATGTGGGTGTGTGCATGCCTTATGTGTACACGTGGGTCCATTTGTGCAGCTAACCCACTCAGACCGGTCCTGTCTGCAGGCAGCCAGCCAAGTCCTGGCCAGATGTGACCAGCAGGCCATCTGTCCCACACCTGGGCCCCTCCCTTCTCTCGAAGACGAGAATCCCCATGAGGCAGGTGCCGGCCCCTCAGCTGGCTGCAGCTAGGTCCGAACGACCGAGAGTCACAGAGTGGGTCCTGGCTCACTTCTGAGGGAGACAGGATGGGGAGGTGTCGCTCTCACCAGAACATCAGACGGCAGCGATGGGCAACTCAAACAGTCCCCACAACGGCGGCTGTGCCATTGGAGGACAAAGGATGGCCTCCTGCTCAACAAAAGAAGTGGGGGGGCCTCAGCACAGGGCCTGAGTCTGTTCTGAGTTCACAGCCCCCCTGACAGACTGCAGCGGCAGGCCCAGCTGCCCCGGGCCCCATGGCGTCCATGGCTTTGGTCTCGGTCCGTCTCCGTCTCCTCTCTTAGGCCGGGTCCAGGGGTCTGTCCGAGCGGGGCCTGGCTGTGAGATCTGGTTTGGGGTGTGGTCAGCAGACCCCTACGTGGGGGAGTAGGGATGGAGACACCGATGGTGTCACAGAAGGTGAAGCACACTGTCCTCATGGCCACACTCTGCGAAGACCGGACATGTGGAGCAAAGGCTGAGTGTCCACAGTGGGGAAAGCAGCTCACAGGCCCACGGATGGAGCCCTTTACGGCTCCGGACTCTAAAATCCATGAGCCCTTCCCAGCACCTTCTCTGGGTGCCCAGGTGTACCCTTCAAAAGGGATCCATGAAACCTGGAGATAGAGAACCCACAGATGGATGCTCTATACCCTATGCCACGGTAGGAGAGCCAGGAGAGTGAAATCACTCCCTCCACACACAGGTGTGCACAAAGTACACAGCTCACATACATGCACACTTGCATGCATGTGTGTGTGCATGTGTGCACGTGTGTGTGCATGATGCCTGTGCGTGTGCATGTGTGTGCATATGAGTGTGTGCTTGATGCCTGTATGTGTGCATGTGTATGATGCCTATACGTGTGCGTGTGCATACATGCACGTATGTACATGATGCCTGTACATGTGTGTGCGTACATGCTGTGCACATGTATGCATGATACCTGTGTGTGTACGTGTGTGTGATGCCTGTGTGTGTGCATGCACGTGTGTGCATGCCTGTACGTGTGTGTGCGCACATGTGCACGCCTGTACGTGTGCATGTGAGCACATGTGTGAATGCCTGTACGTGTGGGTGTGCGCACGTGCACGCATGATGCCTGTACATGTGCGTGTGTGCATGTGAGCACGAGTGTGTGCATGCCTGTATGTGTACATGTGTGCATGTGCATGATGCCTGTACGTGTGCGTGCACACGTGTGTACGTGTAGTGTGCGTGTGCACGTGAGTGTGCATGCCTGTGCGTGTGCGTGTGAGCACGTGAGCGTGCATGCCTGTACGTGTGCGTGTGAGCACGTGAGCATGCATGCGTGTGCGTGAGTGTGCGCTACAATCAGCAGCAACACTAAGTTTAACGGTATCACTTAAAATCTGAGAATTCCTCCCGGGAATGAATGATCTGATGAAGGTCCTACCCCAGCCTCATTCTCAGATAACACCAGATTTACGCGGCGCACAGCTCTTTCTAGCGACGGGTTTAAACTGCACTTTATCACAGACGACAACAAAAGGGCTCTAAGGGGCTGCATGCTGCTTCCTTTCAGGAAAACGAGCTCCTTTCTAGAGTTTCCTGCATTGTGGCATATAGAATTTTTCTATCTTTCTGAAACAGTAAAAAATAAAAAATAAGCGAGAGCCGTGGTTAATGAGTCTGTTGTGTATTTGGGAAGCACAGATGCCCAGAGACTGTGCCCCCTCAGGACCACTGGCCACCGCCCACGAGTGGCACAGGGACGGCGGTCTGCCTCTTGGGCTTAGACTCATTTCACTAACGGGACAGTTACAGTTAAGAACGGATCTGGAAGTTTTTAAGGACTTTAATAATCAGCTGTTCACTCAAAAAGCCCCTGTATTTTATTTCACTCGACGGGAGATGCACATCTCAAACAAAACATGGATGAAACGGAGGCGACCAAGAGGCTCAGAGCCCGACCATCCCTCTGCTGCGCCCGTTCCTCTCCGGCGCTCGGGGATGCTCGTCGGACGCACAGACTCAGGAAAGGTGGTGTCTGACGCACCTGTTGGCTCTCACTGGTGGACGTGCCGCGTCAGGGAGGCTCCAGGTGGGGCTGGAGTCACGCGTCTCCCGGCCGCCCCCCACATCCCGGGATTGGGACATGGTCTCCAGGAGGAAGGTCCTCGGGTTTTGAGAGGAAAAGGCAAGCAGCGTGCGGCAGCTCTGCGGTCGTGAGGCCATAGCTAACCAGGTTCCTGCTCT
Organism: Zalophus californianus; assembly: GCF_009762305.2. Taxonomy (NCBI): domain Eukaryota; kingdom Metazoa; phylum Chordata; class Mammalia; order Carnivora; family Otariidae; genus Zalophus; species Zalophus californianus. Next base: position 93,613,732 of record NC_045608.1, on the reverse strand, counting down.
TGACTGAGAGGAACGGAGACCCCATCCTTGTCCACGACTTAGCCTTACAGACCCCCTGCCTGCGAAATTACCAAAACACATGACCCCTGGGGCTCTAAGAGCCAGATCTGCCTTCTCCGATCTGGCAAAGTGAAGCTGCCACTGCCCAGGACGTGGAATTTCATGTTCCCAGGGGGTCAGGGTGCCAGGTGCACACTGCTCGCGGGAGCAGGAGAGCCCACCACTCACCGCCTGGCTCGTCCCCTTCACCACCAAGACCTTGGACCTGCCCCTGCTGACAAGGGGAGAGCAAGACGACAAGCGAGAAGGGCTCACGCTCAGGGATCAGACGAAGGTACCAGAGTGCAGTCAGCGCATGAGCTCTCCTCACTCTGCAACCTCGGCCACTCAACTGGCCCGTGTCCGTGAATCAGTGACAGATCCGGACACCGAGAGAGAAGGTTCTGGTCCGAGGCTTGTTTCCACTCTCCAGCACGTCACCTTGAGCTTTCCCGCCAAGAGGTTCCTGTCCAGTGTGTGACCAGCCCTCTGAGCGCAGGGAAGTGGGTGAGTCCCCCTGCGGCTGGAGCGGCCATGCCGTAGAAGCACCACAGGGATTTTCACGTGAGCATCTGGCCATAGGACATGGCGTGTGCACAGTGAGCAGAGCAGAGACTGTCTATAGGCTGGCTCCCGCTGGAGCTGAGGGCGGACAGGCAGAGGCCAGAGGGAGGGGAACGGAAGCTTAGGTGCACCACTGTGGCTGTGGCCGTGGCAGCTCCCTGCTGGCAGCACACTCGGACCTGCCGCCCGCTAGCTCACGGCACACAGGTGTCTCGTCCCGCAGTGGGAGCCAGGCACCCAGGACCACCCCAGCGGCCGCCCAGCCCCGACTCCTGCAGGCTGACACTGCAGACAGGACAGCTCGTACTTCAGATGTGTCCACTTTGGAGCTGGACGTGACCGGGCGCAGGAGACCCAAAGATGTCACCCGCGGAGCTGGTCCATGGGGCGCTGGGACGACGGGATGGGGTTCCCACAGACACACGTGGAAGCATCCAGAGAAAAGAAATTGCATTAGCTTTGGATCAAAGAATGTTTTGCACGGAAACACTACATTTAGCATTTCTAATTAAAAACATGCTGAGAAGCCCCGACTTTCTGCTGAGGGAAAAAAATGATCTAGAAACGAGTGCCTAAGAGCCTCAGAAACCATTAGGAAACATTAAACTACAGCAGCAAACACACCTTTGGAGATTCCAGAACCCAGAGCAAGCCTGGGAGCCTGGCCGCAGGGGAGGAACAGCAAACTTCTAGAACCATCCGTCTTCAAAGAAGCCCCATCCATGTGGCAGGTGTGGCCTCTGCTGAGGCGCAGGGCTCCCGCAGGGGCACATCCAGGGGCTCTGAGAAGCTCACGGGACCCGCCCCCTGGAGACCTAGACACACGGGAACGCCCGGTTCCACGGGGTGGCGCCCCTACAGAGTCACTGGCCCAATGCCCAAAGCCTCCCGCCCGCTCGCCATGCAGACATCCACAGTACGCGGGCTTTCAGGGTGGGGGGCACCCACCACGCAGCCCTGGTTGGACAAAGCTTGTGTCCATTACCTCCACTGACATCCCTCCGCCCGGGGAACCACACTCGGGGTCGGTCAGAGGCACTGAGGCCATGCTCCCGGATCTCCTTCTTCCTCAGGGCAGCCCCTGTGAGTCCTAGCAGGGCAACACCTGGTAAGTTTAACAGTTAATACAACACGAGGAGTAGGAGGAAATGTGGACAGAGCGGTGGCTGGAGGTGGACCTTCCAGAAGCCATGCCTGGCCTTGGTGTTTGCCATCAGTGACCCAAGGGGCAGTGGGGGCAGGGCCCCAGCACAAAGGCCGACAGTGGTGGTATGCAGGCAACATGATGGGACATCAGCCTGTGGCCCGGCCGAGCACCTTCTCCTGGCACCCAGCGCTGCAGAAGAGATGGCCACCCGCGTGGCTGGTCAAGGTGCAACTGTGTGTCCCGCCTCAGCGCATCCGGGCCCACAGCTGGGCCCCGCGTGTCTGTGCTGACACAGAGCAGAGCACTCCGGCACAGACAAGAGCCCAGTGTTCTCTCGGAGGAGAACGCGGGCCTGGGGGGAGCCCAGCGTGGCGAGACTGCGCCCACCGGCCCAGAGCAGGCGGCCAACACTCGGGGACAGTTACGTAATAGCAGCTCAGGAAGGAAGCGTCCTTCAGTCCAGAGACTTCTCCCTCAAAGACAGGATAGCTGTTAGAAGGCAGCAGGACCAAGGATGAAAACCCGAGCAACTGGACGGGTGGTCACTGTCCCCTGCCCATCCTGGCTCCCAGGTCCCATGGAGCTGCTCCTGTCTGCAAGGGCAAGGCTGTGTAGGGGCTGCACCTCTCTCCACACTGGCCTGCGCTCGGCGGGGCCCCAAGGGGACAACACCCAGCATTTCCTCTTCGGGGAGAGCTCGGCTCACGGGCTGAAGACCAGGCTCTGCCGGGCACAGCGCTGAGGGCCAGCCGGCGGGAAGGAGGCCCAACCTCGGAGCACATGGAGCAGAGAATGCCCACCAGGCCCAGCCCTGTGGGCACAGAGCACCTGTGCCTCAGCCCCCATGGGGAGGGACAGCGGGGGGTGTGGTTTTCTCTATTTTGACATTTTTATTAAGGATGGTTACTTTTCACCATTGTCTCCAGTTAAACTGCCTGACACTCCCATCCCATGTGCACCTGACCTGACGTTTGGAAGCTCAGCTGCAGTGAGCACAGAGACACCTGTCTCTACATGGAGAACAGTCCCTCAAAGGATGTTTCAGGAACCCGTCTGCAATAATTAGAAGACCAGGCGCAATTACAGGCGATCGGCAGAGTTTCTGAGCCTAGAACAACTTTATTCTAAAATCTCTGTGGCCTGGAACAAGGAAGCCAAAGTCTTGAATCAAGAGGATTTCTGGCAGCTTCCATTGTTACGCAACCCACGGACTTCATTCCCAAGGGAGTGTCTGGGGCTCTAAGGAAAACCAAAACCACACCTCCGCCATCTTTGCTGAACAACGGAACGCACAAAGGTGTTTAAAAATCACTGTTAGGAACCCGCCTGAGCTCATGTGCCTCTGCCACGTGTCCGGAGACAGCAACACAACGCCACGGTTCCCTCACGAGGACGAAGTCTGGTCAACTCAACGCCACTTTTTACAGTGGTGCGCGCAGGGGAGCATCTCTCTCGACAGCCCCAGGGAGCCTCTCCGGCTTTGCTGCAGGGGGACAAGCCCTCGCTCGTCAGGGAGTGCTGGGCAGGTGCACCAGTTGTAGACCCGCGGGTGTGAGGGGGGCAGGGAGAAAGGCAGCCGGCCAGATGGCCCCCAGCTGGTCCTACAGAAGTTTGCTGTCAAGTAATAACTTACTCCGGGGACATCCATCTGTCTGCCTTTTGTGAAAACCCTGGCTTTTCGGGTTAACACCCTGTCCTGAGAGCAGGAGGTACCACCCCCCATGACAACTCACATAAGAAACAACAGGACGGACCTCTGGGTGAAAGGGAACGTGCTGTGAGTGCAGATGCACATGTTCAAACACCCAGAACGGTTTCCAGGGAATGTTCGAACCGTCTGCACAGGGGCCGGGGTGCTGCGTAAAATGATGAGTCATCACAGCAGCAACGAGTCTCTGCCAACTTTCCTGGTGTGTCCATCTCAGGGTTTCCGCCCCCAGAGGACTTACGTGGCAGCGAGTACCCGCCATGCTCTGTGGGGGCCCAGGTAAGCCTAGAAGCCAGGCCCTAGGGAGACACCGGCACCCCAGGGCACACCGCCCTACCTGGGCCAGACGCCGGGACCCCCGCAGCGCACACCTGCGCCCAAGACCAGGACCCCCTGCTGCCACGCCCATACCCGAGGCTGGGACCCCTGCTGCCTGCGGCAGGGTGGTCCCCACGTCCCTCAGAGGCTCCAGAGCCAATTCCTTCATCGCCAGAAGAGGCTTCGCTGGCCCCTCGACACTGACCGGGGAGCTGAACTGACAGTACAAATTACAGACCTGAAATGCTGTTTCCAACTTCTCGAGACTTTCCCTGGGTTTCCTGTTTCAGTGACCTATTAATTATTCACACAGACCCAGCCTCCTGTGTGGTGGGCTAGATGCTATCGAGCAGTTATTTTGGTAACTCAGTAAACAGAGCTTCATTCTTTGACCCCTGGGTCAGAGGTCAGTGATGTCTCCCAGGTCACTCCGTGGGCCCCTGGGAGGGCAGGTGGGAACAGGGGACCCTGCCCTGTGGACTCTGGGACACCAGGCACCACGCAGAGGGCGGTGAGGGCGGGGGCCGTGGAGAAACAAACCGGGAAACCGGAACCAGCCGACCGAGGGCCTTTGGCAAACCAGTTAGCCCCCGTGAGAAGACCCCTCAGTCATGAGGTTCTGGTTTATCAGCAGCAACCCTGGAGGAAGACCAGCCTTCCTGCACCCCCTGTTAAGGCGAATCCCACGGCAGGCCCTCCCCAGACCAAAGGCAGACGATGGCCTCCCACCTCACCCAGGACCCAGGGACCAGGCCTCTGAGAACCCGGGAGGCCTTGCTCCCATGCACACAGAGGTGCCGGCCCCTCTGAGGGTCGCAGACTGACCTCCCGGGCTTGGGATGACAAGCGGGGCAGAGGGTGGGTGGCCTGGGAGGGCCCAGAAGCACCGGCGGCCATCGTCCTTCACGACTGGCGGTATGAACGTGGGAGCTCAGGAGAAACAGAACACAGGCCACGGGGTCCTACGCTGGGTCCTGCGACGTGGGGCAGGCTGCACGTGGAAAGGAGGGAGAGACCAGAACGACGCAGAAGGCCCTTCCCACCCTCCAGTCCTGCTCTGACTGAGCCTGAGAAGAACGCCCCACGTGTCACCGCACGTCCCAGATGCAGAGCAGGGGGGCTGGCGTGCCGGGTAGCTCCTTCCTGCGGTCACTGACACTCCAGAAAGGGAGCAGGTCCTCCTTCTGGGGCCGGGCTGGGGCACTTTCATTCTGCAGAAAATGACTTTGATTTGATGGAGACACCTGGAATTGAAAGTCTGGTGAACAGTGGCAGGTGCGGTGGGGTCAGCGGGTTTTTATCAGGCTCCCCGGGCCCTTGGTGCACGTGACCGCTTTCGTCTGAGCGCTAACAGTCTGTCCCGGGCCAGAGCCCATGTCCCGCAGACCCACCGGCCACAGCACAGCTCATGGGGTGCATGGCTGCCCCAGGAACTGCCCGCGGCGTGGCCTGGCCTCTGCAGAGAGAGGAGCGGGCGTGGTGCTGGAGCCCCGTGTCAGAGGATCCGCTAAAAACTCAGCACAGAATAAACCCTTGTGGTTAGCGTGCTTTCGCGGCAACTGAAAGACTTTTCTATTTTCATTTGTTTTAAAACAGTGCGCAATTTCTATTTTTATCCAACTTGTGGCCCGCCAACTGAAAAAGAAAACAAACCCCCAAAACCCCCTCTTTGTAACTGCTTACCTCACACTTGCATAGAAATAAATTCACTCTGCCACAGATCTACCAGAAAATGCTAAATTACTAATTTCTCACCCATGAGAAGTGCTGACAACACCTGACATTTTCTGTTGAGCACCATTTACGTTTTGCATTTCACTTGTAAGGCTGGGGGGGGGGGGTGGTGTTCATCCCGTTTAAACCCACAACCAGCCTCTTGCATTTGCCCTCACTTAGTCTGAAATAATCTGTAAGATATTTTAAATACTGTTTCAAGTTTTGCTAATTTCTCCAAAACGTCTCAATTCTCTCTGTAACGTCTACACAGGTAGATGAACACACCCTGAGGCCCTGGGGGTGGGGGTCCTGGTGAGGGGTGAATGACAAAGGCAGGTGCCAGGGCTGCCTTCTGTCATCCTCCAGGAGCCCTCAATTGCTGGAGCCGAGAGGTGGTCCCCAATGAGCCCTGTGCTTTGCATTTCAACACAAAAGGTATTAATGTTTATAGGCGCCCCCGCCCCCTTGGCAGGACCTGTGCCCCTTGCTGCTATAATTTTGAGAAATGGGGCCAATTGGCCATTATTCTTCCGCTGCCCGATTCCCTCTTCTCCTGGAGCTGCTTTATTTCCTCGGCCTTGAAACACCCTCTTCCGTCTGTGGCAGGGCATCTAGTCCCACGCGGTAGCAGCGGGAAAGCGAGTTAAGTGTCTCTAGTTACAGAGCCCGGCTGATGCAGCGTAGCTGGACCTTCACCCGCTGGGAAGGCGGGGGCCGAAAACGTCTAGCAGGCTGCCACATGCTGTCGAGTCGCGCAGCCACGCACGTAGGCACTAACTGGCGGCAGGCACGCGGCCACAACACTGCCCGCACCGTCCCACCAACGCCATGCTGCCGTCGCCTGGGCGGACAGCCTCTCTCTCTGGGGCGCCGTCCCTGACAGGATTTCTATTTTTCTAAATGGCATAAAATAAAAACATGGGCGCCCTGCTGAGCACCCTTCTGACTGGCCTCATCCCCCAATGATGGAGTTGGGGCCCATGAGGGGAGACATGTGCCCCATCCACCGCCTGGAGCTCTGGGCAGGAGAGCGACCCATCCACACACGGCCACCCGAGTCCCGCCAATGGGCTGGGCAGGGGGGTCAACGCTTGTCGGGTAACATCTGACAAAAGTCCACTGGCGCCCATGCAGTAGCCAACCTCCACGCCCACACGTCCTCCCGGGGGTGAAGGGTGACGCCTGCATCACAGCGACCGAGGTGCCCCGAGGCCACCAATGACAAACGTTCCAACTCAAAAGCCAAGTGAAACTTATTCCCCTCCAAGTGTTTGGGGTGGGAGACCAGCACCCAGAGTCACCCCAACACGTGAGCGGGAGACCCCAGCCTGGCCCTGACGGCGTGTGGCGTCTCTCCCCTGGGAACTCTGAGCTCCCTGGCACCCTGGCAGTTCCTATCCCTCCTGTGTCCTGCCTGAGGAACCCCAAAGCACGGAAAGGGACAGACGCCACGCTGGGAAGCTGATGGAACCAGCCCTCGGGCCCACCCAGGGGCTCCGGGCTCCGTGGTCTGTGTGGGCCAGAGAGTCTGTGTGTCTAGCAGGGCAGCTGACGGCCACCCCGGGCCGAGCAGAGGAGGGGAGGAGGCGGGCGTAGGCTCTGGAGAGCAAGCACCATGAAGCCTGTAGGCTGCTCTCCTCAGTTCTGACCACACTTCTCTCCTCAAAAATAAAACATCTTCGTTTCAAGGTTATATTTATTTTCTTCTAAATGTGCTATTCCAGAACACGTTAAAAAAGGAAAAACCCCCAGGTTCACGTCTCCCAAGAGGCGCAGAAGACAGCCCACCACCCACACTGCCCGCCGGCGCCACCAGGAAACTGAGGCAGACCCTCAGGGTCCTTTCCCTGCTTTCCCATCCTGTCTGAATCAAGTGTGCCTGCCCGAGGAAGACGAGGGGAGAGGTGGTGTCTGGCAGGATGAGGCAACAGCAAGGCCTCAGCCACCCCCGCGAGTCACAGGCCACGGCCCCACTGGGGGACGCGGGCCTCCTGACCACGGCCCAGTGCGCGGACTGCTCCCCGCAGTCTCTGGGACTCGCCTGAGAGGGTTCCCATTTTCACACAAAGCTCAGGGTCAATGATGGCGGCTGACTTTGAGCTGTGGAAGGAAAAGCTATGGGGCCCCCTCACTGCAGCCACCGTGCGCGTCGAGGAGAAACACGGGACTGTGTGTGCAGACGCTGCAGAGCTCAAGCACTCTGCAGGGGAGTTTTTTAAGAGAAAACGGGAGAAGCAGAGCCGGCTATTGCGCAGTGGCCGAACAAGCCCCAGCTCCCACCTCTGGGCACGGATGCGTGCCCGAGGGGAATAGACCCCGGTACCTGCACGCTGGGGTGTCCTCCGGCCGACGCCTTCACGGCCCCCCGGCTCCCCTCCGTCTCATAGTGGGCTCTGTGGTGGGGCTTGGGCTGCACCTCGATCCTCAGCTCGTAGGGTCCCGAGCGCGATGGCAGCTGCCAGTCCAGGGCGGGGAGGGACGGGCTGAAAGGGAACACACAGGGCGTCACGCACGCACGCCAAGCGACCCCTCTGACCGTGGCACCCACTCGCCACACTGGCATCAGCCTGAGAACTGCATCCCTTAGCATCTTCGGGTTAATGTCCCCTTCCGTGAGGACAGAGTAAAACCAACGGCCACGAGACTATGACAATCCGCTTCAGCCTGTCAGGTCTTCGGGACAACGTTCTGGAACAAGAGGGAAACCTCTCCCACCCACCTTAAAATATATTCCTTCTTTTGTGATGGACCAACATTAATTTACCCTCCCTCATAAGATAGGTTCCAGAACTAACTGAAGATCTTTCCAAAATCACTGAGGTAAGACCCTGACCTAAGAACCGGGAAGGCCAGTTCTAATGCCCCCGCCCCACTGACCGGCCGTGTGCAGGACTTAACAGTCTGGGCATGGCTGGCCCCTTCTGCATGGCGGTTTGCAGCGACCCCAGCCCCCCCTCAGTCCCGCGGTCCGTGCACAACACACGACACAGGACGAGCTTGTGTGATGTCACTTCTGTGAGCTGGTTTATCGTTCTGGCGCTGGCAAGGGGAAAGGAATGGTGTGTGGCAGAGACCAGCTCCTGTGGGAAGAGCCCACAGGAGCCACACCGCCCTGCCACAGCACACAGGCTTGCTGTAATTGTCCCATTTCCCCGACGAAGGAAAAGGGCCTCTGGGAGCACTCCTCAGGAGGGGGCCACGGCACCGCAGTCACTCGCCCCAGACAGAACCCAGGCGCAGGGACGCCTGACAGCGCGGCCCCTCAGAGCGCCCCAGGCCCCGGCTCTGTTCCGTGTGATCTCACACACACGGTCCATCTCTGCAAAGACTGTGTAACGCTGCGGACAGAGAAAGACACGGAAGCTCAGGTCCACCCGCCTCCCAGAAAAGTAAAATGAGAGAAAGAACAGAAGGACACAGTTCCCCAAAGTTCAGGTGAAAGGCACATGCACTTGACCATGACAGAGGAAGAAATTCACGTCACTAACGTGCTCTTGGATCATTGGCAGAGTCTGCGCGCAGTGTGCGTGCAGCTTGAAGTCAGTGCAGATTCCAAAGTGCGGCAACACACAATTACAAGGACTGTTTTGGGTTGAAATTCTTCCGCATGAATTTGGCGGCTCCACACAGCTGCAAACAGTCCCTGGCTCGGAGGCGAGGTCCGAGCCTGGAGAGGTGTGGAGGCCCCACGGCCTTGGCCCACAGTCCCCACAGCAGACGCTGTGGCCTGGCCTCAGCCCCCACGCCTGGGCTTCCTGCTGAACACAACCGATGATTTCGTACTTTAAACCCACCTGTGAGTTGATGTGATTCTTTACAAAGCCACCCTCTCAATGCAATCAGGGAAACACGGGCCGTGGACCAGAAACTGCAGTCATCCACGTGCACGCGCTCGCTTGCACACACAGAAGCATCCATCTCCACACGTGGGTGTGTGCCTGTGAGTATTCTCACAGGAAAAGGGATATATTGTAAGAAATGAGATATATATGTATTTGGATACGCTGGCTTTTTTAAAATTAAAGATGTTTTCAGCATGTTAGGAAATTTTTAAAAAATGGTTGGATCACCGCATCCTGTTTGGTCCTCATTGATTCGCGCCCACTGCTGAACTTGGATAGTCGGTGCTGTCCGCTCCAGGAAGGTGAAGGTCCCGGGTGAGGTGGGGGCTGCCTTCCTGGTCGTTTCCTTAGATTCACAGCCTCCGTCCAAGAGGGCACATGCTTGAGGCTCCTGACACATGTCCAGATGGCGCCCAGAGACGCTCAGGGGGGCCCCTGGTGACCTCGCGGGCACAGGCCCGACAGGCGCTGATCCTTGCCAGCGCTTCCCACGGAAGACCTCGCTGACGCCACAGTTTCACAAACACTGACACCGAGAGCAAAATGATCCGTTAAGTATCAGTAGTGCTTCTAAACCACCTGTGAAAATCTCCACAGCGCTCCATATCCACCTTTTACCACAGACCACGTGGACCCCCCAGGCCCCAGCCTCCAGGCCCGGCCCCCGAGCCGCAGACAGCCTGCTTCTGCTCTAGCTGACTGTCAGTGTCTTTAGTGTCGTCCATTATGGCAGACAGATTTGCCCCTCCTGGCCTGTTCAGCACCCGCGTTTTAAATGTAATGATTTCACAAGTGCTGGGACGTGGTCCTGTGAACTTCATGTGAAATACAAATTCATACAACACAGCACAGGAACAACACTCCCGTGGAGGACTATAGAGTGGGCCCAAGCTGCTTTTAATTTGAGGAGCCCAAAAGCATTTTGTCCCCAAAGACAGAGGGTCCAGGTCCAGCCACCTGGCCTGGTGCAGAGGGGGCTCTGGGAGGTCTGCAGCCACGAAGATGCATGTCCACAGAAACCCTCCCAGGAGAGACCCTGAGGAGCCCCCTGCAAATTACATGGTTTTCTTGAATTCCTGCAGGAGTTTCTTGCTTGTAACATGACGACGATGATGACGTCAACTTGTTGCTCAGCAGCGTGGACGGTTAATGAGGTGCTGAGCAGAGACCCCAGGCACCCCAATACCTAGTTCTCCCCTAGAGCCTGCCAGGGCCCAGGTGCTGACGGTGGCTAACAGGGTCAGGGATGGTGGCTGAAGGAGATCTCTCTGCAACTTTCCATGAATCTGGAATTCTTGCAAAACAAAAAGTTTTTTTTTTTTAATGCTCATTCCTGCGGCACCTGGGTGGCTCAAGAAATCTCAGGGTCGTGAGATCGAGCCCCAAGTCTGGCTCTGAACTCAGTGTGGAGTATCCTTGAGATTCTCTCTCTCTCCCTCTGCCTTTGCCCCTCCCCCTCAAAAAATAATAGAATAAGTAAATTAATTAATTTTAAAAATTCTCATCCTTGTGCTTGCGAAACAGAAGTCCAAATCCTGTGCCAGTTACTATTACCATCACCCCCAGAAGAGGCCAGTGAGCTACGGTCACATGTGGGCCCCCACCTACCACCCCTGAGTCATGCTGAGTGCTTGTTGTGTGCACCCCAGTACAACGGCATCACCCCCAGCCGCTCCCCCCGTCCCCCGCCGGGAGTCCTGGGCCCTGCGGGACGGAGACAGGCCCGGCTCCCGCTCTGCCCTGCGCCAAGGACCCAGCCGACACTGCCCTGTGTGCTGGGGCGCCTCGTGTGACAGCACAAGGGAAGCGGGTCACAGTCTGCCCAGGGCCTCTCTGTGCGTGGGCGCGGCCTCCTGTGGGGAAGAAGGGGCCCCGCAGTCGCAGTCTGAATCACCCTGCTCTCAGAGCTGCCACCACCGCCCGTTTCCCACGAGAAAAGCCTTTCAACTTCTACTGAACCTGTGTTCCCTCCTCATAGGAAAAGTGTGAAAGGATTTTTTTAAATGCTTAGTTCACGGCATCTCAACACCTACATGCTGTGATCCAAAGTCAGAGAACAGCCTGAGTTCTGCCCCCATCAACCTGGCCACGGTCGCGGCCTCTGGAGCGGCCGTGACACGTCCCCCGCGAGGCCCTTCCCACCTGCCGCTGCTGGCCACCTGCTTCGTGCCTCGCGCAGAGGCCCGCAGGCTCCGCCACACACCTGCGCCGTACAAAACACCCTCTTGCTTCACACCAGCGCCGACCCCCTAACAGGAGCTCGGTGACCACCCCATGGACAAAGCTGGACGCCACACGGTGTCTGTGATTCCCTCCAGCATTTCTGTGCAGGGGACCCAGCAAGCCCGGGGGCGCAACCGCTGGGAGAAATGCTGAGGTGTGGGCGACCGTCTACACTGGAGCCCGAAACCAACATGATCTTGATGACAACTGTTGTGGACACCGCCCGGGGCTCGCAAATCGCCTCCAGACCTCACCTCAGCCCCACAGAGCAGCGGCCACTCCAGACAGCACTCCGGGGGACCCGTGGCTAACGGGGCCAGGGCAGGACTCGGATTTAAACCGTCTCAGCAGTGGCCACTGACACCCGAGACAGACACCAGATGTCTGCCTCCCAAGGGAGGCGCACTCACCATTTTGCCGAAACCTGAGGCCAGAATTCTGGCAAATGCCCAGATTCAAAACCAACTTGAGAAAACAAAGCGAATCAAAACAGGGAATACCCAGAGGACAGAAGAGCACCCCAAGTGACACCACGGGGGAAACTGCGGAAATCCAGCCCCCGGGGGGCGGACGGACCGATGGCTAACTGCCACGATTCTCAAAACGAGCCCCCAGTTTGGAAGACACACACTGCATGTGTAGGTACGATGACGTGATGTCTAGGCTGCGCCGCGGGACGGCCCTGGGGGATGGCGGCAGACAAGTGCCCGTGAGTCAGGGGACCCCGTTATGAGTGTTGCCTACAGTTTTATGTAGTAGTAAGCAGAGCGTGGTTCTCGCGGGCAAGATGGGGCGCGCTCCCGTGGCCGCTGTGGTCGTCAGGGCCGGGGGTAGCCATGGCTCGCTCTTCCCTTTGTTTACCTGCAGTTTAAACGTCTACAGTAGAGAATGCTACTTGGAGAACTGAAAACACAGCCAGCTTTCCAAGGTTCAGCTTTCTCTTGCTCCTCGCCGGCCCGGTGAGGCACCCACTCTGGAAAGCACTTGAGCGGCGGCGTCTGAGGGCCCTTCTGCGATTCCCTGGGAGGCCACGTCCACGATGTCTGAAACCAGATTTTCCACATGAGCCGCAGCTGGGTCCAGGAGGAAGCTTCCCTGTTGTGGCCGGAGCCCAGATGTGAGGCGAGTCTTTGGCTTCTATGGTTTAGGGTAAAACCCCCTCACTTCTGAAGTTTCCAGACCTTCGAGCCCACACAGACATATCACTCAGAGGAAAGCTATAAAGGCTTTTATGAGTCCTGTTTTCCTAAAGTAGCTGAGGCTGTAAACTCTGAACTTGGCAGGACTCAGACCCGCCCAAAGGAAGGACAATCAAAACCCAAGGAAAGCGATATTATCGAAGGAACACCACACATTTTCTCAGGGTTGGTGGCCAAAGGCCTCCCCACGGCCCGTTGTTTGTTTTGGTTTCCCTCTCATTTTGAAAAGGGGTTATCGCGGGGGCTCTCAGGCCCTTAGGCAGGGGCTCTGGGCACAGAGGCTGCAGGGCAGGGGTGTGTCTGGACCACACAGGAGCGCGGCCCAGGCCCGCCCACCTCCAACCCCAGCTCTGGGCAGAGAGAGCTCTTCCCACACACGGGAGGTCAACCTTCCTGGAACCCGGCTCCGAGTCCCGTCCGGAGTGGGACGAATCCTTGGCCGAAGATCCACCAGTGGTTCCCAGGGTCCCGCAGGGCCCGCCGTCCATGGGGGCCTCTCCCGCCTTCCCACAGAGTGCCCCCGAGGGAGGAGCCGGCCTTCCCTTCAGTGAAGAGTCTGCAGGGACGGGAGTGGGGAGCAGACCTCGTGTAGGACTTCACTCCCAGGAGCCCTGGAGACTCTGGGGCCCTCGGGGCTGTCACCTCCCTCACCACCTCCTCTGCTCTGCCACCGAAGGTGACACTGAGCAGGACCTGGGGACGGGGGCCGCAGCAGGGAGGACGGCGGCCGGGAGGAGGCAGGAAAGGGCACAGGGAGGCCAGGGAGGCCATGCTCTGCAGGCTGCAGAGTGAGCAGCGGGGAGAGGCCGGGCAGCCGTCTGCCCCCACCCCGGCCCTCCCCTGCGCCCGGCAACCTGTCCTGTGACCCAGGACCCCTCCAGGAGGCCTGTCCCCAGAGACACTGCCTCTTTGGCCCTGACCTGCCCCCCATGGCCCCCGTGCAGGCTCAGCAGCGGGGCCTGCGCCCATCCCCCCAGCCCCCTGCTCCCGGAGGCCAAGCCAGGCCTGTGTCTGTCTAGTCAGGAGCGCAACTCAAACGCAGCCACAAACTGGGAACTCATGGAGGAAGAACAGCAAGGCCTCCACGCAGGGATTGTTTTAACTGATGATTCGGTAATCCCCCAGCATTCTTTGCTTTCAGGGGCCCCACCTCTCGGGTGTGGGGACCTCCAAGGAGGCAGCGGCCTCCTTCCAGCTCCGGGACCCCTGAAGCATCCTTGCTCTGCACCCCTACTTGCACTCCTCCGAGCCTCCCTGCGCCCCAGACCCATGTCCCGACTGCACGTACTGCCCTGCACTCAGATGGGCAGGGGTGGGCTTCCCGTCCGCGCCTGGGGGCCGCATTTGTGCGGAGCCCACCGCCAGCCCGCTGCCCTCCAGAGAAGCGCAGACCTGTCCTCACCACACAGAACTAATAATGCCAGATGTTCCCTACAGTTCAACTGGGCGGGGCGGCTCAGGGAGGCAGCAAGGAGCTTTTGTCCAGAAATCCAGACTCAGACGGAAAACCACCGAGAGGGGGCCGCTCACGCTGGTGGGGGCTCCATCTTCACCCAAGAGAAGGTAACGCTGCGTTCCTAGCTTGTTCACACCTCAGTGCGCTCCAGCCCTTCGGGAACTGTGTAGACACGGCAGAGCGCCGCGGGCGCAGGGCGTGATAGAGCGGGATGGCGGGTATAGGGCTTGTGGGAGACAGGGCTCTGGCCATCCCTGCCCTGTGCCACCAGCCCTCACCTCATGGGGGGCAGATGCCTGCACACCCCGACCGTCCTCCCGGGCCCCAGGCGCTGCCTTTCATCATCACTGGGATAAGCTTCTAGAATACCACTACCTTTGTGCAGATACCACCTGCCAAATTGCTTACAGAAACCAAGAAATCCAGAATCTCCAAGTTCACGTAGAATGGGGCACAAAGAAGACACAAAGCCGACTCTCGAACCAGGCAGGTTCTGCCTGCAGAAGACGCTGGGCTCTGAGACCACGGGAATCAGGGCCTGTGCTGGCGGCCTGTCATTCCAACCAGGGCCTCGAGCTCCTCACCCATGAGGCACACACTGCCTCCAACGGCACTGAGCTCTTTGGCCCCCAAGCCCAGGCCCTGGTGCTCACCCCTGACAGCCCTGCAGGGCTCTGGGCTCAGGTGGGAGCAGGGCACCCATCACAGCGACCTGTGCCACAGACAGCCATAGTCACTGTGGACAGTGACACCAGGAGAAAATCGGTCATTTCCCTGCAGCATGAGGACCCTCTGCGCACGACCACACCCCATGTCATCACTTCAACCTACAAGCAGCCTGTGCACCAGAGAAAGGGCTGGACTGTCCCCTCAAAAGGCCTACTGAGCCACCATCAGATAAAGATGCACAGCCGCCAAACCTCCACCAACATCAAGCACGTGGGAAACACTGTGCACAATTCCCTGCTTCTCTACTCCGTGTGTGGTTCTGAGTTCCAAAGGAGAAACCGCTCCTCACACCCCGGGCTGGCGGGGTCCAGAGACTTCCTGATACCTGGGGTCCTCGCAGTGCTGAGCCAAACACATCCTGGCATGTAGGGCTCGGTGCATGCACCCTCTCTGGGCTTTGTCCTCGTGCGGAAATGCACCTGCCCTGCAGCCCGCCTCTCAGGAAGCATGGACCATCCGTATCAGAAGGCAGATCTGATGCAAGTTGCTTCCTTTATTGAAAACCAGCCTAATCCTGCGAGTCAAACCCCAGCTCCCAGAAGACCGTTCCAGACAATTTATAAAAAAGCAAACCCCATCATGATTTGTAAACACACTCGGTGCAAGAGCCCAAGCAACATGAGCAAGTAAGTGCCACTGCTTTGCAGGGAAGGTCTAGTCTGGAACGAGGACAGCCAGTCTCTGGACTCGGTGTTAATCTCTGGGGCAGACGCTTGGCTATGCACACTCGGCACTGGGGGCGGTGCACGACCCTCTAACACACACTTTCCTCAGAGGAAAACGTCTGAGCAGAAATCATTTCTGATTTGTCTGTGGTCACGGACACCTGGTGTCACCAGATGCTTCCTCCCCGCCAGGGCTCCTCAGTTTGGGAAATCTCAGTACTAGGGACACAAAAGGCCCCTGGGGACGTGACGCCCGAGAGCAGCCCAGCCCCTGGCCCATGGGATGGACGCAGGCGGGATGAGGCCAGGCACGGGTCAGACTTGGGGCAGTAACTCCTGCACTCAGATTGGTCTATGAAATGAGCCACGTTTCAGATCTCAGTGGTTTGACTTTAAAATCTGAGCGTAGAGCCATAAAGACTCAGATTATTTATCTTCTCCAGGAACACACGAGTACTTGAGTTCCTTTCTCCTTTTCATGGCTAATAATAGACACTCACAACATCACATCAAAAGGAGAAATGAGGGCCACATCCTGCACACACATCCTGGGAAAAGCACCGGAGAGGTCGATCAGAAACCTCCCCAGCCTCCACCCACCCGCCGGCTGGCATTGACTGACGGAGCTGCAGTCGTCAGGCTCACCTTTCAAGCTACAAGTCAGGACGTACTGCAAAGCACCTTCTCTAAGTGTCAGCTGTGAACTCCGTGAAACCAGAAAGAAACTGCACAAGAGGTAAAGATGTCTAAGTCTCTGAAAAGCTGCTCAAAGCTCAGACCTCTCATACCACGTCCTTGTGTGGCAAAGCAGTACACAGACGGCCCTCCCCAGTCCCCACCCCGCCTCTGCACATGCGCCCCCCCGCCGCCGCCACCAGCTGCCTCTAGCAGTGGGGTCAAGCCTGACCTGGAAGCTGGTTGTTACCACGGGCATCATCAGCACAGAAACTCTCTCCTTTCTGAAGAGACTTAAAATAGAGAGCTTACAATTCTGGGTTTTGGGGGTGCTCTACCATGTCACTGTGATTTCTGGGCATTTCCCAAGCTTTAAGAAGTATCATTCTATTAAACTCTAAAAGAAATTTAAACTATAAAACTATGAAGTTTTATCAAATACTATGGTTAGTTTCAGGAACAACATAATTTTTTCAACTGCAGTAAGAATTAGGTATCATTTTTGACTGCTGTGGGCCTATCAGAACGCTCTGCACAGAGGGGCCACCATAAATGCTGTATGGACAAAAAAGACCCCACAGGGAAAAGATCCCAGAGCATCCAAAGTCCCTGGGAAAGGCTACTGCTGCATGCTTTTCATTAAAAAGCTCCTTTTCCTGGCAGGATGGAATTAAAAGCTCACGCAGTGACAGGAAAGGCAGATGGGTGACAAACCCTCCATCCAGATTCTGGAGATTGTTCAACACGTGGCCCTGGGGTTACACAGCGGAGACCCTGCTGACGTCCTCGGCGCGGGCAGGAGGGGGGCAGGAAGTCTGGTGGGGCCACCCCCGCCTGCCGGTACAACGCCCTGACCTCTCATTTGACCCTGGCCCCAGCTGACCTGGGGCACCAGCTGACAGGACCTTGCGGAACAGAACAAGGGACCAGGAAACACATTTCAGTGTGGAACCAAAACAGGGGGAAAGGTTAGCTTCCAACCTCCTGAGGGAAGCTGGGAGCCTCTGCAGGTTGTGTTTGCTCGCCGAGCTCACAGGAATGTTAGGCGCCCACTGCCCCCACCCCACCCCCATCGGGGAGCTCTGTGATGGGGACGGGTCCCCAGGACCACATGATGACCGCTAAGACTCTGAACACAGACGAAGACAGAGGTGTGTGTCCCGATTACACAGTCAGACTCATCTGGTCTGCACCCACGGCGACCGCCAGGAACACCCGAATCCCCGCAGACGCCCCACGGCCGAGTGAGCCTCCAAAGAGGAGGCAATGGGCCCTTGTTAAAGGCAGCCTGCCGTCCTCATGCAGAAGTGAAGCTGGGTGTTCTGGGCTGAACTGCGGGTCCCGCAAAATTCAGGGGTTAGAGTCCTCACCCCAGGACCTCAGAATGTGACCGAGTTTGGACACAGGGTCACATTACAGCAAGGTCACCGGGTGGGCCCTGGTCCAGTAGCTGGCACCCTTGTAAACAGGGGACATCTGGACACAGAAGCACAGAAGAAACGCAGCCGTCTGGGCCTCAGAAGGAGCCAACCCCCTGGCGCCCAAAGCTCGGACCATGGGAAACAAGTATCTGCTGTGTGAGCTGCCGGCCTGCGGCACTATGACCGCGGCCCGAGCACAGACCGACACGCAGGGCTGACCAACGAAGCCACGTAGCCCTATGCCACCTTTCCACATGTGGTCTGACCTCAAGGGTCCAGTGAGGGCCCATTCTGAGTGACTGTGGCCTTCACGGTCCCTGAAAACGCAGGTGGTCGTAACCTGTACCGTGGGAACCCGTGGGAACCCGTGTGTCGAGATAATTAGCTTCAAAATAGTCTTATCTTTACTTAAAAATTATAAGGAGAGTACAGTGGGCATAAACTGTTCTTTTAAAAGTTTTTTAAATGCCTCCAAACAGGTTTAAATTCCCATGTTCATGAATTTAAGCCAGGTGCTGAGATATGTTTTTTTTTTTTTTTATGAGACCTATGAATATACTAGGCTCTTGAGCTTTAGAGAATGAAAGCGTAAGTTGGGATAGAAACGTGGACCCATCCTAACACAAGTCAAGAGAAATCAGGGGTAATCCTTGCTTTCATGTTTTCTCTTCACTGACTCCTAGTCTATACCTCAGGCAAAGGTGGCCTTGACTGTGGTCTGATTGCTTTAGAAACTGTCAGTCTCACATTGGGTTTCTGCCAGACTTTCAGAAGGTTTAGCTGCATTTGCCCGGAACCTACAACTGAATGACCCCCCTTGCAGCTGCGCCTGCCTCACAGGCCCTCGCTGTGGAAGGAGGCTCTGAGCAGAGCCGAGCAAATTCTGTGTCGAGTCACCCTGTCGACTGGCTTCCCTCACCACAGGGCGCACACTGCTGGAACCGTGGGTCCCTCTCCCCAGGGCTGCTTCCAGAAGGCCCTTCAATGACAAAGGCACAGGAAAAACAAATGGCTGAGCCCAGGGTACCCGGCACCGCCCGCAGAAGCATGTGTGCTTCCCGGGCGGGGGGCGGGGTGCGCCCTGTGAGGGGAGGCACGTTTTCATGCCTGATAAAAATCCTGGAGCAGAAAGCATTCTGCCAGGGGTCATTAGTGGCCCACCTGTTGGGAAAGCTGTTTAGTTAAAAATAAAAACAGAGGGCTGAGTAAGTGGACCCAGTGGAGTGGCCCCAGCCTGCACACTGCTAGAAAGAAAAATCAACAACCCGAGCCGCGGCACTGGGAGCACGCTTGAGCTCTCCGTCGCCAGACTGCCGGGGGGTGGGCGCCCATCTCCTGGGACCAGGCCGCCACGTTGTTCTCCAAAGGCGGGCAGGGCGGACTGCGGGAGCAACTGCGGGGAGCGGGGTTTGTCGCTCTGGGGAATCGCTGAGCCAAGGCCCCATCTGCACCCGCGCAATGGCAGCAATTAGGTGGGAGAAAGGAAATGGGGGAGCAGCAGAGGCAAACACACAAACAGGAGAGGGGCCGTTTGGTTTTACTAAAAAAAAAAAAAAAAAAAAAACCAAAAAACTGAGTGCACGTGTGTGCAAGCCCTTGTAAGGGGCTGACCTGTCCCCACCAGAATTCACGTGCTGGAGTCCTACCCCCCGCACCTGAGAATACGGCCAGGTTAGGGCACGGGACCTTGAAGGAGGTCATTCGATGAGGGCGAGGTCTTCAGAGTGTCCTCGTAAAAAGGGGGGTCTGAATAGAGACACACGCGAGGAGAGTGCCGCACAGCGTTTAGGCAGAGATGGAAGGTGCTTCTCAAGCCAGAGGAGGCCAGCGCTCTGCGGCACGCCCGACGCCAGAGAGGCCTCAGGAGGAAGGAGCCCCGCGGGCACCTGCATCCGGACCGCCGCCCCCAGGCCATGAGAACCCGGCTCTGCGGCTGGCCACGCGCCCG